>NC_056683.1:37728532-38464157 GCF_018350215.1 Panthera leo
CAGAAAACTACATATACAAATCATAATCATAGCAGGTACTATTATAATTCACAAACATGAAAGACTATAAAATAAACATTTGTTAACAGACCAAAGAGAGAGGCTTTTCAAGGCATCTTAGAATGCACTTAGGGCTTGGCCTTGTTTTGAAAGACACCCTGCCACTTCCTGCTTTCCTCTTTGGGAGAAAAATCTAGACCCTGGGCATTCAACTGAAATGTGTAAAATGCCAAGCTGACTCTAAAGCAACCCAGGAAAGCCAGTCAGAAGCCAGCCCCTGACAAAACGGCCTGTGCAATGCGCTCAGCGACACGTCCAGGGACACCTCTTGGAGGTGCTTCCAAGGTATCTCAGTTTTCAGGAGCAAAACGGAACAGAAGCTAATGAGTCTCTTCTCTCGTGTCTTCCAGCCAACATTACTAACCCACCAGGGGGCTTCCCAAAACCCGTGTATGAGCCTTCTTCCCACCATCCTGTGCTGTGTGAAGTCCATTCTCAAAGGGGATGATTAAAATGCCGGCAAACAAACCAAAGCTGTGAACTCTGCAGGGTATTTGTGTCTGAAAGCAGCTGAAAAGATGGAAACCCACCCAGGACCTTCAACTCCATCTCATAAACTAGCAACAGAAACTCAGACTGAGATCCCCAGAAGGAACCAACATACGTCGATATTCCTTTTCTCTAAAGAGAGTGTTGCAATCATGGTCGTCATGCAGTTCCCTCCCAGACTGTCTCTTAGGACACTGGTCATCATGGAGTTCCTGTAGGGAATGTGGGAACGGTGTTTTTCTGAAAGAGCAATGATCACCTGTGGCACAGTAGAAAAATAATGGCATTAGATTAGCAGAAAATGCACATTTGACAGTCAACTAAGCCGCAACTACAGTGAAAATACAAACAGAAATCACAACAATGCAGGGTGACATCTAAAACTTGGGCTCAGAATAAATATCTTTACAATATTTGGTATAATAATGGTGGAAGCAGAGGGAAGTAAACTTAGCAAAAACATCCCACCGTGAATGCTGTAATTTTTGGACAGATGATATAACTTGGTACAGAACAGGGTATGTTATTATCCTGTTTTCAGCCATTGGAAAATTTATATAAAAACTCAAGAGTAGGGGCACCTGGGTGGCTCAGTTGGTTAAGCGTCTGACTCTTGATTCCAGCTCAGGTCAAGATCTCACGGTTCCATGAGATCAAGCCCAGTGTCAGACTCTGCACGCTGATAGTGCAAAGGTTGTTTGGGATTCTCTCTTTCCCTATCTCTCTGCCCCTCTCCTGCTCGTGCTCTCTCACTCTTTCTCAAAAACTAAATAAACATTTTTTTAAAAAAACCTCAAGAGTAGATCATGCCAGATTTTTAAAATCCTACCAAAATCGATTGATATGACCCATCTTCAAGGTAGAAGAGGCAGAACAGTATATAAGAACTATGAGACGGCAGGGGTTAGTGGTAGAGACCTGAGAATTGGGTGCCACATTGTTCAGGTCTGACATCCTAGCCTTACTAGGACAGGTCACTCAACATCTCTGCCTCAATCTCTTCAACTATAAAACAAAGGATAGTATCTCCCTCATAGGAAGCTGGCATGATTTAGAGTTAAAATCTGTACAATTTAGAGTAAAAATGTACAAACTGCTTTAAGAAGTACCCCCCGCTCATAAGAAGTGCTCTATATGTGTTTGCTACCACTGTAAGTGATGGGGGAAGTTTATGTTGGTTCTGAGTCTCGTTCATCTTACTTTTCGCAAGTGTGTTAGGTACTTAATGAGAAGGAACTAGCTGGATGAAAGGCTGCTGTGGGGGTTCCCAAAGGAAGCCACCAGGGGTTCGGGGTTTTCCTGGAAAGACGAACCCAGTGCTAGATGCCCATCCCAAGCATCAGGAATAAGTCACGCACAGATGTGACTTGAAGGGCATCACCAGGCCCTGACTCTCGAAAATACTTCTGCCAACACCTGTCACTGTTCTGATCCTCCCCGCTCTCAGGTGTGTAATTCCCACCAACAGAACCTCTTCTACTCCCTTGGTTTACAAAACAAGATTGTTTTTGAGGGCTGTTTGGAGCAAAAACACAAACGACCACTGGATCTCGCTTTATTTTGCTGACCACACATTTTACTGCAAACCAGGTATCCTGTGATATTTCTCTCAATAATTACTTCTCCACTCTCAGAAATGAGGCCTTCACATCTTATCCTTTTGTTTCAAACCTCCACATGGCCTCCTCTCCCTGCCTTTAGTCTGAGCTGATGGCCACACATCTTCCATTAGAAGTGAGCAGCCTAGGGCGCCTGGGTAACGCACTTGGTTAAAGAGTCCAGCTCTTGGTTTCTGCTCAGGTCATGATCTCATGGTTTTATGGATTCAAGCCCTACATCAGGCTCTGCACTGGCAGCACAGAGTCTGCTTGGGATTCTCTCTCCCTCTCTCACTCTGCCCCTTCCCCATGCATGCTGTCTCTATTTCTCTCAAGATAAATAAATAAACTTGGAAAAAAAAAAAAAAAAAAAAAAAGAAGGACCTAGTCTCTCTTACGATTCAACTTTCCACAAGAGACCTAGCTCCATCAAGAGGACACCCTAGTGTGGAACTGGGAGGTGAGTCATGAGAGGTGGTGGCCACAGGAGGAAGATCAGATTTGTAGGACAATGTGGTGGCAAAGGCATCTGGTTTCTTTGAGGCAGCTGCAGGAACTTTCTGGAATCCAGGACTTAATGCCCTGAGTGCCAACTGGGGTAATGGTAATGTTTTGCAGAACAGTTCAGTGGCGTGGTTGGATGTGTCTCCTGTTTGCTCTGCTCCTAGCTGGATAGTATCCAAGTCCAGCTCTCAACTTTTCTTGAGACTCTTTATGTTTAATAAACTCTACACTGCTTAAATTAGCTACAGTGGGTTTTCCAGTTCACAACTAAGAAATCTGACTAATACAACATGCACTTGATGCATTTACGTGAAATAAATGAACAAATAAATGAGTAGACTAATTAGCTTCACCTAGGAAGACAGTGCGAGGGTCAATAGTATGCAACGAGATTTGGCAGAACTGAGTTTGATATAATTGGAAAGGAAGTGGGGAACATGGCAGACCCAAATCTGAGTGGCAAGACGGTAGGTAGTAGGGGACACTGAGCAGAACTCCAAAGCCTCAGAGCCAAGAGGACAAATGAAATATCTATAACAAGCAAGGCAGGCCCAAATATCAAACACCAGACCAAACAGGGAGGGGTTGGTGGGACGGATGTGTGGAGAGGGTGGCATTATTAATTATGAATCATAATTAAGTATCTAACAGTATTGTAAGTACTTTGAAATTTTTTCATAAAACACTATTTTTTTCCTGTCACTATTTTTTTCCTGTTTCAGGAAATAACATCTCTTCTATTCAACAGCTTGATGAAACTTAGATGATATGAAAGAGAATACGCTTATTAAATTTCCTGTTGGTATTCAGGTAAATGGAGTTTTTAACTTGCTTTTGGTTGCAATGACAGAAAATGTACAAACTGGATTTAATCCTAAGGGAGATGTATTGGCCCATGTGCAATAGGAAAGTTTTAAGGAAAGGGCAGTGCTACCACCGAGGACTTAGTTTTCACCAGTATCTGCTCTACCTTCTATGTTATAGAAGTCTGCCTCTCTTCATGGCCACCAGATGGCTGACCAATGTTCTTATTTATAACTGATGTGATAAAGTTCTCTAATTATTAAACATACATTCTGAGCTTTCCTAGGGACAAACATGGGTCACGGGCCCATCCCTGAACCAATCACTCTAGCCAAGGTCCCACCTAGCCTACACTAGTCAAGGTCTACTCCTAGAGCTGGGATGGGCCCCTGGCTGCTACTCCTGCAATGAGTGTTATAGAGGCAATCCCAATGTCCTTTCCAGAAAGGGCTCTAAAATTGTTCAAGAGAATAATTAAAATTCAAAATGGGATTACGGATCGGAAAGCATGGTCTTTAAAAATGGGGGAAATGAAAGCAGTGCATAATAAAAGAAAGAACCCAGGACTCAGAGGCAGAAACCAGCTGCACACTTGTGTGATTTTAGGCGAATCTCTTACCTTTATTAGTCTCTATTTCCTCACTTGTAAAAGTGGGATTAGAATGCCTGCCTATCTCACAAAAATGTTTTAAAGATGCATAGAGGTAGTTTCTGGAATAGTAAAACAAAAAGTACCCCGTGTTTGCAGGGGTGTCCAGGCTATGTTCCTTATGATCCCTTTGGACACTTGCTACAGCCATATAAATCCAGTTCTGGACCATTTCTCTCCAAGAGGGATCTTCTCAGCTCTAAAGGAGTTTGGGGATACCATAACAAGCCCAGACCCCTTGGAGCAGATATAGATCTTCAGAGTGACCCAGAAATGGCTGGTATTTGGGAGAGAGGCAAAGGTAGATTATTCTTTGTGGGGCAGCTTTGGGCTCTCCGAATTCAGCAGGAACCAAATGATCCACATGGCACAGGGTAAGGAGGTGGTATACAACCTGGATTCTTTTTTTTTTTTTTTTTTAGTGTCTACTTCCATTGGGATTTCATGTACAAATACAACAATGTGTTCCTGAAGGCATTCTTTAAGCAACAAAGAGTGGAAACTCACATTATATTTAACAGTATCTCCAACTATCTTGAAACTATGCCTAAAATCAATAACTCAGATTGCTATTTAATGAGTTAAAGAGATTTCCCTTTAAAGAGCTCAGAAGCACATGGAAAATTAGCCTCTGAAAACTGACAATGATTTGGAGTGGTTACAACTGGCACTGGCACCATTAGTTTTCCTCCTGAACACACATATTTAGTGGAAGCCAAATGGAAACGAAAACTCTGGGGAAGTCCCACTAATGGGGGGTAACTGGCTGAAGGTGACCCTGATTCTGATTTCTGTAGAGGCAGAGAGCAAACACTCTGTTCCCAGTGGTTTTTCACTTGATGTTTGGGCTGATAGAGACTGAGGGTCACACCAGGGGCACTTGGTGAGGCTTATGGTTAGAACAAATACGTATATCCCCTTCCTTCTCTTCCACAGACTTAATTTCTAGGGCCAAGATGTACCCTGTTATTGTGGCTTAAAATGTTTTCAAGGAGACTTTTTGGAAAGAGGACTGCATACACAAGGAAATTTCCAAAACCAACAATGTTCTGACAAACAGAAATTTATTTACTTATGAGCACAATAAGGTGCATTCAACTCAGAAAGGTTGTGCCCTGCGAGCAGGTGTAAGGTCCATAATTATGGCTAGAAGGGCAGTGACGGTTCTTCATGGAATTTCTATAAGTAGTGTGGGATAATAAATGTAAGAGAGGTTACCGAATTGTCCTAGGACATCTCCATATATATAGATATAGATATATATAAAATAAGATGGAGAAGATGTAATTAATTACAAACATTTACCTGAATTTCTAATAGAGCATTTATCTGACTATATGTAAGGATTTTTTTTTTTTTTTGAAAGAATGAGAGTGCGCACACGTGAGTGGGGGAGGGGCACAGGGAGAGAGAGAGAGAGAGAGAGAGACAGAAAGAGAAAGAGAGAATCTCAAGCAGGTTCTACTGTGGAACCAGCACAGAGCCCAACTGTGGGGCTTTATCCCACAACCCTGGGATCATGACCTAAGGCAAAATTAAGAGTCAGACACTCAACCGACTGAGCCATCCAGGCACCCTGTAAGGATCTGTTTATTTGCTTTAATCCTTCACTGGATAACACGATAGCATAGACTATCTTCTCACCCATGCATTTATCCCCATTGCCTAACATAACTTGTAGCACTTCACGGACACTTAATCATAATTTGTTGAATGAATGAGTGAATGAATGAATGAAGTGAGTTAAACTAAATTGTGTTACACGTCCGGTCTCGTTAGCCCCATAATCAAGTCCAACATAAAGAAAACCTGTGTACAAAAGTCCTGTTATTTCATTAATGGTATCTGCCTGCCTCTTTTTATTATTCCTATTCCCCTGTACTCCTTGGATCTCTCTCACTTATCTCTTTCTGTGTGAAATTCCAAAATTTCTCTACTACCCACCTATTCTTCTCTAGCCGCAACTCCTACATTTATTCAACTTCACACATCTATGTCCACATACTCCAGTTTCCTACATTTGTGTCCCTCTTCACTCTCGGGCTAACCTTCCCCTTTTTCTCTCTCCCTTGTCTTATGCTATAACCTCCACGAAGACACTTGTGGATCAGTGTAAGCAGTTAACAGCTGGAGTGACGCATTGGGTGAATATGAAACAGATTATTTACATTCTGAAAGCCAAAGGTCAACGACATGTGAATGTCACTGCAGCTCTGGGTCAATCGAGCCCCTGTACTGGAGCAAAGGGCTAACGGACTCCAAGTTCCCACTGCCTGACATACACTAACCCCAGCCCTGCCTGGTTCCCTCCTACTCATTCTTTGAATCTTTGCTTAATATCAGCCCTGAAAGAACTTTCATTCCCTCCACCTTTCTCAGTTGAAGTCCGATCCCCCATTACAAGCTTTCCTCACCCCTTGGCCTTTTTCTGCACAACTCACCTGGACTAAAACCAAGTATTCAATGACTATTTATTCCACGCACATCTCCCTGCACCAGCCCATGAGACCTCTGGGGCAAGGACCGTTTCTACTTTGCTTGGCACTATGCTCCAGTGCCTGGCACAGTCCTCAGCATGCTCTTGCTCCTTGTAAATGTTTAAGTACATAAATTCGTTATACAGGAAACCAAATGCACAGAGCCACCAAGACCACTCACATGAGGCTGATGTTATAAGAATCCTGAAGAGAAGAGATGTGGGGAGAGAAATAGTTCTAATGACAAGTAGCAGCTTACAGAGGTTGTGCTAAAATGAAGAGAGGATTAGGGGCAGAATGTTTTCGTTGAGTGGTAACAATTGGTGGAAATTCTGATTCAACTAATGAATATAATTTTGTATGAACAGATGGGCATAATGGGAATTAAAGCCAACAGTGCTACCAACTGAAACAACTAGGTATATTTCTTTGAAATAAAGCACTTTAAATATAGTCCGTTATGTTTTTATATCAATGTTTTGTAAGTGTCCTATTAAGTAAATGCTCTGTTAAAGTAAAAGTAGTGTGTAATATTTGAGTAAGGAAGAGCTAGGGAAGCCTGAATCTTGTCAGAAACACTAAAATTGATCTGAACACTGGGCAGGTCATTAATCTCTGGGTGCTGCATTACGGGGGTTTATTTGGTTAGAGCCTAACTGCATGTACCTTGTTCAGATACAACTCCCTTAGGTTTCTCTCAATCTGCTTTTTCAGCCAACTTGACCATTAGAAAGCATTTACCATCAGGACAATATCAGTCTCAAAAAGGGGGGAGGGGGTGTTTCTGTTTGTTTTTTCAAATCTTTTAGCCTCCAACACTCATTAGCAAGTCCTTCTGCCTTGCCAATATAGTCTGCACTTCTCTACTCCAGGTTTTAATCATGCTCCTCTTTTTTTTTTTTTTTCTGAGAATTTGGAAGTAGTTGCCATCTTTAACATTCAACTCACAGCACTTCACTCACAGAGCTGAAAGAAACTTGAGAAATCATCCAATTCAATATGCTCATTTTAAGGGGTGAGGATTTTTTTCTGGAAAATTTATTTGGCTAAATTCAGATGAGCTCTCTTATCACCTGGAGTCAAAATCAGAAATAAAAAACAGAGCACACACTGGGGTAGATTGTAGTAAACTTGGGGTAGGGGTCGGGAGGACAGGTAAAGCAAAGAGAACCATTGCAGGATCACAATCACGAACTCAAGTCACCAGAAGCCAAAAAAGATATCGGTCATCTCTAAATTATGTTCCTATAACTAAGCCACAAGCCTGAAAAGATAGGCCACAGGAGGCCATTTATAACCTATTTTCACACCCATTACAAACTTTACAGTAAAAACAATAAGGTATAGTAAGAAAACACATGGGCCTTGTAGCCAGGCAATTCAAGATTCTACTCCTCATCTTACTGCTAGCTGGTAACCTTGGGAAGGCCTCAGGAAGATCTGAGTTTTAAAATCTACAAGATGGAAATAACTAATACCTTACATTGTAGGGCTGTTGTAAGGTTTAAATGAAATGGTATATACAAAATGCTACCCCAATGTTCACAGCAGCATTATTCACAATAGCCAAAAGGTAGCAACAACTGAAGCATCCGTCGATGGATGAACAGATAAACAAGACATGGCATGTACATACAATGAAACATTTCTCAGCTTTGAACAGGAACAGAATTCAAATACATGCTACAGCATATGAGGGACTTTGAAGACATTATGCTAAGGGAAATAAACCCAGGCAGAAAAGGACAAATATTGTACATTCCACTTATACGAGTATCTAGAATAGGCAAGTTCATAGAGACAGGGAGTAGAACAGAGGTTACCAGATACTGGAAGCATAAGGAAATGGAGAATTACTACTTAATAAGTACAGAGTTTCTGTTTGGGGTCATGAAAAAAGTTCTGGAAATGGATGGCGGTGATGGATGCACAACACTGTGAATGTACATAACGACACAGAATTGAATACTTAAAATGATTAAAATTATGAAGTTTATGTTATGTATATTTTACCACAATAAAAGAGGAAAACAAAAAACAAAAATGTTAGCTGAGTGCCTAGTAAAGTGTGTCAGCAAATGGTAGATATAGTTAATCCCGTTGTGCCCATTTTACCTGTTCTAAGTAATGAAGGGACAAGTTGATGTACTTGGCCTCTGTTAGAAGTTGGCCTCCCACTCCAGTCTTTGCAACTCGCTCTGAACCAGCCAGGTCAACCAAGTGAAGTTTGGCATGGCGGACGGTCGCAGATCCTGGCTCCTTGCTTGATAAGTGAATAGAGAAAATGCAGTGGGAACGAGTTGAAGCTTGGTTCATTGGAGTCTACAAAAAAGGAATTGCAAAACAAAATCAATGTGAACAATGAGCATTTTCACAGAATCTCAAAAAATTTAAATTTATGTTTCTGATGGTATGACACTTCCAATGAAGCCAGTGCTGTCCAATGCAACAAAAACACTTGTAGCCGAGACCTCTTAAAGTCAGTTATACTTAATGTATTGTTTCCGGAAAGACTGACAACAGATGTGGATGGGTTGATTCAGAAAGTGAGGAAAGAGTTTGAATAAGGTAAAGCTTGGGTCTACTTACTAATATGATAACTTAATTTCATTACATGACCACAGTTCCCACCTTAATCTTGGCTAGCCATACTGCAGATGCTCAATGTGAACATCATGGGGAAAAAGGTGAGAATGGGTGCACTGGGAGAATTCATTACACACTTGTAATAAACACAACCAACAGACAAGGATGCCCAGTATCACTGCTACTACCCAACAGTGAACAGGGGGTCCCAGCCAATGCAGTAAACAAGAAAACGAAATACAAGTCATCGTGACAGGAAAAGAAGAGATGAAAACATCATTATCTGCAGAAAATATGGCAGTCTACAAAGAAAATGCAGGAACATCTATAAACTGTTAAAAACTAAGTTAAAAACTAAGAAGTTTAGCAGGGTTGCTGGATGAAAGATCAACATGCCAAATTAGAGAAGTTCTAATAACCAGCAATAATTAATCAGGAAGTCTAATATTACTTATAATGGTAACAAAGACAATGAAATAATGGGGGATTAATCTTATAAAAAAGTGTGATTTGTAGGGAAAATGATAAAATAATATTAAGAGATACAAAAAGAAAACCTAAATAAAAGGTGTCCTAGATATTAATGTACCATGTCATAGACGGGAAAACTAAAAATGAATCTGTATATTAATTTCTCTATATTAACGTACATAACCAGTGCAATTGAAATAAAAATACCACATGTTATGTTTGTGGAACAGGGCAAATTAATTCTAAAAAACAGACGGAGCAAATATAAAAAAATAACAGAAACAATTCTGTGAAAGAAGCACAAGAGAGGGGAGCATGTCCTGCTATACATCAAGGTATATCATAATGCCATAGTAATTAAAACAGTGTGGTATTGCTGCAGGAACAGATAATGAGATCAGGGAAACATGCTGGGCTCATTTAGAAACTCTGGATAGGACAGAAGTGACCTCACACCATAATGGAGAAAGAACAGACTAATTAACAAATGGTGCTGGAATAACTGGCTATCCATCTTGAAAAAAATAAATTTAGGTTGCTTCTCACACTTGATACACAAATAAATTCCAAAATGTATTAAAGACTTAGGTGTAAAGTAACACAATTTTAACATTCATATAAGAAAATATGGAAGCATATCAGGACCAATTCAAGGCAGTCATGGATCTTTTATGATAAGATATTAAACACAAAAATGAATTAATTGAAAGTATTTGACCAAATTATCCAAAATTAAAGAACTTCTGGGTGATAAAATCTACCACAGAGTTGGAAGGCTGGGAGCTGATGTTTGCAATCCATATAGCTAACAAAAGATTAATGCTTGAAATAAAGAACCTCCACACACCGATAAGAAAAAGGCAACTCCGAAAAAAAATGAGCAAAGGATATGAACAGGCAACCCATAGAGAGGAAACCTAAAAATGGTTAATTAGTATTTGAAAAAAAATGCTCCAACTCACAAATAGCCAGGACAAACAATTAGAGCCATCATGATAAAGTATTTCACTCACCTCTATCAGACTGGAAACTTTTAGAAAATGGAGTCTAACAAAACAAGATTTGTAAAGATACAAGGAAACAAGAACATTTATATACTGCTGGGAGGAATATAAAGTAAGAACCTCTTTATGAGAGCAATTTGACAATATGTGGTAAGGTTGCAGATGGATATAACCCACAACCCAGCAACAGACTCCGAGGTGTATTCCTGGAGAGAAGTCTGGAACAAGTCTCACTGGGAGAGAGTGAAAAGGGGTGATTGGTATGCACACATATGGGCATTCATGCTTGGGTATAGCAAGAAATTGGCACAAGATGTACAACCTAAATGAAAATCTGTGGTAGTAGAGATGAATGAACTTGGATAATTCAAACTACAGGGAAGTCAAAATGAAGCACCTTTTGGATAGATTGACAGATGGGTTTCTGAACTGCTGATGAGAAATAGCATGTTAAAGAATGATGTAAACTTTGATGATCAAAATGATATCTATGACAGAACTCAGGTGCTCAAAAAGAAGTATCACCTAAAAATTTCATTCATGGCTCTAGAACTTAGGTCATTAAAGTATAAAAATATGGACTGGAAGAACACAGCAAATTAATGCTAATGGTTGCCTCTGTGAGGGATACAAAGCAAAAAGGCCACAAGAGGACTTCAGTTGTATCTGTAATACCCTATTTATTTAAAATTAGCAGAAGCGGGCTCTTGGGTGGCTCAGTCAGTCAAGCATCCAACTTTGGCTCAGGCCATGATTTCATGGTCCCTGAGTTTGAGCCCCGCATCGGGCTCTGTACTGACAGCTCAGAGCATGGAGCCTGCTTCGGATTCTGTGTCTCCCTCTCTCTCTGCCCCTCCTCTGCTTGCTCTCTCTCTCTCTCTCTCTCTCTCAAAAATAAACATTAAAAAAATTTTTTGTAATTATCAGAAGCAAATTCTGATACCTAAAAATAAAATTTACCTAACAGTATTCCAAATGACTGTTCATGTGAGTAAGTGTGTGCAGCTCCCCACCCCTGCAAAATGGGATTTAACAAAAGAATTTCCATATGGATGCACACGTATTCAGAGAGGGTAACACACTCGGATGCTATTTTAACCCGAAATTCCTTCTGCAAATCTGACTTCTTGATATCCACCATTGTTGATTTACACCAACTACCAAAATACACAGATGTCAAAATCTTGGCATTGTGTTGGTGATGATGATGTAGCTAGTGAGTTAAATAGGCTGAAAATGTGACCCATTACTCGTTGCCACAATAACCATACTCAGATCTGGCCAGTGTGTGATTTTGCATGCTGAAGTGGACCAGCAAATAACTGTGCCTGTAAAACCGCAAACTCAAATTTAGAACCTAAGTTGAGGTGTTTCGAAAGTGACTGGAAGTTATTTGCAGAACTTAAACATGGGTTTCACGTCACTGTTATATTCGCCCAACAATAAATCCTACAGTACTGGAACAAAAGTCAAATCGACAATCGATAGAAATAAATAACACAGAGACTCTCCCCGACATCTGTCTTCAGCTTCCAAATGGATCCACTGCAGACACAATAAAATGTGGCCCATTAGCGAATAATGGAAGAGTGTACCGATTTCAAAGGAATGTGAGATTTACATCAAATTAAGTTGTATTTCTGGAGTCTGTAATTAAAATGCAGTAATATGCTGTAGGAGTCCATGCCTACAATTTTGTAACTTCCCATAAATATTTCCTGCATGAAGTAGTAGTTGGTGTCCTCTTAGCTAAAATTTTCTTAAACCTCAGAAAACATTCTTTATGTGTAGCTGTTTAAGTGTGATCGAATGTGCTGGTGTCTGCTCTGTTTATTTAAGGGTGTCTATATGTCTCACAGGCATGCCCCTACATTTGTCCTTTTAAAGGTAAAATCGTATTAAAACATTTCTGAAACTGCCTAAGAACAGATGGCACCATTTAGGCAGATTCATTCAAATTTAAGTGCACATTTTGAACAAATGTGCTCTTGGCACTAGAGACTATGTCTTTGGAAAAATGTTAGTGATGATTAATCATCTGCATGCAGAGAGCTTTCACATTTCATATCAGTCTGTGGATACAGCTCTGTGTTAGGCAGCACAAAGACTAGAAGGAAAATAAGACATGGAACTTGCCCTCAAGAAATTTATAATCTAGCTCAAGAGCTAAAGACGAAACAAGTGAAATGAGAGGGAATGCTGAGAAAAAGGCAAATTTGCAATACAGAAAGGGGTCTGTTCTCAGAACTGAGCATGCTGACCCTCTAGGTAATACCTAAGAATACTAATCATCCCCTCATCCTGGAGGCTCTCTACCCACCCTGCCCCTCCTGGGTTTCTAGAATCTACACTGTCCTGGCACTTTCTCTCTAACTGCTCTGTCTCCTTTTCCTTTACTGGACGCTTTTCTCCCCAGTCCCGAAAACACGCAGGTCCCAAGCTATGGTCATGATATTTCTTCCCCTTGGAAAGGTCTTCGTCGATAGGTCTGATTATCACTGAATAGATACTGTAGTGTAGTTTAAAAGTCACAGATCAACGGTCTTAGAATGTGGTATTGAAACATCCGGTTTCAAGTCCTGGTTCCGTCACTTACTGGTGTTGAAATATTTAGCAAATTGACATAATTTTGGTTCTTGTGTCTTTGTAATCCCTATAATAAGGCTTGCTTTGCTGCAAAGAGCTATACTGAGTGTGGAAGTGGCCCATGAACTGTGAAAGGTCATATAAA
Source organism: Panthera leo (assembly GCF_018350215.1). Lineage (NCBI taxonomy): Eukaryota > Metazoa > Chordata > Mammalia > Carnivora > Felidae > Panthera > Panthera leo. Next base: position 37,741,906 of record NC_056683.1, read on the forward strand.
TGTCCATTCCTGTTGATATTCACTCTATTCAGATGCCTCCCATATCCTTATTTCCAACCACAGTTTCTCTGTGCACTAGATTAGAATGTCTACTGATAACTGCCACTAAAATGCCTTGCCAGCATCTTAAACCTAATGCTCCCCAAAATAAGCTCATCACTTTCCCTCATTCTGTGTCCCACACATGGACGTCCAGTCCATTCCTCTTGAATTTACTTCTACTTCTATCTCCAAATATCCTTGATCTCTCCTCTGGGTCATGACATTCTCTCCTTATTAGTCTCCCCAAATTTACTCGTCTCCTCCAATTGTTCTCCACGTTGTAGAATAATATTTTTAAAAAACATATTTGATTACATCAGTTCTACCTATATTTCTGAATTAAACTATCACATCACTAAGACTAAATATCTCTAGTTCCTTCAAGTGTGTTCCTCAAAATATTTTTTTTAATATGGCAGGCACTCTGACACTCTGAATTGCATATATTCTTTCTAGTGTAGACTAACCACAGCAGAGGACACTGGAATCCAGGCAATCTAAATCTAGAGTTGCCCGTAACTAGCACATGAAGTGTCCTATCATGTTTGCTCCACCCTTTTACCCATGATATGAAATTTGTTTGGGAAACACACACACATACACAAACATTTATTTGATGACTGACCTGTATTTGATTAGTTTTTACCCCAAGTTACAATCACTTGAGATAATTATGGAACTTTTTTCTTTCAATTTTTTGCTATCTACAAATGAAAGTATCCTCATCCAAATAATTTGTAAGAATTAATAAGGCAGAACAACATTCCATGAACACTCCTACTCTCTACTCTGTTAGGAAACAGTTATGGGTATTTTCCAATTGGCTTTAATCCAAGCACTTTCATATACCTTCAATTTCTCTGTATATCCCCAAGGATACTTTTGAGAGACTTTATTAAATAAATTGGATCTATTTGATCTATGAGTTTTTATAACCTTATCAAAAAAGTGAATAGAATTAGTTTAAGATGAATCAATGTTGACTCTTTCCTAATTGCTTACTGATCATTATTTAAGAATGCTTTACCAGATTCTTGTCTTAGGGCTTAGTATCAAAAATATTAACTTGCCATTTTCCAAATATATTTTCTTTCTTGGAAAATAAGAAAGTATATGGCTTTCTTTAACGGGGTAAAAGTCTAAAAACCCAGGATCACTGGTCCCTTATAGATTCATCATAACAAGTTCCATTGGGAAGGTTACATCCTCTAGCAAATGCTTTCCACTTCCTTCTTCCTCCCACCTAGATTCTGAGCTCCTTGAGGCTGTCTTATTCATCATTGTAACCCTAACATAATACAGCATAATAGTGTTCAAAAATACTTGTTTAATTGCTGACCTTATTCATTTCTAGCTTTCTGGAAGCTCTATGGCATGCTCCATAATTTCTAAAAATCTCCATATCATTCCAAGACCACATCTGCAAACTCCTTTTTCCCCCCAAATTCTTTAAGTCCATGGAATTCATTTAAGTCTAAAAATTAGAATTATTTGAAAAAGTAAGATCGACTCAAGTCTCCCTACCCATTGTGCCTGATTCCAGAGATCTCCCACTACCCTCTACATCTTCAACTGCCTTTTCTCTAACCTAGAATGTCCTCTTGCTGGTCAAGTATTGCCTATCATTTCTGACTGGGAAATGTATGTCCTCTTCCTCCTCCAAAATAAACCTACTCAAAATTAAATTACCTCCACGAATTCTCTTGGACGATTCACAAATGGCATTAGCTATTGTGTTCAAAAAGGACATTTAACATTTGTGCGTAGAGTAGAAGATCATTAATATTCAAACTCTGGAAAAATCCAAATGATGGATTTTTCCAAATGGATTTTTAAATGTTTAGCATTTTAAAAATTATGACATAATATGAATAAATTTGCTACAGGGGCAGAGAGGGGTAATGGTGTGATCTATCAGGCCTCAGATGAGTGTTTGGTGGCCAGCCCACTTTGCATGATGTAATTATAAAAGGTACACATTATAAAAGGTGACTCAAAAGTGACCCTGTCAGACAATAGTGACTTCAAACTTTCTATACAAAAGGGGCTTGGAACAGCAACGTGGCTGTGGATGGTACTTGCAACGGCTTTGGCAGAGCACTTTACATAATATAGCATCAAATCAAGAAAACACCACATGCCTACACTGAAGACTGAAATTCCTTCTCCTACAGCCCTCCAAGCCATTTACTGGCACTGGCTGGCCTACCACTCTCAGAAACTATTTCATAAGTTTAAAAATCTCATATTTCACTGCATAAGAATCATTTTCTACAAAGCAGGACATATTCGGAGGCTGACAGAAAATTTTGCAAAGCGATGGTATAGTGGCAAGAATTGGTGAACATCTTCAAAAGGCTGTTCAGTCATCTTCCCTTATGGATTCTGCAGATACACAACAACCAAGCCTGGTGCTCGATGATTTCAGAACACATATTCTTTTGCAGTTGTTGTTATACAGAGTCTTATTGGCAGATCAACAAGGATTCCCTGTGAATTGAAATGTTCACCTTTTTTTTTTTTTTTCATTATTTCACAACAGGGTGTGTGTGGGAGGGGCAGTTATGTGTGTGTGTGTGTGTGTGTGTGTGTGTGGCTATTTTCGAGATTGAACATTTTGATTTTAGGGCCAAAAATTGATAAGTGAAAAATGGTTTTTGTGTTTACATAATATACTATTACGTTTTGGGTAAATTTTTTTCTTTTAGTCAATCTCATGTTTTCAATCAATTTTAAAGTAACTACACATAATATAGCCCACAATGATTTGAATAATCTCTTTAAATTACATATAACATTTTCTAGGATCCTTTGAATGCTTTGTTATCTCTTGCCATATCTTATAGTCCATTCCTATGTACCAAATTCTTTTTTTCAATGACTCTCCTATTTTGGGGTGAAATATCTCAACAAGAATTTCCACTACACTAGATTAGGTCTGGTGAAGAAAATCTCTTAGACTGAACAGAGTGTATAATGTATACTCTTGAGATTCTTTAAAATAAACCAGCAAAGAACAAAAACAGCACCACAGAAGCCGTAATCCAGATTTCCACTCCAATTCTCCTGGTCTGATAACACTTTCTAACCCGATAGCCTAACTGATTTCTTCCTCTGCTCATTTATTCTATCTGAATTGAAGACTGAAAATAATAACTTCTTTGTGTTTTCTGGGCTACCCCAGCCTTCAGGTTAAAACTCACCCTTAAGTGATTCCCTAACCTTCCCACCATTGGCTAAATGATTCCATATCCAATTCCTCCCATAGCACATGGGTTATCAGGAGGCCCACCACACCCTTGATGTACACCAACCCAGCCTGGAAGTGAGAACTGACCAAACCGAGTGGTGGATCGTGTGACACTAAAAACACCTGCCTTGATTCTTCCTGAGGCTGTTTCAGAACACAGTGCTTAGCAGCAAAATATCCCCAATTAGATAACCTTCAATTGGAATTAATAATTCTAAACTCCTTGTTTTTCTTTCTGATTTTTCTCTTTATAAGATACGTGGCTTTTAGAAAAGTAGTCAAAATCATTTTCTCTAGTTGCAGGATTTCTAGGCCCAGCATATTGTCAAGGTAGTTTTGTAAAAGAGAAAAATAGATTAGGTACATCAGTTTTGTGTAAAATTCAAAAGCAAGCTTTGGAGTAACCTGGAATATATAATAAGAATTTTCTAGCAAGTATGATTCACCTTTCTGATATCCCATTATATTTTATTATATATCTCTCCTAACAAGTCTGTGATCAATTTGATGTGTTTTTTTTTTTTTTTTCACATCCTGTAAGATCTACTAGGGTGACTTAATTTTAGGAAAACTAAATGTCAGAATTAGGGATGGCTCTTTTTCTGCTGGATGTCAGAATTCAGAAGATTGCCTCTCTGCGGGTCACTTCTTCAGGATTTGACAAATGAAAGTCAAGTGCATTTATATCAAAAGCTAAGTATGTTAAAATTGGCCCATTTGCAAACTGAGAAGGAATTTTACCCATATCTTCAATCAGTTATGTCCAACTATCATCTCTGTTTATCATCCTTGAACGAGCTATCATCACATAATCACCAAAGTAAAGGTTTGTTCTCTGAACAAGGGAAATTATATGACCCCAAATGTTGCCCCGGCCTCCCCCATTTTTTTTTTACTTGACTGTGAGAAGAATCATAACAAAATTGATTCTTCAATGGCAACAAGTAACTTATTGCCGTTATCTAGCACATTTTTCACCTTTTACATTGAGTTTAACTTTTTTTTTCTTTTTTCCTTTTAAAATTCAGCCTGGCTTAACAATTTCCACATGTGACCATACACAGAACTGGAACAACAATATTATGGGCTAAAAAGTCTAGTCATCTCATGAATTGACAGCAGCTCAGAGGGTTTGTCTTTAGGGAAAACCTATTCTGAACACATTACACAACTCAAGATTATAGGTAAGCTGAAAATACCCTTCACTATCCTCTGTACAGACAAGATCAGTACTGAACTCAGAACTCAGATATACTTTCGTATAATTTTATTCTTATGAAAGAAGTTTATCCCGTCAGATTGATGGTGATAACTCTCAATGCAACGTTTCAGGTCGGACATCAAGATCAAACAGACAGGAATTCAGGGACAATGTCATTTACGGTAGAGATGCTGAAGGAAGAACTCTAAAAGCACAGAAAGCTACTATTAGAAACATTATTTCTCTCTGCTTTATAGTCCAATCATATTTTTTCCGTATTTTGAAGATTCTGCAGTTCTTTCTATGGCCATGAAGATCTCAGTTGCTGTTACAACTGGCAACACTCCAAATGGCATACCCCAACCTAGTAAAAGTACTTGTTGAAGGTTTTTGGTGGTTTGTAAGACCCCTGTCTCCTCCCTCCTAGCTGGAACCATTATAAGGATTGGATACAAAAGTTAGCTTGCCAGAAAAAAAAAAAAAAAAAAAAAAAAAACCTATCAGCGAGAAATGCTGTAAGAATAGCTTCTGTGCTTAAAGCTACAGCCAAAATTGACATCCTGCCAGTTTCCCCCTTGTGTATTCCTGACTTGTTAGATAAGCCAAAAGCAATCTGAGTTATTATCTCAGTTTCTTGCAGAAATGTTGTTACTCAGGGGCTAATCCTAGGCCTCTTTCCTCTCTGTTCCATTTCCTCCCTTCTATTTTTGTTTTCTATACCACAGCAGAGACTCTGAGTCCTAAAAGCAGCATCTTCCCCAGACCCCTTTTAGCTGGCACCCAACTGGGAAGGGGGGGGATGCTCTGGCTTCTCCCCTCCTCACGCCCTCCCATCTCCTGCCAGTGCCTCCACTGGCTGAGACTTGCCTACGGAGTGAAGCAGCTTCCTGGCGCTGCTGATCTCTCTCTCTAAGCAGCACTTTCTCTCCTCACTTTTTGCATCCTTCGTTATTTTTCAGCCACATGTCTCCTTCTTTCCCCCCTCCTCATTCCCTCCTCCCCTTCTTCCTCCTTCTTTTTTGCTTCCAATGGCACTTTCATCTTTACAATGGCTTTCTTTTTCTCTGTCATTTCTTCTCTGGCGTCCTCAAACTTGATTTTCATCTTCTGCTCTTGTAATCCCTTCTATATTTTGGAGCTATTTTTTTTTTTAATAAAGACTATATCGAGGTAACATAAGACTGTGAAGAACACTTCCTCTGCCCCCTGATATAATCAGCATTCAAATATGGGTTACTTAGCCACCCCCCCCCCCCCACCGACTCCCCGTCGCCCTATTCCATATATATGGTAAGTCTTCAGCTGTTTTCTTTCTGACAATTTTATCTCTGAACATATCCGTCTTTTTCCTAAAGAACAGTCTGGGGCGGGGGGGTGGGGGGCGTGCAGCATTCAAATCAAGTTTGTGCCCTGAATACTTTTACTTTATATCTGTTATGTTCTTAGCTCAAAGAACATATACATACTTTCCTCATCCCCCCCCCCCCCCCGCCCCAACAGGCCTGGGATGGTACATTTTAGTCACTAACTCCCTGAACTCCACTCACCACACACCACCTTTCTTGCCACGAACTGAGACCGCTGACCATAAAAATGACTTGTCTTACAGGTTCCGTCTTTGGATCCATCTTTCATAGTGTAGAATGAGTATCTATCTAATACTACCCCTCCCCCCATACTTCCCTGTGTTCTTAGACCTCATCGCTGTAACCAAAAGATCACTGGATTTGCATTGGAGAATTGTGACCCTTTCTTTAAGGGGAAACTCTATCCTAACTGAGGCTGGAGGATGAATGTGTTGGCTCTCAGCACCCTCCCTCCCCATAACTCAAATTTCATAATCTTTGGCAGTTTCTCTCATGGTTTGAGGTTATGGCTATTTCCTTGTTTCACTGAAGATGGCTTCTTTTTCCCTCTGTTTTTTATATTTTGTTGCTGTTGTTAGAGCATTTCAGTAACAGGGACTGGAGTAAAAATTTCTTTCTCTATGCTTAATCAGAAATGAGAATTTGAAAGATCAATAGAAACTCTGGAGCTAAATTTTTACAGCCCAAAAAAAAATTGTGTTTCTCTAACCACGGATATAGAATAGGTATATTTTAACTTTCTAATAATGGCTGTACTATGCCACTTCATTTATTTTAATAAATAAATGTTTAGATCTCAAAACTCATGGTTCATGCAATACCACTAATCAGGTTAGATGAGAGCAAAATGTAAACCATGATATAACAGAATCACTATTTTTAAGAAGTTACATATTCTTCCTATATCTCATATATAAAATATAAGGAGAGAGAAATGCCTGACATATGTAAGTGCTCAAAATTGAAATTTCCTGGGGCGCCTGGGTGGCTTGGTCAGTTAAGCGTCCGACTTCGGCTCAAGTCATGATCTCACGGTCCGTGAGTTCGAGCCCCGCGTTGGGCTCTGTGCTGACAGCTCAGAGCCTGGAGCCTGTTTCAGATTCTGTGTCTCCCTCTCCCTCTGCTCCTCCCCTGTTCATGCTCTGTCTCTCTCTGTCTCAAAAAAAATAAATAAACGTTAAAAAAAAATTTTTTTTAAATTGAAATTTCCTTCCTTCAGTAGATTAAGAAAAGAGATCAGAATTGTCAACACATCTGCTAAGTATTCTAGCTGCCTACTGAGACCTAATAATAAAAGATACTATTCTTATTGTAATAACAGCAGGGCCAACATGTATTTTGCGTGCTGTGTATTTTGCTCTTCCCAGGCTCAAAAATCTTGGAATAAACTTGTTAATTACATACAATTAATATATCTCTCTTTAAAACAATTTTTTTTTATTTGGGAAAGAGAGGGGGAGAGAAAGAGAGTACACGAGCATGGGAGAGGGGCAGAGAGAGAGAGAGAGAGAGAGAGAGAGAATTCTAAGCAGGCTCCACACTCAGTGTGGAGCTTGATGCAGGGCTTGATCCCACGACCCTGGGATCATGACCTGAGCTGAAATCAGGAGTCAGACACTTAACTGACTGAGCCACCCAGGCGCCCCTATTCAGTGTCCTTCTAATCGTCTTCTGGAATAGGATCCTGGAATACTAACTGCTACCCAAATCTTCTGGTTTCCCACACATACCACACAAGATCAAGGCTTAGTGTTGTTAACAAACATAGTCACACAGTAAAGCTGCTCTGTCCTTCCTGTGTTGTCCTTATGCTATTAGGTCACGTGTCCAATGACAGTTGTTCCTACAGGTGGCATAAACCTACCAACTCCACTCATGCCCTGTCTCCCAGCTGTGTTTGCACTTCTACAGGGCCACACCGTCACTCCATAAGTTTGATAATGTGCAAGTCTAAGAAATTACAAAACACATCAGCACAACTCAGATAAATCTTACTAGGTTTTTTATTTCAAGCAAAGAGTCAGGTAGAAAGAACTAATAGGTTGATAGACTGATTATTTGGAAAGTAACCTCTTCCAAAATGTATGGGGTATCACAAATTTTAAAATGTCAAAGTTGGGGTGCCTGGGTGGCTCATCTGGTTAAATGTCTGATTTCCACTCAGGTCATGATCTCACAGCTCGTGCTTTCGAGCCCTGCGTCGGGCTCTGTGCTGACAGCTCAGAGCCTGGAGCCTGCTTTGGATTCTGTGTCTCCCTCTCTCTGCCCCTCCTCCACTCATGTGCTCGCTCTCTCTCTCTCAAAAATAAACATTTAAAAATTTTTTTAATAAAATAAAATGTCAAAATGTCTGGGATGTACTCTGGAGTCACCAACAGGCACAGTGTATCATAAGGCCACTTTTGATTCTGGGCTTGAGATTGTAGGTCTTCTCTCCAAATCTTCCTCTCCCCAGCAATGTAACCAAATTATTAATTAATGACTGGCCAACTAGTTGCCAGGTGCTGAAAGAACAGAGCTGAATAGGACAATAGTCTTATCTTTAAATAAATAATTGCTAGCCGAAAATTTTAGGGTATTTCCAAATGTCACTTAACTTAGTTCTTACTATAACCCTGGAAAGTAGGTATCATTCTGCCCATCGTACAGGTTAGAAGTGTGGTTCACATTGGGTCAGTGACTCGGCCAAGGACATACACCTCTCAAGGTGGAGCCAGGAGCAGAATAGGAGATCATCTCCAAAGCTCGTGCTCTTCACCTCTGCCTGGCAGGAATGCATAGTGATGGTGAGGAAGCCACAGAGTGGCCATCAACACTGACTGGAAGAACTCACCTGATGGTTCACTCAGGAAAGGAAGACAGGTGGGAAGAAAGCACACCACCCACCAAAAGGACCCTGGACTCTCCCAATGTTGGCACAAAGTGTTCTGTTCTCACCAAAGGTCCCCTTCAACCAGTTTCATAACCAGTGCTATCTACTAGCTAAAGCATATTATTCCTCTTGAACTCGTCAAGGTCAAGAGCTACACTTGGTATCAATCATATGAGAAATTATATTCTAGGTTATCTGGACACTGGATCAGTTTTCCAGGGTTGCCATAACAAAGTATAACAAACCGGGGGGCTTAAATACCAGAAATTTATCATCTCACAGTCCTTAAGGCTAGAAATCCAAAATGAAGGTGTTGGTTCTTCCCTCTGAGGGCTGTGAGGGAGGGATCTGTTCCAAGCCTCTCTCCTTGGCTTATAGATGAACATTTTTGTGTTCATATAGCATTTCCATGTATATGTATCTGTCTCCAAATTTCCTCATTTTATAAGGACACCAGTCATATGGGATTAGGGCTCACCCTTATGACCTCATTTTAACTTGGTGGCTTCTATAAAGACTCTACTTCTTAATTAAGAAGGTCACATTCTGAGGTACTGAGGGGTTAGGACTTCAACCTATGAATGAGGAGGAGGGGGAAAGACACAGTTTAACCCATAACAGACATTACTATGAAGTTTTGGTAGAAGACACCCCAGTGTCTTTGGAGAAGACACTATTCTCTTTTCCAAACTGGCTTGTAAAAGAGGCTTGTGTTAGTCTAATGATTCACTCTGAGCAGCACTACAATTCCTTAAAATGAATATTTAAATTGAGCTTTTACCAATGGAAGCTATTTCTAGAGGGAGGATTCAAAATGAACCCTGATTTTGTTAATTCAGGATAGCCTTTTTTCAAGATTCAGGTAAAATTCCCATGCCCCAGAAATCTCTGATAAGATCCACCCCAACCTGATGATGACCGTCCCTTTCCATGTGAATGTGTGAATAATGAAGTAGATGCTACTGGACATCAAATTTCAATTCAAAAAAACAAAACACTTTCTAATATGTAGGATTATTTATCAGTGAGCTATTGCATCTCTAAGCATGGCATCCAAAGCAGAAACCATAAAATAAAAAATTGACTTAGCTATATTAAAGGAAAGAAAGTACAATGAAAAGAAAATCTATAAAATTTTAAAATATTTGCTAAATGCATGACAAAAACAAAAATTTTTATCTTTAATGTTCATTCATTCAATAATTATTTACTGAGCACCTACTATATGGCTTTGTTTCTAGGTATGACAGATATGAACAAGACCAAGTCCCAGCCCTCATGCACTCAACAAATCAACCGGACCTACCCTAACACTGCTGGAGAAAAACAATTAGAAGACATAAACAAAAACAGAAATGCAAATGGTAAATAAATTACAACAATTTTTTTGCCTCCCAAATTAGCAGAACTTTCAAATTTTGTGGTACTGAATATGTGCAGGGTGCAGAATATGGATGTGCTCAAAAACTTCTCTGTGAGTGGGTTTCAATCAGCATGTTAATGAAAAACCAAACTGCCTTCAGGTTTAGCCAAAGCACATTTAAAATGCTAAAATGGCAAATGATGTATCCAGTAAAAGACTGGTATCCAAAATATATAAAGAATTGATACAACTCAACACTGCAAAGAAGATGTCCAGATTGGCCAACAGACACATGAAAAGATGCCCAACGTCACTCCTCATCAGGGAAATACAAATCAAAAACCACAATGAGATACCACCTTACACCTGTCAGAATAGTTAAAATCAACAACACAAGAAACAACAGGTATTGGCAAGGATGTGGAGAAAGGGGAACCCTCTCGCACTGCTGGTGGGAATGCAAACTGGTGCAGCCACTGTGGAAAACAGTACAGGGGTTCCTCAAAAAGTTAAAAATAGAATTACAATATCAACCAGTAATTGCACTACTGGGTATTTACCCCCAAATACAAAAACACTAATTCAAAGGGATAAGACATGCACCCCTATGTTTACTGCAGCATTATTTACATTAGTCAAACCTATGGTGAGATCTCAAAAGTCCACTGACTGAGGAATGGATGAAGATGTGGTATATACACACAATGGAATATTACTCAGCCCTAAAAGAGGATGAAATCTTGCCATCTGCAATGACATGGATGGAACTTAGAGTGTATTATGCTAAGTGAAATAAGTTAGTCAGATAAAGACAAATGCCATACGATCGCATTCAAATGTGAAATTTAAGAAACAAAACAAATGAGCCAAGGGGAAAAAAAAAAGAGAGAGACAAACCAAGAAACAAACTCTTAACTATAGAGAAGAATTTGATGGTTACCAGAGGGGAGGTGAGTGTGGTGATGGATGAAACAGGTGATGGGGATTAAGGAGTGCACTTGTCACTATCAGCACTGGGTGATGTATGGAGGTGTTGAATCACTTATATTGTACACCTGAAACTAATATAACACTGTGGTAACTATAATGGAATCAAAATTTAATTTAACTTAATTTAATTTAACTTAATTTAATTTAATTTAACTTAATTTAATTTAAAAAATTTAGATTTGTAGGTTTTGCATTCATTAAGCATTTCTGCAGGTGCTTACTGTGGGCCAGGCACTGGTCAAGGTGCTAGGGACCCCAAGATGAAGAAAATCCAGTAAGATCCTGGCCCTGAAAGAGCTTACTCTAGACAGAGAGACAAATGTAATTTTTTAAAATACCATTTCGTACATGTTCTAACCAAAAGGAATAAAATGAAATGCTAAAATGCATATTCCTGGGCTCCACCACAGAGGTTCTGAATCCATCGATCAGAAGTGGGATCCAGGAAACTGTCTCTTTACTATCACAGGATATTCTAATGCAAGATACCCTCAGGCCACACTTGGGCACAGAGTGTTCTAGACCATGGGTGGGTCTAAGCAAAGGGTCCCAGCAACAGGACACTGCAGGGCCTCACAGTCGAATGCAGAATGTCTTGGTCAATTAGATTTGATTAATTGAGAGAAACATTTCAATGATAAGACAGAGAAGTATCAAGTCATGTTTGCTACCGGTGGGCTTTGACCCTGGGTCACACACAGTTGAGCTCTTACAATTTATTCTCTTTGGCACAGCAATTCAACTGTTTTAAAAAACTTACCCTAAGGACATAATCAGGTTTTATTCAAAGCATTAGTAGGATCACAGAAATTATTGAAGATTTCTGAATGAATAAGAAGAGGATGAAACTACTCTTATTTTCCTCAGAATGCTGGCTCTGGGTAGAAAACACTAAAAGGAAGAGAGCTCCACTTTGTGTCCCACATATTCAGACTGTTTTGCAAATGTTTTCTGGTTACCATGGCAACTTCTGGACAGCTCTATGTAAATGGGAAATTGGGGACCTCATTTTTTAAAAAACGATTAGTATGTTCTTTTTATCCTGGTTAGCTCGTTCTGTGCTGACAAATTACATTCTGACAGCTAGGCTGTAATCTAAAACATACCTTATTAGAGGCTCTAAATAATAAAGTATTTCCAGGGATTGATAGTTAGTCTTCATTTATACTCTGATGTATTTATTTGCTTTCAATGAATTCAAGAGATAAACTGAAGTGCTAAATACTTACTATACTTCTTAAGTAACTCAGAAATATATCCTCCCTTGAAAAATTTGACATGTTACTGACATGATTATTGTAATCGTGAAATGTAATATACAGAAAGAGCACAAGCTTCTGAATCAGTCATCTCGCAGCTGAACCCTGGCTCTGCCACTTGTTAGTTATGCGGCTTTGGGCAAGTAGTTCAACTCTTTGAGCCTCAGTTTCCATTTATAAAATAAGAATCAAAAATAATATCAAGAGAGAGAGAGAGAGAGAGGTGCATAGAAAATCTCTGCAACAATGCCAAGTCTATTGAGCAGGTTCTCAATATAACATGGTAGCTACTACCAAAGAAAAAAATCAAAAGCAAGCAGAGAAACATCCAAAAACCTGTTAGACTTGGTTTAAAAGAAATTGGGCTTTACAAAGAAAAAAATGAATAAAAAAATAATGTACAACCAGCATTATTAGGATTGAAACTTGTCAGGTTTTAGCTATTTATGATACTATTATTAGATGCTCAGTAGTAATAGGAAAAGACGGTTGGAATTCTGTGAGGTGGTAGAACATGACAGATACTTTGGCACAAAGAAGCTTAAACTCCTCAAAACTTTACAAAACAATAGTGTGAAAGTATGCACCCAGCTAAAGTTAACACATAACTTTGAAATATCAAATGACCAAGCTTTTAAGCTAATAGAGGTCATAGAGAACCATGGTCAGGAGCCCTCCATGACCCATTCAAGATGAGGAAATATAATTTGTGAGGGCAAGGCCTAGAGGGCAAGGTTTCTCTAGAGATGAGTCACCTCTGGAAGAAGGTTAGCATTGAGGCAGGGACAGGTTTCTCTACTTGTTTTCTAATAGCATTTATGAGTCTACTTTTCTCTCTTTCATATTCCACTGGTGGCCAGGACTCAGCTCTACCCTGCATCTCTAGGTTTGCTCTTTATTAAACTATGTATAGAAAAGGATCTTTAGTTGGGCATGCTGAATCTTTTGCCATTATACTCCCTAATTCTTAATCTGCTTTATTTCTTAATCTTCAACTATCATGACAAATAAGAACATCATGGATGATCACATGAGCAATTACTGTGGAAGCAAAACACAAATGCAGAACATTGGAAAGCCAAACAAGATATTCAGAAATTAAGAACTACATAAAACTTTCTTTTACTGGAAATAATAATTCCAGGGTTCTCAAATCCGTGTTTCATGTCATACATAAATTCAACTTATATGTTAGTCTACTGAAAAGCAATCACACAGAACTGGTAAAAAACAACAAAAGTAAGGGCCCAGAACAATAACAGATACCAGCAACATGCGTTGGTACATTCTGGAGAGTAGAAATGGGGCAGAGAAAAAAGTCACTTGATAGGGATTTTCTCAGACTAGTTATCCCTGCCAGCTTAATATCTTCACCTACTTTACCTCTGTTATCAGAGACAAGGTAAAACACAGAACTCTGGGAGCATGGTTTAAAAAGGAAAGTGCCAAGATTATGCAATGGGGAAAAGACAGTCTCTTCTTCAATAAATGGTACTGGGAAAACTGGACAGTACACGCAAAAGGACAAAACTGGACACCTTTCTTACACCATACACAAAAATAAACTCAAAAAGGATTACAGACCTAAATGTGAGACCTGAAACCATAAAACTCCTAAAAGAAAACACAGGCAGTAATCTCTTGGACATTGCCCTTAGCAACATATTTATGGATATGTCTTCTCCGGCCAGAGAAACAAAAGCAAAAATAAACTATTGGGACTACACCAAAATAAAAAAGCTTTTGCACAGCAAAAGAAACCATCAACAAAACAAAAAGGCAATCTAGTGAATGGGAGAAGATATTTGTAAATGATAAATCTAAAATATATAAAAACTTATACAAGTCAACACCAAAAAACCCAAATAATCTGATTAAAAAATAAGCAGACAACCTGAACAGACATATTTTTAAGTAAGACATCCAGATGGCCAACAGACACATGAAAAAATGCTCAACATCACTAATCACCAGGGAAATGGAAATGAAAATCACAATGAGATATCAACTCATACTAGTCAGAAAAGCTAGTATTAAAAAGACAAGAAATAACAAGTGTTAGCAAGGATATGGGGAAAAGGGAACCTTCATGCACTATTGGTGGGAACATAAATTGGTGCAGCCACTGTGAAAAACAATATGGAGGTTCCTTGAAAAATTCTAAACAGGATTACCATATGATCCAGTAAGTCCACTACTGAGTATTTCCCTAAAGAACATGAAAACACTAATTCAAAAAGATATATGTTTCTTGCAGCATTATTTATAACAGCCAAGGTATGGAAGCAACCCAAATGTCCACCAGAAGATGAATGGATGAAGAAGACGTGGTATACACAAGCAATGGAATATCACTCAAGTCATTAAAAAGAATGAGATTTTGCCACTTCCGACAACATGGATGGACCTAGAGGGGATCATGCTAAGCGAAATAAGTCAGACAGAGAAAGACAAATACTATGTGATCTCACTTATATGTGGAAAATAAAACACAAAACAAACAAAACCAGACTCTTAAATACGGACAACAAACTGGTGGTTGCCAGAGAGGACACAGATGGAGGATGGACAATGTAGATAGAGGGGATTAAGAGGCATAAACTTAGAGTTATAAAATAAGTAAGTGACGGAGATGGAAAGTACAGCATAGAGAATAGCACTGTGGTAACATTGCTTGGTGACAATGGTGACTATACTTATTGAGGCAAGCCCTGAATATTGTATAGACTTGGCAAATCACTGTGTTGTACGCCTGAAACTAATATAACACTGGATGTTACTTATACTTCAGTTAAAAACAAAACCAAAAACAGAAGTGCCAGTGATAGCAGCAAGCTGTTCATTTGGGGAACTGTTCCCACACCACTACGGCCACTCCATTCCTTTACTGCAGCGTCGCTGAATGACAGCTTTGTGACTCTCTGTCTCCGGTCAGTAACTGGTTAAGGTCAGGGCCTTTGACCAAGCATAGTCAGTCCTGGCTCCTGCCTAGGGGTCCCAGGTGAAATACAGACACCCATTTGTACAGGTGCAAATGTGAGATTAACAATAAATAAGTTTTAGTGTCAATATATCCAAAATATTGCACTGAGGCTTACACTACACACCATGGCAGTGTTTGTGACACTGCCAACAAGAGCTGTAAATACACAGAGCACTTCTCATGTCCGGTGGATTGTTCTAAATGCCTTATAAGTAACAATTCCCTAAATACATGGATATGAAAACAATACACCGACACATGGATGATCTGAGGTTAGGAATAATGAACTGTGTATTTTTAAATTTCAAAAATGATGCAAAAATTCCTATAATTAAAATATTTCATGAGTTTTCATCGATTATCTGCAAACTAATTTGCATCAGATTGAAAACATAAAAGTTAAAAAAGCCGAGATTTCAGTTGCTGCCCATTAACTACCTGAATGACCTTAGGAAAGTCTCTTCAATTCTCTGAATCTAAGTTTTCTTTCTCTCTTTTCTTTTTTTGAATCTGGTCTTTTTTTTTTTTTTTTTTAACCTATACCATGAGATTTGGATGAGATTATTTTTAAGGTCATTACTGCCCCTAAAATTCTATTGTATCTTATAATATGGAAAAAGCAGCTCACGGAGGAGAGTCCATTACCTCTGCAATCATTCTGTTGGTGTCTCCTAAGAAAAGCAGATTCAGAGCTTCCTCCTCTGTGGCTGCCTGATGGAGAGACAGGTTTTTCAGGTGAATATTCTGGTCAGGGTCCTCAAACACTGTCACTTTCCTAGGGAAATGGGAGGCAACAAAAACAAGATACTTTGAGAATCAAAAGAACGTTTAGTCTTCTTATGGGTTTATTTTTAAAAAGCTGTATAGTACTACGTCTTGAACTTACAAAATCAAACGATACACAAGACACGAGGCAGTACTGGATCCGCATCAAACACTGACATTCCCTTGACAGTGCTATTAAATAGTTCGGGGGCTGAAAAGTATATCACAAGCTCCTGATTTAAAGCCATCTGTCTTTGCAATCATCAGATCACTAAATCATACGTATTTTTACTAAATTAAAAATGCAAATAGATAACCTTCTACCTATATATCAGTAAAGCTGGCCCTATTATTTTTTCTATGTCATAATTCAGTTTCTTACATAGGGAATGCACTAATTCTTCTTCTCCTAATTTTTCCCCTTTGTTCAATTTTATATCACTTTCAATTTACATGACCTTTCAAACTGGTTAGCTCATCAATTTAAACACGATGGAGACTGATGGAGACTGAAGTGTCTGTCATCCGTCCAGGAGTTATTACCTTGTCTAGTTTTCTTATCAAGGTGAGTTTTAAAATTCTCAAGAAGTCTTATAATAGTTTTAGTTTGTCATTATTTTCATGTCCATCAAATGTGTTTCTTGATCCTTTTTTTTTTTTTTTTAAACAACACACCTTTTCATTCCATTACATCCTTACAGTCAAAGCTTTAGGTCTGGAATTACGTTCATCTATTACAACTGCCTTCATGGGATGCCAACACCATTTCCTCCCCAAGTGAATCTTAACCCTGTTTCCAGAGTTGGCTTATCAATACTCTCCTTGGAGTCCTTTTAGGACTTTCTGCAACTGAATGCAATGTGAACTCCTTATACTCTGCTTCAAAGGCCTACAGATTCAAGCAATAAAATTACTAGAGAGATTTCCCTTCTGCCTCTTGAATTTTGCCTTCTTGAATTTTTTTCAAGAATTGTTAAGTAAAGAAAATCTTATAATTCACAAGAATTGCCAAAAAGTATCTCTGCGTATCTGCACTTGTTTAAGGCATTTGGAATTGAAGGTAGTAAGTAAAGGCTGGCATCATCTAGCGTTACTGGTGATGTGTTTTTACTTGGACATGTGTCACTTGCCTATTTATAATAACATATTTAGAATACCTTAAAAATGAAGATTTTGCAAATATCATAATTTTTCATCCTTCCCTTTTGGGAAGGAGATTATCTGGGCTTTCATATGTAATTTGTGGGTACTTAAAATACTAATGGCCGGAAGAAAATGTAACTCTACCAGCACATCTGTGACCAATATGTCACTAATAATGTACTGTGTTGCCAAGTTTTGGACTCCTTTTTGTCTCCTTCAACAATACCAACTAAGATGGAAAAAGATCTTTTCCCTTAATGAAAACAAGTGTTATTTTATTTCTTTTTCAACAAGACTCATAAGTGAGCTTATTAAAAATGCTTAAGAGTTCAAAAATGCTTGGAAAACATGAAGGCATTTTTAAGTGAAATGGATGAATTCTATCTCTTTTTAGGAACCCTCTTTATTCCTTAAACTTCATAGCCACCCTGATCTTCTAGGGTGCTTGAGAAGATTTAGCTAAAGTCAATCACAAGGGACACAGAAGTCAGAATTCTTCCTGAAGCCAAAGATTCTGGGGCCTCAGGGTGCAAGAAATTAAGTAACATTGGAAGGAAGATAAAAACGTGAAACAAGTGACGAGATGGTACATTAAAAGTGAAAATCGAAGAGAGTTCTTTGTCAACATGAAGATAAAAACAAATCCCCCAACTCTGAGGCACAGTCATCTGTGATACACACTGAAGGGCCAAGCCAGATACAGCACGACCTTGTGCACGTGCAGAAAAGGGAGAGGGACGAAGAGCAGGAACTTATTCAAAGAGGAGGACACGCACACTCACTGGGCACCAAAAGCATGCCGGGCGCCCACATTGTTTCACTTAACCCAGTTGTTCTTACCCTGACCGCACATAGGAACAACCTGTAGAACTAAAAGAAAACAGCAAATGCTGGTGCCAGGTCCCATCCTAAAAGGTTTGATTTCAGTGTGCTGGGGGCCCGGTCTGGGTATCGGAGTTCGTAAAAGCTCCAGGTGATTCCAGTGTGTGGTCGAGGCGGAAAGCCATTGACTTCATCTTGAATAATCCTACAAGGTAGATATATGGGGTGGGGATTTCTGGTTTCTTTATCTCTACTTCCCACCCAGTTCCACCCGGTGCCCAAAGGGGAAAGTTACTCATTTTACTGGTTGCAGCTGAAGTTCTTCTTGCGCTACATCTACTAACAGGCGAGGTCACTGTGAATTTTAAAAAGCTAGTCTTTTCACGGGAAGTTTCTTGCCCACCTCCCTGACCTCCCATGCTGCTGATGGGTAAGCTAAGCCACTCATCAGCCACAACAATAACTTAACTGGGGATTATTATCTACCTAAACTCCCATCCCATAGGCCTTACAACATTGCCAAATCAAAAAACCCAAGTGCTGGTAGGGACTCAACATACATACATCTCTCACCATTACTTCACTGGAATAAGAAATGCAGAAAACAAGCAAGGTTGGAATTCTGAAAGTGTTCATTTGTTAGACAGCCTAAATGGGTCACTGATTTGGGATTGTATTTACACAGAATAGAAGCATAAGACAGGAAGTGCTTGTGAAATGTCATCAGGGGGATTTGGCTAAGCTACTTTTTTCTTCTAAATCATTCAGAGCCTTTGATCTCCAGCGTGGCTACTTCAGAATTATCACACTTCCATATTTACTTCCAGGTGCTTGCCCGGCTTTGTCACTTTGATCAAAATGGCAATTTGCACGTGCCCCCGGTTTTTCTGTATAGAACTGTCAGCTGTCTTTTGTGACGCATCACTATGCATCTCTCTCATGCTTTTCTGATACTATGTTTTCCTCACAACTCTCTGATTTCTTGCCCATGGAGATTTTGAACAGTAAATAAAATAGCAGGTTGGTGTCCAATTTAGTTTGGCTTCTTTCATGGTTGTCTCTCGACTTAGGGCTCATCTGTGGCCACCCTATAAAAGGCTCTATCTCTGGCATCCTTCTGGAATCTTCTGCGGTGCAACTTGCTCTCTCCAGTCAGGATCTCCTTTGCCAGTTCTTCTCCTCAGATTCTTTCCCGGTTTCTGCCCAATCCCTCGGGCATGAGGCTTTGTATTTTCCTTCCTAGCCCTGCCTGCCCTCACTGAAAATCCCTTTTGCACTCAGTCTGACAGGCAATGCGTCCACTCAGCCCCACCCATTCTCATGCCTTTGCTCACAGAAGCCCAGCCTGAGCCATGCCCTGGGAACTAACTCCTGCCTAGGTGGACTAATCAGGGAGTGAGAATGTTTTAGACTTTGCTGCTGGTAGAATGCGTTTTCAAAGCTGGAGGAAATAAGAACCATTAGCAAAAGTTTCTCATCAAGTTGCTTCCTTGCTCGGCCTTTTCTTTCTCTCTCTCTCTCTCTCTCACAAATCAATAGCTATTCCCTGAATCCTTAGTCTGCCACTCAATTCTGACTATAATTTTCATGGGCCTGAAAGAGGGCTTTATTAGAGTTTCTTAAATAAACATCCTAATTCCAAGATGGAAACCCCCCAAACTATTTGATTTTTTTTGAAAGGGCCTGTGAATAGTTTTCCCTACAAAATGTTTCTAAAATGTTTAGATTTCAAGCAAAAAGTTACTGATAGCCTTAACTTGGACACCTAAGTGGAAAAGTTCTGCTAAGTATACTCGGCCTGCTTAATGATGGGGAAGAAGCAGGCTTTGTGTTTTCTCTGTAAACAGAGAATCTTTTCCATTTGGCTAAGTAGTTGGAATTTGTAGGCTTTTTCTAACTGGCTGGAAGACAGAGGAAGAGCAATAGCCAAGCTCTTGTTCTCAATAATGGGAGCCATCAATGAAAGAACCGTCCCCTCTCCACACCCTACCTCCACAACATTCCAATGCCACCAACTTGCTGAACAGGAACTTTCCAGGAGTTACTGCAATGAATCTGGCTTCTCATTTTCACTTTGCAAACAAGTGTTGCCATGGTGATTTCTATGTTTTCCTACTTGCAAATCCACCATGTGATTGTGCAGGCCATGCACTGTACGATGGTAACGTGTTCAAGAGGGTGCAGTTCACACCATGAGTTTATGTATTTATCATGAAAAATGTCTGTCAGAGGGCAATGAAGCATCTTCGAACAAAATTAGCATATTATAACAATTTTCCAACAGATGGCAGGGGTGCCTTTTAATAATTCACATGAAGATGCTATCCCGAAAAGAAGCAGCCCTGTCTAGTTAGTGACCTTAACTTAGAGAAACGTCGATAGCAGGCAGGCCTCATGAAAATGGAAGGGGATCCAGTCAGGGTCTTCTAAATAAATGGATATGTTTCACATGTTATAAGCATAGTTATACTGTTCATTTTAATGAAGAGACTACTCTCTAGTTCAGTGGTTTTCAACCTCCCTTTTTCCCCCCACCCCAATACACATTCTCAGAAGCTCTTTATGGTAAAGATTTGAGAAAAACAGAAGATGCACATTTTTAGGAAACATATGTAAGGGGAGTGGTCCTTCCTGCATTTAAACAATTTTAAATTGATTGATTATAAATCTAAAAGATTTCATCTGTTATAAAATAGTTGCTACATAAAATAGTTGAAACATATCCCTGGAGAAAGTTTCAGAAACATTCAATTCATTTTTGCATAGGTCTTAACCTAGGCAGAATGGGCTAAAAGTAATTGATATTTCTTATATTTAATCATTATTAAGACATTTGAAAATTTTTTCTAGGAGCTTGAAAAATATATCTTTTCTTTATAGTTTTATCTAACATTATATTTTTTTACTGATAATGAAGAATATAGCCAATCACATGACATTTTAGAAATTAAGTTATTTTAATTCTACCTACTAAAAATACCAGGTTCTCTAGCAAATATTTAAGGAAGAAATTATACCAATTTTCTACAATCTCTTTCAGAGGACAGAAGCAGAAGAAATATTTCCTACCTCATTTTATGAGGTCAGCATTACCTAATAACAAAAATATACAAAAACGTTGCAAGAAAACTATAGACTAATATCTCTCATAAACACAGATGCAAAAATCCTCAACAAAATTTTAGCAAATCAAATCCAACAAAGTGTAAAAAGAATTATATGCCACAACCAAGTGGCATATATCCCAAGTATGTATGGTCAGTTCAACATTCAAAAGTCAATTCATGTAATCCATTATATAAAGGCTAAAAACAAAAAACCACATGATCATATCAACAGGACACAAAAAGTGACAAAATCCAACACCTATTTACTATAAAAACTCTCAATAAACAAGTAATAGAGGGGAACCGTCTCAACTAATAAAGACTACTTCCCCAAACCTACAGCTAACATCGTAATTAATGGTGAGAAAGTCAAGGCATTTCCACTAAGATCAGATACAAGGCAAAGGTGTCCCTCTTACCACTGCTTTTCAATATTGTACTGGAAATCCTTGTGAATGCAATAATGCAAGAAAAGGGAATAAAAGGTAAACAGATTGGGAAGAAAGACCTAAAGCTATTTCTGTTCACAGATGACATGATCATCTATGTAGAATAGTGAAAGAATTGACAAAACAACTCCTAAACTAATAAGGTTAATATACAAAAGTCAGTTCCTTTATTATACACCAGAAATGAATAAAGAGAATTTGAAATTGAAAATACAATACCATTTACATTTAGCATCTAAAAAAAATACTTAAGTACAAATCTAAAATAATGCACTCAAGATCTATATGAGGAAAACTACAAAACTTTGATGAAAGAAACCAAAGAACTAAATAAAAGAAGAGGTATTCCATGTTCATGGATAGGAAGACTCAATATTGTCCAGATGTCAGTTCTTCCCAAATATTCTATAGATTCAGTGCAATCCCAATAAAATCCTAGTTGTTTGTGGATATCAAAAAGGTAATTCTACAGTTTATATGGAGACACAAAGGACCCCAGATAGCAAAAATAATATTGAAGGAAAACAAAGTTGGATGACCAATATTACCTGATTTCAAGATTTACTATAAAGCTACAGTAATCAGGACAGTGTGATATTGGTAAAAGCAAAGACAAACAGATAAATGGAACAAAATAGAGAGCCCAGAAATAGACCCACATGGATATAGTAAGTTGATGTTTGGCAAAGGAGGAAAGACAATACCATGGAGCAAAAATAGTCTCTTTAACAAATGGTGCTGCAACAATTGGACATCCACATCTAAGAAAACAAAAACGAAACTAGACACAGACTTTACACCCTTCACAAAAGTAAACTCCAAATGGTTCGTGTACTTAAATGTAACATACAAAACTATAAAACTCCTAAAAAATAACATAGGAGAAAACCTAGATGACCTTCGGTATGGTGATTTTTTTTTATATGCAACACCAAAGGCATGATTCATGAAGGAAATAATTGATAAATTGGACTTCATTAAAATTAAAAACTTTTACACTACAAAAGATAATGTCTGAAAAAGAACTGTTATCCAAAATATACAAAGTACTTTGAAAACTCAGCAATAAGCAAACAGAAAATCTAATTCAAAAATGGGCCAAAGACCTTAACAGATGCCTTCTCCAACAAGATATACAGATGGAAAATAAGGCATATGAAATCATGATCCACATCTTATTTCATCAAAGAAACACAGATTAAAATGAGATACCACTACACACCTAACAGAATGGCCCAAATCTAGAACATTAATAACATCAAATACTGGACCTTATCAGTAATGTGCAGTGATCTCATTCACTGCTAGTTGGGATGCAGAATGGTACAGTCACTTTGGAAGACACTTTGGCTATTTCTTATAAAATTAAACATGCTCTTACCATATGCATCATGACCGCCAATCCAGCAATCATGTTCCTTGGTATTTACTCCAAAGGGATGAAAACTTATGTTCACACAAAAACCTGCACATGGATGTTTGTAGCAGCTTTATTCATAACTGTCAAAACTTGGAAGCCACCAAAATGTCCTTTAGTAGATGAAGGGATAAATCAATTTTGGTACATCCAGACAATGGAATATAATTAAGCACTGAAAAGAAATGAGCCATCATGTCATGAAAACACATGGAGGCACCTTAAATACATATTACTAAGTGAAAGGAATCAGTAAGAAAAGGCTACATTCTGTATGATTCCAACTATATGACATTTTGGCAAAGGCAAAACTATGGAGACAGTAAAAAGGTCATTGGTTGCCAGGGGTAAGAGGTAGCAGGGGAAGGATAACTAGTCAGAGCACAGAGGATTTTTAGTGCAGTGACAATGCTCTGTATGTTATTATCATAATGGATATATGCCATTATACATTTGTCCAAACTCTCAGAACATACAATACCAAGAGTGGAACCTAAGGTAAACTATGGACTTTGGGTGATTTTGATGTGTCCATTTAAGTTCATTCTTTGTAACAAATATATCATGCTGGTGAGTGGTGGGGAAGGCGATGCATGTGTAAAGGCAGAGGTGTATGGAAATTTTCTGTGCCTTCTTCTCAATTTTGTTGTAAACTTGAAACTGCTTTTAAAAATTAAGTCTTTAAGAAAAAAAACTTGGTTTTAACTTTTTAAAAGAGACACGTGGTATACTAACAAATGAAATGCTTTATCAGAAAAAGAATAAGTCCAAATTCAAAGCTGCAAAGTATTGTGAGTGAATGTTGTGATGAATGCTTTCTATCCATATCAATGTCTTTTATTTCAGCTGGTACATATCCTCTCCTAAATCCTATTATTACTGTTTCTAATTTACCCATGTTGTTAAATTGTAACATTATTAGATTTGAACTCCTATCCATTTGATTTCCCAAAGAACCTAACCAACACCCTAATGTTATTCTACTTCCATAGGTCTGCCATTTCTGAGATGCCAACACCTGTACATGACTCAGTCCCTGTCTGAAAATGAGCAAGGATTAAGTCATTTAATGTAATCTAATACTGTGCTCGTGCTTTCAAATGCTATGAAAACAAATATCATCAAAAGAACTCGAGACAGAGAACTGGAAGCTGTTGGCCACTGCTGTGGAGAAGGAAGACCAAAATGAGAATTACCCATGATAGGCAAAGGCAGAATCATGCCAGCTACAATTACCGTGTGGGAGAACCAACACTCTGCTCACAGATGGTTATATGCATTTATTTATTGGTTACTGTCATTTAACTATTTCACTAAGATTTAGTATATACATGAAACATTCTTTCATTTCTATTTTTTTTCCAAAATTGTATCCAAATATGATAAATTTTTAGACTGTTAATAACTTGATAAGGTCACTTTTCTGTATTTTATTAAACTAACCAAACTCTCCTCACCCCCAAACAATATCACTGTGCAACCACCAATAAACCAATGGCCCCCAAATCTAATGTACATAACCAGGGTTTACTGTACTTTATTGCTTATAGGCAATCATCATTTGCACAATTGTACAAAAGATAATATCTTACGCGTCAAATACTATGCTTGCTATTCTCCTTCTTACACCAGTACCCTTTGCTAATTTCCAATTATATTCAGTCATATATATCATGTTCCTTCTGGTGCTCCAGACTCAAATAACTCATCACTTAATAAATGTCTTCTTTGACCTAATTCCGTATAGTTACTGTAGAGCCACACACGAAAAAATGTGTCTTTTTCAGAGCTACCAACTTTTTTCTGTTTCCAAAGAAGATATTTCTCCTCTCGTTTTCCCTAATACTTGCTTTCTCATTCAGACTGCATGGTTGTATCATCAAAATTATGTGGTCAAGTTGTCCACATTTGGGTAAATTATAGGAGTAAATGGATTTAGAGGCCATGGATTTCTAATTTTGGAAAACCATAGCACTTCCTCTGTCAGGTAAACAGCTTTATACACCTCTAAGATTATGCTATTGCATTTGACCAGTTCTGAGTTTATTTATCATTATTTATTTTCATTTTAACATAAAGTTCATTATTTTTCCAACTATAAAAGTTATACATGCTTCTGTAAAAATGTTTGAAAATTCTAAAAAGTAGAGTTTTAAAAGACAAAAACAGAGTCCCATCACAAGGATAATGATAATACATTGATGTATTTCTTTAAAGCTATTTTCTTATGCATATGTTGCAGATTTGTGGTATAAGTGCACACATATTATATCCTTTAATATTAAGAATATATTTTCCTCTATTTTTTAGGATGCAGGTGCAGAGAAAGAAATAAGGGATCCACATGAATTTTTTTTTTCTTCCAGGTAACTAATTGCAACTCACATTGCAGGCTGACTATATGGGATCTGTCCTCCCCTTCTGTGTAAATATTAAGCTCTGATTTGTGTTCAGGGAATTATTTTAAAATACTAGACTTTCCCAGACTCCCTTGCAACTACAACTGGCCATGTAACATAATTCTGGTCAGTGACTAGTAAAGATGAAGTCAAAGGATAGAGCTTCTGGGGAAGACTCTTAAAGGGGCAGCCTCAACTAACACATGCCCTTTTCCTTATTTTTTTCTTCCAGAAACGTGGATGTGATGCTGAAGCACGGTAGTCATTCTGCAGCAGGACTAGAGTTACTGCTGAGAACGGCTCAGCTGAATGATAAAAGGAAGGCCTAGTGCATCCTGGAGCTTCCACAGCAGCTGTGGCTCCAAACTTGAGAACCCTTACGTGTGTGTGCAGGGTTGGGGCAGGGTGGGGGCAGACAGACAATTTGGTTAAGCCACTGTAAATTGGTCTGTTGTCATAAGCAGTTGTTAGTTTACTAACAAAAATGTTCAATACCAGTGACTGAATAACTTCCTTTTGTCCACATTAAATAGTGACATGGTACAGGATCTGATTGTGGTTTATCTGTTCTCACGTCTTCATCTAATTCCAAAGTGGTACAACACGATCTCATTTAATTAGAGTTTTACCTAATTTGAATACATGGCATCACTAGTCCTCTTTTATTTCTCTATGTTTCCGGCATTTCTTTGCTCTTCTTGGTAGTTTATCCTTTCAGATAAACTCTGGACTCCTTTCTGTTTTTTCAAGTCTTTAAGATTTTGCTCGCAATTTCACTGAACCTCTACCTATGGGAAGAACTGACCTCTTCAAGGTATTCACACTTCTCCTTCAGAACCAGATTAACAGCTCTCCATTTATCTTCAAACTTCTTTCATTTCTCACCAAAAAATGCATTGTCTTCACAAAGACCCTGAACATTTCCTGAGTGTTTTACCTTCTTTTGCTATTGTAACTGGGTTATTCCTAGGGCTTCCTTCTTAGATCAAGTCAGATATGTACTCAAAGATAATAGGTGATCAGCCAGCCTGAGTAGCATCAGTCTGATCTCTGGTTCACAGTAACTTTCACTTTGAAAAATGTCTTCAACTGTCCCAGAACTCAATCTGAAGACACAAGGTCAATTATAGTTAGCCAAACAATACATAGGCTTTGGATAAATTCCTAGTAGTACCATTGTCGGGTCATAGGGTAATTCTATTTTAATTTTTTGAGGAAACTTCACACTGCTTTCCAGAACAACAATAGCCAAATTATGGAAAGAGCTCTAATGCCCATCAAGCAATGAATGGATAAAGAAGATGTGGTTTACATATACAATGGAATACTACTTGGCAATGACAAAGAATGAAATCCTGCCATTTGCAACAACCTGGATGGAACTGAAGAGTATTATGCTAAATGAAATAAGTCAGTCAGAGAAAGACAGATATCATATGTTTTTACTCCTACGTGTAATTTGAGAAACTTAACAGAGGACCATGGGGCAAGGAGAAAAATTAGTTTCAAACAGAGAGGGAGGGAGGCAAACCACAAGAGACTCTTAAATACAGACAGCAAACTGAGGGTTGATGGGCTGGGAGGGAGAGGGGAAAATAGGTGATGGGTATTGAGAGGGCACTTGTTGGGATGAGCACTGGGTGTTGTATGTAAGCGATGAATCATGGGAATCTATTCTCGAAGCCAAGAGCACACTGTATACGCTGTATGTTAGCTAATTTGACAATAAATTATATTAAAAAATAATTATAATATGTAGGCTAACTGCTATAGAAGTTTCAGAGCTGGGAGATTAATACACTACCTGCGACACTTATCATCTGGTCCAGATGAGCCCTCTAGCTTTCTAATTGAACCTCTTCCCCTCCCTCACCTAGATTTCATTCAAAAGGTTCTTCCCCATGTGTCCTCCCTCTAGGCTGACTCAGCACTACTCCCACCTCAGCAGCACGGCCAGATCTTAGCGCAGTCAGAACTTTGGTCTTGGCTTATGCCAATAAAATTAGGAAATCACTGAGGAAGTGGGCTATGACAGGGGATTATTGGTTGACGCGGCTCTATTCATAAGACTACTGTAACTCTAAATGACTTGTATGCCTTTTTTGCATGTACACACATTATTAACTGGACAGTTGACAGCAGTTGTATTTGTAAAAGTTTCCTGAGGTGTTTCATGTGCATGCTGCATTTTCCAACTAAATGTTAAGTTGAGGGTAAGCATACAGTTTAAATTCCTTATAATGCCTCAAAGAGCTCACTGAGATTTCTGGCATCTAGTAAATGCTCGGTATATATGGTATTGACAATCTCAAATAATTTTAATTACTTTTTCTCTATTAGTTGAGCTGTAATAGTCAGATGTGTTTCCAAACCCCGTGTGTTCTTCAGAGTGATGGAACAGAGTGACCAAGCAAGCCAAAATTATTCAACACTTTTTTAGGTAATCCTATGGTTTTGCTTTTATACTCAAAATTTAAAACAGATTGGAAAATTATCAGACTACACCAAATGAGGTTTAGATAAGGTCACAAGGATGGGGTTCCCATGATGGGATCAGTGCCCTTATAAGAAGAGAAAGAGACTAGAGCACATGCGTGCTCTCTCTCTCTCTCTCTCTCTCTCTCTCTCTCCACCATGTAAGGACATAACAAGAAGAAAACTATTACCCAGGAAGACAGCTCTCAGCAGGAACCAAATCTGCCAGTTCCTTGATATGGGACTTCCCAGTCTCTAGAACTGTAAGAAATAAGTGTCTGTTGTTTAAGCCATCTAGTCTATGGTACATTGTTCTCGTAGCTGAGCTGACAAAGACAGCCTCCTATATAAGACATTTCAGATGTTGAGAATGATTTCTTTCAACCAGCCATTCACAGTAGGGGAAGTCAACTTGCCTTTTGAGATTACGCTAGAAGGACAGGCTTTGGGTAGAAGTGTGTCATTTTCAGGCTGGAAAGGCTCTCTATTCCTTAGCTATGGTCACTGACAATGTCCCATTTCTCTAAGAAACACAGTTCCTGGCCAATCCATGAAGGACACAGAGTATAAGTGACCATACACAGTATAAGTGACTTATACACAGAGTATAAGTCACTGGTCACTTGCTCAGATCATCCCGGAGAACAGCACCGCTGCTTCTCAAGAAGTTGCCTCCCAGCTGTATCAGTAATGAAATTAGCTGAAGAAAAGACTGGAGTTCGTTTTAACTTTGAGATCTATGCTTATAGGTCCAGAATCTGTTCAAATGCTCAATGGGACCAGAAAAATAACACAAATGAAAAAAACATAATACAACAGGTAGGAATAAGAACTGAAGGATATATGCTTCAGCTAAAGGCACTAAATTCAAAAATTTTAAACATGAAATGTGTAGGCCAAATAAAGTAGATTTGTGGCCAATCCAAGGAGAGTCCTAGGCATAAGTGGAAAGATTGGCTTTCAAAAGGACAGTTTCCTGGGGCTAGAGGGAAGGAGGTGGGTAGGAGGCAGCAAGTTGGGGTAATTCCTATTTGGCAGCTTCGATAGTCTGTCTGAGGTGAGGATACAAGTGGTGTGGAAGAGGATTGGGGCACACAGTGTGTGACAAAAGAGACGGACATTTGATGTAGCTATTGTGGGGACTGGGAGAAAAATCACTGGGTGTATGAAGACACTGCTTAGCAGGCTGAGGGCTTAGCTGAGGTTGAAGACCATAATGAGGCAGAGTTTTTCTCCAGCCTTCTCTGAACTCCCAGGTGGAAATCGGTATCCTCCCTCATGCCCTTAAAGAACCCAGGGCATCTTATCACTTACTACGTAAGTCTGAAATGATCATTTTATGAGTCTGTTCTACTAAACTAGCCCCCTTTGAGGTACTCTCAGAGCCTTGCAGAGTGTCCGACACAAAACAGACAGAGCTGAGAAGGACTCAAAGTTGTGGCTCACACAAGAGGTTCCAGAGCCCTGAAGAAGCCCAGAAACACAGTCTTCTCAGAGCTCAGATGGAATGCCAGGATACAACATGGATCTCCTGGCCAAGAGCACCAGAACCCCCAGGTCTGATGTTTGATGGACGGAGGTAAATATCCTGGTCCATCTCTTGGCAGACGTGGAATCTTAGGGAAATATCACACTATCTAAGTGAACCTCAGGTTAGTCATCCATAAAGCATAGATTATGATACCTACCTCCTCAAATGAGATACTGCATTTAAAGTCCCTAGGATAGGGACCAGCACACAAGAGGTGCCCATTTCCCTCATGGAGAGATTTTTTCTGGTATCTCTAAAAAGAACTTTTCCTAGGTGGATGAAGGAAGGGATTAATACAGACCACCTGCACTGGAATCACCTGGGCTGCTAATTCAAACATATTTGAATTTTCTGGAGGTGGGGGCAAACAATCTGCTTTTTTAAACAACATCTAGGTGATTCTCCTACGTAGTTATATTCTCACACATAGTTAAATTTCAAGCCACTGGATTATGTATTCCAATTCTGTCCCTCCTTTTTACTCCCACTGCCACCAGGATGATCCTAATAACTTCCCACAATGCTCTGCGGTCTGACTCCCATCCATCTCATTCTAGCCTTACATGCTACTGAGTGATTTTTCTTCCTAAAAGGCAGTTCCAAGCTGCTCTACCCTTGAATAAAAATCTCTGAGGGCTACACCTTCCTGACAAATCCTGGCATTCCTACTTTTCTGTCTCAATGTTCTCACCTACTCCCTTCCTGGGGTCCAGTCAAACAGGTCTACTAACTGTCACAGAACAAGCTCAGTGCTCTTCCCTACCTTTGTTTCCACATGAAGGCCACACTCCACTGCCCCAAGTCTTACACCTTCCCTCAAGGACTATCTCATGTACCACCTTCTCTGGGAATCTCTTCCGTATCACTTGACCTGATGTCATTTCTTCCTCCTTTAAGCCCTAGTCATTCTTTGTGCCTTTCTTATGATGTTTTTCATATTCTACCTTATGCTATTTTATACTAGTTTTCCCCACTCTGCTGTGAGGTCCAGGAAAAGTAAAGACTATGTCAGTAAAGTCAGTGCCTACCTAGCACAGTATGTGGAATCAAGATGGATCTCTATAAATGTTTGTTGAATAAATGAATGATTCCACATGACTAGAATGTAAGCCATGAGGGCAGACACTGCATTCATCTTTTTTTGTAACTCCTGCAACACTTAAGAGTGTTTCATATCCAGTGGGCATAGCAATTTGGTGAATTAAATTTAACATCCATCTATTTGTTTTCCTTTGGCAACAAATTATTTTACAACAAAGCCAAGATTGCAATACTGGATGCTGGAGTTTACTGACTTTTTGCTAACGGTAATAACCATGACCATCTTTGGAAACTTAAATGCATTATGCATCCCTATTTAGGAATACTAAAATTACACTTAAGTAAGGTGACTATTTTCCCTATGGTTAAGACCAGTAGTTATACTGTTTTACTCCATAAGACATACTTAGATTCTAACTATATTCTCTTTATAGCATATGACATAAAGACTTTCAAAAATAGATGTTTTGTTTTCATTTAAATTGCTAAATACAGAATGCATTGAATACATGTGTGTGCATATATATATATATATATACACACAAATATATAGACAATAATTTTTTAATTAAACTTGTTTTGTGAAAATTGTAGATTTGCATGCAGCTATAAGAAATAATGTACCCATTACCCAGTTTTTCCCAATGATAACATCATGTAAAACTATATTAAAATATCACTACTAGGACACTGACATTGATAGAATCCACTGATCTTATTCAGATGTCCCAGTTGTGTGTGTGTGTGTGTGTGTGTGTGTGTGTGTGTGTGTTTAGTTCTATGGGATTTAATCACATGA
Organism: Panthera leo; assembly: GCF_018350215.1. Taxonomy (NCBI): domain Eukaryota; kingdom Metazoa; phylum Chordata; class Mammalia; order Carnivora; family Felidae; genus Panthera; species Panthera leo. Next base: position 37,773,181 of record NC_056683.1, read on the forward strand.
GTAGTTTTGTGTATCCACAGTCACAGTTGAGAAACAGAACAGTCCATGACCATAAGGATCTCTCACTGGCCTTGTGTAACCATCCCCACTTCCCTCCCTAACTCCTGTCAACCACTCATCTGTTATCTAGTTCTATAATTTTGTCATTTAAAAAATATTATATAAATAAATCATACATCATATGACCTTTTGGGATTGGCTTTTTTCACTCGGTACAATTCCCTGGAGATTCATCCAAGCTGTTAAATGTATGAATAGTTCGTTCCTTTTCGCTACTGTTGTTTTGTTAACTAAAGGCCCATAGCTTCTATTAGGGTTCACTCTAGGTGGTATATATTCTATGAGTTTGGACAAGTGACCCACCATTATACTATCAGATAGAATAGTTTCACTGCCCAAAAAGTCCCCTGTGCTTCACCTATTCATCCCTGTATCTCTCTCTCCCCATCCCAACCACCAGCAACTAGTGCTCTTCCTACTGTATCTATAGTTCTTCCTTTTCCACAATGTCAAATACTTGGAATCATACAGTATATAGACTTTGTGTGTCTTCTGTGGCTTAATAGCACTTTTCCTTTTATTGCCAAATAATGTTCCACTGCATGGATGTATCACAGTTTGTTCTTCTATTCGCCTAATGTAGGACATCTTGGTTGCTTCCAGCTCTTGGCAATTATGAATAAGGCTGATATATCCATTCATGGGCAGGTTTCTGTACTGACATAAGTTTTCAATTTATTTGGTTAAATACCCAGAAGTATAACTGGTGGATCCTATCCTAAGAACTATGTTTGTTTTTTAAGAAACTGACGTCATCTTTTAAAATAGCTATACCAGGGCACCTGGGTGGGTCAGTTGGTTGAGCATCTGTCTGACTCTTTATTTCAGCTCAGATAGTGACCCCAGGGCCATGGGATTGAGTCCTGCATCAGGTTCTGCGTGGAGTGTAGAGCCTGCTTGAGGTTCTCTCCCTCTCCCTCTGCCCTTCCCTCACTTGGGCATGCATGTGCATGCTCTCTCTCTCTCAAATAAATAAATAAATAAATAAATAAATAAATAAATAAAATGTAGCATACTGCATTTCCTCCAGCAATGAATGAGCATTCCAGCTGCTCTACATTCTTGTCAGCATTTGGTATTGCCAGTTTTTTAGATTTTTGCCATTCTAGTAGGTACATAGTTTTAATTAGCAATTCCCAAATGACAGATGATGTGGAGCATCTTCTCAGATGCTTAGCTTCTTTGGTGAGCTGTCTGTTCAGAGCTTTTTCTCATTTCTTCATTGGCTTGTTAGTTTTCTAGTTGCTGAGTTTTAAGAGCTCTTTGTATATTTTAGATGTAAGTCCTTTATCAGATATGTGTTTGGTAAATATTTGCTCTCAGTCTCTGGGTTGTCTTTTTATTCTCTTGACAGTGTCTTTCAGAGAGCAGAAGTTTTTAATTTTAATGAATCTCAGCGCATCTATTTCTTCTTTCACAGATCATGCTTTTAATGTTGTATCTAAAAACTCCTTGCCAAATGACTACAGCAACATTTGAAAGAAGCAATTGACTTTAGTCCAATCCCCTGACATTATATATACAAAGTCCACAGGCAGTCTATAGGCAATTGCTTCAGTAACAGCAGAGTTGGAACTCATTAGAGTGTAAAAAACAAGGATCAGAAAAGACAGAGTGCCCCATGAGAAGAACGTCCAGCAGGTGATTTGGAGGAAGCTGTGTTGCTCAGTAGTAAGAAACCTGTTACTGATGGCTATTGTTGTGCAATATCAAATTGACCTTGAATTTGATTAGACATGGTTATGCCACGTATAAGAATGTCAAAGGGATACAATGTGTATCTTGCCATTGTCCCTCAAATGGATGACCACAACAGAGAACCAAAGTCAACAGACACTTTGCCTATTATTTTTGGATCACAGTCAGAGTATTTGGGACATTCCAGCTCACAACAATGAAACCAGTCAATCAGATGGATAAGATGGTGGGGTTAGACCTCGTCCCAGTTCAAGAGTGTATGAAACCAGATTAACAGTACATACTCTTAATCTAATCCAGGTACAGCAAAAGTCACATTCCATTATAAAGAATTACTTGATAATCTTAGTAAAAGGCAAACTCTCTAAAATCCCCAGAAAACCAGCAGACTCAATACCAGTCAAATCCCATCATCCCTACCCCAAAAGACTATGCTGTTCTTGAGTTGTTTTGGAATTCTATTGTACTGAATATATTTGAAGTAAATAAGCTATACTCCTGGGATATGGGAGTCTTCTTTCATAATGAGAATCTTTTCATTTTTATTTTAATGGGTTTGTTTTCATGTAATTATATTCCAAAATGTAAGAAGAACATCCTTCTGTCCACTTTTGTATGGGGGAGGGCAGTAGTTCACTGAAAACATCGGTTTTGTAATTGAGGTCACTTCTGACTTCAGTCAGTGAACTCATTCTCCAACAAGAGGATGAAGTTACCAAAGAAGAGCAGTAGTTTAAGGTAGAAGGCTAGTGACATCTACCGAGACAATCTGATTGACCTTGAGATCCACCACTAAATGCAAGGCATATCAGGAAACACAGAGACATGGAGTGAATTAAAAGCATTGTCCTTGCTTTCAAGAGGCAGAAGGCTCCTTTCTAGGAGGAAAATACAAGATATCTACATCACTTCTTATTTTTTTGTGAAGGGGAAAAGAGTCACCAAAGAAGTCCTATTCTGTGAGGTCGTCAATCTTTGACCTCTAAAAGGCTGTTAAATATTATATAACCCGATGCCCACATTTTATAGACCATGAGAAACCCAGAAAAGTGAAAAAATGTATCTAAGATTGAGGGGTTGGGACTAGAACCCAAATGTCCTGACTTGTAATCAAGTGCTCTTGACTATATATTACACTGCCTCTCTTAGAAGTCAACGACTTTTCTCATTCCTAGTTCTCATAGTCAGGTTGCACCCAATTATGTCCATTAGACTCTGATTCACAGAGCTCATGCTGTTGTTCCTTTATACTCTCATCTTCAAAAATTCTACTTTATAGTTTCAATTTAATAGATAATTTTTTTAAATCTTGAGAACTTACTTTGGCCTAGTGGTAGAGAGACTACCAACTCAGGTAAGGCATACTTCCTACCTTTGAGGAAGTTATTGTAAACATCTAGTAAGGTACTCTTAGCCACCAAAGTTATGTATATGAAACTCAATACCACCACCCAATCAAGTGTTCTAACAGAAATCACCTTTTTAGTCAATGACTCCAATTCTCTGGGCCCCATGGTAAAATCCTGAAGCTATTTTTGCTACTCTGGCATGAAAGTCAGAGTATGTAGTTTTCAATTTTTTTTAATGTTTATTTATTTTTTGTGAGAGATTGACAGAGAGAGAGAGAGAGAGAGAGAGAGAGAGAGAATCTGAACTAGGCTCCAGGCTCTAAGCTGTCCGCACAGAACCCAACACAGGGCTCAAACTCACCAAAAGTGAGATCATGACTTGAGCCAAAGTCGGATGCTCAACTGAGTGAGCCACCCAGATGCCCTTGTGTTTTTTTTTTTTTTTTTAATTTTTTTTTTTAACATTTATTTATTTTTGAGACAGAGAGAGACAGAGCATGAACGGGGGAGGGGCAGAGAGAGAGGGAGACACAGAATCGGAAGCAGGCTCCAGGCTCTGAGCCATCAGCCCAGAGCCCGACTCGGGGCTCGAACTCAGGGACCGCGAGATTGTGACCTGAGCCGAAGTCGGACGCTCAACCGACTGAGCCACCCAGGCGCCCCGCCTTTGTGGTTTTTAATTCTTGCTCTACAATTAACAGATTAGTTTTGACACCCTGGAAAAGTCATACCTCTCTGAGTTTACTCTTCTCAATCAGTAAAATACAGAGAACCAACCTGCTGTAATTCACCTTTGTTTCAAATCCAATCAAATCCAAGGTAAGAGGCATAATCAATTTATTTGATTTCTATCTAACTAGCTAGCTAGTTATCATCTATTTATTTTTTTTATGCATATCTCTCAAACTTCTTTCTCTTCCTCCATGTTTGTCATAGCCAAGACTTTCATTTCTGGAATATTGTTAAGCAGGTTTCAAGTTCTTCAGTGTAGATATGACTTGTTAAAGCAATTTTAATCCGGATTTAGCCTAGAGGTACACAGGTTAGACTGGAGGCTAGAAAATTAATTTAAAAGCCTATTAGAGTAATAATCAATCTCACAGCAAAAGCCCACCATTCAAGTACCTCAAAAGCTGGCTTCTGTTAGCCTTTCTGCTTTTATCTCACATGACTCCTCAACACATGGCCTTTCTGACTACATCTTCATATTTTTAATGTTGCTGTTTCTAACCTTCCTCTGAGGAACATTTTACCTCTCTGTAAACTTAATTCCAATAGTTTCCTTAAGACCAATTTCTTCCATGGAGTCAGATCTTTCCTTTCTCTTCTTATATTCTTTAATTAACATATTTAGAAACCAACAATAATCCCCTTTCCTAACTCCCTCTAATGAATACAACTGGCATAAAAGAGATACGTAAAAACTCCCTGTCAATATTAAAGGAAGAATACATATAAAGATGATGTAAAGAGTATAATTTATTTTCTTTATTATTTCCTTATTTCTTTTGCAAACCAGAACAAGCCAGCAATTGGTTGTTGATCTTTGTGGTAGAGGATTAATATGTGTTTTTAAATTGCTTTAGAATATTAAGAAAATTAAAATACATTTTCTTGGCTGTACCAACTTTTTAAATTTATTTTATTTATTTTTATTATTCATTTATTTATTTTTGAGAGAGAGAGAGAGAGAGAGAGAGAGAGAAGGAGAGGGGCAGAAAGAGGGGGACAGAGAATCCCAAGCAGGCTCTGCATTGTCAGCACAGAGCCTGATGCGGGGGTTGATTTCATGAACCATGAGATCAAGACCTGAGCCAAAATCACAAGTTGGAGGCTTAGCCAACTGAACCACCCAGGCATCCCTACCAACTTCTGATATATGAAGATGTCTGGACAAAAGGATATGAAATATTACCAATTAATATGTAATTTAGGCAGATATTCAAATAAGCAGTGAGTAATAAATGCTGGCAGGGTAACTTACTCAGTAGGTAAGCTCTGAAGACTCTGTTTATATTTCAGTCATGCAGCAATCAGTGCCAATCTGACCAAATGATTTTCAGTGTCAGTCTTACAATAGAGAAGCAACGGGGAAAACAAAGTTTTATTTTCTCTCTTTCAGTCTCTCATTGCTGCTTGAGCCCTAATTTGAACTCCCTCTTCAGACAAAGGCCACAAATGAAGGAGGAAAGGGTCTGATTCCGCAGAGGTAAAGCAGTACCAGCATATCCCACTAGTCCACTCTACCCCGGGTCCGAGAACATTCAGTGCACTCTCTTGTACCAACTCCAAAAGAGATTTTCCCAAGAAATGGGTTTCAAGCAATTTTAGTTCCCATCATTGCTGTCTATTTGTCATAACTGAAAAAAAATATCCATTATATTACAAAAAAGATTCTGTTATCCAGTATTTGTTAATTATGACTGAGACCAGAAACATACAAAGTTTCAAAGAAAACAATTGAAAGGAACATCTGAAAGTAATTTCCCCCATTCTTTGTTGTTCTGCTACTCACGGCAAATCTTCCAAACTGGAGGCTTCATGTCTTGGATCCAACAGATCATAACCACATTCATTGTAGATTTCCAAATAGGAAATGCGTGTTGTATATATTGTGCTGCTGTCCTGATTGGAAAAGGGGAAGACATTATTTAATGGCTATAAATAACGATTCAGCTCAGAGGAGGATGAACACATTTATCATTATAGTTTCCTCACAGCTTCTCTTCTTTACCCTCCTCACTTTGTATGGTTTCCATTTTCAGTTCGTGACACTTTCAAGTTGCCAGTAACCATATGCATGAAGCTTTTTTTTTTTTTTAATAGCCAACACCCATGATTACAAGCAACTTTAGTCTGTTGTTTTTTTTATTGGTTCCACGTTATACATAAAGAGTCAATATACACTTAAAATGAGCCAACTTGGTTGCAGAAATGTATAACACACCAGTTTTTACTTTCCAGACCCCCCTCCAAAAAAAAAAAAAAGGTTACTGTGAAAAAATAAACTTACATTCTGTGAATAGCCTATTCATAAAAGAAAACAGTATCATTACTTCTGTTTAAAACCTTCAGTAGCAAAAGAGTTTCCAGCTTTCATCATAATTCTTTTAAAAATTTTTCCAATATGCAAAATTTCTGGTGATATAGATAACAGACAATAGTAGATAATGTAAAATGAATCCCAGGGGACAGAAATAGTTTAGATCAATCAGGTAACAGTAAGAGTAGACATTCACAGCTCACTGCCTATAACTTCTCTCTTGGGTTAATCTTCCTGGCCCACGTGGCAATCAGGGATATTGAGCTATTCATTTGAGAGAGGTACTTTGTGGGGGTTAATACTGAAATGCAATGACACAGGCATCAATGCAATTAGGATAAAAGCCCAGGCAACTGGTCCTGTCTCAGTTCTGCTAGCAGATAAAAAGGACCCACTCCCTCTGAGATAGAATAAAATGGAATTTTTTCAGGTCTCAAGAAAACTGAAATTTTTTTTTCAGTTTTCAAGACCAAATATCAATTGATAGCACTTTCTTCTTGTTTCTCCCAAAATACAGATGCTTGCATTTCAGCAAATAAGAGTCCTACTTCTCATAACAGAATATATTTGTGTCTCATGGCAAGAAGGTCAGCAGATTGTCAGAGTCAATACTCACAAAGAGATTTTCCTTAGGATGACCTTCCTGACTGATTCTTACCCATATCCAAGACAATCCATTTGACAGATACTATTTAAAGGGAGAGACGATCAAGTTCACAGAGATGGAAGAGAGAACAAAGGCCTGCATATCCAGGGCTGGAATCCCAGTCCTACTTGCTATAATACCCTACTGTGTCAGGCCTCAGTTTCCACACTGATTAGTGAGGAAATTGAATAATGAATTCCTAATGCGTTCTTCAGATTAAAATTAATATGATTGTCTGGTTCTAAAGTGGCTCAAACTATCCAAATAAAAACACCAATATTTCATAAGAACAAAATAACACCTGAAAAATTAAGGCAATTCTCAGGCAGCACATGACCAGAGCAAAACTCTCAAGCTACACCTGAAATGTCATGTTTTGGTGGTCTGGGAAGGTGACAGCATGGACTGAGTCTCTACTAAATAAATTTATCCCCACCAAATGCTGAAGTCCTGCTGATGTAGGCGACTCTGTTTATCCTAACAAACCCCCTGCTGATTAGATTAGTGTCCTAGTTTAGCAAAGGCATCATTCAACATCATTCTTTTGGTTATGGCACAGGTATCAGAGATCATATATTCTAGACAGATTCTGTGTGGTCTTTAGTCTAATCCAGTTTTCCCTCAAGTATCCTATGAAATACTTGTGAAAAAAGTGTTCCACAATGAACATATATGCTGTCCTCTCTAGAAGATTCTCAGAGCAAGATTCTCAGACCAAGTTGAAGGCCATGGGGGATCATTTAGCAACCTCTCAGCAAGTTTAAGAGCAACATACTTCTAAAACTTATCTGAACATAACTGAAATATCCCATATGTTATAGTTTGAGATTTTAGCATACAGTTCTGAGCTCATCTTAGCATCAGAAAAAGCTGGGTTTGAATACGGGATCTGCCATTTATAACTGAGTGATCCTGCACTATCGTCAGCTGTTTAATTATGAAATTGTGGATAACTCTTATCTTGTAGAACTGTTGTAACAGAGAAATAGGGTTCTGTATTTAAAATCTGACTAGAAATGTGTGTCCCTGTAGTAAGGACCAATAAGTTGTTGCTGTTGCTACTGTTATTATTATTGCTAATGTTATTGTTTTTACCATTATTTCTAAAAGCCCCCAAATAGAGAATTCAGCAAGAATATAAAAGGAAAGTAAAAGAAAGGCAAAACAACAGCCAATTTGTATGTTCATCTGCAGTGGAGAAACTCTCTTCTTCCAGAAAGTAGAAGGAATCATAAGTCAGGAAAATGGCAAGACTACTCCCCTGAGATGATAGGGATAATGCCTTTGGCTCCTCCAGTTTCTGCATTTTCTGGACTTTTATTAGAATACACACTTAAAAGTCACTGAGCAATGTGGCAAGCTACCTTTCCTTATTATTCCTTTTTTAGTGTCTAGGATTGCCAGACTGTAATGTAACACACATGTTCCCTGCAGACAGCCTTTTCTCTTGCCCCAAAACAAGTCTGAACCTCACAGTACTCAAAAATAATGAGCTATGATTTCTAAAATAAATGGAATCAATTGTCTTCCTTTAAAATTACTGCAAATGTGCTCCTATCACACTCACAGGCATTTTAGGAGCCAGTATGCACTTGCTCTTGGTTTATCTTGAAATAATTACTTTGCATAAGTCAAGTATGTCCTTTAAGAATTCTAGAGAACTCCATGTGCCCCTCTCAAGCAATCGACTGGGGGTATCCGAGTACCTGTCTGCATTTTTCAGCTATACAATGTGGACAAACTTAATGATGAACCTCAAGCTGTCTCTTACTAGTTTTGCAGCAGTTCAATTTGATTAGAACGAATATGTTGTGCCCATCATGGAGATCTGTCCTTTTACAAAGAGCTGTCCTGACTATAAATTGGTCCAAGGGGTTCTCTCCAGTCCAGGAAGTGATTTAGGATAATTCAAACTGAAATGTGGTTTAGAATAATGTCAATGACAAACAGATATGAAAACAATGAACTGGGCAGACGGTAGGTACTTGGAAAACATTTAGACTTTTAGAACTACATTTTGGTATTCACAGACAAAATTTTAAAAGGGACAAATATATTTTCCATTAGGAAAGGATTTATTTATTCTGTTTAACTTAATCAGGGAAATTGGCTTCATTTGTCCTAAGTTTCAAAGGATTCTTTGAAATTAATCAGGATCATTTGTCTCTCTCTCTCTACATACATACACACACACACACACACACACACACACACATACACACACACACACACATATATATGGATATAAATATTAATGGCTATAGTAACTGAGCTCATACATTGACCATGTACTATGTGCCAGGACAATATCTTTATAGATAGAGTATGTTCAACCCTCAGAAGCAACTCCATAAGCCTGAGACATTAAGTAACCACCTCAAGGCCACATGCTGTAAGTAGCACACTTTCTCAGAACAAGGTTGGTCTGCACCAACTTCAATGAACTTTCCAAGACAACATACTTCCACATTGGGCCACAGCAGCAAAAACTATTAGAAATTATGTTCCCAGTCTGTGAAATCTGGGAGCAAAACAAAGCAGCTAATGTCAGAAATAAATGAGTAAATGAAAAGACAGGATCTGAATCCAACATACACACTATACTCAACTCTTTCTCTTCTACATTTTCTGGCATGCAGTGTTGGCATGTTTGAGCTAGTGAGAGATGAGCTGAACTAATGGGTAATTGCTACTTTATGGATGGAAATTAGAATTATGCAGATCTCAGCGATTTCTTCTCATCTTTGCAACTCAAAATGCAAAAAGCATACAGTCAAGAAAATTTGGAATAGCTGTTACACTGACCTAGTTAGGACATTTGTTATACAGAATTAATACAACCAAGTAAGTGTAGGAGTGAGTAGGGATGCTGGAGATCCTCTAGTACAATTCAATTCTTACTTCCACAGAGGGAAAAACTGAAACCTAGAAAAGTTAAGGGAAAACTGAAATCCAAGTTCAGAGAAGTTCCTTAACTCATTATTGTTTAAATACAACCAACAAAATAAAGCCAGTCTGAGATACAGAGGCAGTGTATGTAGTGGTGAAAAGCACAGGGTTTGGCATCACACAGACCTGGGATGGACCACCAGACCGGCTACTTATAAGGACCCAGGGAAAGATATTTAGACTCAGTTTTCCCAACTATAAAATTGGGATAAAGATACCTGCCTTGTTAATTGTATTATATGTCGTATTCAATACTAATAAGGCAACAGGCACTTAGAGACACACATAAATGATGCATATAATATAAAGAACTCTTCATAATAATATTAATTGCAATAGGATATTTACTCTGGTAAACTCTTCTGGGCTTCTGTCACAATTGTGAAAAAGGTACAAGCATATCATCTTACTCAGTGCTTTAGTAGCTGAAATAAAAATGTCTTGGTAAAAGGACATCCAGTTTCTTAATGGGAAATATAAGATGTTAGTTGGGAAAATGTGTTCTCTGTTCTTTTAACCTCCATGGATGTATCAGAAGGAACTCTCTTTCAGCCTTTGCTGAAACAGCATCCCTTTAATGAGAAGCACCTTAATTTCTACTTCTTCAGCAAAATCCCAAACTTTCCTTAAATATAAAGGCCAGAGTTATTACACAATAATACTTCCTCATTTAGATATAATATAATAAAATGTCACAATAAATTTTTTACCCACTGTAAATTTCTGCTGAATATATCAAACAGAAAATGAAGTTAAAGTTTCATACCTTTTGTAATTGCTCAAAAATGTACGACAGTGTCCTTGGGATAATGCCTCTGTCACTGTAGCGTTCTGCTCCACCCGTGATGGTGAATGTCTTACCACTGCCTGTTTGCCCATATGCAAAGATGGTACCATTGTAACCTGCCAAGACACTAAAGAAATGGCACACTTTTAATATCCAAATGGCTAATTGCACTTGTATCAAATGGCTTCTATTCTAATAGCAATCTTATTCAACACGATTGAAACGACATTTATAGAAATTTCTATATATGAGTATATAGCTGAAATAACTGACTGTTTTTTTAGGCAACAGTATCAGACACCAATCCTTTTTTCTAAGAAAGGACCTATAACTCAAATGGAGTCCAGTCATCTTAAATAGTTCCTTTTGTTAATTTGAATAAAATTTTTATTTAGAATACTTTTGTATTTACAGAAAAGTTGCAAAGGTAGTACAGAGTTAACACATACCCTACACCTAGTTTCCCCTATTGTTATTACATTAGTATTGTACATCTGCCACAGCTAAAGAATCAATATTGATGTATTATAAATTGTATTAAAATGCCTTTTGTTTTTACATAATGCCTTTTTATTTTTTTCCAGCTTTACTGAGATATAAATGACATATAACAAATGTAACTTTAAGGTGTAAAATGTGATTATGTGATACACAAATATACCAAGAAATGAGCTCCACAAAAAGGTTAGATAAGACATCCATCACCTCACATAATTATCATTTTTGTAGGTGGTGAGAACATATAAGATCTATACTCTTGACAACTTTCAAATATATAATATATAGTCACTGTGCTATACATTAATCTGTGGAACTTACACATCTAATAACAGGAAGTTTTTACCCTTTGATCAACATCTCCACATTTTCCCCTACCCACTAGCCTCTGGCATCCACCATTCCTTTCTTTATATCTGTGAGTTCAGTTTTTCAGATTTCACATGTGAAGGAGAACATACAGTATTTGTCTTTCTCTGTCCTATTTCACTTAGCATTGTGCTCTCAAGGCCCATCTATGTTGTTGCAAACAGCAGAATTTTCTTCTTTCTATGGCTGAATAATATTCCATTGTACATAAACCACATCTTCTGTATCCATTCATCCATCAGTAGACATTTAGGTTTTTCCATGCCTTGGCTATTGGGAACATGCTGCAATGAACATGGGAATGCAGATATCTCTGAGAGATTTCATTTCCTTTGACATATACACAGAAGTGGCATTGCTGGATATGGTCGTTCTATCTTTAATTTTTTTTTTAAGGAAACTCCATACCGTTTTCCATAGTGGCTGTACCAATTTACATCCTCACCACTAGTGCATAAGAATTCCCTTTTCTTCACATCCTTGACGGCACTTGGTGTCTCTTGGCATTTAGATAATAGCCATTCTAACAGATATGAGGACATATCTCATGCCTTTGGTTTGCATTCCCCAGAGGATTAGAAGTACTGAACACCCTTTTATGTATCTGTTTGGGCCATTTATATATCTTCTTTGGGGAAATTTCTATTCAAGTCCTCTGCCCATTTCTTGATTAGATTTGTGACTTAACATGTGATCTATCCAGGAGAATGTTTCACGTGTGCTTGAGTAGAGTCTGTAATCTGCTGCTGTTGGGTGAAATGTTACATATATGTCTGGTAGGTCCATTTGGCTTAAGGTATAGTTCACATCCAGTGTTTCCTGATTGATTTTCTATCTGGATGATCCATCCATTGTTGAAAGTGGGGTATCAGATTCCACTACTATTATTGTATTGTTGTCTATTTCTCCCTTCAGATCTGTAAATATTTGCCTAATATGTTTAGGTGCTGTGATCTAGGATGCATATATATTGTTATACCCTTGTGATAAATTGACCCTTTTATCATTATAAAATGGCCTTCTTTGTCTCATTATCGTTTTGGCTTAAAGTCTATTTTGTGTGATAGAAGTATAGCTACTCTTGCTTTCTTTTGGTTTCCATTTGCATAGGGTATCTTTTTGCATCCTTTTCCCTTAAGTCTCTGTGTGCCCTTAAAGCTGGAGTGAGTCTCCTGTAGGCAGCATATAGATGGGTCTTGTTTTTAATCCATTAGCCACTCTATGCCTTTTGATTGGAGAATTTAATCCATTTACATTAAAAAGAACTAAGGCAAAGTAAGGACTTAACTAATACCAACTTATTCATTGTTTCCTAGCTTTGTAGTTCCTTTGTTCCCTTCTTCCAATTTTATTGTCTTTTTTTTTTTAATGTTTATTTATTTTTGAGAGAGAGAGAGACAGCACAAGCGGGTGGGGGAAGAGCAGAGAGAGACGGAGACATAGAACCTGAAGCAGGTTCCAGGCTCTGAGCTGACAGCACAGAGCCTGACGTGGGGCTCGAACTCATGGACCCTGAGATCATGACCTGAGCCAAAGACGACACTTAGCCGGCTCAGCCATCCAGGCGCCCCTTTTTTTGTCTTTCTTTGTGAAGTGATTTTCCCTGTGGTATACTTTGATTCCCTCCTCTTTATCTTTTGTGTATCTACTATTCATTTTTACTATTAGTCCCATTTTTTGTATCTTTGACGTCACAATTTACCTCTTTTAATATCATGTCTTCATTAACAAATTATTGTAGCTATAATTGTTAATACTTTTGTCCTTTAATCTTTATACTACATTAAGTAATTAGCATAACACCATATTATATAGTATTAGAGTATTATGAATTGCTTAGACTTGCCTTTACCAGTATGCTTTATATTTTCATATATTTTCATGTTTCAGTAGTTCTTATAAAGCAGGTCTAGTGGTGATGAACTCCCTCAGGTGTTGTTTGTTTGGGAAAAAATCTTTGTTTCTCCTTCATTTCCGAAAGACAGCTATGCTGGGTAAAGTATTCTTTGTTGGCAGTTTCTTTTTTTTCTTTTTCCAGAAATCTGAGTATACTGTTCCATTCTCTCCAGGCCTATAAGGTTTCTGCTGAGAAATCTGCTGATACCCTTATTATACAGGTATGTTTTTCTCTTGTTGCTTTTAAAATTCTCTCCTTGTATTTGATTTTACCAATTTTATTTTAATGTGTCTTATAAAAGATCATTTTGGTTTGAAATTATAGGGTCACCTATTAGCTGTATGAACATGGATGTCCAAACCTCTCCCCAGATTGAGAATTCTAATCCATCATTTCTTTAAACACGCTTTCTGCCCCTTTATCCCTCTCTTCTCCTGAGACTTTAATAATGTGAGATTGTTTCCTTTAATGGTATCCCATAATTCAGAAAGGTTCTCTTCACTCTTTGCATTTGTTCCTTGCTTCTCTGACTAGATAATATCAAATGATATGGTTTCTAGTTAACTAATTTTTTATTCTACTTGATTGAGTCTGCTTTGAAGCTTTCTATTGAATTGTCAATTCAATCACTGTATTTTTTAACTCTAGGATTGGCTTTGCTTGTTGTTTTTTTTTTAATGGTTTCTATTCCTTTGTTGAACTTCTCATTTTGTTCATGTATTTTTTTCCTAATTTCATTTAGTTGTGTTTTCTTGTAATTCACTGAATTTCCTTTAGAGGATTATTCTAAATTCTTTGTCAGATAGCTCATAGATCTCCATTTCTTCAGGGTCAGTTACTGTAGCTTTATTAGTTTCCTTTGGTGAGCTCATGCCTACATGGGTGGATATGGACACTGGGTCCACAGTGGCTGACCAGGTACTGGGGATCACTGGGGTAGGTCCAGCATCTGGATCTACAGGGGCCAGTCCAGTGCGAGGATGGGCTGGGAGCCTGGTTTCATGGGAGCCAGCCTGGAGGCTGGGGTCCAGGGGCCAACCTGGCATTAGGACCAGCCTGTAGTCTTAGGCCAAGGGAGTTGGCTTACACCATAGGGCATGAGGGGCCAAGTTGGCCTGCAGTGACCAGTGTGATGCTGGGCAGGTCAGGAACCTGGGTCTGTGGAAGCCAGCCTCAAAGCTCAGGCTTCACGGCTTGGGCTGGCATTGGAGAGGGCTGGCCTTGTGGGTTTGGTGGGAACCAACCAGATACTAGAACTATAGGAGCCACCTGAGGCCATGGAAGCTGGCCAAACAGGGATGGGTTGGGATCCTGAATTTGCTAGAGTCTGCAGGGAGCCTGATGTCATGGGAGCTGCCTGGGGCTATGGAAGCTACCCAGCCCCAGGGTAATCAGGAGCTTGGTTTTATGGGAGCATGTTGGTAGCTTACTGCTGTAGGAGCTGCTTGGGGCTACAGGAACAGGAAGGTGCTAGGGTGGGCCGGGGGATTGGATTCTCATAGCCTGCCAAGAGTCCAGGACCAAGAAATCACCTGGTGTTATGGAAGTTACCTGGGACCATGGGAACTGCCTGGGGCCACTGGAGTCAGCTGATGGTGGGATAGGCCAGCACTGGTAACCACGATAAAGTCAGTTCCTCATGTCATTCTCCTCCCAAGGGGAGGGTGTCTCTCTCAGCTGCTAGGATGCCCATGCTTGGGGGAGGAGTAATGAGGTAATGTCAGTCTATCTTTTCTACCCTCTAATGCAGTAATGGCACTATCTTTCCTACCCTCCTCAATGTGTCTTCTTTTTTTATCCCATCCCAATGCTGTAATTCCTCACCTGGAATCCTTAGCTTTTGCTAAGGTATTTTCAGGCTTGGTAGTTATTCAAATTGATGTTTCTGGGAGGGAACAGGTGCTAGAAATTTCTATACTACCATTCTGCTGAAGTTGCTCTCCTAATTAAGTACTTTCTTCATCTTTGGTATACTGGGCTTGAATCAAATAATATGTTGAAGATAAAAGTTCTGAGGAAAGCATATGTATAATTTGGAAACTGCAAACCCGACACCTGGCACTTCATGTGGCAAATACAACACATGGTCACCTCCTAGAATACCAGGTACAGAATGTTTGCCACTACGTACCTTGTAGTGTAATTCCCTAATTTAATAGTCAGCACCAACTGTAAATCCTCTAAGAATTTCCCTCTTCAATTTTCTTGTAATGATTTTTTGGTAGAAGATACTAATCCATATGTGTTCTTTAGTCCTACAGAGCAGCTTTTGATTTAATGGTGATCTTAAGAATCATGGGTCTTCCAGATTTTAAGTGATATTACAAAGCTGTAGTGATCAAGACAGTATGGTACTGGCACAAAAATAGGCACACAGATCAATGGGATAGAATAGAAAACCAAGAACTAACCCACACTTATATGGTCAATTAATCTACAATAGGGGGGAAAGAATATGCAATGGGGAAAAGACAGTATCTTCAACAAATGATGTTGGGAAAACTGGACAGTAACATGCAAAAGAATGAAACTAGGCCACTTTCTTATGGCATACACACACAAAAAACTCAAAATGGATCAAGGACCCAAACGTGAGACCTGAAATCACAAAAATCCTTGAAGACAACACAGGCAGCAATTTCTCCAACATCAGCCATAGCAACATTTTTCTGGATATGTCTCCTGATGGAGAGCAATAAAAGCAAAAATAAACTATTAGGACTACATCAAAGTAAAAAGCATTTGCACAGTGAAGGAAACAATCAACAAAACTAAAAATCAACCTATGGGATGAGAGAAGATGGTTGCAAATGATACATTCAATAAAGGTTTAGTATCCAAAATATAGAAAGAACTGATACAATTCAACATCTAAAAAACAAATAATCTGATTGAAAAATGGGCAGAAGGCATGACAGACATGTCTCCAAAAGAGACATACAGATGGCAGCAGACACATGAAAAGATGCTCAACATCACTCATCATCAGGGAAATGCAGATCAAAACTACAATGAAATATCACTAACCATCTGTCAGAATGGTTAAAATCAATAACATAAGAAACAAGTATTGGCAAGGATGTGGTGAAAAAGGAGCACTTGTGCACTGTTGGTGGGAATGCAAACTGATGTAGCCACTGTGGAAAATGGTATGGAGATTACTCAAAAAGTAAAAAATGAACTCCCCTATGATTCAGTAATTGTACTATTGGGTATTTACCCCCAAAACACAAAAACACTGATTCAAAGAGATACATGCACCCCTACGTTTATAACAGTATTTATAATAGCCAAATTATGGAAGCAGCACAAGTATCCAACAATAAAGAAATGGATAAAGAAGATGCGGCATATACATACAATGGAATTTTATTCAGCCATCAAAAAGAATGAAACCTTGCCATTTGCGACAACATGGATGCAGCCAGAGAGTATAATGCCGAATAAAATAAGTCAGTCAGAGAAAGACAAATACCATATGATTCCACTTATGTGGAATTTAAGATACAAAACAAACAAGCAAAGGAAAAAGAAAGAGAGAAAGAAAAACCAAGAAACAAATTCTTTTTTTTATTTTATAAATGTTTTTATTTATTTTTGAGAGATAGAGAGACAGAGCATGGGCTGGGGAGGGACAGAGAGAGAGGGAGACACAGAATCTGAAGCAGGCTCCAGGTTCTGAGTGGTCAGCACAGAGCCCGATGCGGGGCTTGAACTCATGAACGGCGAGATCATGACCTGGGCCGAAGTCGGACACTCAACTGACTGAGCCACCTAGGCACCCCAGAAACAAATTCTTAACTACAGAGAACAAACTGATGGTTACCAGAGGGGAGGTAGGAGAAGGGATGGGTGAAAGAGACGATGAGGATTAAAAAGCATACTTATCATGATGAAAAAATACAATTTAAGAATGTTAAAAAGAAAAAAAAAAAGAACACTGGATCTTCTCAGCCACCAACTCTCTTCTGTCTCTCTCTACTCTTCTCCTCCCATCCCTTCTTGCCCTCTCCCCTCCCCTTCTCTCCTTTTCCTTCTCCCTATCTCTCCTCACCATATAGGCTTTTCATAGTACACCTGACATGATTCAGACTTTCACAAATGGATCTTTCCTCTACACTGTACAGAATAGCAAACTATTATAGCATTACATTCTTTTTTGTTACAAGTAGCCCCTTCATCTCGGAGATGTTTTAATCCAACGAATTATGAAGTTGTCAGCTAATGGTAACCTCATTGTGAACAGATGTTTGATAGAAGGATCCTCCGAGAATCACCCCTCACTGTTTACGCTGGTATTCCTGCTGTAATACTTCTGTTGAGATACTGCCCACAGTTCTATGCTTTCGCCATGCTTTCATGATTGTATGTTAAGTGATTTATCATCTCCATGCCCTCTCTAAACACACAGGTTTTGCTTAGAGTTTATTGTGAAGTAATCTGTTAAGTCCTGGGTGGGCACCTTATACAACTAATTAAGCTAAGAAAAGCTAAGAATCTATAGCAACAATTCAACGCATCTTTTGCTATGTAGGTAGAAGGTGTTACCAGTACTTACAAACTTAAAGGACTTAGCACATTAAGTGAATGAAAATGGATTACTACTGTGTGGTTCAACTTTCCCTTTCTGAGACACTCAGTTAAGTTTTCTCCATGTGTCTTCACATGGAGTTAGAACTACAATGATGAATTTAGCTAGATGATAACAGAATCTTTCTGCTCAACATTTGTTGCCAATGATATAGCAATGTTCTATTAGCAATTATCATTTGATTCCATAATATCTCTTGACCACAAATGCTCTAGGTATATGAAGTTGATAACTTTAAGAATAAACCTTTAGAGTGCCTGGGTGGCTCAGTCGGTTAAGCATCCGACTTCGGCTCAGGTCATGATCTCACGGCTTGGGCTCTGTGCTGACAGTTCAGAGCCTGGAGCCTCTTCGGATGCTGTGTCTTTCTCTCTTTCTCTGCCTCTCCCCCACTCACACTCTGTCTCTGTCTCTCAAAAATAAATAAACATTAAAAAAAAAAAGTATGTCAGTTCTACCCATACATACTCTATGGCTATTTATTACATAGTTACAATAAAAAATTAAATGGGAAACATTTATCTCCAGTTCTTTTCTGTAGAGCATTCTCATCCCAATTCCATCTTGTCCCTCCTCTCCATTGAACACTGGGCAATTTCATATGCTTGTAGTCTCATCCATCCTAAGAGAAAGTACTAACGAAAAATAAAGAAAAATGGTGGAGTCAGGACCTCTGAGAATCCACTCCTCCACAATAATAATGAGAACAGGGACAAAAATTGTCAAAATCAAGTTTTTCAAAATCCTGGAAGTTCTCCAAAGGCTCACAACAATCCAAGGGGTGTTTACTCAAGTAAAATGGCTGAATCTCAGTAAGAACAGTGAGCTTTGTGACATGTTAACTTGACCATTCCCACCTCCCTCTCCCCGGTCCCATAACGGCCTTGAAAAATAACAGACTTGCAACCACAAAACCGAAAAACAGAAGCACAGCAACCACTGGAAGAGGTAGGATAGGTTGGGAGCAACCCAAAAAGTCCACAGAATTGTACTTCTCTGACCTGTCTGACAGCTCCCTGGAAAAGCCCCACTCACAGTACTTGGCTTTGGTGACCTGACTTGGTTTATTCAGTGAAAAGAAGCCATATCCCCATGGTGTTTGTTGAAAACAGATCAGTTGCAAGTGTTCACCATCACAGTTGCCCTAGGCTGCATGCGGTACCAGGAAGGCCAGCAAGAGGGTGAACAAAAACTTGAAATAAAAACCTGCAGAAAAGGAGGTCTATAAGAGGGGTTGAAAAGTTATGACATATTTTGGGGACTCTAGAAGACCACATACATATACAGGACTATGTGCATACCCAAGAGAGATGAGAGAAGGTCCTTATATCTCACCTCTGGCTCACCTTGTAGGCCTAAAGAAGCAGGAAGTGAAAGCTGAGACAAAATTATAAATTTATGGAGCACTGAGATCAACATGTACCAAGAGCCCCTGGTTCAAGGCATATTTTAAAAAATCTCTCTGTCCAGTCACTACCTGACCACTGAGCTTACTGAACAGAGATTTCAGAAGCCTCATACAACAAACCATATAAGCTTTGTAGAATGAGTCCCCAAAACTTACTAAACAAACAAGCAGCTGCACCAATGGTAACAACAACAAACCTTGGGGAAGGCTGGAATCTGATTTTCAGAGCTGTCATATTATATTACTCAAAATGTACTACAACAACAACAACAAAAATTATGAGATGCACAAACAGCAAAGTATTTCCTAGGCACAGGAAATTAAAAAATTAATAGAAACAGCTCTTGAGGAAGCCTAGATTTTGACTTCTAGAAAAAGAGTTTAAGTTAGGTATTATAAATAGGTTTGAAGAATAAATGTAAAACATGTTTAAAGGATTAAAGGGAAGTACGAAGATGATGTTTCACAGAAAAGAAATATGAATAAAAAGACACAAATTATTTTAAAAAAAGAATAAAACAGAAATTCCGGAGTTGAAAGGTAAGATAATTGAGAAACAATTCACTACAATAGCCAATTTGAGTTGGTAGAAGAAAGTAAATTTCAAGACAGATCAACTAAGATTATCCCGTCTGCACAACAGAAATTATAAAGAAAGAAGAAAAATGAACGGAGAACTCGGAGATCAACGTGTGTATAAAGTCCCAGATGGTAAAGGGAGAGAATGTTTAAAAAAATAATGCCCAAAGACTTCCCCAATTTGATGAAAAACATTAATCTACATATCTAAGAAACTTGATAAGCTCAAAGTTATCCAAATATAAACACATGATAATCAAACTGTCTAAAGACAAAGAAATCATGGAAGTAGCAAGAAATAAGTGACTGATCACACACAAGGAATCTTCCACAAGATCAACAATGGCTTTCTCATGAGGAATCGTGGAGGCCAGAAGATAATGTAATAATATATTCAAAATGCTTGAAGACTAGTTGGGAGATCTTGCTTTGCAAAAATTAACAAGGCTCCCAAAATTTATATTTTAACTTTGTTTTCAGTGTTTATTGTTACTGTGCAGAAACATAATAGATTTTTCTATGTTGATCTTGAACCCTGAAACTTTTGCTGAACTTGTTTATTACCTCTTGTCATCTAACAGTGGATTGCCTTAGATTTGTATACACAAAATCATGTCATCTGTAAATAAGCATACTTTTACTTCTTCCTTTCTAATCTAGATGTCTTTTTAATGCACTGGCTAGTGACAAATTCTCTCAGCTTTTGTTTACCCAGGAATGTCCATTTCTCCTTCACTTTTGAAGAATGACTTTTTACAGATACAGAAGACTCTATTTGCAAGTGGCATGGTCTTGTACATATACAGAAATTCCCAGGAATCTATTATAGAACTATTAAAAATAATAAACAAGTTCAGCAAGGTTGTAGGGTGTAAGACTTAATGTGAAATGGCAGGACTCTCCCATCTCATCAGTAGGTTCCTGAAAAGTCCCTCAAAATTAGAACTGGCTTCTTTGCAAAAGTCAACCAATTTCTCCTGAAATTTATATGGAAATTCAAGGGACCAAGAATAGACAAAACATCCTAAACAATAACAAAGGTAGAGGACTCACGCTTCTTAATTCAAAACCTACTACAGTAACAGTAACCAAGACAGTGGGATACAGGCATAAGGATAAACATACGCATGAATGGAATAGAATTGTGAGTCTAGAAATAGACCCTTATGTTTACAATCAGTTGATTTTTGACAAGGCTGGCTACTGACAAATACATATACACCACACGCACACACACACACACACACACACACACACACACACACACACAACCAGAATATTACTTAGACATTAAAAAGGAATGAGATCTTGCCATTTGCAACATGGATGGACATAGTGGGTATTACACTAAGTGAAGTAAGTCAGACAGCACAAGATAAATACCATAAGATTTCACTTATAAGCAGAATCTCAAAACAAAAGAAATGAACAAACAGACAAAAAAACAGACTCTTAAATACAGATAACAAACTGATGGTTTCTAGAGGGGAGATGGTATGGGATGGGGCAAAAGAGATTAAGGGGATTGATTGAGAGGTACAAACTACCAGTCATAAAATAAGTAAGTCATAGAGATGATAAGTACAGCAAAGGAAACGTAGTCAATAACACTGTAATAATGTTGTATGGTGACAAATGGTGGCTACACTTGTGGCGAGCACTGAGTAATGTGTAGAGCTGACAAATCGATGTGTTGTATACTAATATACAACTTTGAAACTAATAGAACTTTGTATGCTGATTATACTGCAATAAAATTTTAAATTAAAAAGAATACATCAGAAATTCTGAGAGTAAAAAGTAGGCAAAGGATTTGAATAGACATATCTCTAAAGACAGTATATAGATGGCCAATAGCACATGAAAAGATACTCAACATCATTAGTCACTAGGGAAATGTAAGTCGAAACCACAATGGGATACTCATTTTATACTCACTCTAAGATACCTTAAAAAAAAAAAGATAACTACATGTGTTGCCGAGGATCTGAAAAAATTGGAAACCTCATACATTACTGGTGAGAATATAAATGGTGCAGCTGCTTAAAAACAGTTTTGCAGCTCCTCAAAATGTAAACACAAGAGTTACCAGAAGACCCAGAGCTCCTAAGTACATGCCCAGTAGAATGGAAAAGGTGTCCACACAAAAACTTGTAACAAATGCTCATAGTAGCATCATTCGTTATGGCCAAGAAGTGAAAACAACCCAAATGTTCATCAGCTGATGAGTGGATAAACAAAATGGGTCATATCCATACCATAGGATACTATTTGGCAATGAAAAAAGAATAAAGTGCTGATATATGCTACAGTGTCTGATCAATCTTCACAGCATGTTAAGTGAAATAAGCCAGTCACAAAAGGTCATATACTGTGTGATTCCATTTATATGAAATGTCTAGTAAAAGCAAATCCATAGAAATGGAAAATCAATTAGTGGTTGCCAGAGGTTGGGATACGGGCAAAGTAGAGGAATGAATGCTAATGGGTATGGTATAGGGCTTCTTTCGGGGTGATGAAAATGTTCTAAAATTAGATCATGGTCACTGATAGTTGCACACTTGTACTAAAAACTACTAAATGTACACTTTAAAGTGAATTCTTTGATATGTGAATAATCTCTCAACAAAATGTGGTAACAATAACATAATAAAGAATCTATTCCAAATCGGTACAATTAGATGTGTTTCAACACCTTAGCAGTAGCATTTGTAAAAGATGGAATAGTAATTAATAAAAGAAATGAAAAGCTAATGATACATTTCAGCACTGAAAAATGGGATGGACATTTTTGGTGAGCAATATTTCTCAACTTTCTAAAATCAACAGTGCAGGCGACTCCCTAATACATCCCAAGCTAGAGGCAGTTCTGATATGTAAATAAATCAATGTTTTATAAACCAGTGTTTGATGATCAGATGAAATCTCCAGAGTAGAAATCCTCTCCTTCCTTTTGCAAAATGCATTTTCCCTAGAAATTTAAATTACAAAGCTGAGATACTTTGTCATTTCTTATCTTTTAATATTTGCATGAATAAAACAAAAATAAAAGCTTCTACCCTCTTGGAAATTATAAATTGAAGTCTTACTCCACAAACATCACACGTGCATGTCAGAAAAAATACAAACCATTTAAGTTGAGTTTTTCACTTTTATTACTCTTTGTTTGTTTAACTAGACTCCAAGTAGAGGAACGCTGTCTAGAAGTATCTGCAATAAAGTGAGACCTCATTTTGTTTACCCAGATGAGAAGGCTTTAAGAATCTCCATATACAGTGTCTAAATCAAAGTAACCAGCAAAAAATTATTATTGTGATGATAATTTAGTTCACTGAAAAACAAACATGATATTTTAGTCTCTCAAATCTGAAGACAGCATTGCTGAAGACAGCAAAGCAATGGGATCATGGATTTTATAACTGGTATCATGGAGGGCCTTCTAACCACTTTTTGTCCAACAGAAGATTCCCTTCTAGGGTATTTCTGAAAACCAGATATATGAGCTCTGCTTAAAGAGCTGTTAGATTCAGGAGCAGGATAGAATTGGAGAATCCAGGTGGATTCATTTTTCAGGGAAGAGGAAGAGGTGAGGTGGTACTTTAAAAGATAATGCAGGGGCACCTGGGTGGCTCAGTCGGTTAAGCGTCCGACTTCAGCTCAGGTCACGATCTCACGGTCCATGAGTTCGAGCCCCGCGTCGGGCTCTGGGCTGACGGCTCGGAGCCTGGAGGCTGCTTCCGATTCTGTGCCTCCCTCTCTCTCTGCCCCTCCCCCATTCATCCTTTGTCTCTCTCTGTCTCAAAAATAAATAAACGTTAAAAAAAATTATTTAAAAGATAATGCAGTTTAGCCCTAGAAACACTAAGAATCCCAGAAAAAAATACATATCTATATTTTTAAAAGCCATTTTTTGGAACAAATTTATTCACTCAGAAAATGCAAATAAATCAAACAACACGAAGAACAGAATTTTTTAAGCTAATAGAAATTATACTATATTTATATTCACCTTGACTAAAAATCTTTGCCAATGTCAACGAGACTCACCAGGAATAGAATTATCAAAATTAAGGCCTCTATTTTATTTTATTATTATTATTTTTAATGTTTATTTATTTATTTTGAGAGAGACAGAGCACGAGCAGGGGAGGGAGAGAGAGGGAGAGAGAGGGAGAGAGAGGGAGAGAGGGAGAGAGGGAGAGAGG
Source organism: Panthera leo (assembly GCF_018350215.1). Classification (NCBI taxonomy): domain Eukaryota; kingdom Metazoa; phylum Chordata; class Mammalia; order Carnivora; family Felidae; genus Panthera; species Panthera leo. The sequence goes on from NC_056683.1 coordinate 37,797,260, forward strand.
GAGAGAGAGAGAGAGAGAGAGAGAGAGAGAATCCCAAGCAGGCTCTGAGCTGCCAGTGCAGGGCCTGATGCAGGTCTCGAACTCATGGACTGTGAGATCATGACCTGAGCCCAAATCAAGAGCTGGAGGCTTAACCAACTGAGCCACCCAGGTGCCCCAAGCCCTCTATTTTAAATGTATAATTACCCTATTACTCCATCTTGCCTTTCAGACAGTTCTAAAAGCCCAAGTAGCTGAAATTCACTTAGTTTGATTTCTTTTTGATCCTCAGAACAGTTCATTGCTCTCCTCTGCTGCTCAATTCCTAGAATAAAATCCTTCTTACACAGCCTCAGCAGTTCTTTGGTGTAGCCCAGTATCTTTCATAGAGAATATGGAAAGGAGACTCTTAATTATTTCACTTTCAGAATATCTCGGAGTACATAATTCACCAGCCTAAATTTTTAAGAGGAATTTGAACCCAAAACAATAGCAACTCATCATTAACACAATTACTACAACTCAGTTTTGCCAAATATAAAAATAATCTTCCCACCCGTTCAGCCAAATGAGCATGCAACTTGGAAAATTTCCAGCAAATTTTGGTCATGGGGCATTCCCTTTGCTATAAAGGAGAGGGAGGGAGAAAAGAAGTATGGGCGGGAGGAGGGGAACCTACCCTTCTGGGGAGGTAGAGAGGGCAGCAGACTTGGAGAGCTGGAGTCTTATGTCCAGCAAGCTTTCTTAGTCCTTCTTCTTCCAGTAACAGTCCTGCCCCCACTCCATTCTTTCAGCTCCTGAGGAGCAGACTGATGTGTGCTGATTCAGACATGGTCAATCATGCTACCTCCTTCCACCATGGTCCCCCCCCCCCCCCCCCCCCCCCCCCCCGCCAACCATGTCCCCATCTGAACAGCTGCTATTCCAAGATGATGTGCCTCAAGCAGAGCAAATAAGAATCCTTCCTGTATAGATTTTTGCGGGGGTCTTTAAATTAAGGCTGCCAGAGGCCATGTCTCCTGCCCTTCTGTACAAGGAAGCAGGGCCAAGCAAAGGTCAGATGGGTGGAGAAGAAATCTTGGCTGTGTCGGGTACTTAGTTTAAGTCGCAACAACCCTGATTCTGAAAGCACCTCCAATTCTCTGAGCTCACCCAGGTATGTGAGCCAAGAACTCCTCTCTTTTCTTTGAGTTGGAATTCTGTTATATATAACCAAAAAAGTCCTAACTAATGCAAAGTTTCTGCAAAACATCTTTTGAACCTTGGCTTAGACCATAGGTCTCAAGCTGGCAGTGAATCTTGCCTATAGGAATGTTTAAACTTACCTAAATGTGAATGGTTTTAAGTGGGACATGTGTTCCCCCATTGGCCACTGTCCTCCAAACTCCCTATTGTCTTAGACTCACTTGCTTCCCAAACGCATGATACCGGTCTAGACTTCAAGGTGGGGCTGCATCGCTGCACACTAAGGAAGTGCCAATCTCGGTGTAGTCCACATGGCCGCCACTGCTCCCCAGAGCTGCAGTGATTAGTCATTCACATAGGCTCCAGTGAATCACGCCCTCTTGAGGTAGGTAGGGTGGGAGTTCTGGTTAAAGGCACCTGAGTATAGTTCCCCTGGGGGGGGGTTTAGATCTCCCTTCGAAAGGTATGTTCTGGCAATATCATTCTGAGGTCTTGGGAGCTTCACTTGTATGATATACTGATCGAGTTGTAAATCCTGATGCAGAAATAAAGTAGGTGACATAGCTAACCTCAGCTGGCCCAATTCAAATTATTAGCTATTTGGGGAAAGGGAATATCCAGCGCAAGGGTATCCAGATTAGAAACAATTTACTACACATCCAAAATATGTTTTTGTCAGAAAAATGAAACTGCAAATGTAGGTTAAGTGGTAACTGATATACTTGGGATCATCATTTAATGCTTTTTGGTAAGTGCCTATGGGCAAACTGGTTATCAGACTAGGGTCACAAATCCGAGGCCCACATACCAAATTTAGCCAGTAGAACATTTGTTTGCCCAGCACTGTCATGCTTAAAGAAATGAAAACTGAATGCTCTTAGCCCCCAAGACCTGTGCTCCCCAAGTCAGACACAGACACCACTACTCCCAACTGCCCTCACTGGCTTACTACAGACTAGCTGCCCACCTTCTATGGAATTTTGAGTTTTGCAATCCCTGGGAGAAAGTACCTCAGATAAACGCTAAGAGAGTAACACAATGATTAAGAGAAAAAAAAAAAAAGGAAACTAAGCTAACCTCTAAGAATGATATGAATAAGGACAGATGTTCGCATTTAAAATCCCATAGGCAATCCCCTCATACTGTCCAGAGCCTAAGAGACAGCTCAGGTATCTCTCCCATCACTGCTCACATTTTCTAAGTTTCAAAATGGTATAGGAACACAGGAATTTGGGGTGCACTCTTCTCAAACAGTCACTTTGGCACAATCAAGACTTCCCCTCTTGGATGTGTCACAAAAACAGGATCAGCAACCGCCTGTCTTGACTGATTTGCAAATTCTCCTCCTTGGATACAGGGGCTAAGAAAGAGGACCTTCTGAGTTTCCTTTCAGCTCTATGATTCTCAGGGATTTGTTCACAGTCTTGTCCCAGCTACAAACCAAACTTTGCAAGAGGCAAACACATCATGGGGTACATAATCCAAACAGTCTCCCTTAAAAGGATCCTCGAGATCTTAAGCACACTAAACAACTTCACATCCATAAGTTCATGGACCAAATCCAGGCCAAAGTGCTCTCCAAATGAGGCTGTTTATTATTTCCCAAGTTCCAGAAGAAACCATTTTGTTTTAGTATTAATAATAAGCAGCTTAAATCTGGAAACATAACAGAGATGCATGGAACTTCAATAGAAGAAAATGAGCCCTTCTGAACATGATCCAGCTCTGAAATGTTTCAGTCTGAAGTCCAGTAGACTATATTAGAAAGTAAGGGCTGCGTTTTTATCTTATTTACATTATGAAAAATGCATTTACTACAGCATTTCTGACAGATTTTTTTTTGTGACCCTTGAGAATAAACACTTAGATTCATTAAATACATAATCATTTTCAGATGACCATCTAAGGAGGCAACTCAAACGAAGCAACAAGAGTTTTTTTTTATACAGTAATGTGGAAAAATCCACTGTCTACAGAAATTTATTTCAGTAGAATCTTGCATAAATTCTGAACTTTCATTTCACATTTCCTTTGTAGGGAGACAAAAGAAAATAGAAAACACTTTTCCCTAAAATTGTAGCACTGGGTTTTCCATCAGTAAATTAATCAACCACATTTTTAAAGCACCTATTATCCTCTATTAGAAGCCTGGTACTATGTTCTGTGGGAGTTTATGGCGGGGGGGGGGGGGGGGGGGGGGGGCGGGGAATGCAAGGTAAAAAGAAAATTATTAACAAGATAAGTATCTTTAAATACATGAAGATGTGCATACATTATGCCTACATAATCTTTTAATTTACACATTAATCTTTAACAAAAAAAAAACCCACATGGTTTATTTGTAAACATATCTGTGGAGAGATAAGAGTCCTCTGTGAGGATTCCCTGGGGATTCCATTCTTTTCCTCACTAGGCTGAATAGAGCTTTGGGGCTCACAGGCTGTATGAGCAGGTCTCAACAGAAATGCAGGAACCCGAGAAATGGGGAAGACAGGCACAGGAAAGAAGGGACACAGGGGCCTACATTCTGGGGAAGAGTTGTCTAAACAGTTCTGAAAGAGGTGGAGGGTGGGAAACAGAGCTGCAAGAGAGCAGGGGAGGCGGCAAGGGGGTGGCCATGGGTGTGGAAGATGCCAAGAGAAGCGGCAATGGAGAACGGGTACAGAAATGAGTGCAAGGCATTACAAACGGACCCCACTGCCTTGAGCACTTCCTTGAGAGCCCTTAATAGGCCTGACTTTGGTGTTTCTTCAAAGGTGAAGGTGTACACAGACTGGACCACATGGAGCTATAGTTTATATGTGAGTTACAAGCCTTTTTCTTTATATGTGGAGTCTCTGAAATAAGACCATCTAATTTGGTTTCAATTTTGTGTGAAACAGAAGACAACTTTCACATTCTTGGGAAAATCTAAACACATTTTGATTTCAATGGACAATAATTAAGGTGGGGGGGGGAATGCCGTCAAGGACAGAAAGATACATCTCACGAAGTTGCTAATCACCCTTCACTGTGGCTTTCGTTATATCATGCATACACAATTGTCTAATGAGATTTAAGAGCCAAGAGTCTGAGGCAGAAAGACTTGAGCTGATTGGGATCACTCACAGAGGAAGGAGGGGAAGGGGCAGAACATGAGGCAGAATGTGGGGGCCAGATCATTATTTAGCTGACTGTCGTGATGAGTAATGTCAAGCTCATCCCGCAGGCCATGGAGAGCTGTTGAAGGGTTTCTACAGGTGAGAGGTGGCCGACTGGTGACTCGTGGTCACTACGGTGGCAGGAGAGCAGATACGAGAGGCTGGGAAGCCATCATACCAGGGCCCTTCTAGGAGCACGCTGTGAGATGAGACATGAAGAGACCACGAGGGAATAGTTCAAAAACTTTTGTGAGAAACAAAGTTTCTACTATTAGTTTATGAACAGTAGTTGAAATACCATCTTATCAAATGCTATTAACAGCATGGTCTCAATAAACTAAAGCCTCTCTAGTCTTAAAGCAGTCAATCAAAATTTACGTATCGACATTTTTCTGCCGCACTTCAAACTCCGTTTGATCAAAACTGAAGTCATTATTTTTTCCTCTCCAACACAGTCCTCCTCCCTCATTCTCTAGGGAACTTCTCCTGAGCCTTCTCTTTATTATCCCCACTTTAAGATGGAACACAAAACAAAACAAAACAACAACACAGAGCCTTAGAGAAGTTAAGTACATCATGGTCACGCTTAGTAAATAAGACTAAAATCAAGGTCTGATTCCAAATATAATAGTTTTTCTACTGCCTAATTAAATTATACAATGAATCTGACCACCTTCTTCTCTAAACTTAATAATCGGTGCATTCGATAGAATCATATCCAGTGAAATATTCATCTTAAAGTTGCTTTCTTCAAAAGTTCATAGGAAAAAATACAAATATGTAAGTCATAGAGATTAAGTCTACTGACTTCATTTAAACAATAAATGTGAGGGCTAATTAGAATAAAAAGATTAATACAACAGATTGAGTTATATACAATTAAATTATCCTTTCCAATACTTTTCATTTGTTCTCATCTTAAAGCCACATCTTTATGCTCACACTACATGTAGTGAGCATCTTACAGGTATGAATATAGTGCAAATTTACAATCCTTTCATCCTGAGTACCATGATTTGTATCCTGAGTACACAGCAAAATCCTGCAAAGTAGTATTTCAGAACACTTATTAGTAACTAGGATGGATAAAGGTAAGGACAGAAAATTAACAGCAAAAAATCTGTATCACCCATTTGAGAGAGAAACAAAAGATGTGCTTTTATGTTCATAATAGCATAGAAAACAGAACAGAATGGCTAATCTGTTCAAGGTTTCCCTCCTGGATGAAGCTATCAAAGACAGAAAGTACCAGAAACTTGGGGAACAGCCTCTAGGAAAGGCAGAAAAGTTTTAGAGCAGAAAAAAGGACTTGGATATTTTCCTTAATGTCTTTTGAGGCCTGATCTAAAAACTCTTTTCAATTCCCTATCTGGAACCCAAGGATCACAAAGGAATTGAAACTTGCAATGAGTGGCTAAATATATTTTACATAAAAGGTAAGGTCAGGCTGTTGGTAGGCTCTTAAAATCTAAAAGAGAGGGAAGGGCAGAGCCACTTCTTCCCAAGTTCACAGTTAGCTGACTGTTACAGAGGAACAACAGAGGGCTTTGTGAGGCTGCAAGAAAAGAAATTCCAGAGAATTTCGGTGCGGGGTGGTTTCACAGATTTCTCTGGGGAGAAAGCTGGGAACATGGTCCTCTGAATGCACAGGAAAGAGAAAAACTCTTGGGATACACTAGGAATTAAAGCAAGACATTTTGAAACAATCCCCCGGGTTCTTTCCAACAACAGGAATTGGTTCATTGATATGGCCCATTATTGTGACCTAGTGTTCAGGGTTTGCAGGGCTTGTGGGAGCCTATGCAATGGCAGTAACAAGCTGTTCTTTACAAAGATGACAAGAGGATAGAGTTCAAAAGCAATGAGATACTAATAACATTAAATGTGTTTGAGGCGAACAGGTGGAGGCCAGGCAGTCACATTTACTGATATCCACAGTGAGGATAACAGGACATGAGGGTGGTAGGGACAAGTTGCTACTTCAAAGAGAAAACAGAGGTCCATCATACAGGAAATTCCTCAGCTCTCTACCCCCGACCTCCGCCTGCACATATATAAATTTATCTCCATTAGCCCCATCACTTCCTCCTCTCTGGTCCTAGAGATTGGTCCTTCTATCCAAAGCAAATCTTTTCCAACTAAGTTCTAGACTGTTCTTTCTGTTAACCTCCCTAGGGACCTTTCTCCATCAATTAACTTGTCCCCTGTACTTCTGACTTGTTCCTTTCTATTGATTGCTTCCTCCTTAGAATATAAGCAGGCTCAAGTTTCTCCCATCGTGGAAAATATTTTAATTTTTTATTATTTATTTATTTTAGGGAGAGTGCAAGTGGGGAGGGACAAAGAAAGGGGAACTAGAGGATCCAAAGTGGGTTCCACGCTGACAGGCTGACAGCAGCGAGCCTGATGTGGGGCTCAAATTCATGAACCTCGAGATCGTGACCTGAGCTGAAGTCCAATGTGGGGCTCAAACTCATGAACCTCGAGATCATGACCTAAGCTGGAGTCACACGCTCAACTTACTGAGCCACCCAGGTTCCCCTCATTTATCTTTGATTATACAAGTAGCTCATAAATGCACGCATACATGCTTGTTAAAAATTTTTAAATTACCATGAAGTTGAGTCCCACTTGAACATAATTCCCTTCCCCATCCTCAAACTTTCACCTTAATTAATTACCGTTATCTCTTTTGCATGCACACTTCTGCTCTTTTTTTAACACATAGCATTGTTTTATGTCTTTTTCCCTTTTTAAAGAACTGGTTTCATACTATATGTATTTTGTTTGGGGTAATTTGTTCTGTTTACTCAGTAGGTCTTGTCACATCAGCCAATCCACCTCATTATTTTTTAACCTAAGTCTGTATAGCATGTCACAGTGTAAATATGTGACTTAACCAGTCCTCTACAGATGAACAGCTGGATTCTTTCCAATTGCTTGCCATTGTAGACAATGCTGGGAGGGATGACAGCCTTTACCATTTCTCCGCAGTAGATGCTTTGAAGTGAAATTTCTGGATCACAGAGCAGTAGTTCTGACACTCACAATGATGTGCTCTAAAGTGACCATACCAATGTTTATGCTCATCTGTAATGAAAGAGTTCCTTCCTATTTTCCCAGACTCTCACTCTTGATATTACCAAATTTTTATTTTGCCAATTTAGGGAGGGGAAGAAGTCTCCCGTATCTCTAATTTTCATGTATCTGATTGCAATGTGATTAAGTATATTTTCATATGTTTACTGACCAATTATCTCCCCTCTTCAGGGAACTAACTGTGTTCATGTCCTTTGAATAATTTTGTAATAAATTATTTGTCTCTTTCTTAATTGGGAGGGGTTATTTCCATGCTATGGATAGCATGATATATATTATTGTATATTATTGCATTACTGTTATATTTGTATATCTTTTTCCAGATAGTAGCCTACCTTTTAATATTGTTTATGGTGGCTTATATTGCCCAAATGTTTGGGGTTTTTTTGATCAAGTCAAATTTCATGTCATTGAGCGGGCCTTCTATTTTCCAACATCATAGAAATGTTTCCTCCATTTCCTGATATTTATTGCTTTATTTTTTTAACTAGTTATTCAATTTACCTTATGTTTATTTTTTGTTCAGGGCATGAGTTAGAACCTAACTTTGTTTTTGCTAAGTTAATAGCTAGCTTCCCCAGTATCAGTTCTTAAATGACCCATCGTTCCTCGACTCATTTAAAATGCTACCCTTATCATAAACTAAATTTTCATATATACATGAGACTGTTTCTGAAATATTCATTCTATCTTAATTTATCTGTCATCTTTGTGCTGATAACTATGCTCCTTTAATTATCACAGATTTATAATATGGTTTGATATCTGGTAGGACATCGTCTCATCTTTGTTCTTCTACAGAATGATCTTGGCTATTCCTGCACACTTTCTTTTCCTTGTGAATTTTAAAATCAGTTTTGTCAAGTTCCAATTGCCTCTAATTTATTTGACCACAGAACTCATTTTTCAAAGATCAGTGTTCAAAAGAACACACTTCAGTGACACATTGGCTTAGGTTGTATGTGGCCCAATGATTTATTTTGTTTGGTCAGTATAGTGTTGACCTGTTCATGTTTTTAAAAACGTTTGACACCCATCTGAGAGCCAAAAGTAAATAATGAATGTGCAACAGGGTGTGTGCATGTGTGTGGTGGGGTATCTTTGCTTTCCCAAAGGGCAACAACGGGCTGGAGCCAAGTAGTGACGGCTCCTTTTATTTACTTAGGCCCTATGTCCAAGTTCTCCAGTTTCTGAACTTGGCCCATTTACTTATTTGTGTTCTCTGCCTAGACTCTAGACAGCTTTTGCCTCTGAGAACCCTGCATTACAGTAATGCCTTCCTAAATAGTCTTGTGTCCCTCCAATTCATCCTTTCTCTATATTGCCATCAGAATGATTTTTCTGTAGCATATATAACTGGGCCACTGCTCTGATTTAAATTATTTGGCAAGATCCAGTTTTCTCTGTGGGTCATATGAGGCTTGTCATCACCTGAAATATTTTTCACCTGTCATTTCCCATTATTTCTCCTTTTCTCTAGCCATTGTGGACCTGTCTACAGTTCCCAAAAGATTTCCCACTTGAATTTGAGTTCTTCTGTGTGGAAGGTCAAGTGAACCCACCAGCCATAAACTTCACCCTCTAACCCTCTGCCCCAACCAAATTTCTTTTTCCTCACATGCATTTGCTTATATAACACCTACATCTCCAAGTCGCAGACGCAACTCCATTACTAGCTGCTCTGTATAGTTCTTCCTGACTGCTTCTCCACTGGCACTTTCACCTTCCCACCACCATCCCAAGGGAAGAACGGAGGTTCTTCTGTGTCCCTTCTCTACTCATTATACCTTCCGCTGAGTCAATTAAGTGACTGATTTTCTTGTCTGTTTGACCCATGACTGTGTTCTCCTTGCGGGCAGAAATCCTATCTTAATCAAGTCACTGTCTCCTAAGCCTAGGGCAGGGTAACTAGAAGTCTACAAACATTCAATAACACCTATGGAATGAAGGAAAAGACTGGAGAGAGGGTTGGTGGGAGGGAGAGTTTGATGAGTCAATCACTGCCTCTAACTAACCTTGGGGAGGTTAGAGCCACATATGTGTCTAATCACTATTTAAATTAGTAGCATTGTCACATGACTATCAGCTCGATCCCCAAGGAGAGGGTGGAATTAACCTTGTCCTCTATTCTAACAAATAGTGTGGACACAATCACATAATTATTTCTCTGGCAAACTCATTGTGCAATGCCACAAATTCTCTCTAAATTGAAAGTTCCTAAGGTTATTTGGCCTTGTAGCCAATATATTTTTAAATTTTTATGTCTAAAATAATAAAGGAATTTGATGGTAATAAATGATTAAATATACAAATATTTGCTTTGCCCACAGTTCTTAAGCAGTCTGTCAAGTTAAGACAACCTGTACACAAATAATTGGCACATTCTTCTCGCACATTAAAGGTCAATCAGCTACGCCAGCTTTGTCAGAAAACAAAAAAGTGATCTCAACAAGATGCCTAAACCCTATAATCACATTTATAGAACATTTTTAGTTGTATTCTTAGTTGTATTCATCTCATTTTGGCATTTTTAGCATCTGTCTAGAAGATTTGTGCATGTACACATAAGATTCAAAATTCCATTAATACGACATTAAGGTTTCAAGTTTAAGCATACAGGAAACTGAAAAGTTACGGCCCTCATAACAACTTTAACTCACCCACCGTCTATATTCTACATGCGTTAAGTTTAGATACTAAAAGGTTAAGCACTGAGCTGGAACACAAAAAGGACACATACATAATAAACAGTCCAAACTTTCATGTTGCTTAGGATGTCTACTTTTATTTTCAGAGAACTACACACTGATATGATCTATTTTCCATATACATAATGGATACATGCAGAGAGGAGTTGGAACTGAGCCGATTTCATTAAAATATTCAGGAGGTTTAAAGTTGAATATTCACACTGCATTAAAAACATCTCTACAGTGCATTTTAAAAATGCTATGCATTTTTAGTATATTTTTAGTTTAGAAAATTGAAACAAAAATATAAAGAGCACCTATCTACAAAGTAAGAGAAGTACACGATCTTATTAGGTATCTTGAAAATTCTGTAATGGTTGAAAGAGCAAAAAAATTATACGTGATGGTCTTACCACACCTTTTTTATTCCATTTAGTATTTTGTTTCCCACCCCCCCACCCCACCCCGCCAAACTCTTTTTAAGCAGGACTTTTGGAAAGAATTCTGTCAGTTTGGAAATAAGCATCTACTGCTCTTGAAGAGCATAATTTGTTTCACAAATGAGAAAAAAAAAATCGTATTTTGCTCTACTACTGCTTGACTTAGTATATTAAGTTCAGAGTTATACATTAAATAATTTCCCTATGAGCTGAGGCCAAGCACACGTATTTCCACCCAAGGGGAAAAGTTTAGAGTGAATGAAAATAAAACTCAATAATGAAGGTCTTCACACAGGGGCAGTCAGCCAAGCTAGAGCGTAAAAATCCAACATAGTGTGTGGCTCTTACTTGAATACATGAAACAGAACCACTAAATCATTTAAGAACTGCCGGCTTCCTTTTGGGTTGTAATGAATTACCAAAACTTTGGGCTAGCAGGACCAGTCTGGTTTGTCCTTCTGTTCTCAGGTAGGCCTACCTACCCCATCCTGGACAGAGGAGAAATGGAACTATATTTAGAGGCCGCCAAGAGAATCCACAATTGCTCCTAATAACTCATTCTAGCATTAAATAGCTCTGTCAAGAAATCTTCCCAGTATCTCCAGTAAATCCTTTGTGCTGAAATCTAAACCGGAAAACCAGCCCCAATGTGACTTTAACATGTGGTCCCTTAAGCTGGAGGTTATATTGTACCATAAAGGCTCACACAATAGGACCAATTCTCTATGTATTTTACAGCAATTTCCCAACAGTTACTTAAGAATATCTGGGCCAAGAAAGTGTTACATATAGAAAATATATGCCCTATTTTGTTTCAGTATTTGGAATATCATCTCATTAATCTGGGTTTCCTTCTCCTTAAATGTGGCCACAAGTCTAAGGCCAACAAAGCAGCTAATCACAGAAAAAGACCAGTTCTATACATTATTACTGCACTGGTCATTCAGCAAACTGGCTTTTTTTTTTTTTTTTTTTGGCCACTTTTCATGGTTATTGATCAGCTCAACTATACAATGATCTGAGTCAATAAAGTTGTATTTTGTATGACTTAGCCTCAAAGAAATGGCTTAAACTTGGCTGTGCTGGAAACTGGCCAACTTAGCCATATCATATTTGCCCATAAGTTCATGTGCATGGCCATCAAAACTGACAATCAAAAATGTATTGAAGGCCTATTATCTATCCCTTCATTCATCCATTTTTTTGTGCATTCATTCCAGCAAACATTGATTATTTCCATTCTTCCACTGCAGTGTTCTATGTACAATATAATACAAATAAGTAAAATTCTAAAACAGGCTTTAAAGTTTACTTATTTTGAGAGAGAGAGCGCATATGTGATCAAGGGCAGAGAGAAAGAGAGAGAGAGAATTCCAAGGAGGTGTCACATTCCACACAGAGCCCAACGTGGGGCTCGATCTCACAACCATGAGATCACAACCTGAGCCGACATCAAGAGTCGGATGTTTAACCAACTGAACCACCCAGGTACTCCTAAAACGGGCTTTAAAGAGCCAAATTTTACTGAGCTAAGGAGCCCGAGTATTCAGTTTATTCTATTCAATTATATGAATGTCATCAGTCTAAACATACACAGCACTGTGCCCCTCATAAAAGAACTTTACAGCAATTTCAAAATACTAACAGTTAGCATGAGATAATAACATTATCAAAGTAGGTTAGTATGATCAGAAGCTTCCATTATCTTTTCAAATAAGTACAAAATTAAAATATAGTTTTTCTGGTCAGAGAGGACATTATGCATGATTCCATAATTACATCAAGTTTTCTAAGGCAAGTGATAATTCCCTTTTCATTCCCTGTAAATCCCATGAAGGCACCTTGTAGTGCCTCAAACATAAAGCTGGTGTTCACATATTTGTTTCTTGTACTGCTGCTCCGTCAGTGAGAGCTGCAAGATACAAAGTGGTCTTATATTCATTGCGACTATTAAACTATGAAAACAATCACCCCCAAATTGCTGATAAATACAGGAACCTACACATGGTGACTTTTGTTCACATTCCATCTGATAAGATACATCACAATCTGCCATTTCAAAAGCCATTCTTACACTACAATGATATACTGAAAGAAGATTTAATAACAATAGGATTGTTTTAAGTGGGAAGCCTCAATTCTTCAAGATTCACTTCCATCCTCTTTATAAAGCCTTTTGTGATTCTATTGCCATGCTAATCCCCTTGATTTGCATCTACTTTTTATTTATTTATTTATTTATTTACTTACTTATTTATTTATTTAATTTCTCTGATTATAGAAACAGTATGTTTCTTGTCAAAAACATGGAAGAGAGTAGAAACTCAGGGTCCTCCATAACCATGTCCCACAAAGATAACCCAGGTTGACATATGTTGTGTATACCTCTAGATTTTTGACTATGTGTCTGTGTCAGGAATGTTTTCTTTCTTATTTTTTTCCTCTGCTAAGTCCAACCCCCAACCCGTTTCTGTGGGGGGGCCTTATTTTCCTCCCTTCCTAGAACCTAAAACATCTCACCTCACCTCCAGTAGAACTGGGAGCAAGTGAAAATTAAAGGACCAGGAAAGGAATTAGAGAGACACGCAGCAGGGGAAAGAATAAAAGAGAAGGGTACAAGAGGCAGCAGAGATGTGGAAACTAAGAAGAGTATCTTAACAGATAAAGTCCCCTCCCATGAAGAGGCTGATGAAGAGTCAGACAGACCCACGAGTCACTGACAGACTGATATCATCTGACCACCCCCTCAATCCTTCACCATACAGACCAGGAGCCATCTTTGAAAAACACAAATCAGGCCAACCTCTTAGCAATCATTCACCATAGGAGTATTTTGATTTGTCAACCTAGTAACCCCAGTCATCCAAAGATAGTACAACTCCTTACCTTAATTGTGTTGGTGATTTTGCCACCCCAGGAAAGATTTAATAAATAAGAGCAGAGATAACAAAGTAAATCAAACCCACACTCTTTGTACTTTTTATGGAATATGTTTAAAGGTAATTTTCACATCACTGGGCTATTCTAGGTATGTTTATTTAAAGGGTATGAAATACTTAGAGATTATGATTTCAATTTGACACATGCAATTGATTTCAGACTTGTGATATTAAATTGGAAGGTGTAAGAACATTTGATTTAATTTTGGAAACAGTGTGGAAATGTTTAACAGAGGTTGAGTTTCTACATGTATATGTTTGATCATTATTTTTTTTAAGCTGCTTATGTTCTTAGAATGATTTGCTTGTTAGGTTTGAAAGTCTGCCCCACTAGGCAGTTGAGCTACTTGAGAAATCAGAAAGATTAAATGTGTAAAAGAGGTTTAAAATGTTAAAGGGAACTGAGTTACCTAAAGTGGGATCAGAACTAATCGTTGAGAGAAATTTCAACTTTTAAACTTGAATTAACCAAATGTTAGTAAAATACAATATGAAAGAGCCTGTTCTTATTTTTATACAATAATGACTTGATTTAAAAATAGTCATAAGATTTGTAGGTTGAAGTAGGTTTCTGAATGCACAGCTTTAATAAATTAAAAATTAATTTAAAACCCAATTAAATGTCAGAAGTCCCTTTTAAAAATTCCTCTTGGACAATAAAAGGCTCAAACTGAAAGTAAGCTCCAAGAGAGCAGGGATTTTCTCTGCCGTGTTTACCCCGGTGACCTCAGAGCCTAAACCAATGTCTGCAAATAGCGGGCAGTCGGAAATGTTTGTCAAATGAATACATGCATGTAGGATTTGAGCTGGGAATCCATCTGCAGTTTCTTAAACCTCAACTTGGTATCACTCAGAAGATCCAATTAGAGCAACCAGTCATGCCGACACTGGTGGCAAAGCCTGTGTTCTAGGATATGCAGATGTAAGGAAATGCAAATGTTGGAACAAGATTGCCAAGGGACGCTGCGGGAAATAAGGACTCTGAGTATGGGACTGTAAGAATTTGTTCCCTGACCAATGACTGGAGATGGATGATGGGGAAACACAGAAGCAGGGAGCTGGGCTGTACATTGCAGAGTCAGAAATAAAGCTAACCAGCCTCAGGGTTCTCCCGGAAGGATGGCCCACGGGCGACTGACACCAAAGCGGAAATGTGGCCAGCTGCATGGCATTGGACACGTAGAAAAGGTCGTAATGAGTGCAACATAGTCAGTTTTAGATATGGCTGTGAGAAGCCCTAGGAAAAAGTACGCTGATGAGAGGAATTTATGAAATATAAAGATAGCACAAAGCAAGCTGCAGAGGGTTTTGAAGGGGACGGGGCTGAGACAGCAGAGTAGACCATCACCTCCAAGACCTGAACCAGGAAGGGAAGTAATGACAAGGAATGGTAAGTAAAAAGTTGGAGACAAAAGTCTGAAGAAGTAACTGCCTTTTATTTTCTTGTTTAAGTTGTGAGATTTGGCTTCTCTTAAGGATGCAGACTGAGGAGAACATTTTCTAATGACTGCAAAAGAGGATGAGGGGGAGGCGAGGAAATTACATCAGATGAGGAAGCACAGTTTTACAAAAGAAATCTAAGTCAATTCAGTGAAAGCTGCTAGAAACTTCCACAAATGAGCCAATAAAAATGTTGAAAGATTCATCCCTGGTACCTGGTATATACTAGGTACTACTTATTCTATGAGCTGAAGATACAGCAGTGACCAAGACAGACAGGTCCCCTGTCTGCATGGGGCTTATGTTCTAGAGGAAATGATTAGCATCAGAACTAACACCAATTTAAAAAGTAAAATAAGTGCTGTATACAATATAATTCCATGTGGTGAGATACAGACACATAATAAAGCAGAGGAAGGAGACAAAGAATGAAAGGATTTCTTAAGATTGTTGGGACAAGGAGGAACAGATCAGAGAGTCCGGCTGGCATTTCGGGCAGTGGGAGACAGAAAGCTGAGAAAGGAGAGAGGATGCTGGGGATCCTGGAAATCATGGTCTCTGGAAATCTCACTCTGCCTCAGACAATGGCATGACAATTACCTCTAATTTCCCCCACTTGATGGCAGCCTTGATTCTGAGACTAAAAACTAAACGGCTTCTTTTTTACCCCCTTAGCATCTCAGATGGTCGCATGTGGAAAGAACCACCGTTACAGGTCCTCTCCAGGCATTCTTAAATAAATCTGGGTCCTCTGGACCCCAAATGCACCATGTTTTTCATGCCAGTCGACTTCACATAAAAGTATGTGAAACATGTTTGGCAGTGGGTTAGTTATATACAGAAGAAACGTGAGCTGGCTAGGAACAAGATCAATTACAAGCACAAGAAATCTAAAGGAAAAAAAATAGCTAAACCACATTTCTTTTCCTCTTCTCTAGCTTGAGTTGAAGTTGTGAGGGTAACTAATCAGAGAGACCTTTTTGCATTGCCTTTCAAAACCTGAATAAATCCTTTGTCCCCTGTGTGATTTATTTTAAGCTTAGAAAATTAGAAAAGCTAAGCATTCAACAGCATCTTAAATAACCAAAAGCAATTTCCTTTAAGTTGCGTCTTCAAATTTTGAGTGATCACTGGATGAGTTCAAACAATGACTCATCCAACAAAAGCATGTGACTCTGACAAACTAAACTATTTAGAACTTTTGCTCTAGAATGCAAAGGGCCCTCAGAAGTCTCTCCCTACTGAACACCATACCTTCCCACAGAGTGCAGAGACCCAGTAACTCTAGGATCCCTGACAGTAAGTCATTCAGCCTCCGCTTGAATACTTCCTGCGATGAGAAGCTCATAACCTCACAAAACATCCATTTCACTTTGTGTCAAATTTCATCGCTACACAAGCCTTCCATACCCAAAACTGCAGGGACACCTCTTGGAAACTCTCCCTAATCATCAGGTCCTCCAAATTAAAGTAATTATTCCTTAAATCTCTCAAATAAGAAACACAAATGTGGGGCGCCTGGGTGGCTCAGTCGGTTGAACATCCGACTTCGGCTCAGGTCATGATCTCTTGGCTCGTGAGTTTGAGACCTGCGTGGGGCTCTGTGCTGACAGCTCAGAGCCTGGAGCCTGCTTCAGATTCTGTGTCTCCCTCTCTCTTTGCCCTCCCTGCTCGCTCACTTGCGTGCACACACTCTCTCTCTCTCAAAAATAAATAAACATTAAAAAAAAATTTCTTTTAAATACAGATGCAGTTCTAACCCTCTTCCACTACAGTCTTAGGTAATATTTAATATTGATCTCAATGTAGTAAAACAATTCTGGAAATACACATTAGTTAAGCTCCTTTTCAGTAATGAAAAATGGAATCTACTAAAAACCAAATTTGCTTGGAAAAATACCTAAAATTAAAAAAACACTGAAACATTTATTCTTAAGATTAAACATTTAGCACTTGGGACTGCACCATAAAAATCCTTATTTTAGTTAATGTCTACAAAGTAACTTGAATATTTACTTTTCAAAATAATTTATTTATTTTTACTTAACACCTGTACGTTTGATTTATGAAATAGAGGGGAAATATATTCTCTTAAAGCATTCGCTTAGATGTTACAAGAAGTTGCGAAAACAGACCTGGGGAAAAAAAAATAAATGAGAAAATCTAACAAAACAAACCGAGTTAAACCTTTCAAAGGTCACTTTTTAAATTACTTTACAAAGCATCCATTATGTAAATAAAGCTCTGCCCCACAAGACATGCTACGTATGCCCCCTTCCACCATTCTGATTTTGAGAGGAAAGGCTGAAATCACTCGGAGGGGCTCCTCTCTTTCCGAATTCTAACATTAAATACTCCTCCGTGAGCGTTTTGCGAAGCACCCCCGCACAGATTTATCCGAGACGTAGAGGCTCTCCACAGAAGTTAAAACTGACCTGCGTAATTCATCTCTGTGCCACATCGCGGAGGTGCTGAATCATTTCCTTTGCTTTAAAATATTTTCCACATCTCACACAGGTCCATTCTCAGTTTATTTTCGTTTGAAAATGTTGCTGTTCATTCCTAGTCAGCTGCTTTTAAAACTTTAATTGTAGCAATAAACCCTCAGGAGTTTCTTCTGTAGCGTGACTTATCTCTGTCCTGCGGGGCACTCAGGCTCTGTGCCTCAAACAAGATGTTAGGAGGTACAGTTCCCAGGAACAGACTAGATGTGCTCAGAGGTGTGCCGGCCCCCTCCGGCCAAGCAGCGGGGAGCCTGCAGGGGCAGCTGGTGGTCAGGCCAGGCCAGGGCATAGGTGGCAGGTGCCGGCTGAGCGGGCTCCTGGGCACCTGGGCCCGGACCCAGCACACTCAGACTTGTGCAAATATTGCCATTGATGGCAAACTACATGTTGTTTGCTTCTCTGCCCTTAAAAGTGCCTTTCTGCCTAGCCCAGGCAGGAGTGAGGTGAAAAGCAGATGAGCCACTCTCCTGGAGACACTGAGAAGGGGTCCTTTAGTGGAAAAAGCAAGCCCCGGCCCCAGCTTAGGCAGGAAGAAAGTCCCACTCCGTGGCAACGCTCTGGGAAGTCCATGGGGCTCTGCCTCCCTCTTTTCATGACAGTGTGTGGTTGTTGCCCGCTTCCCTGCACCCAAGTCTGTATTTGTCAGCTCGGGCCACCGTAACAAAATACCACACACTGGTTGGCTTACACAACAAACATTTATTTCTCACAGTTCTGGAAGCTGAAAGTGCAGGATCAAGGTCTAACAGGGTTTGGTTTCAGGTGAAAGCTCTTTTCCTGGCTTGCAGATCTCTCTGCCTCTGCCCCATGTCCTCACATGGCCAAGAGAGAAAGATCTCCCTCTCCTCCTCTTCTGACAAGGCCAGAGTCCTATCACATTAGGGTCCCACTCTTATGACCTCCTTTAAGCTCACTTTCCTCCTACAAACCCTATCTCTAGATACAGTCACATGGCAGTTAAGGCTCAACAGATGAAGGAAGGGTGCACAATTCAGTCCATCGCAGTAGACAAGAAATGGATTGAATGGAAATGAAGCAGCTCATAAAATCTCCAAAAATTTTGGAGTAGCAGACTGACAAACTAGGCAGAGAAGTAAACGGAAGCTACACATGCAGAAACATTCCCAAACTATGCCCAAAACCATTTTGACGATGTTCCCACTGCTACCACCGGATGCCACAGCTGGGGTTATTGGCCTATGTGGCCTAGAAAACCAAATTCTGATGTCGTGTCTACTGTCACCACCATCAGCCACGGTGCTCACTTTTCCTGACTCTGTCAGTCCCAGTTCAACATCCCAGATATCTGGTTAAGTAAGCCTAGGTCAGAAGCCAGCACCCTCGCTGAGAGGGATGCTGAAAAGGCAAGATGTGGCATTTTTTCTTTATCTGTAATACAACACAGGTCCTGCCTCCTACCAAGACTCAGATGATTCACAGTTCTCTAGACGTAAGGAAAAGGTTCAAATAACACTCCTCCAAATGGCAAAAACCCAAGCAATTATTATTTCCTATTACAGATGGTAAGTTAATGGTTGGAGTATATACATAATTAAAACAAAAGTTTAGGGGCGCCTGGGTGTCTCAGTCGGTTAAGCGTCCGACTTCGGCTCAGGTCATGATCTCGTGGTCCGTGAGTTCCAGCCCCGTGTGGAGCTCTGTGCTGACAGCTCAGAGCCTGGAACCTGCTTCAGATTCTGTGTCTCCCAATCTCTCTATCCCTCCCCCACCTGTGCTCTGTCTCTCTCTTCTCAAAAATAACTAAACGTTAAAAAAAATTTTTTTCAACAAAAGTTTAATGAAAAAACATTTTGATTATAGCCATGGACTCTAATACTGTCTCTCTCTTCTATTTTACATCTTTAAAAAATTCTGATCATACACAAGTAAATTGATTTTATAACTTACTAGATCAGGAATTGCCAGATGAAAAACACAGGAGTAAAATTACAGTCAGGAGAAATGAAAAACATTTAGGAAGTGACCCAATTATCAGTGAGAAAGGATAAAAGTGTCAGCTAGGACACTAGACGTGGGACTAAGACACCAGGAGCAGATATGAAATGCTTCAGAGGGAAACACGGACAGGACCTCCCGTTTAATGAATGTTGATTGGGGTTACAGAGAAAAAAAAAGAATAAAGATCAAATCTAAAATTTCTAGTCAGATAAAAACTTATCCCTTAATTAAATTAAGCTCTTTCACTGAAAATGTGGTTACATCATTAGTCTGCCTAACAAATTTTCGAAGACTAACAATAAAAAGTTAGCTGAAGTCTTAGACCAGGGAGGAAAGCCAGGGTGAAAAAGTCAACACAAGGGGCCAGGCCAAAAAACATAAAATTGATATCAGACATGTATAATGCACTGTCTTTCTAGGAAACAGGAAGTTTGGAGAAAAGAAAACTTGAGAAAAATTTTAACCAACGGGATAAATAGAATAAAAATAAAAAGTAAATAAAATATGAAATTAACTTAACATTTGTCCAATAGTTTTAGTAATTCTTTATTGATTTAATATTCTGAAAATTTAGGAATATACCAAAATGAATTTATTCACAAAAGATTACAGAGAAAAGAAATGTGGAAATTAGCCTATAAAATTTTTCCCACAAATCAATAATATAAACTCAACCAACATGCCTATGGCACAACAAGAACAACAAAAAAGCAAAGAGGGTAGGTGTCATAAACTAGCAATCAGTGAGAAAGAGGTTGATCCTGAGCAAAATGCAGAAAGAGATTACCATATGGCTGGTTATTTGCTTCCCTGAATTTTTTCTCTACCAGGTATGAGCATCATGAAGGAAGGAGCTACGACTTATTCTTTCATATGTCTATGGTATACACAGTACACAGAATGGCACATAGGGTGTACTTCAGAGATATTGGTGGAAATAAATTAGACTGAGCTGAACTGAGCAAGCTCATTAGGAACAAACCTTGTGAGCCAAGTTGAAATGTAAGCTGAACTGAGTAACAGAGTTGGACATATCTGTAAGTAATTTCAAAGAGATGTGTTTAATATCCACTGACACACAGACCTCTAGTGGTGTATCCCTGGGCTATATGCATGGATTGTTCCAGTTTTAATATTTTTACCAAATACAGAAAATCAAGATGGTACGTACATGAAACACACTAATGACTTGGGTCTGAGCAGTAAAGCTAACATACTAGATAACAGAGTCAGGATTTAAAAAAAAAAAAAAAAGCTGAAAAGAGGGACCACACTTAATGACAATAACTATAAAAACAACAGAGATCAATAGAAGTCCTGCAGTTCAATAATAACAACAAACAAACCCCTGGTATTAGTATAGGACAGGGAAATGTAAAAGGACTAAGACCTCCAATTCTGCCATTATGGCTACCCAGAGTGCTTGAAATCGCTCCTTCTAAAACCTACTTAGAAATTTTGGATAAAATATAATACAAACCCTTTTAAAAGCACAGCTAAATTTGCAAAAAAGAAAAAAAAAAGTAAGGAAAATATCCCCAGGGACCAAAAACAAAAAAGTAAATGAAAAACAAAATAAAAGTACATGAGCTGGGGTGACCCCAGGAGTGTGGGGGTAGGAAAAGAATGCTGGTATCGGTAACCAGGGTTTAGGCAAACACTAGGAAGTGGGTATTTGGAAATGAGATTCCTTATAAACCTGGGCCCATCACTAAAATAACAAACAAGAAAAAAAATTCATATTCACCTAACAGAATAGGAAATGGTAAGGAAACTTGTCTATCTCTGCCTGAACTATGAGTAGGAAGAGAAAAGTCTTCCTTCAACATTTGTAATCACTGACCTATTCATGTACATAAAAGAGGTATAATTTACACTACCCAACTGGTCTGTAAATCTCAATTCCTGAAACTAACACAAAAAGTGGTTTGAAACTGATGATAGCCCCGGGGCAGCAGGAAGGGGCAAAAATAAATCTAACCTAGAGTGACATGCCTTTCATACTGTAGTACAGGATTCCAATGAACAAAACTCCACTGAATATGAGCTCACAATCCAAAACAACAAAGCCCACAAGAATACAATCTGCCAGGAAAGAGTCAGTGGATGTACCAAAAGGCAGGTCCCCACCTACAAGAGCTTTAGACATACAGACTATGCAATAAATGTGTTCAAACTACTAAATACTTAAGTAATAAAAAATATTAAAATAGCAAGACACTATGAAAAGCAAGAACAGATAGGAAAAGATGACTGTGTAGTACTTCTAAAAATGAAGATATAATCATTGAAATTTTAAAAACTCAGTGGAAGGGTTAAACAGGTTCCACATGGGTGAAGAGGTTCCACATGTCCTCCATGTCCACATGGAGGGACACCATTATGAAACCACAGAACATATATACAAAGAAAAGCTCTCAAAAACAATGCAAGAAAAGACATTTCCTGAAAAAGACCAGTTAGACTAAGACAGACTTCTGAAAAGCAAAAGTTAAAAAGTGATGGAATGATTATCTTCAAAATACAGAGAAACAGAGCTGTTGACCAAGAATTCCATACTCAGCTACTACACAAATCAAATGAAATTAACACTGAAAGTGGGAACCATTCATAGACCCTTGTGAAAGAATTACCAAATGATGTACTTCAGGAAAAAGGAAATTCATACCAGAAAGAAGTGAAAGAAAACAACACCGAGCAAAGAAACTGGGAAAATATGGGGAAATTCTGTATTTTTTTTTTTATAAATAACATTAATGAGGACTAATTTGAATCATATAAAAACAAGGTAGAATTAAAACATTTAACAATGAGAAGATAAAATGGAGGGGAGATATGATTAAAGTTAATCATGCAGATCAGGAGATGAGAAATATTAATTACAGACTTTATGAAGTATGCTTATAAACTTTTATTGATAACTACTAAAAGAAAAGAAAGACAATATAAAATTTCCAGATAAGAAGTAGAGAATGAGTAAGGACAAGTTGAGTAGCAAAAGAGAAGTCAGAAAAAGAGGAGGACAGGTGTGTCTGGGTGGCTTAGTTGTTAAGCGTCTGACTTCGGCTCAGGTCATGATCTCACGGTCCATGGGTTCAAGCCCTGCATCGGGCTCTGTGCTGACAGCTCAGGGCCTGGAGCCTGTTTCAGATTCTGTGTCTCCTTCTCTCTCTGCTCCTCCCACCCCCCACTCATGCTCTGTCTCTCTCTCTCTCTCTGCTTCAAAAATAAATAAAAAAACATTAAAAAAATTTTTAATTAAAAAAAGAAAAAGAGGAGGACAAAGAAAAAGGCACAGAAAAAAGACAAGATAAATAGAATGTCAAGATGACAGACACAACTGCAAATAGCAGTAATCACTAAATTGACTACAACTTGGATGACAAAGTAAAAGTCATCCATATGTCATTTATTAAGGAACATAACCGAGATATAAGAACATAGAAAATTTGAAAGTAAAAAGGTGAAAAATATATTTTTATATATCCCACTTAGTGTAAATATTCACACATTTTGTTGTTATTATATCAATGTGCTTGATTACTGCATGCCGGCCCAGATCCTTTGGTGCTGTTATATAATATTCTGTACATGTACTGTGGGCTTTTAATATGGGCCCAGATGAGTTGTTGTTTTGTTTTGTTTTTTTTTTTTTTCAAATAGGCTTTAGGATATAAAGAGTTGTTAGAGATAAAATAAATCACTACATAGGATCAAAGGAAAGCTTCTCAGGAAAATGAAGCAATTCTAAACATAATCTCCAAATATATAAGGCACAAATTGACAGAATTACAAGTAGAAATACACACATCTGGAAGTTTTTACACACTTCCCTTGGTTCTTGATAGATCAAAAAGAAAAAAAAAAATCATACAGATATAGCAAACTTGGACCACAATGTCAACAAGCTTGAATCAAAGGGCAAATATGGACTCCAGAATGGAAGTTAATTAGCTTTTAAGACTTTAAACAATCTAAAATTGATCGTTGGAATTGTGCATCAGGTGGAGAGTCGGGTCAAACGACCTCTAAGATCCCAACTAACTCTGGGATTGTTTAGTCTAGTTTCAATAAATATTTCATTCAAAGATTTAAAATCGAGGCTTTTTGTTTCTTTTTTTTCAGAAGTGGGTAAAGCTCTAGGATGAGTTATAGCTTGAGGTATAAACCTCAACATTCCCACTGTTTTCCACTTTGAGTTTGGTGTGGGGTGGGGATCACCAAGCTAAACCCAAAGAAAACTTCAGGGGTGTAGTCCAAAGGGAACCAAATCAAACAAACCAACAATTCTGCACAAATTCCCATGAGCCAAACCACCAAATTTCACTCAGCAACAAAGACCTACATTAGACCCTCCTCATCAACCGAAGCCAAATTTTCCTAAACCTCAGACATGTCAAGGCACTGTTCATTTTGAAAGATGAGCAAAAAACTACATTTCAAAAGAATTAACTTGAAACTATTCAAGTTTCTGTAACATTTTGGAGTCTTTATAATACATCATTTTGGAGTTTTTACAATGGAATAAAATTAGAAGAAATAAATCATACAAGGCCCCAGTCCCCTCTGCCAGGCAGCAATATTTCCTCTCAGGCATTCACCATGGGGAAACAAAAAAGAATTTGCGTATTGCTGTTCAACAAACAAATGACAGCAGCATTCTAGAAGGAAAAATAAATAACAAAGCACATGTTGAAATAATATAATGGGCTAAATTTACAACTAACATCTTTGTAACGACAGACTTGGCCCAAACATCAGTCTGTATATACAATTATAGTTCTACTGTTATAAAAACAGATAAGGACAAAAGGGAGCCATCATTTAATTGGTTCATACTGTACCTACTTGTGTGGAAAATAGTGCTGTGTGCTGATGTATGAATTTACATTTACAAATTTATGATATCTCAGTGTCCCTTTTTAGAAAGTCCAATTAGTTTGTTTACCTTATATCATTTCTAAGGGAAGCATTAGGGAGGTATTATCTTCACTGATGTTTACCTTACCACCAAGGGGTGGGGGGCGGAGAGGGCAATGGTGGGAAGAAGGCAAGGAGGATGGAAGAAAAGTTAACAGAAGAATCATCTATCTCATGAGCTTCTAGATCCTTTCTACATCTTAAATGTCTTCAGGCTTTTATACATTGTGTCGTCTCTCTGGAATACCATCCAGAATGCCCACGTTTGTGAATTTGAGATTAGTTTTACAATCATTCTATAGGTATCACGTGGCAGGGTTTCTTCTCCTACATGGAAGCTATTAATAACATAATAGTATATTTGACGAAGTTCTGGCATCTCAAATAAAGCAAACATAGTTGGTTTTAATTCTCCAAGGAAACCATCAGTTCTTTGGGAGCACACATAGCATATGAATATTTGTCCGTTTCCCCACTGTACGGGTGACAATGCTTTCAGTGGGTATGCACTAACTGGTTTAGTAGACTGGGCTTCAAAAAACTTAGAGTTTAATAAGATAAATAACTGGGGATAAAAGATGAATAAGATAACACCAACAGAAGATCCATAGAAGCATACGTAAAACCGTAGAAAGGAAACGGTCAGGTATTATTTAGTGGGCAGATTGTGGTTCTTGGTAGAGGAAGACCAGATGGGCTTACCAAAGAAGACATTACTCTAAAAACTAAAAGACGGAGAATGCAATAAACCAGGCTGGGGACAAGCAAACGTCCCAGCCTGCTTGATACCTTGACAAAGTCTAGAAATAATTGCCCATTAGGCAAGCAGCTTTGTTAACAAGAGCAGGGTAAGAAGAGACGGCCGATACAAGTAACGGGCTGAGGTAACTATAGAAATAGACACTGCCAATCCATAAACATGTATTTAAAGCCATTTCTTGCCGGCACCATTCCATCAGGTAAGGTGAGGAAGACAGGGGACACTATAGATGAGGAATGCGCAAATGAGTAAAACACAGACCTTGTCCTTCATATTTCCGTTCGCTGTACAGGACACAGACAGATAAACACAATTACAACATGAGAAGTGCCATGTATCAAGTATCACAGGTGCAAGCAAAGGGTATATATACTGCTGTCTGAGAGAGCAAGAAAAAGCTCTTAATAAATGACTTTAAAAAGTAACTCAAGACGTTTTCAAATAACATAACATTTATATGGCTCATAACATTTGAGCATTGAAACAAAAATCTGATCATCTGATTTGAACACAATTACCGTAATAACGGAAGAAAGATCTTCATAATGTAACTAAGCTGTTGCCATATTTCAGACGGCTATGCAATTAAAAACAAAAACAAAAAAAGAAACCTTCACTGCTCTGTTTACAACAAACTGTCAACACTAAATACTTCATCCTAGGAACTGTGTTCTGTTTTGTCTTGTTTCATTTCCTGGCCCTTGTTCACATATCTTCTCACATGTAAAAACAGCCCCTGATGATGCACCTTTTCATGCTACAAAAAGTAGGAGAGGACACTGTTTAGCTAAAACTTTAAAAAGGTGAGTCTAGAATCTTTCCATCCCCAAAGAGTAATTGTCTTTTCATTTTTCTCCCTTCCTCAACTACCCCTTCTTCTCCCAGCACCTGAATCACCCAGCAAGAAATACACAAAACACCCAAAGCCAATGTTCCATGTAGAATATCAGAGAGCCTGGGCAAGGCAGGCAGGAGATTTGCTACACCTCACTCCCTCCCTTCCTTTCCCAGTTCTGCAGAGAAATGGACAATCAGCTGTTTCATCCCCAGTTCCGTAGACTGGAAATGCAATTTATGGCTCTGTGACAAAGTCCACTGTAGCAAAGCCAATAGCATGCCCCATGGAATTCACTATAATGGGATTTTAACTGTATTGGCATTATGTATAAATTCAAGGAAAACTACATCCCGGGGAACAGTGAATATCAAAAACGCTACAATTTAGAAGTATGGAGTTAAGAAAATTCACTCCTCTTTTCTTTCAAAGGGAAAAAAATATGTTCACAGAGGTGAATTAATGAAGCTCTGTCAATTCTCTCATTCCACAGCCATTTACGAATGCCTACTACATACCTGACACTGCCTGAGGCACAGGGAATGCAGCAACGAACAAAAGAGAAAGGGGCCCTGTTCTCATGGAGCTTCCGTTCCAGTTGAGGGGAGACCGACAGTAAGTAAAACAAAAAAGCTAAGAAAGTGTCAGCACTATGAAGAGAATGAAAATAAGGCGACACACTAGAAAGGAATTAGATACAGAACTTTAGGTTGGGAGGCCTCTCAGAGGAGGTAACATTTAAGCTGAGATCCGTGTGACAAGGAGGAAGAACACTGAGGCATGAGATAATGGGTCCGAAGGCAAGAATGACATTGACTTATCCCAGGGACAGAAAGAAGGCCACTGTGGTTGAAGCAAGGAGAAGGAAGTAGATCTGAGGGAGCCAGCACAGGCCAATTAAGGAGGGTTTTATAAGCAATGTAAGGGAACTGGGTTTTGTCCAAAGTTCAATGAAGAGCCTTTGTAGTACTGTAAACAGGGAACTGGCTGGACCTGATCCACATCTTTAAAAGTCCATTTTGGCTACCAAGTGGTGAATGGACTATGAGTGAGCAAGAGTGCAAAGAATCGGAGAGCTGCTGCAACAGTGCTTAGGGCAGCGTCTGTGAAGACGAAGAAAAACGATTGATCTGGGAGATACTCTCAAGGTCAGTGGCTGGGGCTTGATGATGGGACATGAGGAAAAGAAACCATTGGGAATGACTGGAGCCATTTACTGAAACAAGAGCAGCTGAAGGAGGATGGATCTGGATGAGGATCAAGACTTCCCTAAAACATGGTACCTTTCAGATGACCACTAAATATTCAAGTGGAGATGTCAAGAACATGATCAGATATAAAAGTCTGGAGTTCTGAGGAAAGATCAGAGCTAGAGATACAGATTTGATAGTCAGAAATATAAAGACTATATTCAAAGCCATGGAATCGAATGAGATTCTAAAGGAATCAAGAGAAGAACTGGTCCAAAGATGGAGCCCATCAGTGTTAAGGGCTGGCGGAGAAAAGGAGGTGAAGAAGATAAGGAACTGCCAAGTGGGTGAGGGAGCAGGATAGTATGTGAGTCCATTTGGGCCCTCTGGGAAGGTGATACCAAGGTGAGATTAGACATACAAGAGAAATATAAAGGAGGAGGGGCAGGAGTAGATGAAGAGAGTTTCAGACCTTATGTAGGTTTGACATCTATGAACAGGAGAGGGATGGGAGAATTGCAGAGGAAGTGCTTCAGACCACAGCTCAGTTTTAAGAGAGATTTGGCCTGGCCAGTGGGGACTTTCTGATCCAATGTATCTACTGGAGGAATTTCACGTAGCAAAAGAATGTTCCAGTTCCAGTTCTAGTACCCCTGTCATGCTCAGTTATTCTCTGGGAGCATTCCAAGGAAGTCTGGACTGTGTTTCCACTGTGTTGGATCTAAGGGTATGATAGCTGAAGGCTTCAAGTCAGCTATAACCCTGTAGAAGATTCTCATGAAGGAAGACCTAAATGATATGCCTCCACAGCCACCACAGTGTGACGTTAGATAAACCAACAGTAAAAGAGTGTTTCAAAGAGCAGGAAGAAGTTTGCCCTGTCAAATGCTGCTTAAAGATCAAATAACACACGGATGGGCATATGGTCATTGTTTCTGACAACACGGAGGTCACTAATGACCTTGACCAGAGTAGTCTCAGAAGGGCAGAGAAGACAGAAGCCCATCTGCAGAGGGTCAGAGAATGAACAGAAAGTGAAGGAGTATAATCAAGAGGACAGATAACTCTTTTCAGGTAGTTATGCTGAGAAAAAAGAGCAGAAAAAATGAGAAAAGGCTAGAAGGGATATGGGTAAGTGAGGGCATTGTTTTATTTTAAGATAGAAGATACTAGAAAATACTGAGGAGAATGATCCCACAGATTTGAAAAATCAACGATGCTGCACAAAAAAGAAAGCTGTGAATACAATATGCTGGAGAAGACAAGAGAAGAAGACCTCAGGAAACCAATGGAGGGCTGACCGACCTCTGGCAGGGAGAGGGGAGCTCTGTCTACCATAACAGGAAGGAAGTCACAGAGTTGGCTACAGATGCTGGTAGATATGGTGGTAGGAGGATAGTGCGTGTCTCATTGGGTCTATTTACTCAGTGAAGTATGAAGAAGCTGAGAGAAGGAAGAGGGAAAGGAATATAGGAAGCTTGAGAAGAATTAAACTGGGAAGCGGTCATCTCTGAGAGTGAGAAAGCTAACGTACCAGGAAAGTGTAGTAGGACTCTCAGGTACACCAAGTGCCTACTTGAGGTGTGTGGCATGAGTTTATGGTGAGACCAACCACTGCGATGTTTTTCTCTAGCAGTGTCAGAGGCCTAAGCATAGGCATGGCGTAGGTAGATGGTTTAGGTTCAACAAGAGAAGGGGTTTTGCTGAGTACATGGCAGAGAAAGAGGTGGAAAGATAAGTGCGTTTCTTGGCCATGGACCCCACCCTACACGGGGCTCAGCAGTTGTAAACAGGTAAAACTGATGGCAGGTATACTGGTTGAATGGCTATAGCTCTTTCAACCTTCCAGACCCTTAGAAAAACTTCTACTCCTTTTCTTCTCCTCCATTTCGGCAATCTCCGTACTTACTCTTCCTTTGTTGCTAAGTGAACTCAGAGATAACAAAATGTAATGCAAAAGTCTGCTGTATAAGTGCTTGTTTTAATTGATTTTAATGACTTTTTTTTTTTTTTTTGAAATTTTGTTATTTTAGAACGAGGGTTGGGTTCTAAAACATCACTGAATTTAAATACCCCTCATTTGGATGGCAGACAAAAGAGCCCTTCAATGAAAATAAACAAATTAGCTCAACATGACATTTTCTTCTTAAGCCTTTGCCAGGACAATGGAGTAAATCATATTTGGTAAGATGTTTAGCTTAACAGCTCTGTCTAGATCTCAAACGTACGTAAAATGGTAATTTTTTTAAAGAAAAGATACCACACATTGATCTTTTCCTGGCAATTTGCCCCCAAAAGTAGGTGCAACCAGAATTTCCCTATTTGAGCAAATCTTTGAAAATGCACTGAAGATATACCCTCTTCAGGGCGCCTGGGTGGCTTGGTCGGTAAAGCATCCGACTTTGGCTCAGGTCATGATCTCATGGCTTCTGAGTTCAAGCACCGTATCAGGCTCTGTGCTGACAGCTCAGAGCTGCTTCCAATTCTGTGTCCCTCTCTCGCTCTGCCCCTCCCCTGCTCGTGCTCTGTCTCTGTCTCTCAATCTCAAGAATAAATGAAACATTTTTAAAAATTAAAAAAAGAAAAAGATACACCCTCTTCACACAAAAACATTTGACCAGAAAGATGCTACCTACACCAGTCAGTCACGTGGCCAATCTGAAATTTTTCAATAAGCAGCTCTCTCTCACAGTCTTAAAGCCACAATTTGTTTCAGAATAGATACAACACCAAGGTAAGCAGTTGGAGAGAATATAAATGATTGCTTGTGCTCACAGATTTGAATTTCTGATCAAATTCCCTAGTTTGGCAGTTGAAGCCCGCGATAATAATGGGGTTCCAGGCAACAAGAAGAGAAAACTGCCAAGAAACTCTGGCCTTCTCTCATGACCCAACCGCCCACGTTAGAAAAAATGACTGGGAAGCAAATTTGTCAAGAACAGGACCTTCACTACAGAATAACCACCCAAAACCCGAACTATAAACAGCCACTCATTCAAAAGCACTATTTTTAACAAGAGCACCTGAATCACAAATTGTGTGTTTTTCTTCTTTGACTCCTAAAAAACAAATGCATTTTTCAAGTTTGCATATACCTGAGACCAGCGTAATTACAGGCTATCGTCCTGTGAAGTTTCAATGATCCAAGAATCCCAAAGAGACTGTAAGAGAGCTGTTTCTTTATTCTCACTATTTTAGCATGAAGAAATGAGTCTACACTTTGGGAAGCTGCTGTGTTGGAAAAAACGTGAACTGCCAAATAAGTCAATCCAGAAGCAGCATAGTGTAGCAACTGAGGGTACCTAAGAGTCCAGAATCAACACACTGCAGCTGCACTCAATAGCAGCTCCACAACACAAGGCCAAGAGGATGGAAAATGTGACAGGTTACACCACAGAAGAGGCTGGAGGACAATGAACAATGAATAATGGGTGGTGACTGCAGGGGGCAGGGCAGAAGAAGACACATCCCCAGCACAAAGCAGACAATAAAACGATGACCATGTCAGCTCTGGGAACGAACTGACAGGACCAAAATTATGTAAAAACTAGGTCACTGTGAGAAATGAATACTAACTCCTAATGTCAGGCTCTTAAGAAGAAAAGAAGCTAAATGTGAGCCTTTGATGAGTTCCTATTTTAAAGAGACAACTTAGTTGTGGGCAAAGAATTTTTTTCTAATAGGGCTGAGGATAATAAGTAAAATTTGAACTTCTTATTTCTTAACATCAAAGGATATCATTCTTCCAATCTTTCCTGGGTAACAGAAAAAAAAAAAATCACTATCTTTTGAAGTAGTCAGATAAAAGTTCCAGGTGGGGAGAGAGCACTGGCAGTAATTTGATCAATCTATATGTGTCAACAACATGAGTTAATGTTAATATATTTTGTTATTATGAATACTTCCAAAACTGATGAAATCACTATTGCTCATATTATCATACGTGGGTATAGCGTGGTGGTTAAGATCGTGTAGTCTGGGGCCAAGCTTTAATCCTGGCTCTATCACATATTAGCCATCTTTGCAGGTCACTGAGTGTTTCTGTGTTTCACTTTCTCTTCCTCTAGAATAAGGATACCATTTGTGATTACTTAATTGTATACATGAAGGGATTAAAATAATTAGTCCATGTAAGTGAGGATCCCAACAGGAGATACATGGTACACTCCATTCACTGAGGGCCTGTTTAAAGAGATGTGGGGCACAAGAAAGAGTTACTGAAACGTGGGACTTGTAGTCAAGTATCTGACATCACCTCCGGGCTTTCAAGTACAAAGGAAAAGAAAGATTCTGCAACCCAGAAGGAAAGAGAGTTACAGAGAGTAGGCTGCCTTGAGAAGTAATTGATCTTCTTCAGTCTAAAGAAAACAGCCAACCCAAGGTGAGCTTGCAGGGAGGAAAGTACTGGGGGGAATGTCTGACCTCTCTGTCCCTTCCCCTCTGATCTCTTGCTGGGCCTTTCCATTGGCTGACACCACACAGAAGCTGGAGGGCAGGAAGCAGGTTGATGAGCCCACCACACAGGCCCCATGATGGGGCGAGACCAGGTGAGAAAGGGAAGACAGGAGATCTGGGAGAGGAAAAGAAGAAATCTAGCTCAAGCACTCCTAC
Organism: Panthera leo; assembly: GCF_018350215.1. Taxonomy (NCBI): domain Eukaryota; kingdom Metazoa; phylum Chordata; class Mammalia; order Carnivora; family Felidae; genus Panthera; species Panthera leo. The sequence goes on from NC_056683.1 coordinate 37,828,951, forward strand.
GTACTAAAACTATCTGATGATTTGAGGCTTCTTTGCTTCTACGAGTCACATTAACTGTAATTTATTATATCATACCAATCAGTACCAATCCTAAGATTAATTCCAGCTAGACTGCAGCTCAAGATTCCTATCACCTTATTTTCATTTTGATATAGACCAGAGACCAGAAACTCATTATTTACTCAACTTATTATGACCCAGGAGAACAGAATGAGAAAAGAAATATCACAGGAACTAGTTGTAGGCTTTCTCAGATTGCGCCCACAGGAAGCTGCGACAGTATCTCATGACCAAGCCAAACCCACGTCTGAGATATATTCTCCAGAGCTTTGGGCTTCTCCAGCAGAACAAATGGAGTCATGAGAAAGCAAACGACTGTATAATTGGGCTTTTTATTTATCATGAATAAAGACTATCTAATTCTGAAATATATTCCCTGCAGGAAATGCTTGGAAATAGCAACCTGACACACACTTTCTTATCACTGAGAAATATACTATAAACAAGATATAAAAATACTGAAATTATGAAAAAGTTTATTTTTAAGTGCAAAATGTAAGAATTAAATATCAGGTCATGAAATGCTGCTGTCACATAGTTTAATAATAATACACATTTCCATATACTTTTGGTCACAAAGCCAAACATAAGGTGCCATTTTAAATGTTAACAAATCACATTTTTATTATCTAATTAATTCCAACCACAGGACAGCATGCATCATTTAGCAAATGGGGAAAGGTCAAAACATATCTTTGTATTTATACAATTAGAATATTATTAAATTTTTATTAGGTACTTTATAAGGTAACATTTACTAATACACTGATATAAACTAAGATAATACTTCCTTTTAATCTATATGCCAAATGATTACACAAAAGCATCTCTAAGGGGGGTTTCAGTGCTATATTATGGTGAAAGAGAAGTGAATCTAAACAGGTGGTAAACACTGATATAAGGTACTGATACAACCAAGACTAGGGAAATAGGCAGAAGGCAGTTCTGGAAAGTCTTACATGGGAGGCCTCGAATAAGGGGCTTAAACTTCAATCTGTAGACAACAGCAAGTCACTGAAGGTTTTCAGCTCTGATTGTTTGGACCGTGAACCCAAACTGCAGAATGACCAGGGGAAGGGAGGAGTTAGGGCTGGACGCCAGCTGGAGGAGCAGGAGGGCAGGCCTAAACTGCAGCCAGCGTGGTGAGTGGACAGACAAGGGCAACCAGAAAGAGAGAGTGAGTGAGGCACAGGGAAAGCCAGGAAGAAGGGAGGGAAAAACGGACTGTGAAGGAAGAATGGACAGGACTGACTGACTGAATATGGAGGACAAGGGTAAAGGTGGCTCGAGATGACCTCAAGATGTCAAGCATGAACAATGCCATGACATTTGGGAGAGAGATCAGGAGGAAGGGCAGGTGGGGGATGACTGCATTAAGGTGATAAGCCAACAAAGGGAGAAGAGAAGGCCATCCCGATGGAAAAGGCCATAAGCAGGAGAAGACGCAGGGACAGAAGGCCATCTGCATAGTTTAATCCATAGACGGAGACGTGAACTTCAGCGAAGAAAATATACAGACAGTATCATAGCGATAAGGGCTGGAAGTAGGATTTCCAGTTAAAATAGAGGACACCCCATTAAATTTGAATTTAGATAAGTACAAATAATTTTTTTAGTATAAGTATGACCCATGCCACATTTCGGACATATATGAAAACTTTATTCGTTACTTATCTGAAATTCAAATTTAACTGGGCACCTTGTATTTTCATTTGCTAAATCCAGCAATGCTAGTTGGATGTGAATTAGGAGACAAGCTTCTTCGAGAGGCAGACTGAACTAGAGACAGAGGCCTGTGTGGTAAATTTAGTTAAGAGAAACCCAAACTTAAAACTAAGGAAAATGAGACTTTCTATGCTTGATTTTTTTTTAAACCACCTAATTTCCCCAAAGTAGCCGTTGCCATCCTTTTCATAACATGATGGCCGTAAGGAGACACGCGGCATTTTGGTTTAATGTAAGGTCACTGGACTAGGCCACTCAGAATCATGCTCTAGAAGAATTTTATTAAGGAAGTTTCACACTTGCTTTCTTGTCTGTCCTTCTAATCTCAGAGAGGTTGAAAACATCAGGTAAATTGCCACACAACTTTTGCAATATAAAATTATGATATACAACTCATCACCGTGAGGCTTTAACCACATTTGAACATGTTTACAGTTCAAATAAAACATGTTATGTGGTTTTATATGTCTAACAAAGAAGACTGATGGTTATATCACTGAGATATTTCTGAACCTCTGTTCATTATTTTGTCAAGTAATCTCTAAGGGGAAATATTTTTACCATAGCCACACTTTAATAAATTTACTTGAGGCTACTTAATATACAACTCTATTGTGTTCTTACTGTTCCTTAAAGGATTTGCAGTATGTGAGGTGAAACAGAAGAGTTATACTCAACAATTTCTTTTCATAAGAAAAGAGTGTGCTGTACTTAATATATGTAAGCCTCACTTTTAAAAGAGACACAACAATGCACCAGCTAGTTAGGACAGAAATGAAACAGCCTGTCAGCATCAGGAGGGCTATCATCAACTCTCACCCACCAATTCATTTTGGGAAGAATGGTAGAAGTAACAGATGGCATCTGTGAGAACAGTGGTCACACGTGGTATCAGTGCAGAGCCACACTGCCCAAGTCAACATGCACACAGACCCCTGGAAAGTCAGTACACACAGGACTCTGAGAAGATCTACCAAGAGCCACTTTATAGCATGTCTGAGGCCTTATGTAAGAGAAGGAACGGAGCTCTTAAGGGTACCAAACTAGCATAAATCCAGAAATATTAAGACTCTTCCTAAGTTGGATCACGTGGTCTTCTGGTTCCATAACCAATGTCTGCTGTACATCTTAGGAGATCAAGTATGAGGCAGAGACTCCTGGTTGCCTCCTAGTGGTCACTCCCCCCCCCCTTCTTTCTTAGCAGGCAAACCCCAGATTTTAGCTGGGTACATAGCCAACTACAAGAATGACATTTCCCTCCTCACTTCCCGCATGGTGTGGCCATGTGACTAAGTTAAGGCTTGAGATCTGAGTGGAAATGGTGTGTGGGACTGGCAATTATTCTCTTCACTAAAGAACAGCTACAACCCTCTTCTCCTCTCTCCTTCTTGCTGTCTACAAGGAACATCTTTGCACTGGAGCTCAAGCAGCCATCTTGTGCCACAGGGTGGTGTAAAATAAGGATGGCAGGACAAGAGAGAAGGTGCCTGGGTCTCCGGTGGTCCTGGAGTTTCCAAGACGGCCTTGGACTGCCTACATTCAGGTTTCTTTTATGTGAGATAATAAACACTCATCTCTTTAAACCACTATTAAGTTTTTCTGTTACTCACAGATGTATCAATGCCTCATGATTCAACTAGAATGCATGCATATATATGCAAAATATTACAAAGTGTTTACAGCCTAACACGTAGTAGAAACCTACTGCATGTTAGTTCTTCTTTATCTAGTATAACTACAATCAACCCCAAACATACAGATACCAGAAATCCATTATTAGACAGATGAACTAATCGTTAGATACCATAGAAGGACAGGGCCAAAATGTAAACAAGCCCCGTTCTTGTTCTTCACTTTCTATAGTTACCCTTGAATGTCCTCAAGCCTTAAAGGTCTCACAGCTATCTTCACATTGTTGTTGTTGTTGTTTTACTTTGTTTTTTTTATGGTTTTGTTTACTTTGCCTGTTTATTCAAGGCAGAGATTGATCTGTCCAGTTTGTTTTCTTACCTTATTCTCAGATCACCAGTATCCTGTCCTTTGGCAGAACTTCTCCCCATCTCCAAGTGCTATGGGTAGAGCTACCAATCAGGTTGGGGAGATCTGGGTAAAAAAGAGTACCCCCATCATCTAGTGATAGTGATTTGTCTGGGACTGGCCATGCAACTCCAGACCTTCACATGATCATTCTACTGAAGCTAGTAGGAAAGATCAGTGTCCTATTTTGAGGGTTGGGGTTCTCCAGGCCTGTTAATTTGGAGCTGCCAGCCACAAGGAGGAAACTGAGACTAGTAACATAAGCCCGTAAATTCCTTTTTCTAGGATTTGAGGTAGGTTTATATGTCTTGTCATTGAGAAAGTTCTGGAGACTAACAGTAGACTGGTCATTTTTCCATGGTTCAATGATATTAAAGATAAAATAGATTGGGAATCAACAACTTTTTAGGGGCACCTGGGTGGCTCAGTCGTTAAACATCCAAATCTTGGTTTCGGCTCAGGTCACGCTCTCATGGTTTGCAAGTTCAAGCCCCACATCAGGCTCTGTGCTAGGATTCTGTCTCTCCATCTCTCTCTGCCCCTCCCCCACACCTGCATGTGTGCTCTCTTGCTCTGTCACTCTCTCAAAATAAATAAATAAACTTAAGAAAAAACTTTCTAGTATCCATCTTAGGATCTTTCTAGTTTCATGAAATTTTAATTCACATTACTCATATAATATTATGAGTATCACATGGAAACTGAGAAATCTTTGGAGACATGCCTTCATCTAATACAGATATGAAATTACTGTCATGATTTTCAACCTTCTAATTGTACTTAAAGAAGTAATCAAGTTTTGGGCGCCTGGGTGGCGCAGTCGGTTAAGCGTCCGACTTCAGCCAGGTCACGATCTCACGGTCCGTGAGTTCGAGCCCCGCGTCAGGCTCTGGGCTGATGGCTCAGAGCCTGGAGCCTGTTTCCGATTCTGTGTCTCCCTCTCTCTCTGTCCCTCCCCCGTTCATGCTCTGTCTCTCTCTGTCCCAAAAATAAATAAACGTTGAAAAAAAAAAAATTAAAAAAAATAAAAATAAAAAATAAAAAAAAAGAAGTAATCAAGTTTTTATGTCATATCAACATTGAGAAATTAGTTTCAGTGTGCTATTTAAGCATTTTGTTATTCTGGTGGCTTCTTTGGAAATTCAAATTTTATTGTCCTGATATAAATACTCCCTCTACCAGAAACATACTGATAGCACAGCAACTTTGAGTAACAATTTCTCCCATTAAAGGAGCAATTCCATTTTTTAAGGTAGCATGCAGCACAAGTTTGCTATTAAAAAAAAAAAAAAAAGGATACTTCCTAGTTTAATAACAACTCTGACTTTGTCTCAATGAGAAAACAATTTAGTGTTCTCACAATAAACCGAAATTAAATCAGAAGTAAAAGGAATACTGGTTTTCAAAGATCCTAGTGCTTGAGAGTGAGCACAAGCTAGTAAATGCATTTCTACAGAGCTATGAAGAATATTTTATCTCTGAATAAGAGTAATTCCTGACACAATTGCCTACTCACCTAAATTAAGAATGAAAATACAGACACTCCTAAGTGAAAACATACGGTACTTCTATTATCATTTAGATTGAGGCTAAACAGGGTCTCACAGGAGATAAATATTCTTAACAAGCAAATAAAGAATTCAGCCACTGGGGTTTTCCTTTATTTTCAACTGTTTAAGCTTTTATAACAAAGTTTTTAGTGTTCTGGAAGCCTTTTATGGCTACAATTATATGAACAACACGATTTAATTAGCATGCATGAGTATATGATTCTATAATGGGGATTTTCATTAATTAAAATAGCTGGAAATACAAAAGCATTCGCTGTAAACAATTTGAGGAATCAAGAATCTAATTTGCCTATTGCACAACAAAGAAAAACGCACTGCAGTAATGTGAATAATTTTGGCTTGCAGAGCGACTGCACATTTATCTAACAATTTCAGACTTCACTCATTCCACAAACACCGGGTATCTACAGCTTACTAGTGCTTGGGAGTCATCAACAGAACAGAAATTCTACATTCTAATTCTGACATTCTAGCAGATAGAATGTAGATGGATAATGTACAACAGACATAATACACTGGAAAATTATATATGTCAGAAGGTGGTAAGTTCTATAGAAAAAAAAAAAGGAAAAAGCAGAGTAAGATAAGAGGGTCAGTGACAGCTGGGGAGAGGGACGGGATGCAGTTTTAATCAGGATCATCAGCATGTGCCTCAATAAGAAGGTGACATTTGAGCAAAAACTTTAAAAAGGTGACAGCGTGAACTAAACATGGGTATGTGGGAGAAGATCATTCCAGGCAGAAAAAAACAGCCAAAGCAAAAGCCCTATCTGAGGCTGAAGATTTCTGGAGGGTTAAAACCTGAAACAGCAAAGGGGAGAATATAACAAAAAAAGAAAAACGCTTTAAGGTAAGTGCCCCTTTGCTTACAAGGGAGAAACAAATCTTGGAAGACTGTTTTGGGTAGAGCTGATTACATTCTTTGTGAGGCCTAGTGCACAATGAAAATGCAGAGCCCCTTTGTTCAAAAGGAGAAAAAGTGCTGTCAGGGGTATTAAAATATAAAGCTTTTTTCCTCAAAAATATTTTAGTACTTAGAGGGATTATTTATAATTCAAGGGAGAATGGTATTACACGAGTAATGATAAACTTTCAACTTGAAAAAAAATAATAAATTGGCATTATAATTTTATACATATAACACTTTACTATATAATGTTTATATAAGATAATTTATATGATAATACTTTATTAATATGTCTTGATCGATCATATAATTTTCCTGGCTTGCTTTTACTACATATTCATTTATTAGGTCATCAAAATTTATATCTTTAGCAACCTCATTTTCTTTTTTTAAGGATTATTTATTTATTTATGTTTTATTATATATAATTTATTGTCAAGTTGGTTTCCATACAACACCCAGTGCTCATCCCAACAGGTGCCCTCCTCAATGCCCATCACCCACCTTCCCCTCTCCCCCACCGCCCCCCAACCCTCAATTTGTTCTCAGTATTTAAGAGTCTCTTATGGTTTGCCTCGTTGCCTCTCTGTAACTTTTTTTTTTAACCCCCTTCCCCTCCCCGCCTGGTCTTCTGTTAAGTTTCTCAGGATCCACATATGAGTGAAAACATATGGTATCTGTCTTTCTCTGCCTGACTTATTTCACTTAGCATAACACTCTTCAGTTCTATCCACATTGCTACAAAAGGCCATATTTCATTCTTTATCATTGCCAAGTAGTATTCCATTGTATATATAAACCACATCTTCTTTATCCATTCGGCAGTTGATGGACATTTAGGCTCTTTCCATAATTTGGCTATTGTTGAAAGTGCTGCTGTAAACATTGGGGTATTAGTGCCCTTATGCATCAGCACTCCTGTATCCCTTGGGTAAATTCCTAGTAGTGCTATTGCTGGGTCATAGGGTAGATCTATTTTTAATTTTTTGAGGAACCTCCATACCGTTTTCCAGAGTGGCTGCACCAGTTTGCATTCCCACCAACAGTGCAAGAGAGTTCCTGTTTCTCCACATCCTCTCCAGCATCTATAGTCTCCTGATTTGTTCATTTTAGCCACTCTGACCGGCGTGAAGTGGTATCTCAGTGTGGTTTTGATTTGTAGCAACTTCATTTTCAATTGATATAACTGAAAGCTGTTAGCAAATGCAAAATCATAGTTTTTCTTTCTGAAAGTTATTTTTCTTGCGATGAGGACTTTTTGCATCTATTCTCTTAGCAACTTTTAAATATACAATACAGTACCATTAACTATCGTCACCATGGTGGGCAGAGGCGGTCAAAATAATTTCCAGTTATAAAATAAGTAAGTCATGGAGGTATAATATACAAATAATTTTTGATGATTTTTACTTTTGAGAAAGATCTTTCTGCTGATACAACTGTTACTGGAGCTATTACGAGTATTTTACAGACTATGAAAACACTGAAATAAATTTCTTATAAATTATTTCAAAATACAAATTTTAGTACATCCAAGCTGACAAATCTCACAAATATGTCTCTAAAAAGACTGACCTCTTCATACAAATCAGTCTCATGTAAGTTTGAATGTAATTTTAAATGCAAATATACTCAATGCATTTATTTTTTGTATTTTTATTTTTTAACGTCTATTCATTTTTGAGAGACAGAGCCTGAGTGGGGGAGGAACAGAGAGAGAGTGAGACACAGAATCTATCTGAAGCAGGCTCCAGGCTCTGAGCTGTCAGCACAGAGCACGACATGGGGCTCGAACTCACGGACAGTGAGATCATGACCTGAGCTAAGTTGGACGCTCAACCAACTGAGCCACCCAGGTGCCCCTACCCAATGCATTTTAATATTTGCTGACATCTCCTGTAACTAGTGAAGGTAAGAACAAGAAACTAAAAGTAGCTTCATAATTTGTGCATACTCCCAAACACCTATTTATATGTTTTATCTCTGTATCTCTGATTACAAGGAAGAATTTAATTTTAAAACTATCTCCCTCATTAATTCATTCATCTGAAGCTTCATAACCAAATAGCGTCCTTTTCTGTTGAATAGATCTTAAATTTAATTTGTTTCTAAGGCTGTGGACATGTGCTTTACTTGCAGCATTTTCAAAGCTGAAAATTCTAACCTATTTGAAGAATTCTACCAACTCTGTGATATGCTTTATGTCCACTTTTATTTTGTAATAGCTTACTGATATAGTTTGGACGCTGAGTGCCAGCAGTTCCTGTTCTGGTGCTCAGGCCGGAGCGTTAAATATCAGACGCCGCCAGGGCCAGCTCTGGGGACACATAGGACAGCCAGCCTCCCAGAGAAGCCCCTGGGAAGACCCCGCTGTTCTGCTATGATGCCGTTCTGCTGATGTTACGGTGGTCACTCCCGCCATCTAGGTCCGTATCCCAGCGTGACCACCCCCTCGGGGTCCTGTAGCACCCTGGACTGCTCTCAGGTGTGCAGCTGGCCAAATGCTACTGGGTGGGTGCTGCGTGCTACGCCCAAGTCCATGTGCATACCAACTGTCACCTGGACCACAAGCACGTGCACATCATGCTGCTCCAGGGGCCTCCTCTCTTCAGGTATGTGTTCCTTTTCCCACTGGACATCACTTACAAAATGCTAGTTCAAAGATAAAATTATTAGGAACTTCAAGATGGCAACAGTGGGGGGTTAAACCCAGCATGGGGCCCTTCTCAGCGTAGGACATACTGACTGCAAAGCCAAGGTCCATGAAGCCAGCCAGAGCTGGTTCTAGGCCGTCATAAAGAGTTGGGCTTTTTCTCCGAATGAAAGAGGGAGCCATTGAAGGGCTTTGAGCATAGAAATGACACGATACATTTCCCTTGCAGTTACTAGTGAAGAATATAAGTTTGCACTTCACACTAGAGAACTGGACTCCGACTCCTCAGATTCAAGCATTAAACGTGACTTACACAACCATCATGTTGCTTTTGACATTCAGTATCATCAAAAAGTAATTTTTTAAAAAACACTATCTTGTACAATCTAAATATACATAGTTTTTATTTTGTCAGTCACATCTCAATGAAACTAGAAGAAAAACTAATTTCTAAATCTTTTATTCAGGCCAACATTAGGTCTAAACAAAGTAGATCAAGTCTATTCATAAAATGTGACCTTGATTTAATTAGATACATTTGGCCACAATGAACAAAAACTAAGGGAAGCAGGGTAACTATGAGAGAATGAAAACATAAAGAAGCAGGGATTTCCACCAGGCCTCTAGACCACTTGGGACCTTCTCCTTATGTGTCAGTTACAAATTGGCAGAGGCTATGATGACCCACAACTGTCACCAACGTGTGGTCGACAGTGACCCCTTCAGACTCTCATTCTCTACCTCAGTCTTCCAGCTTCTGCTCCTGCTCCAGCAGTCCGCTTTGTCCATATTTGCCCAGTTTATTCTGCCAAGAGTGGTACTCAAACAGCCCCAGTCCATTTCTATTTGGGTAACACTTTTAGCCTAGATCCACCTGCTAAGCCATGGGAAGCCTTGCATCGTGGCCCTTGACTCAGATTCCTTCTTCTGACCCCATCGGCCACAGCTGCCAGGAACAATGTCACAACCATTAAGAAACTATGGGTAGGATAGTCTTCCCTGATCAGCATCTGTGGGGATGACAGGCTTGGAAACGACATGACTGAACGCTTGCTGAAAATGTCTTCTGACACACAGCTTAACATCTTTCATTTCAGTATATCACCATGCCTGAAATGCTATCAGTCTTGGCCTGATTTTGGTAAACAAGGATCTTTTTGTATAACAAAAATTCCTCCAAGACAGTTAAGATTTACTTGTAGTGCCTGATATATAGCTAGCACTCAATAAATGTTAGCTGAATGAGTGATGAATAATGGTTAATTTAACCTAATTGTTTTCCTCGGAGAATAGCTACATTGAGCGAAGACATTTTATGGACAAAAGAAAGAAACGTCATCTGGAGGACGTGAATATTTGACAATGCACAGGAAAAAGGCACAGTGGTGGTTAAAGGGCCACACAAAGATCATGGATTCTGGAGTACAGTAAGAAAAAATCCAGGAGGTGGGAAGTAAAAGGGAAGGCACAGTTCACTTCCCACACCTGCCTACCTCCAACCCTAAGAGTGGCTGAGACAGAATTGACATCTCAGTTCTGCCTGTTTATAACAACCAGGAGGAAAGAGTCAACACTGTTCAATGTTCATAAAAGTCAAATAGGATGAGGACTGAAAGCTGCCCACTGACTCAGTGACACAAACATCACTGGTGAATTTAGCAAGGGTAATCTCAGTGAAATGCAATGAAATACACAAACCCATTGCTCTGAGATACAGCAATCTGAGGCTCAAAAGACTATGAAAGAAAGACATACTCTGGTGTCAGCTCCACAACCTTACTACTGGATGACCCTGAAGAAGTCAATTAAATGCTCTGAGCCCCAGTTTTCTCATCTAAAAGGGGAATAACCAGATCTGTCCACCCAGAGGGCTGTAAAAACTAAGTGAGAGAATACATGTGCATCTGCTGTAAGATTAGCAAATCTCTGTATGGGATCAAGCGTATTCTCGTGGTTATCAAATAACAATAAGTTTGTTCATGTTATTTAGCCAGAAGTACATTAAAAATCTGACCAAAAACACCTGGCCAAGCACAAGGGTAGCCAAATTCACTGAGAATGACAGACATTTCTGCTAAAAGAGTTGTGCTCCAAGTAAAGCGACTTTCAAATGAAGAAGATATTTAGATCATGCACTGAATACATTTATTGCCCTATTTTCCCCAACAATTTAAACAACATATTTTAATTATGGTTGTGCTTTCTGACAGTCAATTGTAAATTCAAATAACTACAGTAAAGATCTTGCCAGCTGTAATCAATCACTACACATTTGTGTAGGCAGGACTTTCCAGAAGGCTTTGCATTCCATTCGCGTTCTTTGTAGATCATTCTTTGGGAGGATAAGAAGGTGAATAATAATAACTAGAAATATCTTTGGATCATCTGTGACTGCATTCTCAAGTCCTGAAGTAAAGATCTCTGAGAAAATTGCCAATTTGTGATCAGGAGAAACCAAATATAACAAGAGTCGGGGGGGGGGAAATCCATAAAGAAAAGCTTCATAACTTGGTAAAATCCTGAACTGGAATGAAAAATCTTTGTCTAGAAAAATGCTGGTGAGGAGCCAAAAACGGATGATAGTTAATACTTCCTGAGCACACACTGTGTCCTGGGGCATGTGTTTTTTGTGTCCAGTTCATTTGATCATCAGGGCAAATGAAGTAGCTATTACGGTGCCATTTCCCCAGGTACAGATGAAAAACAGACACGGAATCAGTAAGTTGCCCAAACCTACACAGCTACCAAGTATTAAAGTTGGGAGACAAAGTCCCCAGTCTTGATGTGTTACACAGTCTCCCACAACTATTGCTTTACAGAAAGTGTTTAAATTCCTGAAAACTAATCATAACTAATTAATTACCTTAGCCAAATAGTTTCTGATTTCCCTGTTACTTTTTAATTGTCTTGTAAGTGTTGACAACAGAGTGTTAAACCAAGACGGGCATCCTTCTAAGCAGGGGGCCCTGCCCCTGGGGCTCACACCCAGGAAGCCTGCCCTGGCATTAGGATAAGGTGCTTCCACTTATTTTAGAAATAAGTGGGGTCTAAATTATAAACAAACGCCAAAATTTCAGAACTGTAAAGTTGTTTGGAGTACATCTCAGGTGTCTGAGAAAGATACCACTAAAGAAAGATAGCAATGAGTACCCTTAGGTCATGAAATCTCCAACCTGAGTTTTAGTTAGTATAACAGAAGCACTTAGAGGCCTTGTTAAAACAGAATGCTCTGGGCTCGGTCAGTTAAGCGTCTGACTTCAGCTCAGGTCATGATCCTTGTGGTTTGTGAGTTCGAGCCCCACACCAGGCTCTGCGCTCAGAGCAGAGCCTGCTTCGTATCCTCTGTCCTTCTCTCTCTCTGCCCCTCCCCTGCTCACGCTTTTTCTCTCTTTGTCTCTCTCAAAAATAAAGAAACCTTTATAAACAAACAAAAACCAAAACCTTCTGATTCAGAAGGTCTGGGTGAGGCCGGAGAATCTGCATTCCTAACAAGTTCCTAGGTGATATGGATGCTGCCGGTCCAGGGGCCACTTTGAGAACCACCAGACTCAAGAAAAAAGCAGTTATCCATCGGGTTATTTTCATTTCACTGAAAAGGCCTCTGTCCAAGAAACACCGCAGGAAGGAACCAAAAGTAAAACCCATTTACAAGAAACAAAGCTCATCACATCATATTCAGCAAGAAACGGAAGGCTACAGCCCCTGAAGGATAATCCTCTACATACCGATCCTCTCACTCAACAATTATTCGTTGAGTATCCAATATATACTTGATGGTGTGCTAGGAGCCGGGGGACACAGCAGCAAACATAGACGAAGAGTCCTTGCCTTTACAAAGCTCACATTTGAGTGGGCAGAGGCAGGCAATAAACAAATGTAACAAGTAAACACTGTGTCTAGTCTGTGTCGGTGTTACACGCTACAAAGAAAAAGAGAGCACAGGATGGGTAAGCGTGGGGCCGCTGGGGCTGTCATCTTACATAGTGTAGTCACTGAAGGCCTCACTGAGAAGACATTTGAGCAGAGACCTGCAGGACAGGGAGGTAAAGACAGGAGCGATTGAGAGTTCCGGGCAGCGGGAGGAGCAAGTGCAAAGGCCCTGAGCCAGGAACACGCTTGTGTCTGAGAAAGAGCAATATAAAAAAGAATGTTTTTTATTACTTCTGGACAAGGCAATTTTTCTACTCTCCTCAAGGACTGATGCACAAAATGATACTGAGTATGTGAACTTTGGAATCCTGGGAAGAACACACACAGGTAATTTCTCCATTCTGGTGCCACAATGTTTTCAGAACTCAATCTTACATAAAATGTAGTCACAATTAACACCAGTTTTTGTGTCCCTTTTGGGTGTCGTTTTAATCTGTTTCCCTGTTCGGGTGATTTCTGAGGAGAGCAGCCCAGACATTTCCAGGCCACGATGAGCACAAATGTGGGTGGGCAGTGCAGAAGTTAGCAGTACCCGCACCCTTATCTACTCAAGGCTCCCTGTGCCCATTCACGCAAATGGCTTCTTACCTCGAGAGCCTGTGGCTCTCTGCCCACACACTTACCCTGTGTGCCATGCTTGTTTAATTCATGTACGGGTGAGGCTACAAGGGCCGAGGTGTTAGCACCCCGGAAGTGGCCCTCAGCCAATAATGGATGGGCGTGGTTACACACAGAGGAGCTGCTTTGGCTCTTGGGTGGGACAGCCCTGAAGCATGTTCTTTGCAGTCTCCCAGAGAACACCAGTGGGTTTGAGTCCCCACTGCCCAAAGTGGTCACCTACTCTTTTCACATACCTAATGATGGCTTCCTTTCCTTCACTGTCTCACTTCCCTCCTCCCCTGCTCATGTGTCCTGGGCTCTCCTCCCAAATACACTACCTTCACACGAATCTTAGCCTCAGGATCTGCTTTATTTTTTTTTTTTTTTAAGTTTTCTAAATATTTGTTTGTTTGTTTGTTTGTTTAGAGAAGGCACAAGCAGAGGAGGGACAGAGAGGGAGACAGAATCCCAAGCACGCTCCACACTGTCAGCACAGAGCCCAAGGGGCTCTCTCTCATGAACCATGAGATCATGACCTGAGCCGAAATCAAGAGTCAGTCGCTTAACCAACTGAGCCATCCAGGCGCCCCTCAAGATCTGTGTTAGTAGGAGGCCTGCCAGCATAAGACACGTATCTTCTAGCTAAGGAAACACATCACTGCGAGAGCACCTCTGATCCACTGGTCAGTGTCTTTTATCATCTTTTTAATTTAAGCAATGCTATTTATTTTACCACAGACCCAGTGATTTTCATCACATGTCTCTGCTCTGTCAGAGAACTCAGACTCCCCACAGCCAAAGTGCTTCATATAACTCTCAGACCATTTTTAGTGGTATCATATCAAGTGAATCACAAATAGCTTTAACTTACAGTCATCAGTGCAAAATAATGGCTTCATGCAATTTCTTGTATGGTCACTCCTAAGAAGAGACATCCGGATTTAGACTCATTTGTTTTACCTCCAGTAGTAAATTTCATTATTTTAAACGTGCATCTTTGGTATATAACCTATGCCTATCCGGTGGACTACCATGCTCTCTGCAAGCTCACTAAATGCAGGTGGCACGGCACTATTACCCTCTCCCTTATTAAGATTTCGGTGGAGCACCTCGAGATCATCACCTTCTATAATTTCAGTGGGTTTTAAAAGCTGACACGTGTTCCTGGTTTTAAGCACAAAGTCATGTTCTCAGTTGCGGATAAAATTTTAAAAGTGCTACAGCTAAAAGTTTGAATTTAAGAATAATGGTGAAATCACAAAAGCTAGAAATGTAATGTTACCAGGAAATTTCAGCATAGCAAGAAATGGCACCAAGCACAGGTACGTGTTTGTGAACAACACATCTGGTGAAGTAAAACTGTGGCCAGAAGTTGAACAGATCTGTGGGAGCCAGTGGGTTCTTGTCTAATTTGGTGGTAACCAATGTTTGCTGCTTGAAAGCCAATATTGAGAAAAATAAAGTGTTTACTGGCAGGGATGTTTTGGTGAATGTCTAATGGAATTAACTTTATTGAGTCCCTTGGGGGAGAAGTTCTAGTCTAATGATTTAGATTACCAAATCTACTAAATAGAAGAACAAATGACACTAAAGTTTTCTCTTTTTATCAAAGTTTACTTGGGGCACCTGGGTGGCTCAGTCCGTTAAGCATCCAGCTTCGGTGCAGGTCACGATCCCATCGCTCTTGAGTTCCATTGGATTCTGTGTCCTCCTCTCTCTCTATCCCTCCCCCACTCACACTCTGTGTGTATCTCTCTCTCAAAACTAAACATTAAAAAAATTTTTTTAATTAAAAAACATAAAGTTTATTTATTTTGAGAGAGAAAGCCTCCATAATTCAACTTTTCCCCCTATAGGTAAGGTATCATTTCTTTCTCTTTGCTTTCAGGTTTTTTTCCTTTGTCTTGAGTGTTCTGAAGTTTAACTATAACTTGTCCTAGAATGGATTTGAGTTGATCCTGTTTGGGATTTGCTCAGTTTCTTAAAGCTCTAGATTTAGGCCTTTTGCCAAATTTGGGGAATTTTCAGCCATTGCTTCTTTGAATACTTTTCAACCCTGCTCTCTTTCTCCTCTCCTTGGGGACTCTGATGACATGAATATTAGATTTTTGCTAGAGTTCTCACGGGTCCCTGAGGGTTTGTTCACTTTGGTTTGGTTTTTCATTTTGTTTTCCAGCCTATTTTCTTTCTATTGTCCATAATGGGTAATGTCTATTGTTACCGCTTCAAATTCATTGATTCTTTTCTCTGACCTCTCCCTCCTGCTGGTTAGCTATCCATCAAACTTTTTATTTCAGTTATTGTACTTTTCAGTTCTAAATTCCCATTTGGTTCTCCTTTAGATCTTCTATTTTTTTGCTGAGATTTTAAATCTTTTCATGTGTTTCAAGCATGTTCATAACTGCTCATGGAAGCATTTTTGTGATAGCTGCTTAAAATCCTTGCTAGATTATTCCAGACCTATGTTATCTACATACTGGCATCTGTTGATTATTTCTTCTTATGCAAATTGATATTTTCCAGATTCCTGATATCTCCTATCTGATAAATGATTTTCAACGTATCCTGGGTAGCTTAGGTATGATGTTAATGAGATTCCCGAATATACTTAAATCTTCTTTTGGCATGCCTCCTCTGACAACATGATAGTGGGAGCAGCAAGGTGCTACCTCACCACTGCCAGGTAGGGGTGAAGGCCCAGGCTCCCCACCCAGTCTTCACACTTGTGGGGGGCCCTCATTCCTGTGGGTGGAGGCGAGAATTCAGGCTCCCTTCTAGGCCTCATCTGTCACGCCCCTGGATAGGACAGGGAGGGGCACCTGGTTGCTGCTCACTGATACCACAGCAGGGTGAGGGAGGCCTTGTTACTGCTGGTTGGTGGTGAACCCCAGGATCCCATGTGTCTTCCAATGACAACTTGGGGGAGGGAGAGGGAGAGGGAGAAGCTGTTACCTCCACATGGGGATGAGTCTTCCCACTCCTCTGATACCACCCTGGCAGTGGGGGATGGGGTGCCTCGAGTAGCCAGGCCTTTGCTGTTGGGGTAGGGCGGCAGGATTTTTCCATGGTATCTGGGTGGAGCAGGGAAACTAGTCTCAAAAAGTTTCTGTCTCACTAGGCTGTCCCTTTCCTGGTCCCCTGGGTATAGAGAACAGACTTTTCTTTCCATTTTTGTCTGAGCCTGTTGGTGTTTCTGGGTTGCCAGTTTTGCCAGCATCTAGTCTGGGACACATGAGGCAAAACACACACACACACACACGCACACACACACCCATGTCATTCCTCAGGTCTGGAGGTCCCCTGGCCAGTCTACCTTCTCAGAATCTCCTTATATTTCTTTTACATATAATGCCGAGAGTTTTTACTTACACTTAGTGAAAGGAGTAGAGAGAAGTGTGTTTACTTCATCTTGGTCTGAAGCCATAAGCTACTGGACATATTTTTAAAGTGGAAGAGTACATATGTCTAATTTTTTCAACACTTAGACTGAAGAAGGTGTCGAAGTTCACATAGTACATATTTCTTTCAGCCTCAAAATAATCCTGTAAACTTGAGTGTTCTGCACTCCCTTTCTCCGAGGGATGACTGATTCAGAAGTGACAGGTCTGACCCAGAGTCTCAGGGTAAGTTTGTCACAGGGCTGAGGCCGGAATCAGATTATTCCACTGATGCCACATTGTTTGAGCCAGAGGGGGAAGAAGCATGAGTCCACAATAAGATTTCAGTTTGTGTGTGTAAGTACTCTTTTGCGCCTTCTCTTCTACCCCATTCTGGCCTCCCTACCTCTGCTCATGCAGCAGGACTGGGCAAGCTATACAACCAACAGCATCGGCACCAGGACCTATTTCTTAGAGCCACAGCTACAGCCCTGAGGGGCGTGGCCCTGGCCCTACCGGGAGGGAGTGTGGGCTGTCCCTCCCACAAGAAAATGCCCTCTCCCAAGCCCTGCCCCACCCAACCCCCCACCCCCCCAACCCCAGCAGGTTCAAGTACTCTCAAAAGTCCTTCTCCAAGTCTGTGGTTGTAACCCTGGGAGGTTGCTTTTTCCCTTCAACCTCTACTCAAACTGAAAGGCTGCACTTGGTGTTGTTCAACCCTGGTGAAATCAAAGGTTAGAAGAACTGGTTCAGAGTGACTAATAGCGTTTCCGAAACGAGCCTGGCTGGACTTTTTGCACTGCAGGTGCTACGGCTGTCCAGGCCCAGCTATGGGGCCCTCTGTCTTTGGTACAACCAGTCCCCCTCACGGTGTGCACCCTATTCATTTTGGTCAAACCGCGTTCCTCTAAAACACTAGACTTCCAGATTGCTCCAAAAGCACTCACTGCACATAAAATTTCCCACACCCCAAGCTTTTAGGTAATACATAAGATTGGCTGAAGACCTGGGATTCTTTTTGTTTGTTTGTGTGTTTTTGTTTTTGTTTTGCTGTTTATTTATTTTTGAGACAGAGTGAACAGGGGAGGGGCAGAGAGAGAGAGGGAGACACAGAATCTGAAACAGGCTCCAGGCTCTGAGCTGTCAGCACAGAGCCTGACATGGGGCTCGAACCCACGAACTATGAGATCATGACCCCAGCCGAAGTCAGGCGCTTAACCAACTGAGCCACCCAGGCACCACAAAGACCTGGGATTCTTTTGAATTTCAAGTGCATATGATGGGACCTCAGAAAAGTTTAGACTTCAACATTCTCTCCTTAAATTTTTCACTAAAATTCACCCTCCAGGTGATGATTCACCCTCCAGGATGATGTGCCAGGTTTGGCTTGTGGCTTCAGGCATCCCCTGATAGACCACCACATCCTCCCAAGATAGATGCACCCCAGCTTGAGAAGAATAACACTGAGTGAGATATCAAATAAAATCACAAGTTCCTTACACCTGAAATGAATACAATATTGTATGTCAACTATACTTCAATAATAAAATTAAAAACAAAAAACTACAAGCTCTGTCATATGGTGCAATACCATATACTACACACACTTGCACACCTACTAAATTTTATCTTTATAAAAAATTAGTCCAAAACCAATGAGTGAATTAATATGATAAAAGGCTGATTTTGCATAGGATATATTTCAGAAAAATCAAAGTTCAAAAGAGGAAGAATGATAAAATGCTTCCTAGGGGGGATGTACTAAATAATAAACAACTAACCACAAGGATTCTTTTACTTAATTTCCAGTGACACAAATGTAAAGTTTTATAACTTCTCACCACTGGCATGCAGTTCTGGAGTCATGCAATCACGTCACTTTTTGACTTAAGTAGGAAAAGATGAGTCTAAATTAGTAAGGCTCCTGAATTACACAACTTTGGAAAGAAATAGCACTAATTTTATTTAGCTTTATTTGTATACAGTACCAGGACTAAGCTACAATGGGTTAACCCAACAGAACAGCCTTCAAAGGGCCGAGTTGAGTGGCTGGATTTTTGTTGAGCATGTATTCCTGAAGACTAATCTTCATGGGGGAATAGCAAGTATTTCTTAAAAGCATCAAATATCTGAGGGAAATATGTACCTGAGGGAAATACGTATCTGAGGGAAATATGAAATATGAGGAAAGCAATAGTAGAGCATAAACATTAAAAAAAAAAGGTATATAGAAAAAAAGCCAATTCAAAGGAAGATAATAATTGTCTTCAGAGTGAAAAGGAAGGATATCATATCAATAAACAAGAACAGACTTTGTTTCTATCTCCTAGAAGTGAAAAATAAAATTGCTAAAATTAAAAATGTGAAAGGCAGGTGACAAAGAATGAAAAGCACAGCTGAAAAGGAAATTACCATGATAAAACACTGAGCTAACAAATTCTTTCAGGACTCAGAACCAAAAAACAAAGAGATGGGGACTATGAATGGACAGTTATAATATTGGGAGGAGAGAAGTGCTAGTTATAGAAGCAAGTTCCAAAAATAAGTTGGAGGGAAGGGAATTATTGTGTTAATTATTAAAGATATTAACAGTGTGATAACCTAACACTCGAGCTTGAATATGTAACGAGTTTTCAGACAGAAATGGCTGAATGAGACAAAAATACATGAATACATGAAAAAATAGCCATACCTAGACTATCAAGGGATTCACTGATATGAAATTCCATTAAAAAAAAGAACAAAATCCAAACATCCTAAAAACGTCCAGAAAAGGGAAAAAAAAAAAAAAAAAGGCATTTCCTAAGAACTAAGATACAGATTGACATTGACATCTCTTCAGCAACACTGCTGGCAAAGAGGCAATAGAGCAGTGTCTTCACAGTTACAAGAGAAAGGAAATTGTTTTTAAGTTTATTTATTTATTTTGAGAGAGAGCAAGCAAGTGGGGGAAGGATAGAGACAGAGGGAGAAAGAGCATCCCAAGCAGGCTCTGTGCTGTCAGCACAGAGCCCGACGTGGAGCTCAAACCTATGAACCATGAGATCATGACCTGAGCTGAAGTCGGACGCTTAACCGACTGAGCCACCCAGGCGCCCCACGAGAAGGGAATGTTTAAGCTAGAATTATTGTATACCCAAATTCCATTTTAACTGTGAAAGGGGATGAAAAGCTTCCAAAAGTTCCCCAGTCTTGAACTCTCTAAGAAATTATTAGAGGATGATTACCAGCCATACTCAAAAGGAATCCAAGAAGTAGACATAAGTATAAGAAACAGTGATAAGCAAAGAAACAAATATTCACTCAGAGATAAATACGAATAAAGGCTGATGATAAAAATGATTAACAACAATCCAGAATGCAGTTACCAGCTGGTCCCAACACTGGAGATTGTAAAAGGAGGAAAGGCAAAGTGAAAGTGTGCGAAGTGAGAGACAGACAAGGGGAGAAACTTTAGATATTGAGGGGAAAACAAAAAACAAAACAAAACAAAAGAATGAGTTTAAATATCTGAACTTCAACAACACTGGAGTGGCTGAAGTACAACGTACACCTTGAGGGAGAAAATGGATATCAGCAGCAGTGGCAAGTACAGTCAAACCAGCAAACAGCAAAAGAGGAAAAAATGGAAAGTATGGTAAGTGGAAAAAATAAATTAAAATCGGAAGAATGGCTCCAAACATCATTATCATAATCATAATAGATACAAACAGGTTCAAATAGCCAAGTACAGGTCAGGGGCTCTGAGTGTGGCTGAAAAGCAAAGGCCAGCTATTTTTTACTTAGAGAGTAAAACAAAAGGTCACAGGGAAGTTGAATTAAGAGATCGAGAAAGATAAACTAGATAAAGGCTAACAGAAAAAAATAAAATAGCAAAAATATTTTCAGGAAAAATGGGATACAAGGAGGTAAGTACTAAAAAGGACAAAGAAGAATGTTTCCTATTGCTGAAAGACAGGCTCCACTAGGAACAACTTGGGCAGCCTGGATGAAAATGCCTGTCATTCTTGAAATCTCATCATCATCGGATTGGGTGTCATTGTCCAGTCAGTGAACAAAACAAATCCCAGCCTTTGTGGAGCTTTTGTTCTAGAGGAGGATGGACCAGAACACTAATAAACAACCCAACTAGGTAGAATGTCAGATGGTGATAAGTGCTAAAAAAAATAAAATGGGGAAGGGTGAAAGGGAGTGCAATTTCAAATGCAGCTAATAAAGGAAGGCCTTCCTGAGAAGCTGACAAAGGAGCAAGACTTCAAGGACAACCATGCAGATCTCTGAAGGAAGATGATTCCAGGCCCAGAGACCCAACAAGAGCTGGAGGGGAGGTGGGCTCAAGATGGAAGAGCTCATTAGTAATGAGAAGAAATACCAGACATCCAGGAAACCGAAATGAAGGCTCCCTCCCTGAATGATTTTAGGAAATTTCAAAATAAGGTCAGCTATCTGAAAAATGACATAACCCAAAAGATGACTAAAAGGAAGAGAATTTTAGACAAGTGTGACATCCTGAATTTTTTTTCAAGTTTATTTGTTTTGCGAGAGAGAGAGAGAGAGAGAGAGAGAGCGCGCGCACAAGCATGAGCAGGGGAAGGGCAGAGAAAGGAGATGAGAAGAAACCCAAGCAGGTTCCGCACTGACAGCCCCAATGTGGGGCTCAACTCCTGAACCACGAGATCATAATCTGGGCCAAAATCAAGAGTCAGAGGCTTAACCAACTGAGCCACCCAGGCACGCCAAGGAGATCTGAATTTAACCTAAAGAGGTTATTGAACTGTGACTGCAACTAAAATAGCCGAAGCCTACTCAACTGTATTTCACCCACTGTGGAGAAAGATTGTATTAAAAGAGACAGACTTAGTTTAAGATTCATAAAACAAAGGAGTTTGAAAGACAAAAGGTGACAATGAGTTTCCAGCAATGTCTGTGGGAGAGGGTACACCGATTAGTGGAATTAAAAATGGGTCTATTTAGCAGGTATAGATCTTCCTCCACCTACAATGAGGTTCCATCCGATAAACCCACAGTAAGTTGAAAATACCCTAAG
Organism: Panthera leo; assembly: GCF_018350215.1. Classification (NCBI taxonomy): domain Eukaryota; kingdom Metazoa; phylum Chordata; class Mammalia; order Carnivora; family Felidae; genus Panthera; species Panthera leo. The sequence continues at coordinate 37,850,858 of NC_056683.1, forward strand.
TTGAAAATGCACTTAATACACCTAGCTTGCCGAGCATCATAGCTCAGCTTAGCCCACCTTCAGTGTGCCCAGAACCTTAATTAGCCTACAGGTGGCTAAAAACATCTACCACAAAGCCTGTTTTATACTAAAGTGTTGAACACCTCATGTAATTTATTCAATACTGTGCTGAAAGTGAAAAACAGAATGGTTATATGGGGACAGAATGGTTGTAAGAGCATTGGTTGCTGACCCTTGTGATCATGTGGCTGACAGGGAGCTCTGCTCGCTGCCTCTGCCCAGCATCATGAGAGAGCACTGTGCTGTGTATCCCCAGCCCGGGAAAAGGTCAAAATTCGAAATTCAGAATAGGATTTCTACTGAATGCCTATCACTTTCACACCACCCTAAAGTTGACCAATCATTAACTGAACCATCCTAAGTTGGGGACTGTCTGTACATTTTTTATTGTAAGCATAAAGACAGATGTATTTGGGGATTATGAGATCATCAAAATTATCCAACTAATGTCAGGATCAGAAAATAACCTTAAGTAGTAGTAGTTTCCCATACAGATTCCCTACAAGAGGAGACCGTGCTTACCAAAGGTCCCAAAGAGACTTTGAGCGTCTGGTCCCAAAGAGACTTTGCCAATATATACTAATACAATGGCATTCTGATTTATTGGGTATTCTCATGTGAGCTTGGTTCCAACGGTCAGTAGCCTAGAACTGTCTAAATACGTAGAAACACAAGGGATGTAAGAACTAAGGACCAAGCTTTGAAAAGTAGTTATTACACTGAGGTACAGCTGGGTCAACCATTAGTAGGCCTCCCAGGTGTCACCCATACCTCATCCTTCATCCCTCCAACCATATGTTTGAAATGCTGTATTGATGAAAGAGCCCTGCAGTTAACAGAAAACCACCCAGGAGTCCACCACCACTAGCCATGCAATCCTGAGCACGTCACTTAATCTCTCCAATCCTCAGAGAGGTATGTATCTTTTAAAATGGGAGTAATAAGGGCACCTGGGTGGCTCGGTCGGTTAAGCGTCCGACTTTGGCTCAGGTCATGATCTCACGGTCCGTGAGTTCAAGCCCCGTGTCAGGCTCTGTGCTGACCGCTCAGAGCCTGGAGCCTGTTTCGGATTCTGTGTCTCCCTCTCTCTCTGCTCCTCCCCTGTTCATACTCTGTCTCTCTCTGTTTCAAAAATAAATAAACGTTAAAAAAAAAAAAATGGGAGTAATAATGGCTATTCTGTCTACCTCACTGGTTTGTCTTGAGGCTCAGCTTCTAAATCTAAAACAAACAGCTACATGGATAGAAGGTATTAATACTATCATCATGACATGCCCTGTAGCCTGAGTATATAATTGATACACCAAAGGACATTACCACAATTATCTGAAAATTGAAGACAAGATGAAAACCACTAACCCATCGAACAAAACATAGGAAATCCTACCTCTCGGCAACTGGTTTGGCAATGTTTTCAAAAATGGTCTCCTGGTTTGCACCCTGATCAAAAATTCTTTGAAATCTGCAAATATGAGAGTGGTGATTATTTCAAGGCTGAGCTTCAAACACAATTGGATTAATACTTTTTTCCCAAAAGCTTTGTAAATGACCCCATATTTACATCACTGGGCTTACCTAACCTAACACAATGTTTGCCCTGTAGTCCCAACCACACTGCACTGTTGTACCCCTGTATACACATGGTGGGTAAACAGTATTGCTTTGACAAGATCTGCACAATAAATCCCTCTGAAAAACTGCAGCAGCTTTGAACCAAATAATAAACTGTGTGTTCTTTAGGTCTCAAGAGGGACAGTGTCTGCAACTGGCATCAAATTCAAATCCAGATAAGTGCGTGAAATGGAAACCCAAGAACAGGATGTAAACACCCAAAGAACTTCTGATGTCTGACCTGTAAGGGAAGAACACAGCTGTGAAATGTATGATTATAGAACTTAGTTTTAAAATCGTGAACTGAAGTTGATTTTCCATTAATGGGCGCTGCCTCAGTGACTTAATTTGCAGGATAGTTTTGTCCCATTTGGTTGATGGTGAATCAAAAGTCAAAAAGTAAATGAAGACAGACCTGTCCTGCAAAGAAAAGGCTTTATCAGATTGGCCAGGCCAGGGCCTCGGGGAGGTAGAATGGTGTCAATGCTGCTCTTCTCCCAATGGCACTGAGCTTGGTACAGGGGCACAGGCACAGTGGGAAACCTGGGTAGGAGACACACAATATTCTTTTATAGTGTGGGAAGGTGCTACCAGCAAGTATGGTCCTCATTACAAGATCATGAACAGGGGTGCCGGGGTGTCTCAGTGGGTTAAGCGTCTGACTCCTGATTTTGGCTCAGGTCATGATCTCAGTTTGTGAGTTCAAGCTCCGCATTAGGCTCTCTGCTGTCAGCGTGGAGCCCATTGGGATTCTCTCTCTTCCTCTTTCTCTTGTCCCTCTCCCACTCGCACTCTCTCTCTCAAAAATAAATAAACATTAAAAAAAGATCACAAAGAAAGTAAGAGAGAGAGAAATGGGGAAGGAAAGGAGGAGGGGGAGTAAGGGAGAGAAAGAAGAGAAGCATAAACAAATAGGGCAAAATGTTAACAATTGGTGAATCCTCCACCAAGCGTAGAGGAGAGGCAATCACATTATTCTTCTACCTCTCCTGCGTATTTAAATTTGTTCAAAATCAAAATTAGGGGTGGTGTGGCTTTAAAGCAAAACCTGTAAAACAAACATGTTGAGGGCATCTGAAGCAGCTTTCAGAGTGGCTTAGGAACCTTTGGTCTACGTGTCTCACTTGTGACTCACAAGTGAGTCGGACACATGTTCAATTACAGTAGAGACTACATGAAATGTGGGACTATTTGCCCTATGAAGGAGTTCAGAAGGATGCCTGGAGATGGGTGGGAAATCTAAATGGAATGAAATTCATTGTCTTTAATCAACGTTAACTTCAAAAGTTCCTTAGAGCTTCTCAACCTCCCTTTTGAAGAAGCAAACAATGAAACCATACAAAGAGAGACTGTCAGACCCTCTGGCTACCATGTCATTTTGCAGGCAAGATTTTATCTTAGACAGTAGTACTTACCAACTGTGCCCAGAATACTCAAAACCCATGAGGTGCACCCCTTCGGATATGAATGCTGACCTAACACCGGGGACATGGCTGTTCAAATGCTCACCTGAGCACAGACCCAACAGCACTTTTGAGGATGATGATGATAAGGCCAATTTGCTTCTTTAACCAGGCTGGTGATGCCTGAGGGAATCAATCAGCCATTCCCAACTCCACCTCCCTAATAGGAATTACATCCACCGCCATGCAAAGAGATGGCAGGCATTTCAATAAATCATACAATGTTAATTAAAGACCAAATATCATCATCCCAAAATATTTTATTTTATATAATGTAGTTACATAGTAATTTGAAGAGCCATTATGATCAACTAGCTTCTGAAAACCACGGAAGAACAAAATAGAACCACAGAGCTTAAGAAGTTCGGTGGAATCTTTTACAGAGGAGGAACCTGAGGCCCAGGGAGATAAAGCAATTTACGCATGGCCCTGGAGCTAATCAATAATGCTCCCTGAGACAAACCTTAAGTGTCCTGATTCCTTGGAGGTCCTTTCACTTACCAGGAAGTTGCGTAGGCTCTTTGTAAATTTCAGGGCAAATCTGGCACATGCTCATCTCTTCCCATCCCAAACTTGCTCTTACTGACCCTCCTCATCCTAGCAAACAACAACTCCATCCTTCTGAAAATTCAGTCCAAAACCCTTAGGGCACCCTTGACCCCTCTCCTTCCATTACACTCTATATCCAACCCATCGGCCAACTCTGTCAGCTCTAACCTTCAAAATACATCTAGCATCCACCTATTTCTCAACATTTCCACTTGCTACTACTCCAGCCCAAGCTACCATAGTTTCTTGCCTGGTCTCTCTTGAAACAGCTGTCTGAGTAGAATCTTACGGTCTATTTTCACATGCCAGGAGAAATGATCCTGCTAAAATGTAAGTGAAATTATTTCATTCTTCTGCTCAAAACCCTCCATTACCTTCCCATAACGTTTTGGGAAGAAAAAGCTTACGATGACTTCTCCCCCAAAAGAATCCTTACAGTGACTTACAGGGCTCCCTACGATCTGGTCACTCTGTCGCCCCTTTAACCTTCTTCTTCCCCTCTCTTCCCCTTGCTCACTCTCCTGCAGCCACACAGATCCCTTTACTCTGCCTCAGACATGCCAGCACTCTCCCACCTCAGGGACTCGCTCTTCACTCTTCGCATCTCCTTTGCCTGGAATCCCAATCCCTCAGTTAGCTGAATGTCTGACTTCCTCCCCTCCTTCAAGCTCAACTAGCAGCTTCCTATAACACCTTCCCTGACTGCCCTATGAACACTGGAACCATCCCTCCCCTTTGCTGCCCCTCTTCCCAGCACTCCTTATTCCCCAGCCTGACATACGTTTTCTCCATGGCACTTTACACTTTCTGATATATACTGCACTTCTGATCTGCCTAACCATCTCCTCGCATTAAAATGTAAGCACCATGGGAGCAGGGCTTTTGCTGCGCTCCCTGCTGTATTCCTAGCCATTATAAGGCATACAGTGGAGGGTCAATAAATATTGGTTGATTGAATGAATGAATTTTCTAGGGAAAAAACACCCTTAAAATGCTGAAATATTTACCTCCGAACATGGGTTAAAGTTAAATACTTGATTAATCTCTTTATTTAAAATACTAAAGCCAATATCTTTAATCTAGAGACTTAGAAAGAATGAATAAGAGGATTAAAAATAAGCAAATAGGGACATCTGGGTGGCTTAGTCAGTTAAGCACCTCACTCTGATTTCAGCTCAGGTCATGATCTCACAGTTGTGAGTTTGAGCCTCACATTGGGCTCTGCACTGACACTGTGGAGCCTGCTTGGGATTCTCTCTCTCTCCCTCTCTCTCTCTCTCTCTCTCTCTCTCTCTCTGCCCCTCCCCCACTCATGCTCTCTCTCACTCTCTCCTTTGAAGTAAATAAACTTTAAAAATAAGCAAATAACACTTTTTCTTTTTTTGTTTTTTTTTTTAATTTTTTTTAACGTTTATTTATTTTTGAGACAGACAGAGACAGAGCATGAACAGGGGAGGGTCAGAAAGAGAGGGAGACACAGAATCCGAAGCAGGTTCCAGGCTCTGAGCCATCAGCCCAGACCCCGACGCAGGGCTTGAACTCACAGACCACGAGATCGTGACCTGAGTTGAAGTCGGACGCTTAACCGACTGAGCCACCCAGGTGCCCCACTTTTTCTTTTTTAAAAAGCTTATTTGTTATTTATTTTGAGAGAAAGTGCAAGTGAGTGTGTGCAAGTGGGGAAGGGGCAGAGAAAGGGAGAGAGAGAATCCCAAGCAGGCTCCATGCTGTCCCACACAGAGCCCAATGCAGGGCTCAAACTCATGAACCAGGAGATCATGACCTGAGCTGGTGCCCCAGCAAATAACACTTTTTCAATGAACATGTTTAAAGGCACTATTTGGGGGCGCCTGGGTGGCGCAGTCGGTTAAGCGTCCGACTTCAGCCAGGTCACGATCTCGCGGTCCGTGAGTTCGAGCCCCGCGTCAGGCTCTGGGCTGATGGCTCGGAGCCTGGAGCCTGTTTCCGATTCTGTGTCTCCCTCTCTCTCTGCCCCTCCCCCGTTCATGCTCTGTCTCTCTCTGTCCCAAAAATAAATAAAAATAAAAAAAAAAATAAAGGCACTATTTGTACCTACATAATATAAAAAATACTTTGGAAAGGGCGCATAGATAGAGACATGGCCAATCGCTTCCTAACAATCACATAGAATCATGCTGAATAAACTGTTTCAGCAAACTGTGGCTTTTTAGAGACGGTCTTTGCCCAGCTGTCATGAAAGCCCAAGTAGGCTTACAGCATGCTTACATCAGTGGGAAATGGCCCGCTTCACAAAAAATAAGTCATGTTTTATAACCCTACTCCTTAAAGAAGACAACAAAAGGCAACAGGAAGCCAAAAAGACAGGGTGAGGACCACCTCACTCTGCAACCACGTGCTAGTGATCCCACCTTTGCTTATGATACAAGGAGACACAAGCAGATGGGGTACAGGTGGGAGGAGAAATATATAAATGAGGCACAAAGGGTAAGCTGTCAAGACCAAAGAGAACTTACACGAGACATACATAAATAAAGAGGAATAAATAAGAATTAGAGAAAGAGAGAACCATAAACAATATCTGGATGGGTTTTATGCAAAGCTCAGGAGCAGAAACTATTAAAACAGGGCCCGTGCAAATAGCCTGGGAAGAGGGGCACCTGGGGGGCTCAGTTGGTTAAGCGTCTGACTCTTGGTTTCAGCTCAGGTCATAATCTCATGGTTCATGAGATCAAACCCCATGTTGGGCTCTGCGCTGACAGCACTGAGCCTGCTTAGGATTCTCTCTCTCCCTCTCTCTCTGCCCCTCCCCCCACTCTCTTTGTCTCTCAAAATAAATAAATAAACATTAAAAAAAAAAAAGCAGCCTGGAGAGAAATGCAAGACAGCAATTAGGATTCTTTCAGCAGGACCCAGAAATCCACTCCCTAAATTCAGGCAGAGATCAAATATGGCTTTAACTTGGGCTCAAACTGCTTTAAAAGTCAAAAGTAGGCATGAAAGAAACCAGCACAATCTGAAACTACAGAATAAAGGCAGCACGAAGTAGCCCAAACCACACCAACCCCCCCCCCCCCCCCCCCCCCGCCCCAATTCAAAGACTGGCTACTCAAAGAGAATCTGGACCAAAGGCACTGATGACAATCTAGGGGTGGCTGTTGGGTACGTTGCACCTGATCCCTACAGTTCAGCAGTGTCCAAAAGAAATATCATGCAATCCATAAATGTGAGTATATATGTAATTTAAAATTTTCCAGTAGCCACTGTTTTCTTAAGAAAAAAACACGTAAAGTTAATTTTAATAATCTGCTTTGAATCCAATATATGCCAAAACGTTACCATTTTTTTTTAATGTTCATTCATTTCATGAGAGAGAGAGACACAGAGCACAAGTGGGGAGGGGTAGAGAGAGAGACAGACACAGAATCCGAAGTAGGCTCCAGGCTCTGGGCTGTCAGCACAGAGCCTGATGCGGGGCTCGAACCCACAAACCGCGAAATCATGACCTGAGACAAAGTCTGACGCTTAACCGACTGAGCTACCCAGGCGCCTCCCAAAGTGTTATCATTTTAATAGGCAATCAATATGAAAAAATTCTTGAGATGTTTTACATTCTTCTTTTTTTTTTTTTTTTCACACTAAGCCTTCAAAACTCCTTGATCTATTTTATACTTAGAGCACATCCCAATTCAGGCAACAGCTACATTTCAAGTGCTTAAGAGCTACCTGTGGGCTAGTGGTCACTACCTTAGACAATACCGATATGGAGCATACATACGGGCATATGAGGTCCACATATCATTTATGTTGTGAAGAAGGTTCATCTATACAGGGCACATAAGTCCTTGACTTTAATAAAGTTTAGTCCTACACTGAGCTTCCTGTAAGTGTCAAACCATAGTAGGCCACATAGGAAAAGGACAACACTAGATAAGCGGATGCAGCAAAGAAAGGCTGGGATCTTGGGACAGCATCTTGGATAGAGAAATACACCCTCTTTTCAACTGTAGGCACAGCAATGAAAAGACAATTTGAAATCTACCTACTGGAGGAGATCGAGAACCACACTACACTCTCCCCTGAGAAATGGTACTAATGCTTTCACGGTGCATATTAATGCACCACAAGAGTTCCATAGTGAAACACAAATGAAAGAGAACGATAAACTTACTTAAATTTGTAGCTTTCTCGCTTATTATTCACAAATCCATCTGCCAAATCGTGAGGTACGATAATTTCCAAGCTAGGTGTTAATTTTTCATCTTCATCTATGGAATAAATCTGCAAACATGAAGACAACCAATGAACATATCACGGTAAAATTAAGGCTTGAACTATGAACATGTTATCATGATAGGCACTGTGATTGTACAAAAATTATACTTTCAAGATAGACCATAGCATAGTATAATTTGGATACTTCGCCTCTGAATTGTGTGCAGACTCAAACAAATATACAGAACTGGAAAAGAGGTAAAACCTAAATTGGTGCTCTACCCAAGCTCAGCTCACCTTTGAATGATCTAATATTCCAATTTGAGCATTTGAGTGTCTCTGTCTAATAGTTCTGAAAGCAGGACATCAATCTAAGTACTGCTCTGGAATTATGTGCCAGCAATTAACATCTTACTACAACCAACAAGCATTTCTGAGCATTTACAAAGTGGCCGAGGCAGATCAAAGGACTGGGTCTGGGACTTCTCAGGGAGCTCACAAGAATGCTCTAATTCAAGTTATATTCAAAGCAGCCCAAGTTTCCGTGAGACATATTCAGGCATTTGATAAAAGACATGTGGTTTCAAAAGACATATGTAATTCATGTCTTTGATGTCACCTTCAAGGTTCTCCTCCCAGTTCAGCCACTAATTAGTAAGGGACCTGGGAGGAATCACTTAACCTCTCTAAAGTGATATGGAAATGAAGGGTCTCCACCAACCCCCTTACAATCGTAAATGCTCTGATTCTCTTCTTGGTTACCTACTCCTTTATTTACTGGCCAGGAAAATCAAGACTCAACCCTATAAAGAAGTCATGTGGAATAAAGAATAGTGTAAGATTTGGTACCCACAGACTTGCATCCAACACTGAGCTCAATTTACCAGCTGCATGACCAGCCACCACGTTCCGAATCTCAGTTCCTTTATTCATAAAATGAGGAAAACAGAATTGCCTCCCTTACAAGATTGCTGTGGGGATAAATGATGTCATGGAAATGGAAGCATTTTGTAATGCACCATAAAAAATGTTAGTCATTAGATTTAGCGTTTTTTTTGAAAAAAGACTTCTTGTCTTTCACCAGGAAATAAAATTCTTTCTGACAGGCAATATTTCCTGTTTAAGACTCATTTAGATGCTTGATTATGGGGGAAAAGTCATATTCTTAAACAAGTAAAAGCCTGCCTGAATCTCCCAAAAGTCTAAATAATGTTCCTAAGCAGATTTTTATTGAACCCTCTCACTTAAAACGTGAAGAATTCATGCAGAAAAGTCATCCTGTAAAATAAAATTATTTGTAGAAAGTAATGGCATCAGGTCTGAGACTTTCCATGGCTAGATTTTCTCAAGAGACACTTAAAAATTATATCCTGTGGGGCACTACACTTAAAGAAAAAAAAAGTTAATGGCTACACAGGTGAGTGAAAGGGGTGTGTAAGACATGAAACATACAAGAGTGAGGCACTCCTTATAATGTGAGTCACACGTTTTCAAAAATTCTGTAACACTCAGTGCTCACAAGACAGAAAGGACCATCGACTACAATAAGAAGAGTGACCCTCTACCTCTCTGATTAAGCCATTCTTTGAGGCATTAAAGAAAAGTCCCTTTCAGCCAGAAAGGGACTTTCTACATTTAGTCATAACGATACTTAAATTTGAGACACAGTGGGATTTTTATACCTAGAAGACAATTAGAAGAAATGCAAGGACAAATGTAACCATGTTTTTAAATGTATTAAAAGCACTATACAAATTAAAAGCATGGCGATTGCTAAAATTATCAGACGTTTGTCTAATGTAGCTTCTAAGTTACCATTCCATAAATTATTACCATTTACTTTATAGTGCCTGAAGGAAAAAGACTAATGAAGTCATGGAGCCCCAAAATGAAGAGGAAAGAAAGAAAAATACCTTTGAATTTCTCTTGGGTGAATGTTACAGGCTGCATAACCATACATCTCTCAGGAGCAAAAAGGGTGCTAAAAAGTGGGATGTCTAAGGGAAAGCAGGGATACACTAACTCAAAATGCATTCATCTGTGTTCTCTTATTTTTGTGTATGTGCATAATGTTGCAACTTGGTAAGAATATGCCATTATAGGGGCGCCTGGGTGGCTCAGTCGGTTGAGCGGCCGACTTCAGCTCGGGTCATGATCTCGCAGTCTGTGAGTTCGAGCCCCGCGTCGGGCTCTGTGCTGACAGCTCAGAGCCCGGAGCCTGTTTCAGATTCTGTGTCTCCCTCTCTCTCTGACCCTCCCCCGTTCATGCTCTGTCTCTCTCTGTCTCAAAAATAAATAAACATTAAAAAAAAAAATTTTTAAAAGAATATGCCATTATAAAAATACAGTACGAGACCCACAAATACTCCCTGGAGTATTGAGCAATCCACTCCACAGGACCTCACCAAAGAAATGCAGAAGGGGCACCTGGGTGGCTCAGTCAGTTAGGCATCCTTGGTTTCAGCTCAGGTCATGATCTCACAGTTTCCTGAGTTTGAACCCTGCATCGGGCTCTGGGCTGACAGCACAGAGCCTGCTTGGGATTCTCCCTCTCCCTCTCTCCCTGCCCCTCCCCCACTCACGCTCTCGGTCTCTCTCAAAATAAATAAATAAACTTAAAAAAATGCAAAAGAGGGGCGCCTGGGTGGCTCAGTCGGTTGAGCGTCCGGCTTCGGCTCAGGTCATGATCTCACGGTTTGTGAGTTCGAGCCCCGCGTCGGGCTCTGTGCTGACAGGTCGGAGCCTGGAGCCTGTTTTGGATTCTGTGTCTCTCTCTCTGCTCCTCCCCTGCTCATGCTCTGTCTCTGTCTCTCAAAATAAATAAATAAACATTTTTAAAAAAATGCAAAAGAAGGCACAGTAAAATACCCAAACACTGAACTTTAAAAAAAGGGAAAGTTCAAAGTTACCTCCAAGATTCTCTATCAACCCCCTCCCCACCTTCACTCCCACCCCTCCCCCCAATCTTGAAGCACCTGCTTCCCACTGCTGAATCTATGTAGACAAGCCCCATATTTTTGGCTAAGAGTCTGAAGAAGTACATAGGGACTTTACATATAAAACACTTGGTATGGATGATGCACTTTTAAAAACCTTCTTGTAAGTGAATATAATAGAAGAGAAAATGGGAAGATATCAATGGTTTCTTTCTACACTGTTTTATTCCTTAAAAAAAAAGCCACGTATTTTCTTTGGACTTTTCTCATGCATCTTAAAGTATTCCATGAGTAGAAAAACTGTTCATGACAATGATGACAAAGATGTCTATTTCTTGCTTTAAATACATAAATTTCACAAGGCAAATGCTACATTATGATATACTGTTACACATATACACATTGTACATATGGGTAGATATAAAATATTATTAATAATATACCCATTCCAGGCACTCATGAGTAAGACCCAGATTGCCCTTACCTATTCCACTTTGGGAGGCAAAAAAAAGTTTTGTCTGAAGAGCTAAGAACTTTAGAATAAAAAGTCCTTAATTAAAATCAGTGTTCTGTCTCTCATTGAGTGGATGGCTTGGCCACATTATTTAATCTACCTGAGACTCTCTTTCCTCATCTACAAAATGAGGAAAATGACATCAACCTTGCAGGATTCTCCTGAGAATCAGAGATAATGTAGACAAAACACCTGAGTGGTGAGAACAACCATGCTCTTTCTCGGGAGAAAAAAAACCAGGTTTTGAAGCATTTAAGAAGCACACCAAACATCCCTGCTCATGGCAAGGGCAATGACTTAACCTTCTCCATACCTCTGAGTTTAGCACACTAGAGGAAGCACCAAGTAAATGCTCAGTTAACGTTTTCAGAATGAAGAGTGTATGTGTATTCGTTGTTTAGGGATGCAAAAATATCTACATCTGCAATAAGCATACGTCACAGGTTCATGATTGTGTTGCACAATGCAATGTAGTTAGGCAACAAATTCCTAAGGGTCCACTGTGCGCAGGGCCACAGAGATATGTTTTTGGTGCGTATCTACCTACATTATCTGTAACATCTCAGACATGTATGGACACGCATCTCTTGATGACACGTTCTGCCCGGGTGAGAAACATACGTTTGGGCGCATCTTTGCGCAGAGTATACAGAGCTGCGTCACCGCTCCCAGGAAAGGTGCGATAAGGCCACCGGGTTGAGGCGCGGTCCCTGTGTGCGCGCACGAACACGCAAACGCACTCGTTGGCCCTGCGTGAATACACGTGCCCAGGGGCCCGTAGGGGGTCTGTGCACGGCGTCCGCGCCCGAGGTGGGGGGGGGTGGGGTGCTCTGCTGGGCGAGAGTGACCTGGGTGTCTACCCTGACAGCGGGACACTGGTGTCTGCTTGGCGGCCCGGGCGCCTCGGCAGAGTGTGCAGGACTCTTGAGGCGACCCCCCCGCCCCAGCCTAGCGCCCCGCGTGCCGTCCCTCCCCTGCCTGGGAGGCCCCGCCGCGCCGGCGCCCTCGCTGCCCGTACCCCTTGTTGCTGCTTCCGGACAGTAGGCTTCACCCTCGCGAAAATCTGGATGGTCTGCTTCACCATCTCCTCCAGGCTCTGCACTGACCCTTGACCTCTCTCAGGCTCAGGTTCCCAAAACTTCTGAATCCCACCACTTCCGGCGAGCGGGAGCCTTAGCAACAGTAACTATGGACACTACCCAAGGAGCACCGCGCCAACCGGGACCGCCTCCTCTCCCTAATTGGTTGCTGACCGTAGAGGGGCCTGAAGAGAAGTACTGAGGGGCGGGGTTGGGGCGGGGCCGAGCGGAGAGCGCTGCGCACGCGCCGGGTCAAGTTCTGGGCACCAGGTTTAGCTCCACAGCTGGCCTACAGAGTGGTTAATGGGGTGACAACCACCATGCCTCGCCCGGTTCCTTAATCCATTCTTTCTCTGTGCCAACACCTCTTTTTAACACTGAAGTATTCTGTTTTTTATTATTCATTCATTGAAGAAATGTCACTTGATCTGTGACAAGCAATATGTTGGCTGGGGATGATTCCGAGCTGAGCAAAACTGCCTCTGCCCACTTAGAGATGAGGGTCTGATGAAGGAGGCAGCTTTTCAGCAGGAAGTTACAAGTTACCCGGGGTTGGGCATGGGATTCTGTGGAAGGCACCTCTTCTATCTCTGTTTGGGAAGAGGCCAAGCCTGGAAGAGAGAGGGACTATTTCCTATGCAATGGCCCTGTCAAGAATGGATGGGCTTCCTTGTGCACTGTTAGTGGGAATGTAAATTTGTGCGGCCACTATGGAAAACAGGATGGAGGTTTCTCAAAAAATTAAAAATAGAACTGCCATATGATCCAGCAACTCCTCCTCTGGAAATATATCCAAAAGATTTGAAATCTGGTTGCCAAAGAGATCATTGCACTCCCACATTCTCTGCAGCCAAGACATGGAAACAACTTATGTACTCATCAGTGGATGAATGGATAAAGAAAAATGTGACGTGTATATATGATTTTTATATATTATTTATCTTCTACATGTAATGGAATATGTACATATACAATAGAATATTTTTCTGCCATAAAAAAAGTAACAAAGAAATCCTACCATTTGCAACTACACAGAGGAAACTGGAGGGCATTGTGCTAAGTGAAATAACTTAAAAGGGAGAAAGGCAAATAGTGTATGATCTCACTTATCTGTAAAATCTAAACAAACTGAACTCACAGAAACAGAGACTAGAATAGGTTTCCAGAGGCTGGGGGTAGGGATAATGAGGAGATAGTGGTCAGAGGGCACAAACTTCCAGTCATAAGACAAATAAGTTCCGGGAATCTAATGTACAGCACAGTGACTATAGTTAACAATATTGTATTATATACTTGAAAATTACATAGACAGTAAATCTTAAGTATTCTCACCAGAAAAATAAATGGCAATTATGTAAAGTGATGGAGGTGTTAACTAACCTTACTGTGATAACCACTTCATAATACAGATGGTCCCTGACTTATGATGGTTTGACCAATAATTTTTCAACTTTATCGTGGTGCAAAAGCAATATGCATTCAGTAGAAAACTGTACTTAGAATTCTGAATGTTGATCTTTTCCCAGGCTGACAATACGCAATATCATACTATCTTATAATGCTGGGCAGTAGCAGGGAACCACGGCTCCCAATCATCCATGTGATCACAAGGTTAAATAATCTACACACTCACCCAGACAACCATTTTATTTTTCACTTTCAGTACAGTATTCAATAAGTTAACATGAGTTGGTCAATACTTTATTATAAAATAGGCTTTGTGTTAGGTGATTTTTTCCAACTCTAGGCATACAATGTAAGTGTTCTGAGCACATTTAAGATAGGCTAGGCTAACCTGTGGTTGATTGGTAGGTTAAGTGTATTGACTGCATTTTCAATGTGATATTTTCAACTCAAGATAGGTTTATTGAGACATAACCCAATCATTAGTGGAGAACGATCTTCATATATGTGGATCAAATTATCAATTGTACACCTTAAACTTATATGTCAATTATATCTCAATAAATATGGAAAATACATACATAAGGAAGGATGAGTACCTCAGAAGACACTGTTAGCACATGAAAAGATGTTCAACATCATTATCCACCAGGAAAATACACATTAAAACCACAATGGGGTGTCACCACATGTCTATCAGAATGGCTAAAATAAAAAAATAGCAACAAAACCAGGTGCTGACTGGGGTACAGAGAAACTGAATCACTCATATATACTAGTGAGAATATACAATGTGAAACGTATCATGGATAGTGGTATTCTAGAAACCAGTTTGGCAGGTTTTTTTTTTACAAAACTAACGATGCAACTACTATAACATCCAGCAATTATGCTCATGGGCATTTATCCCAGAGAAATGAAAACTTGTGCTCACACACACAAAAAATCTGTACTTAAATGTACATAGCAGCTTTGTTTGTAATAGCTCCAAGCTGAAAATAACCCAGATGTCCTTGAACTGCTGAATGGATTAAAAAAAAAAAAAAAAACTGTGGAATAGTATTCAGCAATAAAAATGAAAAGGATTACTAGTACATATAACAACTTGGATGAATTTCCAGGGAATTGTGCTAAGTGAAAGAAGCCAGACTCGAAATCAAATACTGTATGATTCCATTTATATAACATTCTTGAAATGACAAAATTATAGAGATGAAGAGGAGATTAGTGGTTTCCAGGGGTTAGGAAGGAAGGGAGGGGGTGAGGTGGCTATGGCTATAAAAGGATCCTGGTGATGATGGACTGTTTGTATCTTGACTGTGGCAGTGGTCACAGAAATCTATACATGTGATAGAATTGCATAGAACAAAACACATGCACACACACACACACACACACACACACACAAATGAATGCATATAAAGCTGGTGGAAGTTGAATAAGAGTAAATAAGATGGATAGATTGTATCAATGTCCATTCCTTGGTTGTGGTGTTGCACTATAGTTATACAACATGTTACCATTGGGGAACACTGGGGGAAGGGAAAGCAAAACTCTCCGTATTATTTCTTATAACTGCGTGTGAATCTACAATTATCTCAAAACACAAAGTTTTTAAAAAGAAACTCCTAGAGAATAAAAAGACAAGCCGCAAACTGTGAGAACAGTTTTGCAAAAACACATATCTGGTAAAGGACTTGTATCTAGAACACCTAAAAACTCTTAAAACCCAATAAAAAATAGGAAAACAACTCAATTTATTTTTTTAAAGAGGGGGATCAAAGATTTGAACAGACACGTCCCACTATATGGATGGCAAATAAGCACGTTTAACATAAGATGTTAACATAGGGCGCCTGGGTGGCTCAGTTAGTTAAGTGTCCGACATCAGC
The DNA here is from genome assembly GCF_018350215.1 of Panthera leo. Classification (NCBI taxonomy): domain Eukaryota; kingdom Metazoa; phylum Chordata; class Mammalia; order Carnivora; family Felidae; genus Panthera; species Panthera leo. The sequence continues at coordinate 37,866,560 of NC_056683.1, forward strand.
TCAGGTCATGATCTCACGGGTTCGTGTGGTCAAGCCTCACGTTGGGCTCTGTGCTCATAGCTGGAGCCTGGAGCCTACTTCTGATTTTGTGTCTCTTCTCTCTCAGACCCTCCCTCGCTCACACTCTGTCTCTCTCTCTCTCTCTCTCTCTCAAAAATAAACATTTAAAAAAATTAGCATAAAATGTTAACATAATTTTTAACACAATCATTATTAACAAAATGCAAATTAAAACCACAATGAGATACTACTACACACCTCTTAGAATGGCTAAAAATAAGAAAACGAGACTGGCAATACCAAAAGCTGGCACAGATAGAGAGCATTTTGAACTCTCAAACATGCGCAGAGATGGACCAGTCACTTTGAAAAACAGTGTCATCGTTGCTTATTATATAAAGTTATACATACACTTACCATATCACCCAGCAATCCCACTCCTCCATGTACCCAGTGCAATGAAAACTAATGTTCCCCCAAAGAGGTACACATGAACGACTGTTGTGGGTTTATTCACACTTGCCCCTAAACTAGAAACAAGGTAAGTGTTCTTCAACAGGACAGATAAACAAGAGTTTATCATATACACGATAAAAAGGAATAGACAGCTGATGCCTGCAAGAATATAGTTGAATCTCAAATTTATTATTTGAAAGATGCCAGACTCAAAGTTACACACAGTGTAATTCCATTTCTATGACATTCTAGAAAAGACAAAACTATACAGAGAGAAAAACAGATCAGTGGTTGCCAGGGCTGAGGATAGGGAAAGAGCTGACTGCAAATGGGCATGGGAGAGTTTGGGGATGTGATAGGGCTGTTTCACATCTACATTGTAGTTGTGGCTATGTGACTATATGCATTTGTCAAAACCCATAGAACTATCTGCATGCTTACAAGTGTGAATTACACTGTATGCACATTATACTATTCTAAGAAAGGTCAAAAAAAAAAAAAGAGGATGGGGTATGAACAGATGTTACAGTAGCAAGTATGAAGAAGGGGGGAGAACCAGGCACTTATGAAACAGACTTTAAGGGCTTTTTCACCTGGCCCTGGGTGGTGAGGAAGAGATGATTTAAGGTCAGCCAATATCCAGGGGTGCCTGGGTGGCTCAGTCAGTTAAGCAGCCGATTTTAGCTCAGGTCATGATCTTGCGGTCCATGAGTTTGAGCCCCACGTCAGGCTCTGTGCTGATGGCTCAGAGCCTGGAGCCTGCTTTGGATTCTGTCTCTCCCTCTCTCTCTGACCCTCCCCTGCTCTCACTCTGTCCCTCTCTCTCCCTCTCAAAAATAAATAAGTAGATATTAATTTAAAATATATATATATATATCGGGCAATATCCGTTCCTTGGCTATTGTGAGTAATGGTGTAGTGAATGTGGGAGTGCAGAAATCTCTTCAAGATACTAATCTCTTTTCCCTCAGAAGTGAGACAACATGTCTATGGATGAATGGATAAAGAAAATGTGGAATATGTATATATATATTCCCATATATATATATATATATATATATATACTCCCATACACACACACACACACACACACACACACACACACACACACACACTAGTATTCAGCCATAAAAAGAAGAAAATCTTGCCATTTGTGACAATATAGATGTACTTTAGGCCATTATGTTAAGTGACATAAGTTAGAAGAAAAATGCTGTGCATCTCACTCATGGGTAGAATCAAGGGAGAAAAAATCAAGCTTATAGAAAGAGTGGAGTGGTGGTTGCCAGGGACTGGGGAGTGGAGCAAAATGGGGAAATGTTCATGAAAGTGTGCAAATGTTCAGTTATGAGACAATACATTCTGAGGACCTGAAGTACAGCATGCAGACTATAGTTAATAATACTGTATTGTACTTGACAGCTGCCAGGAGAGTCAATCTTAAGTGTTCTCACCACAAAAAAATGTAAAAGGTAACTACATGAGGTAATGCATGTGTTAATTAGCCTGACTGTGGTAAATATTTCACAATGTATGTGTATATTAAGTCATCGCACTGTACACTTTAAATATATACAATTTTATTTTTCAATTAAAGCTGGGTGGGGGGAAGATTGGGGAGTTGGGCATACGGTGGAGATATTTACTCAGATAGGTAAATATTATACCAAGAGTGGAGAGAGAAACAAGGAGCTGGGGACACGTTAGATGTCACGTGCCTATGGGTCTTCGGTGGGTAGTTGGATAAAGGTTAGGAGAAAGCTCTGGCTGAAAATGCGGATTTGGGAGTCATCAGAGAGTTTTTTCCCCAGAAAGTGATCAAGTCCCTGATGAGGAATGAGCCCTCAGTCCTAGTGCTGATGTTTGGAGGTGGAGGAGAAGCAGCAAAAAGGACAAAAAGAGGAACAGCTGGAGAGGTTGGAGGGAGGAAGGAGAATGCTGTTGTCATAGAAGCCAAGGGAAAGGGACCATTGGAGAAGGAGGAAGTGGTGGGTTAGTAGAGTTGCAAAGAAGCAAAATGCAGGGTAAAAGCTTGAAGAGCCCAGGGTAAGGAAGGGTCTTTTGTTCATATCTAAGGGGAGGCTGAAGGTACAGGAAAGGGAAAAGAGAATGGATGTGTGTCTCAAACAATCGTCATTATATCAAGAGAATGCAATGGGGAAGGCAAAAGACCATGGGTCTTCGCAAAAGACCATTTTAAGTGTTGCATCATGAGGTCCAGGCTGCCTAACCATGCAGGCCTTTGACATGCAGGTGTGGTGTGAGGTTAGGAGGGAAATCTGTGGGGCCTGGATATGGGAACTTTATACTTCCTGTCTTAAGCCCCAGGTTATATGATCAAAGGCATTCAGGGGGTGGAAATGTGGTTTCAAATCCTGTTTGTATCACACCTGAAGGTGTGACCTTGGGCAAGTCATGGGAAGGAGAATAGCCAGCAGCTACCTCATAATGTTTGCATGCAGGTTATCTGCAGACATGCATGTAAAAATGTTACCCTGCTGTCTGGTGAATAAGAGATACTCCGTATCCAAAGGGTTCTGCTCTCTGGACTGTATTCTTTTGCCTCTAAACACCTCCTCAGAGGCAGAAACTCTGGCATGCATATGTATACAAGACATACTGAAGATTACAAACTCAAATATTTCCTGGGGCCAGACTTATGGTGTAAGTGTGTCAAACAGGCAGGTCTATGACAATAGGGAGTCGTCACACTGTGAACTGGAGACTGCGTGTCCTTAACTAAAAGCATTCACATTCGAAACAGTTAAAGCACAAGGCTGCCTAAATAAAGTACACTTGTGAGCCCCGGTTTACAACCTCTGTTTCTGTTCCTGGTAAAGCCGACTTCAGTAACTCCCAGGCCAATGCCTCTGACAGGTTTACCTAAATCTCAAACAGATGGCCCTAATGGGTATTAAATAAGTACTGAGATTAAATCTCTAAGTTACAATGTCTTTCCCATAACTGGATATATATTCAGTATTATTATTTACGCCTTATCTACTTGCTTAAGTGTGGGACTTAAGATGCCTTTAAATTGTTTAAAGGATTCCTGAGCTCTGTAGTTGCCAAAATAATGTATAATTGTACCACACAAATTAGCCAGGGTTTATAAGGCCTCAAATCTGAAAGAAATTAAGCTGTGCCTGAAGTGAATTAGTCTATAGGCAAGTTAGTTGGGTTTTGTTTGCATGTTTTTAAAGAAATATTGAAACCGTGCTCCAGTACTAGTCTTCTATTACCTCTTTAGCTGTTGGTGCTACAACTATAAAATGCATATTTTTTCTTTGTAAGTCTGACGGGACCAGTTAAATTTTATGGGCTGGTAATTTTGATATTATAGAATATGTACATAAAATTACCTAATTGCAGTATATTTCCCCTCCCCTATTTTATCCTTGGCTTTGGAGGATTTATGATAGTTTGTTCTAAAATCTTTCATTGCTATAACATGACACTCCCCCCCCCCACCTTATTATCAGGTGAACAAGTGTGTTCAGACAGGGGTCATAGACCCCTCACTAATAGGACAGAAAGCATTTGACTGCAGTCTTCTCCAGTTAGTTTACTCCAAGAAGCAAGACCTGTAACCAGAACTCTGCTGCTTATTGGCAAATAGCAATATTAGTAGAATAAAAATCAACTGATGTAAACTGTCTCTGCACTCTCATGAAAGCTGTTCTGATCCACAGTAAGAATATGTTTGGGGATAATCAATAGGACATCAGGCAGGACTCCTAAATGTCCCTGATTGAGGATTTTTTTTTTCATGTTTATTTATTTATTTTGAGAGAAAGAGAGAAGGAGAGAGCATATGAGCAGGGGAAGGGCGGAGAGAAAGAGAGGGAGAGAGAGAATCCCAAGCAGGCTCCATGCTGTCAGCGTGGAGCCCCATGTGGGACTCAGTCCCCAAACTGCAAGATCACGACCTAAGCTGAAATCAACAGCCAGACATTCAACTGACTGAGCCATCCAGGCGCCCACCTGATTGAGGATTTTAAAAGATGAGGACGATGACTTCCTTGGGAATCCCCTTCTCATCTGAGTCCCTTTTCATCAGTTTTATGAGTGGTCAGTACCAGAGGGATCCCCTTATTCCTCAAAAAAAAAAAAAAAAAAACACACTTATTCCATTGTTTCTGAATTGAGTGGAGAATACACAGAGCATTTTCTGGTACTCATTAAATGCTAAATAATAACAACATTCTGTTAAATTGCAAAGCAAGGGTACCACAAAATCTGTAATGTATAATTTCAGCAAAGAATTTTCTTTTGAGAACACGTTCAGCTAATTTAAAGCATAATTTCATTAACATAACCATCTTTGCACACATAGCAGAGTGGAATTCATACAACTTTACCAGCATTTGGGTTTACAGGATCACAGTGGGAACCAATGGTTTTGGTAAACTCACGCTACCTCCCATTTTCCTATCAGAGGGTGGATGCAGATTTTGCACACCACACCGGGTTCTCTCTCCTTTGGGTTCATCCCGTCTTTGGCTGAGAGGCAGGGGCTCCTTCTTTCTGGCTTTGTCTGAACCTCTTCCTGCAGCCCTCCTGGGCCTCCTCGTGAATAGCAACATCAAAGTCATTTATGGCTGGAAGCTGGTGGCCAGCCATATGGAATTACAGCCCAGGCTCTCGCCGGATTACAGAGTGTAGCATATGAATCAAATGACAGTGCCATGGCAAAGAGGGAAGGCTGGTAAGGCCTCCAGTTTTGAATGGAAAATATGACTCTTTGTGTATTTATACACAGGCTCCTCATAAACAACCTGAATGTTTCACCAACATCCCAATGAAGCAAGGGAGGGGCTGAGTTAAAAATAGATCCGGAGTGCCTCTCTTCTAAGTAAATTACCCACCCTGTCCTATCTTCTCTGGGTGTTTAATGTGTTTCCCTGCATATTTCACAATTACAGGAAACGCTTACCAACAAATAGCATAACTTAAGACATAAAAGAAAATGGCTCACGTAGCAGAGTCCCCTTATCTAACTCATTATTATTGCCGCAAAATCCAACCACATCTTAGCCAACCTGAATCTGGCTACTCAGCAACCAGACTCTTCCTCAACTTCTGTTCCCTTCTCAACCTCCCGCGGTCCGGCTTTTGTCTCCCACACTCCATGGAACCTGTTTAAGCTTTGCACCTCCAGAGTGATACCTTCTGTCTGGATGCCCTGGAATGACATCATGATCAACCCAGTCGTCCAGGCTTGACCTCACAGCTGCCCCCTTGCTACCTCCTGCCCCTTAGATAGCTGTGTTCAGTTTCCAAGTCCCGAGGATCTCGTCTCCCAAATAGTTTTTGTCTCTTCCTCATCAACTCCATGCCCAGTGCTTATTGCCAGAGTCTGGCTTTTCATGTCTGCCAGCACTAACAAACATCTCCTGACTGCTTTCCTTTCCTCTTAGCTGGCCCTTCCCTTTACCTCATCTTTTACACCTGTTTCTTGATTACTTTATGCAGTGAAAATCAGTTTATGTCACTCCTTGTTTGAGAACCTCCAAAACATCCCCCATTACAAATAGAATCTAGTCCAAAGAGCCTTCACAACCTGGTCCCAAACTGTCTTTACATCAATTTCATAGCCGTTATCACATTCTCCACCCTACCTTTCCTGAGCCTGTACTCCAGCCCCTGGTTTTCTGCAGTTCCTACACATGCCATGCGTTTGCACGTCTCGATGCCTTTGTCCATGCTGTTCCTTATGTGTTCAGTGCCATTTTCCACATTGTCCATTAGGAAAATTCAACCCACCTTTCAAGATCCAAATCAAACGTCACTTGTTCTGAAAAGACCGTAAACCCCATGTCCCCTAGTCAGAGTTAGCGATTCCTCTCTGCAGCTACATCTTACATGTTCGTTTGTAATAGCACTTATTGTCCTGTTAGTGTTTCCTGTATGCATCTGTCTCCCCACCAGGCCATCACTTATTTAAGGTCTTTGGCTCTTTCCTGTTTATCTCTCTGTATCCCCAGGGACTAACAAGGTTTGGGGGCTCATACCAGAGATTTCTACATGTCTGGTGAATGACTGAGTGGGTTCATAACTTGTTGCGAGAAATCAATGAAGTATGTGAGGTTCTTATTTCCATGGTGAAAATTATTTTCTCCTCTGGCCCAAGAGAACGAAGATCATTTACGGACTGAGTAGACAGGAACAAGAGAAAGAGTTGGAAACACATACGGCATCATTGTTTCAATTTCTGAACTCTCTTTCTTTAGGCACGAAAAGATGGCTACAAATTTCCCAGGATGATAGAGGGAGCCCCACCTTAACATTTGTATCAGTGGAAGATAACAGAAACAGAATAAGTATAGAGGCAAAGGGGCCCATTGTTAAATTAGTGAGTTGCATCCAGGATGTCTGGGACCCATTTAATGAATCTAGGAATGAACTTGTTTTTCACTTAAAAAGAATGCACCATTTACAACCGACCAATTAAATGTTACTCACCTTCTTTTGTTTCACGTTATAAAAGGCTTTTTCCCCCGAGTTTGACAAAGCAGTCTTTGGTACAGCAATCAACTGTTCTTCTTCCTCTTCCATGAGTTTTATTCCCCTAAACACTAAAAGAATGTTTCCTAAATTACACAGCCTGTTGCACTTTACTCCATCCTCTCTCCCCAGTCCTTGCTCATTGTTCAGGCCCCAGGGGAAATCTCTTTCCCTGAGAAGCTTCTCCTGATCTTCTCAGACTATATCCAGAGCTCTAGCTCCATGTTCGTTAGCACCATGTCCACCCCTATTGTTAAACATACACCACTTTATCATTGTTGCTTACAACAGACTCTACGTACTCACCATCCGATTGTCAGTCTATGTACATAGCAAGTGCTTAATAAATACATAGCTGATAAAGTGATGTATTTATAGAATTGATGAAAAGATGCCTTGGCAGGGGAAAGGAATCAACATGGTCTTAGACCTGCCTTCACCTCTCAGACTGTGAGACAAGGATTTGAGTGTAAGAAGTTCATTTGAGAAGGGAGGAAAACCAATGGCAAGTGCAGTTATGGGTGGATTGTCACCACTAGGGCACAATGTCACCCAGGACCTTCTGAAAGGCTGTGCATAACACAAGGCAGGCTTGTTCCCCTGAGGGGTGAGGTAGCTTGAGTATTTATCCTGCAGCTCTTGTTCCTATTCTGGGGGGGGGGGGGGGGGGCTGCTCCGCTATTAATGTTTTTCTTCTAAATTTCATTTTTTAAAATGTATATTAGAAAATTACCAAACACGTCCGTACAGTTCTAAATCTCACATAATTACCTACCACCAAGTAACGGGATCTACTTCTAAAAGCACAGTATACCCTTGGATTGCAAGTAACTTGTTCTGCGAGTGTTCCACAAGACGAGCAAACATTTCTAATAAATTTTTACTTGATAAACAAGAGATGTCTTGCAATATGAGTAGTATGTGACGCCGAAAGTCACATGATCACAACTGAGCCAATGGTTCTCTCTCTCTCTCTCTCTCTCTCTCTCTCTCTCGTTGTGGGATTGTGGGTGATCGTCTCCCATGCTCTGATGATGCTCAGTCTCAAGCCATGGTGTTTGGCAGAAATCAGTGATTTTCCAGAATATTTGGAAGGTGCCCACAACTGGCACTAGTGTATGTTTTGTCTCTTCAAAGTACCTATGGACAGTCCTTTGCTCTTCCATACAAGAGTAAGCTTAGGAATGCTTTGTTTCATTCCAGATCACGCTGCCTACAGATACAGACACTTTCCTCTGCTGCCTGATCACCAGTGACATTAAATACACTATATGACAAGAGTTTATTAACACTGTACTAGAGTCAACATCCGTGCAAGCATGTACAATGACCTCTGAGCAGAGAAAGATTCCACTGAGCCAACAGATAGTAGTGATTCTATTAGTGATAATGAAAGTCATCCTGCACAATAACCCTCCTCTCTTTTGTCTCCCTCAAAGGTTTTCAAAGGTAAGTGCAGGTTAATTTGTTTATTTTTCATTATATTTTGTATTTCCTTTATTATGTTGTATTATATTACAGTATTGTAATCACTTTTATATGAATATTTTTGGGTGGTGGAATGAATGATTTGAGTTTCCATTATTTCTTGTGGGGAAATTAACTTTGATACACACACAAGTGCTTTGGATTACAATCATGTTTCCAGAATGAATTATGCTCACAAACCAAGGTATTACTGTATATACAGTATCTTACAGAGTCACAGGAGACCACATGAGATTCATCTTATATAGGAACACATGATGTCCAATCTTTAAATAGATGCTTATAGGGGCGCCTGGGTGGCACAGTCGGTTAAGCGTCCGACTTCAGCCAGGTCACGATCTCGCGGTCTGTGAGTTCGAGCTCCGCGTCAGGCTCTGGGCTGATGGCTCGGAGCCTGGAGCCTGTTTCCGATTCTGTGTCTCCCTCTCTCTCTGCCCCTCCCCCGTTAATGCTCTGTCTCTCTCTGTCCCAAAAATAAGTAAAAAACGTTGAAAAAAAATTAAAAATAAATAAATAAATAAATAGATGCTTATAGGTCACCTTTACCAACCAATCATACCCTTGGTATTACTCACCTACTTGATAATCTCTGGTCTTTGTCTGCACCTGTTTTATAAGTCAACATACACTTAGGCTAATATTCAATGGTTTTGTGTGCTAAACATCCGTGCTACACATTTTTTCTATGGATCAGTTGCTAAATCAAGTGTCTTTTAACAAAAAGCTAACCTTTCCCTTCCAAGCACCAGGCTGGTATTCCATCTATACAGTATACATTTTAAGTGCCCCATGGTCAAACAATCTGAGGAAATTTTATGCTGAAGTCAACCCCTCTAAAAAGGTTTCGATGGTTTTCCACCGTCTATTGAATTAAGAACATGTTACCAAGCCATTCAAGACATCCCACAAATTAGCTCCAACACCTGCCACTTTTTCTCCACGCTGAGTCACTCACTGTTCCCTCCACACAGCCTGCTTACCTACCTATACCCATGCTTTTGTGCTTCCTTCTGACCTGACCTCTCTTCTATCCCATCTCTGACCCCTGTCTCCTAAAAGGTGCTTGTATTCTAAGGTCCATCTTAACTTCCCTAAGTTTTCATTTCTCACCATGTCTACAAAGTGCTATCTCCACTTTCCTGCGTTGAAGCACCTTGTCCCTGTGTGTACTTCTCTTGAAGCTCTTTATATGGCCCTCTCTCCAGCACAGTTCTTAGTGACAATGTGTCATTCTCTACCCTAGCCTGAAGTTCTTGCTATTCAATATTTAAGTTCCCTCCAGGACAGGAGCTCAGACTCTCTCTCTCGGATCCTATACTACATTAGCAGAGTCACTTGCACATAATACTCAAACATTAAATGTTTCTTGAACTGAATTTTTAAAATTTATTTTTATTTTATTTTTTTAATCTTATTTATTTATTTGTTTTTGAGAGACAGAGACAGGATGTGGGCAGGGGAGGAGCAGAGGGAGAGGGAGACACAGAATCTGAAGCAGGCTCCAGGCTCCAAGCTGTCAGCACAGACCCTGACGCAGGGCTAGAACTCATGAACTGTGAGATCAGGACCTGAGCTGAAGTTGGCCGCTCAACTGACTGAGCCACCCAGGTGCCCCTGTAACTTATCTTCTCATTCTCTGAACAGTGGTCTTTCACATAGCAAAAGTTTTCGAGATGTTAATGAAGTCAAACTTATCATGTTTTTCTTTTATGTCTCATTCTTTTGGTGTTATAGCCAAGAACTCTCTCTAATTCATGGTCGTGAAGACTTTTCTCCTGTTTTTTTTTCTGACAAGTTTTATAGTTTTACATCAATAGCTTTATGTTTAAGCCTATCATGCGTTCTGATACATTTAAATGCATTTTTATATAAGGTGTGAAGTACACTGAATTGAATTGGGTGCCTTTGGAGACATTTGCCTTTACCTTAGAACACCCTGCTTTCAGTTCGACCAGTGCAAGCCTTAAAATGTATTTTCTTACATCAAGGTTATAACTGTAGGAGGATCTTTGAGGCTGGGCAACTTTGAACTGAAGAAAGTTTAATTTTAATCAGACAAGCTGACTACAACAAGTCTTAATATAAAAGAATAAACAGCAAAGATACTGAGATATCTAGTCCTTGCTTTGGTAAGAATGGGTTGGCAAAATCAACATACAGTATGTGCGTTTATATGTATGCATCAATTAATACACACACACACACACACACACACACACACACATCTATGCAGTCTCAAATATTTCTGAGGCATTGCTTCTCCCTAGAGCTTTAAGCCATAATTTTACTTATCCAGTAATTCCAGCTACTCTTTTCCCAGAGGCAGGAGATTTTGGTTAGTGGCTTTAGAGTTTGTCACAAGCTGTGACAAACATTATTCAGTTTATAAAATGTCCTTGACTTGGGTAGACCAAAGATGGGTTTTCCATTACATCACTCAGAAATGGATAGGTCTTTCCATAAACACACTTCGACATTTTATCCCAACTTACCCTTGTTTCATATTTCACTTTCATTTTTTAATGGCACTTTTGCTGGCAATCAGCACATCTCTTTTGAGCTGCTGGCAGTGTTAAGAAGCTTGAGTGCAATTGCCCTGCCCTGAACCAGCCAGAATGACAGTGTGACTTCTCTGCTAAGCCTGCCGAGTTTTGAGGCCTGAGGCATCCCCATCACCTCTGTGCATTATGAGAGCTTCACACAGAGCTGGGAGCATTTTAAATTTCTTGGATTTAGGACTAATGACTTTCTCACCATTGTCAATTCTTTGGTGTTTAAGGGCTCACTTAATATAATACTGTCAGGATTTAGCCTAAAATGCTATCTTTGCGTTAAAAAAGCAGTTATCTAGGAGCGCCTGGGTGACTCTGTCAGTTAAGGGTCCGACTTCAGTTTAGGTCCTGATCTCATGGTTTGTGAGTTCAAGCCCTGCACTGGGCTCTGTGCTGCCATCTCAGAGCCTGGAGCCTGCGTCTCTGTGTCTCTGTCTCTCTCTGTGCCCCTGCCCCACTCATGCTCTGTCTATCTCTCTTTCTCTCAAAGATAAATAAACATTTTTTAAAAAGCAGTTATCTAGGCCAACTTTTATAAAAATACACCAAACAGACAGACACACACACACACACACACACACACACAGACACACACACACACACTGGAGGTTTGGACTATTTGCTCCAACTCTTTACCCCCCTGCAATAGGATTATACATCTACAGCCTACCCCTTGCATCTTGGCACTGCCCCCACCCAGGACAATGCAGCAGTGGAGGGAGGTCCCTCCAAACTCCACTTTGTTGGCAATTGACTTGACCAATGGAATGGAGTGGAAATGACATGACCAGAGGCTTTATGCGTGCCTCCGTGGATTGGATCACATGCTTGCACTCCTGTGATAACCATAGGAAGAGCAGGGCCCAGCTAGCTTCTAATCCTTCGGTTTGGGCCCAGAATGTAACACATTAAGTTGCCCGAAACCTAACCTACCCTAGCCAACATGCAAATAAAGCAGAGCTGTCCTGGCCAGTCCAAGACCAGTGAGTAAGAAAAAATAAAATGCTTATTGTTTATAAGCCACTGGGTTTTGTTACACGACATATTACAGCAATGGCTGGCTGATAAAGTTACCCATCTTTCAGTCACGTTTCCCATGGATAGTAGAGTCAGTGTAAAACCCAGCACAAATTGTTAATTTGCTAAGATGAACACATAAAGGAATATTTACAGCCATGGATCAGACAGGTTACCATCTTCTCATGGATTTTTTCCAGCTTAGCCCATTCTTCAAGCATCTGCTCTGAGCTGATTTTCTGAGTATCCTTCAATAGGATCAGTCTGTATAGAATTATAGAATATAAAGCTTATCAGTTGTTAGTTGTCCTCACCAGTGCAAAGTCCCAACAACTGCAGTGTCTATCAAGTTGTTATGTTATGATTTATGCATGAGCGATGGCATGGGTTTTGAGCTGTAACAGCCAAGTTTCTTGGCAACAGGAAAAGCCATTAAAATTCAGCATTTCCCCAAGAACATTAACAATCTCTGATCGTTAGTTATTGTTAAAGTGCCCATTGCAGTGCTCAGTGGGCATCGACATGAAATGACAGGCTGTCCATTGTTTTACCTATATCCCCAAAGAAACTCATTTTCTGTAATTCCTTGCTCCATGGATACTGGTACATTTTGCAGTTATATTACTGGGGTTGGCCAGGCCTCACAAGTATATTTCTTTACACCTAGATATTTAGCTAGATAATTTTAATTGAAATCTTTTATTATAGTGTGCTGTTTCAAAATTTAAGGCCATAGATTGATACTCCCTTTAGAAGCATAGCTCAGAATAACATGCCATCATCTTCCCAGCAGAAAGTTTGCAGGCCACCTTGAATCCCAGATTTGCATCTTTGCAACATGGCCAAAAATAGTCTTCCTACTTTTAAGAGGAGCCCTGAATTTTCAAAAAAATGTGCCAAGAACATAAACGTTACATTTAGCATGATAGAACATGTGTTGGCTTCATTCATTTTCTCAAAGTTCACCTCCCCCTCTCTGCCTTGACCTTTTCTGCTTCTTATCCCACCATTCTTTCTCATCACCTCCCTTCCTTGAATCAGATTGTTTCTCTTCTGACTAGCCAAACACATGCAGACTGGGCAAGGCTTAAATGCATGAGAGATGTTTAGCCTTTTACAAAAGTAAATACTAAAGGGGGACATCAGAGTCACCTTAAAATATTTGGTGGTCTGTCATGTGGAAGAGAGAGTGTGTTCATCCTGTGTTGCCTTAGAAAGAACAGGGGTACACAAATAAGGACAAGTCGTAAGAGGGAAATTTGGGCTTAATTACAAATCTTTCAGACAATTGCTAATGCCCAGTAATAAAACAGAAAGCAGTGACTTCCTTGTCAGTAGATATGTTCAAGTTTCTCAGGCATCATGAAGATACAATACTTATGTTTCTGAGTGATTTCCAACTCTAAAATACCCTGATTTGATCTATTTGACTCTCTGCACTTCATTAATAATGAATGTTTGTACAGTGTGGGATAACATGGACCATAACATTTTTATGATTCTATGGTCAAATGGAAAAGACAAGCAGAATTTGTAGTCTTGAATCCAGTACGTCCTTCAGAACACCCCTAGCTTCTGTGGACTCCAAATTAAAACATAATATTTAAGATAGAAAGCATTCCACTTCTTTGTATTCTGTTGGCTAATTTTTCATTATACTCACAGCCTGATCTACACTGTCTAGAGACAAACATATGTATGTCTTTACAGCTGAGATGTTAATGTACTAATTCCCATAGCGATCCTGAAAGGTGCTTGATATTTCCTTTTCTATCGTCTGACCACAGCAACTTTTGGGTTAAATTTCCTTTAATCTAATATTAACATACAGAGTGTACTAAGAGAAATACTTTCTGTATAGGCTTCTTAAATCAGGAATAAAATCAAGAGGAACAAAAATGGCATATAGTGAAAAATTCTCCCTCCTTCTCTTCCTAAAAAAACTAAAGATCAGATTAAAAGACTACATTTAAAATTTAACTTGACCATTCAGATTATTTAGTTTGAAATTTTGGATTATTTCCTTCTATCTACAGATAAACTTTAGAAAATCCTTCACTGTGATCAATTAGTGATGACATATCTTAATGTTTGCAAGAAAATATCTTTCCTGAAGAATATTTTTCTTGGTGAAAAACTCTAGGTTAGCAGTTACTTATTTTTTTCAACACACCAGTGACATCAACCCATTGGCTTCTGGCTTCCATTGCTGCTGTTGAGAAGTCAGATGTCAGTCTAATTAGAGCTCATTTGAAGGTAATCTCTTTTTTTCCCCTGGCTAGTTTTAAGACATATATATATATATATACACAGTTATATATATTATATATATTTGTCTTGGTTTTCTATAGTTTCCCCTAATTAACTCCTGTGTGAATTTCCTTTATTTACCTTGTTCTTGATTCAGTAAGCTCCTTGAATGGGAGCATCTGTAAGATGGGATAGTCCCACCTCTTGGAACAGCTGCCTGGCTCACAATGATAGTTATCTCACAGAGTGGACCCTAAGTAATTATATCTGTCCTATTGCATCTTTGCAATGATTTTAACTTTAAAAAATAATGTTGTGTATAGATGGGTTCTTGAACAAAACATGGAAAAATGAAATAAATTGATAGGGTATTGGCATTGTGTGTGTTTAAATTTTCTATTTATATTGAAATATATTTGTGCCTTAAATATAAATCACAAAAAACAAAATGAAGCATTAAGGTAAAGCTAAAATGGTAATAGCTAATATATATTTTTTTAATTTTTTTAATGTTTATTTCTGAGACAGAGAGAAACAGAGCATGAGTGGGGGAGGGGCAGAGAGAGAGGGAGACACAGAATCAGAAGCAGGCTCCAGGCTCTGAGCTGTCAGCATAGAGCCCGACGCAGGGCTTGAACCCACAAACTGTGAGATCATGACCTGAGCCGAAGTCGGTCACTCAACCGACTGAGCCACCCAGGCGCCCCAATAGCTAATATATTTTTAAGTTTATTTATTTATTTTGAGAGAGAGAGCATGCACAAGCAGGGAAGGGTCAGAGAGAGAGGGAGGGAGACAATCCCAAGCAGGCTCTGTGCTGTCAGTGCAGAGCCCCACGTGGGGCTTGATCTCATGCGCTGTGAGATCATGACTTGAGTTGAAATCAAGAGTGAGATGCTGAACTTACTGAGCCACACAGGCACCCCAATGATAGCTAATATTTTAGTGAGCTCTTACTATGTACCAGGTCCTATTCTAAGCTCTTCAAATGTATTAGTTCATTTAGCTATCTCAGCAACCCTCTTTGATAGGTATAATTATCAGTACTATTTTGTAGATGAGAAAGTTGAGATACAAAGTGTTAAATAACTTTTCTATGGTCACAATTAATAAGGCACATGGACAGGATTCTAACACAAGCAGTGTAGCTCCAGCCTTCACTTTCTGAACTATTGCTTTATGAAAAAAAAGGAAGCAGGAAAGAAAAATAAAACAAAAGTATTAAGAAGTATACCTCTACCAGTCTTACTATCACGTCTTTCTTGATGTTCCCAGTGCCATTCTCTACTAACATTAGAGGACTAGGAGAAGAAAGATGGGAAGAGAAAAAGAAGGTGTTCTAGGTACTATGGATGTGTAACAAATCATCTAAGGCTTATTGGCATAAACCAATCATTTATTTGCTCGTGGATTCTGTGAATCAGGAATTCAGAGAGGGTAGAGTGAGCTTTTCTCTGCTTCATGATGTCTAGGATCTCAGTGGGATAACCTGGAGCTGGAGATGGAAATCATGTAATCATCTGAAGGCTACTTCTTTCTCTTTCATCCACATGTCTGGCCATTGATGATGACCATTAGCTGGGAGTCTCAGCAACTCTCCATGAGGACCTCCCTGTGAGACTTTCCTCATAGGGTACTTTGAGCTTTCTCATAGCCAAGAGTTGGCTTCCTCCAGAGCCAACACTTTTAGAGAGACAGAGAGAAAGATAAAGAGATAGAGAGTAAGAATAAGGCTGAAACGATTACAACCTAGCTGGGAAGTCCTATAGCATCTTTTCTGCCATATTTATGTTAATTGAAGCAATAACAAGATCCCATGCAGGTTCAAAGGAGGGACAGTCACATCGTAAGAAAACAATACAAGATGGAATATATACTGGAAAATATAATATGCCTCAGAAGGAACATACAAAAGTTCATTTCTGTGTTGCACTGAAGCCAATAGAAATAAAAGTGATGATTTAGGCACTCATATAATGTGAATGATATTCTTTTTTAACTTAAAAATACAGTTAACAAAAATATGCATCTTCACCTAGAGAAATAGCAAATAAATATATTAATTTACATAAATGCGAATGACTGAAAACTAACAATCCTTATGAATATATCTTGAATAATTTATAAAATGCATTCCAATATGTTACAGTAAGACACTCATTCTGAAGGAAGAAAAAAATGTGATTTTACATGTAATGACTGATCTTCCCACCCAAGCACCAAACAGAGTGCAGTTGTGGGACAATGTTTTTCATCAAGCAAGCAGATTATTTGATATCAAGGGCATATCTTCAGTGGCAATATGGTCCTCAAGTGTAAATTATGACACAGACAGGCACTTTGGAAAACATAAAATGGGTCTTCAGTGTCATTGAAAAGCAATGGGCAACAAAAGATGAAATTGAAGAGAAACAAATATGATCTTTCAACAAAAGTGGTCAATAAGACCAGGTAAGGTGTTTTATTTATGAGATGAAACTGACACCTATAACAAACCAACAGATTATGACATATTGTGGCTTTTCGGTATGGCATCGAAAAAGCCTGAAGTATCAAAGAATATTCTGTGCTTGCTGGCTTTCCTTAGGATTCTGGTTTTAAGGTCAAATGTAAAGCCTGAATGGCTAAAAAGAAGCCTGTCTGTGAATCTCCACCGTGTCTCAGAAGGGGATGCCACCACTCTTAGATCATCTCTGTCTTATTATGTATCTGATAAGACGGTACAAATTTTGAAAAACCAAACAGGCTCAAGAAACGTTTTTTAGGAAGAAAATCAATATGTATTAAAAAATAAAACCCAAGTCCTCAGGTGTACAAAAGCACTTGTGAGCCACTAGCAAGATTCTTCTTGAAGAAAACGATCATAATTATAGAACTCAGAGGTATCAAATCCAGACATAGACACAAGAATGTAAAGTCTGATCCAGAGCAGGTAACTGTGTGGGTGGGGCTGAATGCTTTATGGGAGCCTCAGTAGATGTACAACTTAGAGAGTGGGAGGGAGGACCAGGAAGACTTGGGACCTCTTGCTGGATCCCTGCTCACGTCAACCCACACCAAGTTTTTTTTGTCTCTTATATCATGGTTGCAATACCTTTAAGAACAATAACAATGACAATACTGATGTGGTGATTACAATAACTATGTAAGAATCTCTGTGCATCCCTGTTATTTCTCCAAGATTTAGGCAAGATTATACAATGATCATCTGCCTATTTTTTGAAGTCATGTAGGTTTTCTTTTATGGTGGGAGGAGTCCATTAAAGATTTGTAAGCATTAAAGAAATTCTGAGAATATAATTTAATAAAGCTTGTGTAAGCCAGAAGTAAATCCAAATTTACATGTGAGTAAAAAGAAAACAATAGAGGGTAACTATATAAAATTTTTCCTCTTGGAAGTGATTTTAAATAATTTAAAAATATAGCTTAAGCTGAAAAACTTGGATTTGGAGGAAAACCCCCACATTTTTCACGCAAAAGGAAAAAGAAACTTCCAAAGGATGCTTATACATTTTGCTGTTTTACAATGATATTCAATTGCCAGAGACAGTTCAGAGACATATCTAGCTTAATGGGGCATTGGGCCTGGGTCCCACTGCAGCACAAGCTGTGGATACTGATGTGGTTTCATGTTCTTTACTCCAGGTCATCCTGGAGGTCTTGGCTGATACTCAATTGGAGAACAGCAGGGACATGCTATTCTTTGGAAGAAAGCTCGATGACTTTTATTTCAAGCTTACACAGAGTTGACATGGACCGAACACAGTATGTGGGTTCCTTCTCTTGTCTGACCGTGAAACCAATGCTCCATACCCGCCCTCTGTCACCTGGCCATAGTGGGTCATTGTGAGCATGACTGAAGCTGTCCACATAATGTACTGCAGGGGAATGCTAACCAAAGCTGTCAGAACATATTCTCTCTCTGTGTTCCCACTTCTTAATGGCTGCTTCTTTTTTTCCCTCCTCAATGGCTTTCAGAGGCTACATTACCCATTTGTCAATCTCAGCCAATAAGCTGCTTCCCTCTGGCTAGAGTTTTATAGAGCTGCCTTTCTCTTTCATAACTCAACTCACTTGTCGGACTCAGCTCAAGCTCCTGAATATGTCTTTCCATGTAGGAAGGTTGTTTATGAAAGGGCCAAGGCCCCATTTTCCCGTTGTCTGGAACACACCCATTTTGCAAGGAATTGCACAACATATTAATGGCTTCTGAAAATAATGCTTACCATGCCTCTTGGAAAATCAGGATAAAATTCACTTCAAATAAAATGACCAATGTGAGCTTAAAAAAGAAACCCACAAGAACTGACTTTTTTGAAACAAAACAGAAGCCCTTTTGGCCTGAGCAACTTCCTCAAATTTACATCCAGTCAAGGCTGATTTTAGAGACAAACAACCCAACAGATCCTTGTAGACTTTTCTTTATCCTGGTAGGGCAATGAGTTCTCCAGTCCCTTTTCCACCATTCCCTGCCCAACCTAGGATCCACACCCTGAAATAGTGTAGAATCTACAGGACCAGACTGTAAACTTGAGATTAGTTTCTGAGACTTAAATTCCCTTACAATGCTTAGAGTGCTTAGTCCGTTGTCATGCAGATGTTAAATCCTCAGATACTGTTAATTTGCTATAGTTCAGTTTCTAGTGATGTGACATAAGATAAATATTTGACAACACAGGCTGGATTAAATTACCTCTGCATAATAGTTCTGACATTCAGAAGCAGAATTTCCAAGGTCTTGAGCTACCAGAAAAATATATGAAATACAGGGAAATTCCTTCCTATCAGCACATAACTAGTGAAACACTCTCTAGGGAAACCAACGTTCATTGGACTACTCATAATTAGTTGAAAATGTATTTCAGTTGAACTAGGATCCCTCACACCAAACATTCTCCCTATATGGTCTCAGCCACTCATACAGCTTCAGCCATATGATTCTCAAATCACTATGCAACTCCCTTTCATGACCTTTTCACCACTCATTCCAACTCTTCATTGGAAATCTCCACTTGAGTGTTCAACAGCCAGCTCAAATTAGTATGTACAAAGCTAAATTCCAAATCTGCTCCTCCTTATATTCCAAATATTATTTTATAACTTTATTCTTCCTTCTGGACTTTAGCCAATGAAATCTTGTCATTGTTCATGACATTTCTTTCAATCTTACTCTCCAGTGATTCAATCAATTCCCAAATCCCATCTTGTTTGCCTTCCTAGCTCTTTTTATTTTTAAGTTATTTGAGATTTAATTGATATTCCATAAAATTCACTCATGTTAAATATGTTCTTCAAGGTGTCTTAATAAATGTACACGGTTGTGCGACCATCAACACAACCCAGTATTATAATACTCTCATTACACCAAAAAAGTCTTTATACCTTTTTGCACTCCCACCCTGGCCTCAAATAATCGTTTACTTGTTTCTACAGTTTTGCTTCTCTAGAAATTTCCTATACGTGGAATCATATAATATGAAGTCTTTCATGTCTGGCTTCTTTCATTTACCATGATATTTTTCAGATTCATCCATCTTGTATGTATCAATGGTTAGTTTCTTTTTATAATTGATAGTATTCCATCATATGAGTATACCACACTTGGCTTATCTATGGATATTTGGGTTGCCTTTCCAGTTTTTGGCTGTTATGACTCATTTTGCTATGAACATTCTCATACAAACCTTAGTGTGGATATAGGTTTTCATTTCTCTTGAGTAGGCACCTAAGCCTGGAATTGCTGGTTTACGTGCTAAGTGGGTCCAATTTTTTAAGAAACTGTCAAATTGTTTTGCAAATGAAAGGTTATCTTTTATATTCTGACCAGCAGTGTATTTAGGTTCCAGGTTTTATACATTCTCATCAACACTTGGCATAGTCTAGCTTTTAATAGTATCCATTCTAATAGGAATAATGGGGCATTTCATTATGGAATTTGTATTTCTCTAATGACTAATGACGTTGATTATCTTTTCAAGATATTTGCCATCCATTTATCTTTTTTGATGTGGTATCTATTTGATAATTTTTTTTCTCTTTTTTGTTGAGTTGTTTGTTTCTAATCACAGAGTTGTAAGAGTTACATTTTCTGGGTATAATTATCAGGTATACATGTTTTGCAATATTTTTGCACAGTCTCTGACTTGCCTTTTCATCTTCAGAATATTGTCTTTTGAAGAGTCAAAATTTTTAAACTTCTTAGCTTTTTTGGATCTAGCTCATGCCTCCCTTCCCACAGTCACTTCAAGTTCAGCTCTTTTTCATTCTCGGCTGGATTTCTACAGTAGCCTACTGACTAGTCTCTTTATCACCACAGTGCATTTTCTAAGATGCCCTTTGCTTGCACGATTACACATAAATTTCTTAGCCATGCATATGTGACATCTGTGGAGGGGCACCCTCAGATCTCTTCCCAAAGAACCTGCTGCAGAGAACATATCTGGCTGAGAACCTCTAGCTACCACAGCTGTGGGTCAACCATAGTACTCACTCCAAGGCCGCTGTTGCTCCAGACTGCATCTAGGCAATGACTGAGCATGGTGGCAAGACTAGAACCAAGCCAGCCCACACAGTGCAGGAAACCTTTGCTCCGGAACTCCTAATGAGCCTTTCCAAGTCTTTCTTCGGACTTTGTTGCAGTCAGAAGGCTTTCCGACCCAATCCCTCCTCCCTCTTTCCTTTCACGGGTGTCAAACCTACATTACAATCCACAGGCTCCCCTAGCCTTTGCCTACTTCCTTTCCCTGTATCCGTACAGGCGTTTTACCCAATAAATCTCTGCATGTCTAATCTTATGTCTACATCTGCTTCTCAGAAGACCCTAACTGGCGCAAAAGGTAGAGCCATTCTTGATCCAGCCCCCACTGCAATCTTGCTGACTCCTCAGTTGTCAGTCATCCGTGTCTACCCTTCCCAAATACTATGGCCATGAAGGGAAAAGGGCTTCCTCTGCTTCATCCAAGAGTCCCTCTCTTTTGCTCAAGCTCCTGAGGCAGCAGAGGAAAGATCAATCTGCAATATTGGAAAGGCTATAATAATGTGCCAAGAAAGCCTTGTGTGAGTAGGAAGAACAGAGACTCTAAGGAAAACTCAGGCCCTTCCCTTATCTATACCCCCAGCACCTTCTTTGAGCCATGAGTGTTGGAAGGGAAAAAAAGGTCATTTTTTTTCTCCCCATACCCTTAGATAAATTCACTCTTCCTTGCAAAAATGATGCTTCTGTCAGTGCTCAACTGTGCTGTTGGAGGGGTTTCTTCAGCACTGAGAGACAGTAGAGGGAAGTGAAGTGTTTATTATTGTAAGAATCTCATGGGGCTCTTCTTTATTTTAAGGTTTATTTCTTTATTTTGAGAGAGAGAGAGAGCATGCACATGAGTGCAGGGGGAGGGGCAAAGAAGGAGAGAGAGAGATTCCCAAGAAGGCCCCATACTGTAAGTGTGGAGCCCCACTTGGAGCTTGATCCCACGAACCAGGAGATCATGACCTGAGCCAAAACAAAGAGTCAGACGCTTAACCAACTGAGTCACCCAGGCACCCTAAATCTCATGGGATTCTTAAATTATAAGGCTCTGAGGCCCAACTCAAACCTTCTAGACTACACTTTTCAGAGAAAGGCACTGGGAAAAGTATGTTTAACAAGTGCTTCAAGTAATTCTTGAGATGTTTGAGAAACAATTTTAGAATGATTAAGAACATGGATGTGTACAAAGTCAGCCTAATTCAATTTGAGTTTTGATTCTGACCTTTGCTAGCTGTGTAGTCTTGGGCAAGTTCCTTAGCATTTCTGTGCATTAGTTTTCTTACCTATAAAATGCGATAATGAATATTGCCTCCTGCGTAGGTGACTATGAGCACCCAAACAGTTAATGGTTACAGAGTGTATAGGACAGTGTCTGTCATGCAAACACTCATTAAATTTAACTTTTTATTATTGTTTTTATTGTCATCATCATTCTCATTAGTAACAGATTGAATTCAGCAAAGATCATGAGTACCTGCCAGTATTTACGCGAGTTTCCAGTATAGAGAGACTGTGTTTTTGTGAGGGTAGGGCTAGGATATAGAAACAAACAAGACCTACCATCTGCTTACAACTCACAAGTTTTTTTCTTACCCATCCACTTTCTTCTATCTCATTTCCATCACCCAGGGCACACATTTGGCAGCAATCCACCAAGATTAAAAGTGGGGTCTGTGTTGGTGCAGAGAAAAACTAATAGTCTTTGATCTTGGCTTCAGAGAGACTCTCATGTGTATAGGAAAGAGTGTCTGAGTCATCAGATCAGAGTTCAAATCCCAGGGTATCTCATTAGAGTAGGGAATGACCTTGAGCAAATTGTTTAAGCTCTCTGAGCTTTTGTTTCCTTAATTTCTGAATGTTTTCTACATGTCTGGGCTATTGGGAAGCTTAGCTGAGATGATGTCTGTACTTGAAGCACATGGTAGGGGCTGGAGAAATAGCTGTGCCACCTTGTTTTATTCTTTAAGCTAACCCACCCCCCAGAGCCTGGATGAGCCCAGCTGTTTCTCTGTAAGGGCAGAGTTAAAAAAAAACCAAAAGGCTTCCCCAAATTGCCAGATCTATAACTCAAATATCCATCTTCACTTCTGATGTTCCTATGGTACGTGGGACTTCCTACTCCTTATTCTAATATTGCCTTATCATTTACTCCTACAATCTTGGGGTGGCAGTTCCAGGGCCATTTAAAAATACTGATAGAAATACATCTCAGCTCAACAGACCCAACTATTTCCCCAAACATTGGCTTTGGTTTCATCAACATGATTTTGAATTCTTGCTCTCTGCCTCTATGTTGAGCACATATGGCCTTATAAACAAGTCTTCAAAGTGTTTTCAAAGTTTCCAAAGTGAACTTTGGAACAAGACAGTAAGGAATATTACCAAAGCAGCAGTCGTTGGTAAAATAATCTTTTTTAAGCAGGCTAATATGTTTTCAACTTTGATGTGTCCAAATTTCAAAGGAATGTATAAACTGGTTAGTATAAGTTTTATTTTTTAAAAAATTAAAACATTTCTTAAAATAGTTGCCAAAGTGGTGCCTAATTTAGAATTGTTCTTTCCATCCTGGTTTTCAAGGGATTTGCTATGGAGTAAGGTTATATAACAGTGATTGCAAATCAAAATTTACATCATACAGACTTCTAAACTTAAAGAGAAAGTTGGTCCCTGAAAATGGATTGAAAAGTACTTGAAAGCTTTGTGAGGTGAAGGGCAGGATTATGCAGAGATAGTAATAGGCAGTTCATAACCTTTCTGCAATTTTTTAAGTGTGATGGTGAACTCCTGCAAGTTAATAAAACATAGAAATAGAGATGTAACAAAAGCTTCTTGGCATAGAGAGTGAAAATGCTGGAATATTCTAAAAATTTGCTAGATAAGCAATTTATGGTCAAAGGTGAAATAAATCATACAAATTATATGATTGATTTATTTAAACATGAGTCTATACTTCAGGGAAAAATGATTTCTGGAGGAATAGAATGGAATTCTCAATGTGGTTGCCAAGACAACCCTTGAAGAAAAATTGCACCTAGTAGATGAAACTAGGATGGAGTAACACCCATAAGAGTGGAACACTCTTCCTAATTCCTAGGAAGCTTAGCAACAGCTGATTCTTGTGTCCTTTGTATAAAAAGAAGGGTTGGGCTGACAGGAAGAAACTTCTTTCTTGGATGAAACGCAGCCAGTAAGTAGAATCCTACCAAAAGGAGTTTAAGAAGTGCCAGTGGCTGAGGGCTAGTGCCGCAGCTAGCATAGCAGCGGCAAGACCTCTCCTTTCCTGGTGTGAGCTGCCAGGCTGTTGAACAGAATCCTGGCCAAATTAAGAGGTAAAAGCACAGCCCCAAATGCAGCCTGGGACAGAGACATTTTTTAACCACAGTCTGTGTTTTAGTTATTTATTGCTGCATAACAAATTATCCCAAAACTTAGTGACTAAAAACAACAATTTATTTTTCATGATTTTGGACTCACTTGAGCAGTGTTCTTCTCCATGTGGTGTGAGCTGGGATACTTAGCATCCAGCTGGTGCTTGGGCTGGCAGGTTTAGGAAAGCTATGCTCACAGGTCTGCTGAGTTGGTGCTCCTTCTGGTCACCTCTCCATGTGCTTAGCTTGGTCTTCCCTGCAGCATGGTGGTCTCAGAGTAGTCCAGCTTCTAACATGGTTTTGCAAGGTCTCAGAAGTTACGACTCATCATTCCTGTTGCATTCTATTGGTCAAAGCAAGACAAAAGGCCAGCCCAAATTCAAAGGAAAGAGAAATAGATCCCTCATCTTGATGGAGTAGCATGTGCATACAAGGAGGAAAGAATTGATGACAGCTCTCTTGGGAGAGTCTCTACCATAGTCTGGGAAGGTGGGCCTGGCAGTGAACAGTTTTTGGAGAGAGAATGAAATCAGGCTAAGCAGGGGAGAGCCCTATCTGGAGGCAAAGGTGGTATGTGAAGCTTTTTAAAGCTTGGGAAGTTTGGCACCAAACTTCAGGTAGAAGTTCAGAGGAATTCCAGGGGACCGGAGAAAGGGAGCCAGGAAAACTATACTAACTTGAATCAGATTTGCCATAAAACCGTGGCTTAAAAAAAAAAGTTAAATGTCTATGTAAATGCAGGCCCTTTTGTATCATCTTTGTATCACCGACGACTCTCAGCTTGTGACTTTAGGCAAGGAACAGGGAGATGAGGCCAGAAAAGATGGGGCCAGAGAAGCAATCAGTTGCCTGGCTCTGTCCTGGTTGCAGTTGACCTCCTCATTGCTGCTTTTGAGCCTTCACATGAGGTAGCCAATTGTTCTCATCAGGAAGACAGAAGTACCCTCCTAGGGAGTACTTGTAAATGTAGTCATCCTAAAGGTGGTGGTGGTGGTGTAAGCGTGCCACCGGCATTTGGTGGATAAGGGCCAGATATGCTTAACGCACACTTGGGGAGAACTGTTCCAGCCAAAACGCCAGCAGCATCCCAGTTGAGAAACACTGACGTAGAGAACTGGGCTGATATGGAATAATTGGGTGGAAAATATGGGGTTTGGAAGATGCCAGGACTGTGAGATCCCATTAGGCTGTTGTCTTCTGGTAAGACCAGAGTCAAGCATGATGCTAAATTATAACTATGAAAGACTATGGAAGATACAAACTTTAGGTCACATACCAAAACATGCCACCATTGGAAACATGCATTTTCCCACTATTGCAACCCTTCTGAAATGTTAAATGGAGAATCAAGAAAGGTTCTAATTTTTTTATGGAAATAAGACTGTACCTACCATAATCTTGTGAACACTTCCTTCTAAGGATTGGCTTCTCTCCATTTGTGGAAATCATGGTGTCCTATTTTTGCTGTCTTGTTTAAAACCAAATATGTTCATTTTGCTTTGAAGAGAAGTTTCTGCAAAGTATGTATGGAAGCGCATTTTATTCTTCCCTGATGCACTGGAGTTTTCCTCTATACAAATCAACTAGTTATGCATTGTCTGTCATATCCAATGTTTGATGGTAGTTGAACCTGACATATCAAAAACCTTACATGGGGTACAATGAATTGGTTCTTCTCCAGAATGAAATTCATTCCATGCTGTAGAAACATACTCTTGCAGTGCTCTATCTAAGGAGTGAGCTGGAGTTGGGGAGTCCTAATCGGTCTACTCAGAAAACTGCCCCATCCCAACTTCAATCTCTTTCTTCTCCTTTCTTTTTATGCTTTAATTCTTGTATGTGGCCATGACTAATGAAGAGATTTTCTCAGAGGCAGGGGAGCATTCCATGTGAAGCTTGGTATTGTCCATCCTGAGGCCTGGAAATGGCTTAAGAGTTTGCTGCTGTGTGGTCAGCAGATGGGAATCATAATGTAGTAGCAGCCAAAAGGAGAGAGTGTGTCTCACCCACTCTTAAGCTCAGAAAGTTTTAAATTTTAAAAGCTTTTTAACCTCTTCTAATTTGTCAATGGCTAATACAGATTAGGCACAAACAGCAGTGATTTAATTGGGTACATTGACATCTGCTTTTACAGACCGAAAGTTGTGCCTGAGTATTTTAGTTGAGTTCATGTTGACCATGAAGAGAGTCACTGAGAGGGGGAAGCTCTAACAGATGTAGGACAGATTTTTATTATCTGAACATTGAATTACCTGTGACAAATTTGAAATCCCCACTTTATTTCTTCTTCTACCTAGCACTTATCTGGATTCTTGCCCTTTGTGGTTGGTTGATGTGTGCTCTGGGAACGCAAACTCATTTTAGTGCATTCTCTTTGATGGCTTGGAAGGCATTTGAGACCATGCAGAGCCCCAGGGTCATGATTATGAACAACAATTATTGTACTGGAGATTTACAGATGTGCTGGTTACTAGAGGGCTGTGGTTAATAGAATGTTAAACAACAAAGAGTTTATTGTATAACTGAGGAGGAAAAAGCTCCCCAACAGCAAAATACATAATCTCAGAAAGTCAGGGGATCTGGAGGAAAACACAAAGTTGAGTTTTTCCTTTATAAATTTTTTTTTGTTCCCCCAAATTAAACGGTTAGAGTTTTAAAAAGTCACCCTTTAGGAACTATGTTGCTTCAAAGGAGAAAGAGATCAAATGTTGATGCAACAAGCCAGCATCTCCCATATGTAAACTCTTTTCCACAATATGGTTAAGCATTTGGTGAAATCTGATTAACTCAGGTCACTAGGGAACTGTTTAGTGACTTTTTAGTTCATGGCACTGATTCAGTTCCCATGGACCTCCTACAGCACATGGGACATCATACCTGATCTTTCTGTGGCAAATTCAAATGCAGTTCAGGTATCATAACCCTTTACACTGAATGCAGTGACCTGACACTACCTTTTAATACTATCATTTGCCTTGGTAAGCAGATATCTAAATCGGGTCATGCTAAGAAGCTCACCAAAACTTAGGAAAACTCCACGGTGGTAATGCTAATGACATTGGGGTGGATGGGGTGTTTTCTGACCCATTTCCCAAGACCAGTGGAGGGATCTGTGTGATAGACCAAACCATACTGAGTTTATCTCCTGGCTATAGAGTGCCAGGCAGCTGGTGGTAGAATATATTTCTCTGTAGTGACTGCTCTGCATACCTTTAACTTTCCCCTTTACATCCATTCCCTACTCCCTTCCATTCTCCTCTATGCCCTGGGAGACTGATCTTAGATTTGCCCCATGCAGGGGCACCAGCACTGGGAGACTCAAAGCGAGGGAGATCAGATTTGCCCCTCCCACCCCTGGTTCCTACCCTGTGGTAGCCACTCCCCTTTACTGAAGTCTGCAGCTCACTCTGTCTTCTGGCTTCTGGTAACCACTCTCTGGCTTCAACCTTTCAGGCCAAGGAATTGTGATAGCTCCCTGCTGTGGCTAGCCCCCAGGATATAGCACTACCTTTTGTGGATTCTTCCACCCACTCACACCTTTGGAAGTAGCCTCTTCATTAAGCCAACCTTAAATAACTCGGTTTGAGTGTGATAACCTGTTTCCTGCTGGAACCCTGGCGAACACACAGACTTATCTCCATCTCTCTTTTTATTATTTTTACTATTTTTTAATTTAAGTTCAAGTTAGTGAACATACAGTACAGTATTGGTTTCAGGAGTAGACCCCAGTGACTCATCACTTACATACAACACCCAGTGCTCATCCCAACAAATGCCCTCCTTAATGCCCATCACCTATTTGGCCCATCCCCCCACCCACCTCCCATCTAGCAGTCCTCAGTTTGTTCTCTGTAGTTAAGAGTCTCTAATGGTTTGCCTCCCTCTCTATTTTTATCTTACTTTTCCTTCCCTTCCCCTATGTTCATCTGTTGTGTTTCTTAAACTCCACATATGAGGGAAATCATATGATACTTGTCTTTCTCTGCCTGACTTATTTTGCTTAGCGTAATACACTCTAGTTCCATCCATGTTGTTGCAAGAGGCACAATTTCATTCTTTTCGATCACTGAGTAATATTCCAGTGTGTGTGTGTGTGTGTGTGTGTGTGTGTGTGTGTGTGTGTATCTTCTTTATCCATTCACTAGTCAATGGACATTTGGGCTCTTTCCATAATTTGGCTATTGTTGATAGTGCTGCTGTAAACATTGGGGTGCATGTGCCCCTTTGAATCAGCATTTTTTGCATCCTTCAGATAAACACCTAGTAGTGCAATTGCTGGGTCACAGGGTAGTTCCATTTTCAATTTTTTGAGGAACCTCCATACTGTTTTCCAGAATGGCTGCACCAGTTTGCATTCCCACCAGCAGTGCAACAGGGTTTTACTTTCTCCACATCCTCTTTATATGTAACTCCACATTTCCCAAACTATAATAAGAGACACAAAAGACTATTTTCGTTTCCCCTCCCCAACGCTCCTTGCCCCAACAGCAAGTTCCCTTGATGTGACCCACTGGATGCACTACCTTCTTCCCTTCCTGCACCAGCTCAGTGTGCTGACAGCTCTAGCCACCTCAAAAGGCAGCAGTGCCAGCTGCAAATCCCTCATGGTTTCCCTAGTTCAGCTGCTGCAGAGTGTTTGGGCCAAGGTCCCTGGAGGGAAACTGAAAGCACCTCCACAATTAATACATAGCGACTTACAGACTGCAGCAGCCGGCACCAATCCAGGTTGCCACAGCCACGCTCTGCTCCTCACCCTCTCAATGTTCCATGAAGATGATATTCTTTATCTTTATCAGAGCCCTTTTGGCCAAAGACTTTAGCATGAGCCCAGTAGAATGGCTCTGGGTTTAATCGGAGTGACAGATAATGTACCAATCTTAGAATCAGGCTTCCCTTTGGTTCATTAGCCCCTTGTCCTTAAGCCAACTTCCCCACCTGTATTTATCCTTCCCCTGCAAAGTGTTCTTTCTCAGGAGTCAGGTTGCTCATGTAAACTGTGCCCTGTTTGGCTGTCCTGTTATCTGTTCTTCCAGACCTGCCTAGAAATGTCTGGATCCCAAGGGGAATATAGCTTAGATTCACTTGATACCGTTATATGCCGGCTAGTCTACCTTTGTCTCTAGAGACCCATGCTGCTCTTATCTGTCCCAATCTGAACCTGGGGAGACTGAACCCTGTGAACTCCAATACCTGGGTTTCCTTGCCCTCTGAAGGCCAGCTGGGCCTAGGCAATGAAAGGTAGTGACAGGACATCAGAGAGTGAGCAGAGAGAGATCTCAGGGTGCTTACTCCCACCCACCCCTGCTGGGGTGCAGTTTGGCAATAGTTGTTCACTCTACGTATGGCCCCAGCTCCTATCTCTACCAGGGCTACAGTCTTTGCTGCATTCTGGTAACAGTGCCCTCCTTTAGCATTTTCAGTCCTAGGCGTGGTATGGTAGGCAGAGCAGTCCCCCCAAAATGACCACACCCTAATCCCTGAGGTCTGTGAATATCTTACACTGACACAGCAAAAGGGGCTTTGCAGATGTGATTAGGGTCATGGCCCTTTAAAATGTTTGTTTGTATGTTTGTTTGTTTATTTATTGAAAGAGAGAGAGCGAGTGAGCAGGGGAGGTGCAGAAAGAGGAAGTGTCAGTGCAGAGCCCATCATGGGGCTTGATCTCATGAACCATGAGATCACAACCTGAGCCAGAACCAAGAGTTGGATGCCTAACTGACTGAACCACCCAGGCGCCCCAGTCATGGCCCTTTTAAAATGGAGTATCCAGGATTATCCAGGTGGCCCCAATCGAATGACATGAACCTTTAAAAGCAAAGAACTTTCTCTAGCAGGAGTAAGATGCTGTGGTGGAATAAATCAGAGGGATTCCAAGTGTGAGAAGGACACGATACTGGTGCTGAGATGTCGGGTCCAGAGACGAAGAAGCTCTAAGCACTAAGGGCAACCCCCAGCTAATGGTCAGTGAGGAAACAGGTCCCCATCCTACATCCATAAGGAACTGGATTCTGCCAACAACCTGCATGAGCTTAGAAGCACACTCATTGCCAGAGCCTCTTGGAAGGAACATAGGTTTGGCAGCACATTAGTTTCAGCCTCGTGAGACTAAGAGGACCCAGCTGAATCACACTGCAAGTAGACTTTTGGCCTACGCAACTGTGGTGGAGCAAATGGGTGTCATTCTAAGCCACTAAATTTGCAGGAATTTGTTATGGCAGCAGTAGGAAACAAATGCAGGTGGTAATGGGGGCACCTGGGTGGCTCAGGTGAGCGACCAACTCTTGATTTTGGTTCATGTCATGATCTCATGGTTCATGGGTTTGAGCTCTGCATTGGGCTCTGTGCTGACAGCTCAGAGCCTGCTCGGAATTGTCTCTCTCCCTCTGTCTCTGCCCCTCACACCCTCAAAATAAATAAACTTAAAAAAATACAGTTGGTAATGGCTTTCCATTTTTGCTAATCTTTGGGTACAGCACCACTCCTGGTTGTTCTCTTAACTGCCCAAATCATGTTTTTATACTCTTTTCAGTTACCCCATTTGGATAGCTGCCTCTTTCCTGCTGAGACCCTGACTGGAATACCATGCTCTGTTTATTTTTTTTTTTAATTTTTTTTTAACGTTTATTTATTTTTGAGACAGAGAGAGACAGAGCATGAACAGGGGAGGGTCAGAGAGAGGGAGACACAGAATCCGAAACAGGCTCCAGGCTCTGAGCCGTCAGCCCAGAGCCCGATGCGGGGCTCGAACTCATGGACCATGAGATCATGACCTGAGCCGAAGTCGGCCGCTCAACTGACTGAGCCACCCAGGCGCCCCCCATGCTCTGTTTAAAAGTCCCAAAGATACTCATCATTTGCTAAGTGGTCATGACATGTTTTGTTTTTCTATGTAGTTTCTTTTTTCTTTCTTTTTCAAAAATTTCAGTACAGTTGACATACACATTACATCAGTTTCAGGAGTACAACATCGTGATTGGACAAATTTATGCGTTATGCTATGTTCACCATATGTGTAGCTGCCCTCTCTCCTGATACATCACTATTATACTATCATTGATAATACTATACTATACTATACTATATTCTTTATGCTGTGCCTTTTATTCCTGTGACTTATTCACTCTATAACTGGAAGTCTGTGTCTCTCACTCTCCTTCATTCATTTTTCCCAACCTCCCCTGCTCCCTGGCAACTGTCACTTTGTTCTCTATATTTATAGGTTTGATTCTGCTTTTTGTTTGTTTATTCACTCTTTTAAGATTCCACATATCAAGAAATTATGTCATATTTGTCTTTCTCAGTCTGACTTATTTCACTTAGCCTAATACCCTCTAGGTCCATCCATGTTGTCTTAACTGGTCAATATCATACCTTTTTATGGGTGCATAATACTCCATTGTGTGTGTATGTGTGTGTGTGTGTGTATGCCAAATATTCCTTATCCATTCATCTATCAATGAATAGCAACACTTAGGTTGCTTCTATATCTTGGCTATTGTAGATAATATTTCAGTAAACACAGAGGTGCATATATCTTTGAATTAGTTTCATTTTCTTTGTATAAATACACAGTGCTGGAATTATTGGCTCATACAGTATTTCTGTTTTAATTTTTTGAGAATCCTCCACTCTGTTTTCCATAGTGGCTGTGCCAATTTACATTCCCACCAACAGTGTGTTAGTGCTCCTTTTTCTCCACATCCTCACCAATACTTGTTTCTTGTCTTCTTTTTTTAAAATGTTTATTTATTTTTGAGAGATAGAGAGAGACATCACAAGCAGGGGAGGGGCAGAGAGAGAGAGAGAGAGGGAGACACAGAATTGGAAACAGGCTCCAGGCTCTGAGCTATCAGCACAGAGCCCGACGCAGGGCTTGAACCCACGAACCAGGAGATCATGACCTGAGGCAAAGTCGGATGCCTAACCGACTGAGCCACCCAGGCGCCCCTCTTGTCTTCTTGATTTTAGCCATTCCGACAGGTATAAGGTGATAT
This sequence comes from Panthera leo, assembly GCF_018350215.1. Taxonomy (NCBI): domain Eukaryota; kingdom Metazoa; phylum Chordata; class Mammalia; order Carnivora; family Felidae; genus Panthera; species Panthera leo. The sequence continues at coordinate 37,898,712 of NC_056683.1, forward strand.
CTCATTGTGGTTTTGATTTGCATTTCCCTGATGATAAGCATTTTGTTGATGATGATCAGTGATGTTGAACATCCTTTCATGTGCCTATTGGCCATCTGTATGTCTTCTTTGGAAAAAAAAAAAAAAAAAAAAAAAAAAAAAAAATATATATATATATATATATATATATATATATATATATATATATATTCAGGTCCTCTGCCAGATTGTTTGTTTGTTTGTTTTTTGTTGTTGAGTTATGTAAGTTCTTTATATACATATTTTGGACATTACACCTTGTTGGACAGATGGTTTGTAAATATCTTCTCCCGTTCAGTAGTTGCCTTTCTGTTTTGTTGATGATTTCTTTCACTGTGCAAAAGCTTTTTACTTTGGTATAATCCCAATAGTTTTTTTTTCTTGTTTTGCTTTTGTTTCCCTTGTCTCAGGAGACATATCTAGAAAAATGTTGCTAAGGCCAATGCCAAAGAGATTCCTGCCTATGTTTGCTTCTAAGAATTTTATAGTTTCAGGTCTTTTAGGTCTTTAATCCATTTGAGTTTATTTTTGTGTATGTATAAGAAAGTGGTCCAGTTTCTTTCTTTTGCATGTAGCTGTCCATTTTTCCCTGCCCCATTTGTTGAAGAGACTATCTTTTTCCCATTGTATATTTTTGCCCCCCTATTGTAGATTAATTGACCATATAAGTGTGGGTTTATTTCTGGGCACTCTACTCTCTTCCATTGATCCATGTGTCTATTTTTGTGCCAGTACCATACCGTTTTGATCACTACAGCTTGTGGTGTATCTTGAAATTTGGACTTGTGATACCTTCAGTTTTATTCTTCTTTCTCAAGATTGCTTTGGCTATTCAGGGTCTTTCGTGGTTCCATACAAATTTTAGGATTATTTGTTCTGTTTTTGTAAAAACTAAATGCTGTTGCTATTTATTTAATGTTTTACTGATTTTTGAGAGAATATAAGTGGGGGAGGGGCAGAGAGAGAGGAACAGAGGATCTGAAGTGGGCTGACAGCAGCGAGCCCAATGTGGGGCTTGAACTCATGAACCATGAGATCATGACCTGAGCTGAAGTTGGACACTCAACTGACTGAGCCACCTAGATGCCCCTTCTGTTGGTATTTTGATAGTAATTGCATTGAATCTGTGATTGCTTTGGGTAATATGGACATTTTATCAATATTAATTCTTCCAATCCAGCAGCATGGAATAGCTTTCCATCTGTTTGTGTGTCACAACATGTTCTTGATATACAAAGTATAACAGGTTTTACCGGTATATAGTAAGACATGCGTCTCACGTGGCCAAACACATATTAACTGATGGGGGAATTTTGACACCAGCTGGAGCTTTTATGTAAGGGGTCTGTGATCTCTGAGAATTTTGCTTCTTTTACCTCCAGGATTTCTGAGGTCCTTCTGGGATAGAATGAGAACAAACATCAGGAAGACATGACATTGAGTGCCTCATAATGTACCCAAGAACTCAGCCACTCTGAGACCTATGTACCAAGTTGGGCTAGGCAGGTTGCTGCACCAAGTGTAAGACAAAGATCTGGGTCCAGAGTGTAGATGTTCCTATCTTCTCATGAGCATGATGGATGCCATCCATCTCACACATTGAGTTCCCTTCATGGCCCAGATGAGATGGTATAAATTAATCCATGCTGCTTGTGAAAGACCTGCAGGTGGTGGGTTTTTCCCATCTGCCAAACACATTTAATCCTGAGATACTGTCCTGCTGTCTTTGCTCCCCTGAGTTCACAAATACAACACAACATCATTGCCCAAGCTTTTGAGTGGCCCCCAATATACAGAGTTTTAAAAATCTGCTTCTGGTCCAAGAGAGCGAATTGAGACTGTGCTTTAGAGAAGCAATGTGGTAAGCATTGGAGACATGATGAAAAGACAAAAGACTGGCTTTCACTTTACTGTGAAGTGAAATTTGCCTTCATTTACATTCCCCAGGGGTCATTTGGGTGTTGGGCATTTTCACTGGGACCTGGACCATGCTTCCATTACAATAAGCCATGGATGTTGTGTCATAAAACTCTGCAGCTTAAACCAGAGCACAAACTAGACACTTCACAGAGCCTTTGTTTCCCTCACCAGTCACAACCAGTCCTAGACGTAATGGGTAATATGTCACTAATTATAAACAAGCAGACAATGGAGTTTGTTTTTTGCCCTGAGAATCTGCACTCACTCCCAGTCAGATGTGAATGCATTTTCAAATGTAATAGAAACCAGAGCTAAGTGCTTTGGGGCTTTATTATGTGTGCAAAAAAACCCAGAAGTAAATGGAAAACCCAATCCAAATTAAAAAAAAAAAAACTGAGTACCCACTATGTGTGGATTGGTGTACATATATTTTCTCTAGCAAGTAAAATAATGCTGCAAATTTACTATGATCCCAATTATCCCTAGTTTATAGATTACAAAACGAAGGTTCAGCATGGTTATTTTCACTTGGGCAGGGCCACCCAGCTAACACGTGCTGAAGTTGGGATGAAACATTATGTCCATCTGGCTCCAAATACCAGGCATCATGCATTTTACCATGCTGCCCCGTAAACTAAGTTTTCTCCAGAATTTAGGGATATTTCACTTTCTTCTTGGGTAGGCATTACTGGGTTGGAAGGAAGCTCTTACCCCATCCATTCTTTTGCCTTCCCATGAAACTACATCCATGCTACAAACCATTTCTAGAACTTTCTCCTAATGGTTCTCACTGCCTAGAAGTCCTTTCTTATGTCTGACCCAAATATTCCTTGTTTTACTTAGAAGCCTTCTTTTTTGCTACACTCCTACTATAGAGGGAGAACAGCTAAACATCAAATCACCTCTCAGACTTGCAGATCATGAAGTAGCTGCTTGCCGGCCCCTCCCCTCTGTGGAGGGGGAGAAGTCATCCTCTCAGACCAGACAACTGAGCAGTCAGGGAACATCCATCTTGCCTGTGGGAACTCAGAATGGGGTTTTAACCTTTCTCGGTCTCTCTCATCTGAAAATTCAACTTAGAATAAATCTGCAGTATTCTTAACAGTCTTCTCCACACTTTTACTTGTCTTCCTGCTCCCTGGCCTACCAGCTTATTCCCCACCATCCTTGAGATAAAATATAAGTAAAGAGACAGAAATAGGAAATTAGAGGAATTGAATTGGACACAAACAGCAATTGTTGTGTTAAACTTTTTTGTTGAAAATGTTCTTGTGGCGATCAAGCTGATAGGAGTATGAAAAGCCCGGAGAACTAAGGAGGCCTCCTCTCATGCCTAGTGCTTCAGTTACCATCAGACACACCTGGCTGAGTCTGTGAGCAGCGTGATGGAGCCCCTGGTGTGGTTGGAGGATCAAAGGAAAGTCCCCCCACAGGCTGGTCTCTTCAGAAAGAGCCTCAGGCTCATCTGGGAATGAGAACTCAGCCAAGGGAGGCTGCCCGCCATGGATGGAGATCAGAGGGAGGGCTGGGCAGCGTGGTCAGTGGTTGGTAAGAGTATTCTAGTGTAGGACTAACAAGGCTTTGAAAGTGATCCAAGGCACTAGATGGTAGGCCCCAGGCTTGGTTCAGAAGAACCACAAAGGGTACCAGGACACTGAAGATCTGGGAACTGATTTGCTTCCCAATGTTGGCATCTGACGCTTTGGATGTGCTGAGAGAAGGACAGGACCCCACATGAGCTGGGTTCTTGCCATGCTCCCTTCTGCTCTGTGAGACCTCCCTGAGTTGTTTCATCCCTTCCCAGGGCTTCGATTTCCAACTTGATCAAGATGGCCCCTCCACTTTGATTTCTATGTCCAGCCTGGAATGCAACACACTCCTGTTGTAACAGCCACTGAACATATCTCCTTGGGGGCCATATGGACACCTGCAGTTTAAAACCCCAAAGTGAGCTTCCCATTTTCTCTTCAAATATCCTTCTCCTTTATTTTCCCATGTTTGTCATTGGTGTGAGTCTTTCCACTTCCTTCGTGCAGGAGAATTCAGAATCCTCTGATTGAGGGTCCTCTGATGCCCAGACCCTACCATCATCCACATCCTCTCTGTAGCTGTCTTAGCTCAGGTCTTATTCATGTTCATGAAGGATTATAAAAACTCACCATTGTTTTCCCCACCACAGTCTTTATCCACCATTGAGCCCAGCCTCCACCTAACCTGCAGTGCCCTTCCTAAACCCTCTAGATAACAGACACACCCTGCTCTAAAGCTGTAGACACTTTCTTGTTGTCTTCAGGACACAGACCAGACTTGTTGGTCTTTCACATTGCAACCTACAACTTACCTCCCAAACCTCATAGTCCCTCAACCCTCCTCACAGTCCCTGCAGTCTAGGCTCTGGGACCAGCTTGCCAAGCATTGGATTCTGGCATCTTGGGCGAGGGTTTTGTTTGTTTTTAATTTTTTCTGAGGATTAAAGACTCTTGGGAGGCATCTGTCAATCTCTACCACACCCACTGATAGACCTTCCAATACTGCTGGAGTGATATGTATGTATATATACATACATACACACATAAATACATGTAAACATGTATACATATATGAAAGCATCTGAGGACGACTTACTGAGAGGGTAGGTATAGATCTAAATATGCACCTTATGCCTTATGTTCAGAGTTCCTTGTGCACATTGTTTATTCCTCACCAAGTCCTCTGAGGTAGCTATTATTATTAGCCTCAGTTTGCAGATGAGGAAATAAAAGCACAGAGAGGTTAAGAACCAGCTCAAAGTTGTAGAGTTAGGGAGCAGCAGAGCCTGGGTATGAACCTCTACTTTGGAACTCCAGAACCCACACTATTAACTGCAATGCCATCTTCCTGCCATAGCCTTTTTCCCTTACAGTGTACCTTCTGGGTCTGGGAGAGCCCCTCTGTCTGGCCAATCTGGAGATTTTTTTCACCATTAGCTCTTCTGTATTTTGGAACCCTGGAAAATCAAAATTGGGGTGGGGAGGGCTCTTGTTTCTGCTACACTTTTCCACTGTTCAGAGAAGGAAAGTGACTTATTCAGAATCACAGGAGCTCAGACAAGGTAGGCAAGGCCAAATATAGAACTTTCACACTGCTTTTGCATTGTGTTTCTGGACATTAAGTTCCCACTCATTCGTCCCCTGTTATCTCACTTCTGATTTGGGACTTCTGCAAGATCTACTGTATTTCAGAAAGAAAGGGGGAAATATGTGTAGGTGTATACATATACACACTCAGTTACGTAAGTGAAGATATCTCCCTAGCTTCTCCCTTGTGAGTTCTTTTTAAATTTTTTTTAATGTTTATTATTTTTTGAGAGAGAAAGAGAGAGAGAGCAAGTGGGAGAAGAGCAGAGAGAGAGGGAGACACAGAATCCAAAGTAGGCTCCAGGCTCTGCACTGTCAACATAGAGCCCAATGCAGGGCTTGAACTCATAAACCACGAGATTATGAGATCATGACCTGAGCTGAAGTCAGATGCTCAACCGACTGAGCCACCCAGGCACCCCTCTCCATTGTGAGTTCTTTATCCCCAGTTCTTTCCTCTTTCCCTGGGCTCCCAGCCATAGCATCCTTCCCTAGTTCTTGTTGATTTTATCTAGGCTAGAAATGTGGAAGCAACTACAGTGCCTCAAAGAGCTAAATACCTTACTATGACTGTGCTCATCTGTTACTAATGCCTGGCGAAGGCAAACAAGGACTAACAAAGGCAGAGGGATAAACACATTTAAACCAGACCAATTTCCAGAGAAATAATTTAAAGACGGTTCAAACAAGCTCTTCGAGCACACAAGAATAATGATTTCCCCATGGATACATTGTGTGCTTGCTGGCACTATAACTTTGGCCTTACATGCAGAATCCCATAAAAAGTTAGGAGCAAGATAAAAAGAAACAAGTAGTGCACGATGGAGGGAAGCCATTTGTGTTGCAGCCGAATGTCCTGGCCCCAGATTACCCAGCCTGAGTCTGCTGCCTGGGGCTTCCAGACACCCGGAATGTAGCAAACCCAATGTTTATGGAAGTGTCACGTATGGCTGCTGGGGCACAGGAAGACAAAGACCCCTACCTGTTGCTTCCCTGTGATTTTTTTTTGGAGTGAGCTTCTTAGCCTGCTCACAAGGTAGCTTTGCCCATGATTATTTGTCTCGTTTTGCAAAGCTGACATGTAGCTGGGTGTTGGGGAAATGGCCCAGAGCCACTGGGTGAGATCACAGACTGATGCTGGTACGATCCATCCTTCTGCCCCTTCAAACCACTGGAAACCACTGTAAAGGGGTTGTCCGACCCTGATTCCCAAAGACTCCTTTCAGGTATTCCCATCACCCTTACAGTAGCTCCTATTTTGGAAGGGGATATTCAGGGGAAATCAGTGTGACTAATTCTATTCACTTTGATTTGCTCCTAAGCCCCCTACTAAGGATATCATCAATGATGGCAACAACCTTGAAAAGGTCTACCCCAGTGCTTTCTTGCCTAGGGTTTCCAGGCTGTGGGGAGTCCATCAAAAGTGGTGAGTTATTTTCAGTGTTTCAAGGAAACTCTCTTTTTTTTAAAGCCTATTTCTCCAGTAATAAGACTGTATATGTTGGCTAAAAAAAAATAGATTTCTTTGCTTATGGCTAGCATTATATTAACTCAATGCTATTATGTCCTTCCCACAAGTGTTGATTATTACTGACGGCACTTTGGGACTTGCTGGGACTTTTTAGGGCATCAGATCCAGTTGTCAGAGCTGCTTCCCTTTTTTTTTCTCCCAATGTACATCTTGTCCAATTCCTCACTGCTTGCTTAGGTTTCTGAGAGGCATAATACTTGCTCCACTCCTGAGTTCAGAGTTCCCCAATTCTGTTATCTTTCCCAAGGTTTGGTTCCCCATTTACCCCTACACACAGATGAGACACTAGAGAGAGCACAGGATAAGCACTCTCCTGGTCCTTTTCAAAGGTCTCATCAGCAAGGGAGTTGGTAGGGAACCTAACAGGGCTTTATTCTTCAGGGGCTTCATTGTGGGTCCTGGATACAGACTGAGTCTCCTTACTGAGATGTTTAGGGCAAGGGGATAAGTTGTAGGGCCACTCAGGAAACCCAGTGCCCCAAGAGATCTCATCCATTACTGGATCAGGTTAACTGATAGATGCATAAAGACAACCAAGATTGAACTGCCCATCACAAAGTGCCTCAGGGGACTCGCTGATGAAGTTGGAAAGTGCTGTTTTACCCTGCAAAGGCTCTACCTACTGTCCCAGAATAGGGAGGCTTGCCCGACCCCTTAGGAGGGGCTCTCCCATCCCCAGGACCCCATGTATCTCTGTTACGGGTTTGAAGATGCTAAAGAGTCAGAACCAAGGATTAGGATGCTGCGCACGCAACAGTCTTACTCCATCTGAAAGGATCAAATCCCAAAAGACAAAGTACAGACTGAAATGCAGATTCAGTATGTGGCTGGAAGGAAAGGAATTCTAAGAGCAACATTAGCAGCTTCTCTTGCTGTCAGCTCTTGCTTTGACCCATGGTTTAGGGAGAATTCCGTAGGAGCATATCTGAGACAATGACTTATATATGAGTATTTTTTTTTTTTTTTTTTTTTGCCCCGAGGATGCCCCTAGAGGAGCTGGGAGGCTGGATAGGGTAATGGAGGAATGGAGGAGGGGAGCAAGGAACTATCTCAGGCAAAAGGTTACTGGGGGAAGGGTTCAGCCTGATTCAGCAGGAGACCACTGACCTGGAAGTTCTGTCTCAGAGTGGCCAAAATCTGAAGCAAATGACCTGGGCTTTTATGCTCTCCATGCCATAGTCATGGGTTAAGGGCCTCTGAGGGTGGGAAGAGGGTCATAAGACAACCCTCTCATATTTCTGTGTGAGAGGGCAAAGTGGCTCCAATAGCCAGAAGACAGGTCTCCCAAGATGAATTTCAGGTGCAGATGATTGAAATCACACATACACAAAAAGTAGGGAGTAGACAGAGAAATGATAAAGAGGGATCCTAGGGGACTGCTTTGGAGCATTGACATTGTCTGCCACAGCCCAGCTTCCCTTCGTGGATTTTTCCCTTCGACCTGACTTCTCTGGCTTGGCCAGGCCCCAAGTCTCTGGTTTGGAACAGGCCACTCAGATTCTAACTTGAAGAGCCCATTCTTCTACTCCTTCAGTCACAGGTGCAACGGTTGATGGTCTGTTCCAGAAGGAGCATGAATGTCCTGCCATTTGGATCACATCCTTAATTCTACTGCAAAGACCAGCAAGAAATGCCTGGGTCTATCTACGCAGCAGATCTTGGACATGCTGAACAATCAAGTACTGATGACCTGCCAGTTAGGATTGCCCACACCACTCCTCCTTTTCACTATCCAGTTTATAGGGTTTTTCATCTATGTGCATGAGTTTATTTATTGCCTAGATTTATCAGATGAAAGCATAGAAAATAACATACTAATATTTGTGTGTGTGATTTTTGTCAAGTGAGGACATCCATACTCTTTAAAGAGCATTTATCAGTGCTATCCATTCTAGGGCTGTTCATGTTGATAATAATAATAAATATCATGATAACAATTATTACTCTAACAGCAGCAGTGTTTTTTTGTGCCGTGCACTCTTTGTTCCTCACATGCATTATGTTGCTGTCATTTCACTCATTACCACTTTGCAGAGGAGAAAATCAAAGCCCAGATAGGGCAGGCAACATGATCATAGCCATACAGCTACTAAGGCACAGTGAACAGATTCAAATCCAGGTCTGGCAGCCTCCTGAAATCACCTTTTACTCATTCGCATTGCTGTCTGATGTTGGTTACTGTTGCAGACATGAAGAAACACCAAGAAGTTTGGTAAAACAAAGCCAGAAGAATTACGGACTCACCACTTCAGAAAGGGAGAAGGTGCCCGAGGACACTTAAGAATAACAATCAATTGGAGACAGGCCTGGCCCTTTGAGTGACTACATTCTGGCCTCATTCTAAGGCTGATGACGGTCTCATGTCCAACCTTAACATAAGCACAGACCGCTGAACAATGGACCAAAACTCTAAGAGTAGATAAATATGGTAGCAGCTTCAGCCCATGTTCATATTTACTCTTCCCCAGTTTTATCCAATATGTATGCGTTTTTCCTCAGCTTCAAAGGACAGTTGGAAAAGCAGAAGGAATAAAGAGAACTGGGAAGACCACTGACAGTGGCTTTGCAGTCTCTCCCATGTTCTGAGTGCACGCTTAGAATTCTCCCGTTGACATCTCTACACGTAGGGTCACGGTGTCCCTAACATTTAGCCTTCTGGTTATAAATAAAAAGGCATGGTCTAGAAGTGAATGAAGGTGGTACTCTGTAGAGAAAGGGAAGAACACTTTATGAAGTTCAGGTTTTATTTTTTTAAAGTGTTAACACAGAAAGATAATCTGACTTCTTTGAAAAGGCTTATTTTTAATCTAAAGATGACTGCTTTCTAGCATAAAGGGAGACTTAGGGGAAATAGAAATAGCTTTCTGTAGGTGATTTATAATGCAAGCTATTTGTGGGGATTAAGACTGTCTACCTGGGTTTGAGTAATTTGATTACTTAAAAACTTGAATGAGCACAAGGCAGTTAATTTGTCAGCTTTCTGGTTGACCTCTGTGTCATCATTTTCTCTCCAGAGGACTTCTGGGGTGGCCACTCAGTTGTGCTAGAGCCTGAAATAGCACTTAGTTCTTCTTCCTCCAGACAGACCCCTCCTCAGGTCTTTCACAATGGTTGCCTTTGAGCCCAGAGATCCTCAGTCTTGCAGGCTTCTGTCTAATGTCTTTGAGGAAAATGCTGGAATCCCTCGGAACAGAGCAGAACTGGAGGGGAGAGGTCATTATCCCAGAGCTGACTAAATTGTGCTGTTTAGTCTGTAAAGCAATTAGGTCTGTGGAATGTAATGTGATACTTTAGGCTGGCTGGACTTTGTGGCCCTTGTCAATCTGTCAGTTATCCATGGGCACCAGCACTGAGCTTTTTGGGCCAGTACCTTGCTCTCCCTGACCCAAACAGATGCTCCAAAATAGACCAGTTTCCTCTTAGGAGTTGGGTAGCTGGGTGTACAAAGGGCCTGGATTTGGATCCTAAGGACTTGGGTTCAAATTTCAGCTTTGCTTCCTTCTTGGTGTTTAATCTGAAGTAGGGCCAGTCACTGCAGCTTTCCTGAGCGAGTCTCAGTGGCATTAAGTGGGCCTGGTCTTCTCCAACAGACTTAACAGAATTATGCAGGGTTGGCATGGGCCTGGCATGTGGTTAGAGTGCTGTGTGTTCTCCTGAGTCATCCAGATCCCTCCCTGTGCATTGTGGCTCTCTGCTACTTGGTTGGCAGCAACCATGTTCAAAATATCTGCCATGGTTTCTATCTGCTTCTTGAGAATACTGGCTGGCCTGAAGACCTCCATGGATATCTCTTCCCTACCATTTCTATAGGTCTCTCTTGCTATTCTATACCACAGTATCCTGGCTGTTTCCTACACACCACTTAGCTATGGTTTTCCTTTTACTTGCTTAATTCTTATCTGTCTTCCCCACCTGATTGTAAGCCTCATAAGAGTGTGAACATAGTTGCTTTAGTCACACTATGCCCTATCGCCTAGCATAGTACCTGGTATATAGTAACTACTCAGTAAATATTTTGTAGCATGAATGAATGAAAAATAATACATGTCCAATAGGCAGACAATGGGCAGGTTGAGACAGATGCTCTCCTCTTTGCTGGCCTGATAAAGGCTCAAGGTCAGAATCACGCCCTTGGAAGGTCTGACAGGGCAGCCTCATTCCTGGGTACGCCTGGTTGCATTCTCACCTCCTTTATACCGTGCACAGACTTGGACTCTCTACCTCTGGACTTCTTTTACATGAACAAAAAATAATTTTCTATTTCATTTATGCTGCTGTTATTTTGGATTTTCTGCTTTAAGCGGCCAAAATTTATTTAGGTGATACACCAAGGACTTTAATTCAAGGGCAGCTCCACTGGGCTAGAGGCTGCTTTGGAAGAGCAAATAAAATAATGAGGGGCCTTTGTGTACTTGTGAGGAGTGGGGGAGGTTTCACCAGAATCTTGGGTGTGTTTGGGGCAGGAAGGAGTCTCTTTTCCCTAGTGAAAGATAAAGCACTGGGAAGACTCTTCCTACACTGCACACTGAGGCAAGCCTACTTTGCTCTGTGTAGACTCCGGCGCACATTTGTTTTAAATTATTCTCTAATTGCTTAAGTGTTTGTGGTGTCTTTGCTCTTAACTTGGGGGCCTGCGGAGTGGAAGGAGGGAATCTCATTGTCCCCATCCTGTTAACCCCAGGGTGGAGACCCTCATGGAAATTCCCCTTACTGGGCCTAGTGTGAGGGCAGTTGGTCAGAAAGCCAAGACCCCTGGATGTGGGGAATGGAATGACCACTGGACATCCCTTCTAATCCTTCAAATTCCAAATCCTAACTTGGTGCTGTGTTGGGAAATCTGGCTGTTTTTCTTTTGTGGCAATGCTAACATATACCTAATTAGTCTGTTTGTCTTAATATCCACCCACTCTTCAAAGGGAAAAGAAAATAGCTGGGGCTTAAAATAGTTCAGTTGTATATGTGGGAGCCATTGCCAGCGCTGTAATAAATACCAAAAACCTCTTTTTGGTCTCTGCTGGACTTGTTTCTGGGGCAAAAAGCTGCAGGGACCTGGATGATACTCTCTCTGATGGGATCATGGGTGGGCTCTTTAGCTGCAGGGAGGGACACACATCTCACAGTGCTTAGGAGTCGCCACACTGTCACAGACTGTCATAGATGGGAGAGACAAGGAAATCATAGAGATCAGCCCTACTGTTTACACCTGGGATTACAGAGGCCCAGAGATGGAGAATGACTTGCTCAAGATCTCACAGCTTGGAATGGCAGAGCACTAACTTGAATGTATCTGAGGTTCACTCCTCTTTCTTCATACTTAAAGTCACAGGCATATAGAATCCAACCTCCACATTTAATGGGCAGCCCTCCCATGAGCCTCACCTGTGATCTCTTCTTACCCAAATCCAGTGACTTCTAAATTCTATTCATCTGTAAGAACAGCTAGTCATTTGTTGAACCCTCACTCTGTGCCTCGGTTCTGTGCTTCACATATATGGTTCATCTTATCCTCACAACAAGCTCATAAGGTTACATTAGATAACTATTATCACTATTAATAGTTATAACTTGTGGATAACTATTATTATCCCCTCTGAAGCTTGGAGAGGTGGTCATAAGTAACTTGTCCAAACTCACACATCTTGAAGTGATGGGTCTAGGTATTCTTGCAGTCTAACCCCAGAGTCCCTAGTCTTAACTCCTGTACTACACAGCCTTCTAGACTTTTAGTATCTTAGTTTTTCTGTGCAAGGAATCCAGTACTACTCACCAAACATCAAAAGACATGTCCCTGGAGTTCTTTGGTGAAGATAGAGTCACATGGACCTGTTCATAGTTTCTGGTCTGCTCTGCTTGGTGGCCATACTTGTGGCCCATGTTTAATGCATATAACTTACTTAACTTTTTTAATTTTTTCAACGTTTTTTATTTATTTTTGGGACAGAGAGAGACAGAGCATGAACGGGGGAGGGGCAGAGAGAGAGGGAGACACAGAATCGGAAACAGGCTCCAGGCTCCGAGCCATCAGCCCAGAGCCTGACGCGGGGCTCGAACTCACAGACCGCGAGATCGTGACCTGGCTGAAGTCGGACGCTTAACCGACTGTGCCACCCAGGCGCCCCAACTTTTTTAGAACTCATACTTGCATGGTTTTAAATGGGATCCAAAATGAGAAAGGGCATTTCAACAGATCCAGGCTGCTGTTCAAGCTGCTTTGCCACGTGGGCTGTATGACCCAGCACATCCAAAGGTGCCTGAAATATCTGTGGCAGATTGGGATGTTTATGTGAAGCCTGTGGCAGACCTTAATTGGTGAATCACAGTGAAGATCATCAGCATTTTGAGCAGATATGTCATCTTATATGGATAACTAGTTTTCTCTGAGGAACAGATTTGGCTTGCTCCTGGGCCCTAGTCGAGGTTAAACACACTTAACTATAGGCCAACAAGTTACCGTGTGACTTCAGAAGCTCATTATGAACTGGGTATTAGCTGTCTGATATGTTAAACCATCAAGCTGGGCATGCATGCACCATTCCATCATCAAATGGAAGTGTTATACATAAAATTGGGTTCAGACAAGTCTTAAAGCACAAGTAAGGTGCATGTTGCATGAACAAGTAGCCAAGATGCCATGGCCCATACTCCTGTTGGGGGTCAGCTTCATGTGCTTGCAACCTGGGTGTTCTCACAGGGCCCATATTCAGATTGGTCTCACATTTGGCTTAATGTTCTGCTGTCACTGTCTTAACATTCTCTTTTTTTTTTAAATTTTTTTTAACGTTTATTTTTGAGACAGAGAGAGACAGAGCATGAACGGGGGAGGGGCAGAGAGAGAGGGAGACACAGAATCGGAAGCAGGCTCCAGGCTCTGAGCCATCAGCCCAGAGCCCGATGCGGGGCTCAAACTCACGGATCGCGAGATCTTGACCTGAGCTGAAGTCAGACGCTCAACCGACTGAGCCACCCAGGCACCCCTGTCTTAACATTCTTAATAACTTTTGAAAAAGGGGCTTTTCATTTTCATTTTGTTCTGGGCTCCACAAGTTGTGTAGCCAGTCCTGTTCCTGCCACATTGCTTCCTCCCTCTTAACATGCATCTATAATTTCATGGGGGAGTTTTCAATGACCAGTTGACTAAAGAAGAAAAAAATTTGAGTTTGGTTTATGTATGATTCTTGCAAGATGTTGATATTACCTGAAGATAGATGGCTGCAAAACTATAGCCCTATTCCAGAGTGTCCCTGAATTTACAATGATGAACAAATATCGTTTCAGTGGACAGATCATTCATCTTTTCTAGAAGAAGAGATTACCAAAGGTTAGGATCTACACTGATTCATGCAGAGTGGATAATGGTTTGGTAAATGGTCAGGGACTTGGAAAACTGATGACAAGGAGGCCTGGAAAAGAGGTATACAGATATACTTACACATAATATAAAGATATTTGTATCTCTGCCCACCAAAGAATAACCTCAGCAGAGGAGAAACTTAATAATCTGACAGACAAGATGACTCATTCTAGAGATCAGGCAGCCTCTTTCCCCAGTCACCTTTCCCTGACCAATTGGTTTATGAACAACATGGCCATGTGGCAGGAATAGAGGTTGTACATGGGCTCAGCAACATAGACTTCCCTTTACCAAAGCTAATTTGGCTATAGCCACTGCCGAGTGCCTAATATGCCAATGGTAGAAACTAACAGCGAGCACTTGATAGTACACTATTTCTTATGGGGAAACAACCAACCACTTGATGGTAGGTCAAATATAATGGATTGTTTCCATCATGGAAGGAGGCAGAGCTTTGTTCTTGCTGGAGTAAATACTTTCCTTGGACATAGAGTTGCCTTTCCTTCTCACAGTGCTTCTGCCAAACCACTCCACATGGAATTACAGAGTGCCTTATTCACGATCATGGTATTCAATACAGTATTGCTTCTGACCAAGGAAATCATTTCACAGCCAATGAGGTATAGTGATGGGCTTGTGCTCATGGAGTTTCCTAATCTTACCCTGTTCTACATCAGCCTGAAGCAGCTGACCTGATAATGAAATGTTCTTTTTAAGACATAGTTATGGCACCATCTGGGTGGCAATACCCTGCAGAGCTGGGGCAATGTCCTATAGGATGAGGCATATGATCTAAATCAGTGACTAACATACAGTTGACCCTTGGACAACACAAGGATTCACCTAGGGGTACTGACCCCCACATGTTTGAAAATCTGATCTTTGAATTCTGCTAGACTTAACAGACTTAACTGTTAGTAGCCTACTGTTAACTGGAAGCCTTACTGAAAACATAAATAGTTGATTAACCCATATTTCATATATTATATGCATTGTGTACTGTATTCTTACAATAAAGTAAGCTAGAGAAAAGGTTAAGAAAATCACAAGGAAGAGAAAAATACATATACAGTAATTCGCTGTATTTATTGAAGTGGACCAGTGCAATTCAAACTAGGTTGACCAAGGGTCAACTGTATAGTGCTTTTTATTTCATAGTCAGGATTCATGGGTTCTTGAATCAAGAAGTGTGTTCTCTAACTATTACCACTAGTGATCTCACTAGTGAAGCTTTTGCTTTTGGTTCCTGAATATTTAGGCTCTTGTCTGCAGGCCTTTGTTTCCAAAAGAAATAGACATCCACCACAGCAATTATTCCATTAAATTGGAAGTTGGGACTGCCTCCTGACCTCTTTAAGTTCTTCATGCTAGGAAATCAACAGGCAAACAAGGACTACTGTGACAGCATAGGTGATTTACCTTATCAAGGGGAAATTTGCTGCTACTACACAATGAGGGTGAGGAGGAACACGCTCATAATGTCTGGAATGCAGGAGATCCTGTGGGGCATGTCTTAGTTCTCCAATGTCCTATGACAAAAATCAATGGTAAAATACAGCAACCTAATACAGGTTGGACTGCTGGTGGTCCAGAACCTTTAAGGATAAAGATTGGGTCACTCCCATTAGGTAAGAAATCTTGACTACCTGCAAATGCTTATTGGAGGCAAAGGGAATATTGAATGGGTAGTAGAAGAAGGTAGTTATAAGGACCAGCTACAATCACATGATCAGTTGCAGAAATGGGGACTATAATACAGTAGTTCACTCTTATCTGTGATTTTGCTTTCCACAGTTTCAGTTGCCCACAGTCAACTGCCATCTAGAAACAGAGGATTCTATTGATGTATCATGAGAAGGCCAATAGTAGCCTAACACTGCATCACAGCGCCTATGTCACTCAGCTCACTTCATCTCATCATACAGGCATTTTATCATTGCACATCATCACAAGAAGGGTAAGTGCAGCATAATAAGATATTTTGAGAAAGAGAGAGACCACATTCATAAAACCTTTACTACTGTGTACTGTTGTGATTGCTCTATTTTATTAATGTTCAGTAAGATGCTCATATCTCACTGTGCCTAATTTGTACATAACTTTATTATAGGTATGTATGTAGCGGAAAAGACATGGCATATATAGACTTTGGTACCATCTGAGGTTTCAGGCATTCACTGGTGGTCTTGGAACACATCCCCTATGGATAAAAGCAGACCACTGTAGTTATGAATATTTCTTCCTTATTTTTCTATGAATATATTAACCTATTTTCTCACTTTCTTTCCCTCTCCCATTTATTTGCCTCTAACATAAGATGAGTTAACAGTGTTTAGCTTGCTATTTTAGTATTCAGCTTCTAAGATAGCCCCAGATGAACTTGACTCAGCTACAAGAGAAATGAACATCACCTAAAGGCAAGTAAAATAACTTCATATCTTCTTTTATAGAAAAAGTTACTGTGTTTTTGGTGGTTCTTAAAATAGTTGCATCATGAGGCGAAGTATTATCTTGCTATTGTCTCTATTTGGATGTTGAATGTGATTGAAAAAATAGGTATGGATGCCAAGTTGTCATGGGGTAGACTTTAAGGGCATTGTATTATGTCAATTTAACTAAGCTGAAACTATATTTCACAGAATTCTTTTCTCTGCATAGTTCCAGGGTAGGGTTGGCCACAAGAGAAATGTGCATACAATTTGAAAGGTAGAAGTGAAACTATGGTCATTTTCTTATACTCTGAAGGTTGTTGTAGGGCAGATGGTATTGCAACTCAAGTACCTTGTGATTGATATGCTGGCTCACGTTGTTGGTGAGAAGTAGAAGTGGGGCACATAGTTCTACCAGCTCCTACTGGATCCCTTCCTCCCTTCTCTTCATCCTGAGCTGGGCACATGTGAAGCTGTGTGGTAAATGTGCCCCTAATCCTGCAGGCTGTTTGGGTCACTGAGAACAGAGGAGGTGAAATACAGACATGGTTCTAGTCTGATCTTCCAAGTTCCAGCTGAACCTTAGTTTCTCCATTTCACATCCATCTTCCCTTTATAACTTCTAGCTCTGCTGACTTTGGGCCCAACACAAGATATAGAAATAACAGCCTTAAACAGACTGAAATACTGTCCTCCACTCTAGGTATCATTCCCATAATAAATCTCTTTTTCTGTATCACTCTTCGTGGTTCATCTTCTCTGAGTGAACCCTGACTGATACACCTAGAATGAGAAGTCCTCTTTCAAATCCTTTTATATTCATTGTCTACTTAATCTTATGGCATCCTCTTGAGGTAGCTATTACTATTGTCATTTTGAAGATAAGAACTTTGAAATCAGAGAGGTTAAGAAATATTCCTGAAGTCACATAGCTATTATATAGCCAAGCCAGGACTCCGAATCAGGCCTAATAGATTCTGAGTCCAAAATTCTTCTGTCTCCCACACACTTTGAATCTATAATTTGTTATATATATATATATATATATATATATATATATATATATATATGAATTTGTGTTCTGTCGCTCTGTCTCTGATCCTTGTGTCACCAGAGAAGAAACTAAAAATTAGTTTTCATGAAGGTGATCATGAAATCAACTTTACTTTTGTCTCCTGCTACCATTTCACACCTGTAGCTTGGAGGGTTTCCTTTCCCAGCCTCCATGTAAAATCTCAGGCCCAATGACTTTTTCTCTTCACTAGTAGACAATAGAACATTCTACAAACATGGTAGGGGGTAAAACATAGCCTTGTTTTAAAATACCCAATCCTGTATATTAATTGGCAATTCTCATTTATATTTAGAGTAAGACTCTTTTCTCTGACCCCCCCATACCCATCTCCTTCCAGATAAAATTGGCTGCAGTCTAACTGCCTACCTTTGAAGAAAGAATGTGGTTAGCATCCTTCTCTCTTTCTTGCCTGACTCTTCCCCGGCTCATACTCCCTTTAGGATTGGAGCTGGGAGGAGAGAAGAGAGACAGGAAAGTCATTTTTTAAACAGTTTTGTATATCATAGTTTATAAACCATAAAATTAATCTGTTGTAAGTGTGCAACTCAATGATTTTTAGTATATTTGTAGAGATGTGCCACCACGTCTACATTACTCCAAAAACTGTTCTCAACCCACATGCCGTTAAGCCTCATTTCTTTTTTCAGTCCAAGGGAACCACTGATCTGCTTTCTGTTTTTATAAATTTGCCTTTTCTGGATATTTCCTATAAATGGAATAATACACTATGTACTATTTTGTATCTGGATTCTTTCATTTATCATTGATTTTTTTATACTCATCCATATTGTGATACGAATCAGAGATATGTTCCTTTTTATTGCCAAATAGTATTCTATTGTATGGATATATCATGCTCTTTACTCATTCACCAGTTGATGAACATTTGGACTATTTTCAGTTTGGGGCTATTATGAACAATGTTGTTATGAACATTCACATGCATGTCTTTGTGTGGATATTTCTTTTTATCCTACTGGGTTTGCTTCCAGAAAAGGAATTTTTGAGTCTAATGGTAAATTTATATTTAAGTTTATAAGAAACATTCAGACTGTCTTCCAAAGAGGCTGCACCATTTTCCATTCCTATCAGCAATGTCTGATGATTCCAGTCTCTTCACATCCTCACCAACACTTAGTGTTGTCTTTTTATTTTGCTTTTAAGTTTTTTTTATTTTAATACTATTATAGTTAACATACAGTGTTATATTAGTTTTGAGTGTATGATATAGTATGTTGTCTTTTTGATCCTAGCCACTCTAGTGGATGTATAGAGGTATCTCACTGTGGTTTTAATTCTCATTTCCCTAATGACCAATGATGTTGAGTGTCTCTTCGTGTACTTATTAGCTACATATGTAACTCCTCTCCTAAAATATCTGTTCAAATATTTTGTCCATTTTAAAATTGGGTTGTTAGTCTTTTTCTTATTGAATAAAATTTACTTATGTTTTTAGATATACGTCCTTTATCAGATACATGATTTGCAAGTAACTTCTCCATATATGGCTTGTCTTTTCATTCCCATGGTGTCTTTTGAAATGCAAAACTTTAAACTTTTGATCAAGTCCAGTTTGTCACTTTTTTTCTCTGATGGATTATACTTCTAGTGTCATATTTAAGTACTCTTTTCTAAATCCAAGGTCACAAAGGTCTTCTCCTATTTTTATTTTAAGAAGTTCTGTAATTTTAGTTCTCTCACTTAAGTCTGCAATTTGAGTTAAAATTTTTTATGTATATCTCCAATTGCTTGACACTATTTGTTGAAAAAAAAATCCTTTCCCATTGAATTGTGGTTTTATTTTTGGACCTTCAATTCTGTGCCATTGATCTATAATATAGACTGTACGTAGATTCTATATGCCCATTCTTATGCCAACACCACGCTGTCTTGATTATTGTAAGTTTCTAATAAATTTTGAGGTCAGGTAATGTAAATCCTCCAACTTTGTTCTTCTTTTTCAATTTTCCTCTGGTTCTGGTGTCTTGCATTTTATATGAATTTTAAGATAAGCTTGCCAATTTTTTTTCTTTGCCAAAAACAAGCCCCCAAACTTTGGTTAGATTTTGATAGGGGTGCATTGAATCTATACCTCAGTTTGGAAAGAAATGTCATTCAATAATACCGAGACTTCCAATCCATAAACACTTAGGAGGAGCACAGGAGTGCCCTCTAATCTGTGGTTTCACTTTCCATGATTTCAGTTACCGTGGTCAATGGCAGTCCTGAAGCAGATGATCCTCCTTCTAACATATTGTCAGAAGGTCAATAGTACCCTGACGTTATGTCATGATGCCTACGTCATTCACCTCACTTTGTCTCATCATAGATATTTTATCACCTCACCTTAGCATAAGAAGGGTGCGTACAGTACAGCCAATATTTTGAGAGAGAAACTACATGCACATAACTTTTATTACAGTAAATGGTTATAATTGTTCTATTTCATTATTAGTTGTTAATCTCTTACTATGCTTAATTTAGAAATTAGATATGTATGTTTAGGAAAAAACATAGTATATAGAGGGTTCAGTACTATTCGTGTTTTCAGGCATCCACTGGGCATCTTGGAACATATCCCTGAAGATAAGGGGGGTACTACTCTGTGTTGTTTGATTCCCAAATATTTGGGAATTTCCCAGATTTCTTTTTGTTGATGTTTCATTATGTAATTCCTCTGTGGTCAGATATCATACTTGGTATGATTTCAATCCTTTTGAATGTATTGAAATTTATTATGCCCAGTTTATGGTCTTTGCTGTAGAAAGTTCCAGATATGCTAAACAGAAATACTATTAGAGTGGAACATACTTCATAATGATAAAATTGTCACCCAATGGTTGCAGATTAGCAAGCATACTTGAAATATTCTTCAGGAAAGACCATACGCTAGGCCATAAAATAAGTCTCAATCAATTAAAAAAGATTGAAATTGCACAAAGCATGGTGTTTGACCACAAAGGAATTAAATTATAGTATCAGACAAAGTAGACTTTAAGACACATACACACATGTACATGCACATACATACAGATACTAATTATATCGAAGTTGGTTGATAGAGTTGTTCAAGTCTTCTGTATCCTTGCTAATTTACTGTCTAGTGTTTTGATCACTATTATAATTGAATTTTCTACTTCTTCCTTCAATTTTGTCACTTTTTACTTTATGATTTATGACGTTCTGTTATTTTTATATCTTCCTGATATAGTGACTGTTTTATCATTAAGAAATATTCTTTGTTTATAACACTATTTCTGATTTTGAAGTATATGTTGCCTGACATCAATATTGTCACTCCAGATTTTTGTGGATGCTGTTTACACAGTATATTGTTTTTCTAACCTTTTACTTTCAACCTGTTTGTGTCTTTGACTCTAAGGTCTTTTCTTGCAGACAGCATAGAGTCGATTCTACATGTTCATTCACTATTAATGTGCTTATTTTTATGGTTGGATTTACATTTACCATTTGCTATTTTTTTCCTGTGTTTCCCGTTCCTCCTTGCCAGCTTTTTGTCTGTGTTAAATAAGTTTTTAAGGAGTATCATTTTAATTTCTTTTTACTTTAACTATGCTTGGGGATTATTTTTCCTAATTTTTGAAGAACAGTTTTGCTGGATTTAGAATTTATTCATGAAGAATAAGAATATTTTCTTTCCTCTCTTTAAATGTCATTTAACTGTCTTCCGGCCTCCACTGTTTCAGATGAGAAGTCAGCCATTGTCCTATTGCTACTCCTTATATGTAATGAATATTTTTTCCCCACTTCCTTCAAGATTTTCTCTTTGTCTTGGCTTTGAAGCATTTGACTGTGATATGTCTAGGTGTGAATTTCTTTGTGTTTATTCAACTTAGATTTTTGAACTTCTTGGATCAGTAGCTTAAGTAGATCAGCAGATTTTCATTAAATTTTGCAACATTTATGCCACCATATATTTAATTGGGGGGGGTCTGATTCTATCTCTTCTCTCCTGGAACTTCTATTATATGAATATTGGCACAGTTGATGTTTGAGGCTTTGTTGGTTTTTCTTCATTTGTTCTCTCTGTTCTTCAGATTGGTAATTTCTATTCCTCTATCCTCAAGTTCACTGATTCTTTCTTCTACCATCTTGGATCTGTTACTGAGCCTTTCAGTGGATTTTTCATTTTAGTTGTAGTTTTCAACTTGAGAATTTTCATTTGGTTCTTTTTAAAACCATAGTATCTATGGTTTTATAGGGACTGAGAATCCCTATTTGTGCATTCATTGTTGTCATTGTTTCTTTTAATTCTTTAAAGATTGCTTTCTTCAATTCTTTGGATGTATTTAGAATAGCTGTTTTTAAGTCTTTGCTAAATCCAGCATTTGAAGACACTCAAATGGTTTCTATTGACTGCTTTTATTTCTTGCATATGGGCTAAACTTTACTGTTTCTTTGTGTGCTTTGTAAGATTTTTTTTTGTTGAAATTAGACATTTCATTTTATTTTTTAAAGGTTTGTTTATTTCTGAGAGAGAGAGAGAGCTTAAGCAGGGGAGGGGCAGATAGGAGGGAGGGGGGCAGAGGATTCAAAATGGGCTCTGGGCTGAAGCAGAGATTCGGGGCTCAAACTCACCAACCATATCATGACCTGAGCCGAAGTCGGATGCTCAACTGTCTGAGCCACCCAGGTGCCCTCAATATTAGACATTTTAGACACCCTTTTGTAGCAACTTTGGTTTCTTATCCTCACCCCCTGCACTAAGTTTGTTGTGGCTGTTTTGCATGTTTGTTTTGTAACTTGCCTTGGCTAAATCTGTGAAGCCTGCAGTATATGGACACTGATGTCTTGGCTCAGTTTTGTTTTGAATATTCTTACTTCTATTTATAAAATTCGCATCCCAAATGTTACCTTTGTGTCTTCCTAGTGGTCAGTCAGTGATTTCACACAGCTTCAAGCCAGAACACCAAAGATTCCCATTATTTTTACCCAAAGTTTATCAGTCTTTAAAGTATAAACACCTCTCAGATTGTCATATGCCTTTGGTTGATTTCAGGAGTGCTGAAATAGTTGTTTTTGTCAATTTAATCCAGATTTCTAGTTGCTTTGGGGGAATATGGTATGCTGATCTCCTTCCTCAGCCATGGTTGGAAGTTCCTCCTTTCACAGAGAAGTTTTTACTTGACTGGTATAGTTGTCAAATGGCTTTGCATATATCACATTCTTTTTCCTGTGAGCCCTTGGGTGGGTTCTTCAGAGATTACTCATTGGGGGTCCTGCAACTCCTATTATATGGGTTGTGCATTTTCTTCCTTCATCTGTTTCTCCCCCACTTAGTTTGGTTTTCCAATGATCCACTCCACATCAACTCTTGATTGTGGCCCCATAATTCTTCCAGGTAGTCCCCTTTGATAAGATCTAAAAAGGCTCCCGGCTCACTTTCTCTCCCATGTGGACCACATATGGTCCTCAGGAAACATGTATTAATCCATGCTCTAGCAAGCTCAGAGAGTGCCAGCCTTCCCAATAAAGCAACTGCTCTCCTTTGATCCACCACGAAATCAATTCATCATCTGTCTCTTGCTTTCTAGATTTCCAGGCTGGAGTCCAACATTGTCCACAATTTCTAGATTTGGGAAGCACTTAGTGAAGTCCTTGACTCATCACCCTCAAGCTATTCTCATCATGGGGTAAAGGGAAGGAATTCTGGTACAGGTCTCTCAAAGAAATCATCCTCAGAACATTCTTTCTCTACTTCCACACTTCCAATGCTTTTTATAGGAAGGGATTTTTAGAGGCATAAAACCAGTACTCAGATATTTCCTTTCAAAAATCTGCCTCTTACTCTGAAACATTATTTTAGAATTTCTTATCTATTGTATCTTGCTGCCTCATTAAAAATTCCAATTCAGCATCCTATTACACTTGTGTTTATTTTTACAGATTTCTTATGGTCCCCTTCAGACTAAACAGTGTTTCTTAAA
Organism: Panthera leo; assembly: GCF_018350215.1. Taxonomy (NCBI): domain Eukaryota; kingdom Metazoa; phylum Chordata; class Mammalia; order Carnivora; family Felidae; genus Panthera; species Panthera leo. Next base: position 37,922,100 of record NC_056683.1, read on the forward strand.
AGTTATGGAATGTTCATAGATGTTATGTGAAAAATGGGTCCTATGAGGAAATTACTTTGGGGAATACTGTGCTAAGCAAAGAAAAGCAGATTTTTTCTGCAGGCCTTCTCAGAACCTTCAATATGCAAATATGCATTGCATACATAATATATAGTTTTTATCAAACTTTTTTGACCATGAGGAACTCTCCCCCTACCTTTTTGGCAAGCCATTTAAAGGGATTAGCATTCTGTAGGACATATTTTGGAAATATTGGCCTGGAAGATACCCATAAAAAGGGAAGGTAATTTTTCCTTCATCCAGAGAACTCCCCTAAGGCAGGAAGTGCATTATTGCCTTTTACCTCCTCCTAACCACAACAATTCAGAAAGTTTCATGTGCTTTTATTTTTTAAATAAATGCATTATTTTTTAATGACTGTAGAACTTGATTGTATGGTTTTTCTACTAGACCAAATTCCTTAATGATAGGAACCCCATCTTGTTCACCTTTGCATCTCCAAGGCTTACTTACCACAGCGCTTGGCACCTAACGGGAATGAAAGAGCAAATGGCATTAGAGGAGGATTTCTCCTCCCCCTCCTCCCCTTCCTCCTCCTCTCTTCTTTTCTTCTTCCTTCTTCTCCTTCTCCTTCTTCCTCCCCTCCTCCTTCTCCTCCTCCTCTTTCTTCTCCTCTTCTTTCTTCCTCTCCTCCATCTTCTTCCCTTCCTCCTCCTCCTTTTTCCTCTTCTTTAATGTTTATTTATTTTTGAGAGAGACAGAGACAGAGCACAAGCGGGGGAAGGGTAGAGAGAGACAGAGACACAGAATCGGAAGCAGGCTCCAGGCTCTGAGCTGTCAGCACAGATCCTGACGCGGGGCTTGAACTCCCAAACTGCGAGATCATGACCTGAGCTGAAGTCGGACACCCAACTGACTGAGCCACCCGGGTGCCCCTCCTTTTCTTTAAAGAAAGTAAGAAAGTCTTCTCACCAGAGTCCCAAACCACATATATACACCAACTGGGCATTTATGACACTCCCCCAGAGTGTGAAAATCTGTGCTTGTGCATATTTACAGGAGAATTCATTAAGTGTGCGAATGTCCTGTACTCTTTCCAAGGGCAACCCAGGTGGGTTTTATCTTTTTATCTGTGTGTGTGTGTGTGTGTGTGTGTGTGTGTGTGTGTGAGAGAGAGAGAGAGAGAGAGAGAGAGAGAGAGAGAGAGAGGTTGTGCGCATACAACTGAAAAGACGAGTTACTGAGAACTTTCCAAAAGAAATGAATGGGATAAAACAGATTGCCAAGTTACTGAGTGGTAATTAAGAACAGATTCCTAACATCATCACTTTGCCATTTTTAAGATATTTTCCTTTAAAAGACAAAACCACCGAATGATGAAACATGTCATGCTTCTCCTGAAGTCACAAGTTCCTGCTCAGTTGAATACACACATATACACCAGCCCGGAGTCACACATGCTTGAAGACTGTAAGCAGTCTCAAATTATTTTTCAATGGAGAAAAGTGTGTGTGTGTGTGTGACCCATTCTCACCCTCACTAGACATCAGTTGGGAAGATTCCTTTCTCTCACATTTCAAAATACAACTTTACTCTGAAGCTAACTGAAACGCTTGGCCCTGATTGTTATTTTTCACAGGGCTTTGAGCTACTGAAAATGGGACTAGAATGGGAGTTTGTATGCAGTCGTGAGTGTGCAAATATTCTGACTCCAGAAATAACACGAGAAGCTGTGGCTACTAGCGAGCGTGGCCTTTCCCAGCTTGCGGACCTTAGGCTCTGATCATACCGTGTCTTGGGAGGGTGGGAAGGAATCTCACTCCCTTTCCCGCCCACTCAAGCACTGTGCACACTGTGTGATAGTCCATCCTCTATCTGGCCAGGTGCGGTGCCTCACTGGCCCTGCTGGGGGGCCACATACCAGATTAGACACACGCGTGGCCTGCCTCGCCATGGGGGTAGAGGGCCGCCGCCACGATGTCCCGGGATTGTGTGTCTTGTGGTTAAACACTTAGGGTTTTGACGTAGGCAAGGCAGCAGAGCCGACCCTCGAAGCCACTGCAAACAACCTGAGAAGGCTTCTCAAAAAATGCAGTCCTGCGCCTCGGAAGGAGACGGCTTTTATGGGGCAATTTTCCAATCGCTGCCTATTTGGTGTGGTCATGTCTGATCCAGGGGAAGTTTCTTAACTCTGGGCAAAGAGGCTTGCAGAGGACTGGATGCCAGGAACCTGGTGAATTGTACATTACTGTTAAGTGCATTGTCGGTATTAACTAACGGAGGAGCCGTGTGTCTGTCTGTGTTGGTGGTGCCAGGGGAGGAGACGGGAAGGGACGAAGAGAAGGAAAAGAACAATGGCCATCTGTAAGGTACAGACGTTCTGTAATTTGGTTCTCACTCTGCACCATGGGGTCGATACTCCTGTTAAACTGTATTTTTCACAGAAGATGTTCTTACTCAGCTGTAAAAGCCAGAACTGGGATTAGAAACCAGGTTTTTTTGATACCATATTTGGAGGCCTTTCTACTATACCACAATGAGGACCTAAGTAAGCCATCTTTGAGCAGTGCGTGTACTATTCATCGTTTCCAGGAAGAAACTGTGGTAGCTCTGGACTTTTTCTGTCTTTAGTTGTATGCTTGGAAGTTATGTGTTGACAATAGGAGGCCAGGAGGCCTGTTCTAAACAATGAAGATTGCATCTCTTATTATCAGTAAGAGAAGCAGGATGGGGCCTATGATCAAAATGCCTGAGGGGTGACATGTCCCTGCTGAACTGGGTCCAGTTTAGAACAAGCTTCTTCTGCCTTCTGGGCACTAACAGTACCCTTGGTACAGAGTCTGGCACTTTCCTGAGCAGAACCTGGGGGTCCGTGGAGTGATTCTGACGAGGGCTTACACGGTGGGATGAGAGAAACCTTTTTTCCTTAATTTGACCATTTCCACAGTGATCTGGGATGGAATAATCTTCATCCTATGTTATTTATTTTTATTTATTTTTGAGAGACAGAGAGAGAGAGAGAGAGAGAGAGAGAGAGCGCACAAGTGTGTGAATAGAGGAGGGGTGAATGGAGAGAAAGAGAGAATCCCAAGGAGGCTCCATGCTCAGAGCAGAGCCCAACACAGGGGTCGATCCCATGATCATGACCTGAGCTGAGATCAAGAGTCAGACACTCAACCAACTGAGCCGCCCAGGTGCCCCTACATCCCCTGCTATTGAAGAGAAACATTGTACTAGGGTTCTCCAGAGAAACAAAACCATCAGGATGTGTGTGTGCGTGTGTGTGTGTGTGTGTGTGTGTGCACACATGTGTGTGTGTAGGTAGATAGATACATTTATTTTAAGGAGTTGGCTCATGCAATTGTGGAGGGTTGATAAGTACGAAATCTGATGTGGGGTAGGCTGACAGGCTGGAGACCCAGGGAAGAGTTGCAGTTCAAGTCTGAAGGCCATTTGCTGACAGAATCCTGGAGACCAATCTTTGTTCTATTAAGGCCTTCTACTGATTGGATAGGCCCACCCACATCATGGAGGTTCTCCAATTTAATTGCCAATCTCACCCTAAAATATCATTATAGAACACCTGGAATAATGGCTGACCAAATATCTGGGCACTGTGGCTGAGCCAAGTTGACAAATAAAATTAACTGTCACAAACACTAAGCTTCAGAAATGCTGAGATCACACAGCACTGAGAAGCAAGGCTGGGGATTTTACTAAGGTCTCTGATTCTAACGAGTTCTCTTCATGATTCTATAGCCCTTGTCAGTAAATCAGGGAAAGGGGTATGTTATACACGGAGAGCCTCATCTCGATTAGATGGTGTATTCACGGGATTCTCATTCAGTCTCCAAAAGGTCTTCAGTGAGTGCTGCCGAGGTCCATGCAGTATAGACCAGGAACTGTACCCCTCGGGAGTGAGCAAGGAGAGACCTTTGTGAAGCCTGCTTCTCCCCATGAATAGGCTGAGCCTTGGAAGTACATGGTCGACTGGAAGCCAGGACAAACTTGGTGAACTATTTGGGGATCTCTCAGTGAAGAAGCAGGCTTTTCTAGATTAGCAGCATGCTACACAGAGTCTCACTGTGTGATCAGGGGACATGTCTGGAACACGCCAATGACTGACAGATGGAGAGGGAGCCTCCTCCCCAGCAGTCTTGAGAATAGGAGGCGCCTCCCTACATTAGAACCTGTGGGTTGGAGGAAGGGGTGTAGAGGGTAAATCACATGACCTGGAAAGGCCTCTCACACTTTATGGATTCTTCAGGGCTCATTGGCCTCAAAAACATCTCGTTAGCAGTGAAATCCACAGGTTTCCATGAGCTTCTCCTGCTTCCTTTCCCAACGGAACCTGAAAAGCTCACCTGGGCAGGGATGGACTCCCCTCTCACAGACCCGGAATATTCCCTTGCACAGCCTCACTTCCCTTGTTCCTATCCCTTTCATGCTCCCCACACACCACCCCTAAGTCTCTGGCCCTTTCCCATCTCATCTTTAATTCTTTCCTTTCTCTCACTTTGCCTGGAATGAGTTAATGAGGATATTGTAAATGGAGTTAATTCTAAAAGGAGTTAATGAGGATATTCTATTTCTCGTTAGGTCTGCCATTGCATTTCTGTTTGGACTGATGCTGCTAATTTCTTTTTTTTTTTTTAATGTTTATTCATTTTTGAGAGACAGAGACAGAGCATGAGTAGGGGAGGGGAAGAGAGAGAACGAGACACAGAATCCAAAGCAGGCTCCAGGCTCTGAGCTGTAAGCACAGAGCCCAACGTGGGGCTTGAACCCATGAACTGTGAGATCATGGCCTGAGCTGAAGTCAGACGCTTAACCGACTGAGCCACCCAAATGCCCCTGGATGTTGCTAATTTCTATAAATTACACTATAACTCCTTATGACCATGGACAATTAGATTAGCCTGTGGCATGATTTTCAAAGGAGAATAGTCACATCCTATTTCCTGATAACTAGAAATGAGTCAGTCATAAAATTCTCTTATGCCTTAGTAACTTTCCTGCATCTTTTGTTTAAACAATAATAATTAAAAATACATACCATTTATTTAAGGATTGCCACATGCTGGGCAATATAGACAATAAAGAGTTGGAAAAGTGGGATTAAAGTTGAGAGGAAGTGGCGGTTGGCATGTACATTTGGTTGTAGAGACAATGGTTGACTTTCCCCAAGAGCTTGTGGTGGAATTTGCGAGAGAAGATGAACTCAAAGGACAGTCCATGACTCTCAGGAGGACAGCCACTGACAGATTCCCTGGGAGCATCAACATGTAGGTGAAGGAAGAACCAAGAACAGAAACCACACAAGGAGGTTGTAGTGACGGGAAGATGTCCCTGAGAAAGGGGAGCTTCAAGAAAGGGGTGGTGTAAGCATTTTAAAGGATGTGAGAATGAAGAGAGACAAGACCGATTCATACAAAAGGTCACTGACCTTAGAAAGAGGAATTGCAGGGATTCAGGACAGGATGTCAGAGGGTAGCTGGAAGGTCATGCGGATCCCAGGAGACAGAAGACTGGACTTAATTCCCAATTGGACTGCGGCACATTCCAGTTCCAGAATTTATTTGCAAACTGCTTCATCTTGGTTGAAGTAACTAGAATTCACATCCATTTAGTAGGAATAAAGATTCTTCATTGGATTTTTTTTTTTTGTTGTGTTATTAAAAATGTTGCAGAAAATCCACAGAATTGGAGTCAGAGGAACTAGGGTAGCATTCAAGGTAACTTATTTGCTGACTGTGTGATCTTGGGCAGGATATTTACCAAATCTGGCTTCTCTTATATACAGAAAAGGGAAGTTATAGTGATAGCTCCCAAAATTGTGAGGTTCAGAGGAGATATATGCGAATAGGCTTTGAAAACTATAAAGAATTATGCCAACACGAACTATCACATTAAAAATAATCATGATACCTATAATTTAATGCTCAGGAATTGTCCCAACATTATATCATATCTTGGTGAATTGATTGGGAGTGTGTCGAGTAAGGTTATATTTGGCTGTAAACAACAGAAGACTCAAACAATCATCTAAACACATAGAAATTTATTTTTCTCACCTAAAAAGAAGTCAGAGGAACTCCTATCTTCCTGCTCCATCCTCCTCAAGTGAGTGACTTCTGTTCTCAAGGTTATAGGATGGCTGCTGTCTCTCCAGGCATCATATCCATGTTCCAAAAGAGCAAAAGTGGCAGAAAGAGGAATAGGGAGTGCCAAGGGGTTGAGGGGGCATGCCATCCTGAATCTGACCTTCTCTTAAAGAGTTTTCATGGAAGCTGACCCTTGTCTTCTGCATGCCAGCCTCACTGGCCAGAACCGGGTTTCTTAGCTATCCCTAGCACCAGGGAGCCCGGAGCAGTGAATATCGTAGACTTCAGTTTCCTGAGTTCCTTAGTGTAGACCCCTTAGAGAAGGGGTCCGTCACTGGCTTTTGGAAGCTGATTTTTAATGTCTACTACAGAGCAGGATTCATCCTGCCAGTGGAGCCTTGATGGGAGGAAGGGGATGGAGGGAGATGGCAGTGAGCTATTATGCTCAGGAGGGCAAACTGACAGTGACCAAACAGCAGGGCTGTGGGCCCTCTGTGGCTTGGACCAAAACATTTTGGCTGTCCCCCACCAAGAGGCCCAGGCCCAAGACTTGGCTCCTTCTGGCAATCAGCCCTAACCAGCTCCTGCCAAAGGGGTAAACACATTCCAACTCCTTGAATCCCTGCTGCACGGTAACTGTGGTTAAGACACCCCCCCACCTCTACCCCATCTGGGCTAATGGAAAGTTCACTAAAGTTGTGTTTTTTTAGTGATGCTTTGCGGTTATCCGTGCTCCTTTCCGTTTAAGGGGAGTTGGATACCTACACATTTATGTTATCGAACTGCACGAGCAATTACATTTATTCTCCAGTCCTCGGGAATCACGAAGGATAAAGCATTAGACCTCTTTTTCTCCACTCTTGAAAGATGGCCCTTAAGCCAAGCCATTTCCCTAAGCCCCTTTAGCTAGGTGGAGGGACAGATGATCGCTGGTTCCGGGTCTTAAACGCTTAGAAAACTGCATGGGTCATCATCTGGTGTGGGCACCATCAGACTGCACACTCCCGGGATTGTGGGGGGTATCAGAGGTCGAATGCTCACCCTGAGGATGGTGCCAATCATGGAAGAGACCGTTGCTCTTGACTGAGGCAATTTCCAGTCCCAGTCATGGAGGTGGATCACAATCATATTGAAGAAAAAAAAAATTAAAAGCAATTTTTTAAAAGCATGAATAAGAGCTATTGTAAACGGCTCAAACTCTCTATATAAGCAGTAAAGTAAGATGAATTGACTGGCACTGAGTTGGAAAAGCTATACAGAGGCAGGGAGTGTGGAACGTAATTTAATAAAAATAAACTTTTTTTTTTTTTTTTTTTTTTTTTTTTTTTTTTTTTATATGTACACACTCCCAAAGAAGAAATGGAAAAGTTGTTAGGGTGTGGACCAGGGCTTCTCTAATTAGCTGTTCTGGTCTGCCTGATTTATCTCTATCCCGGCCCTAGCACCTTCCTGGGACTCCTTCTCCCACGGGAGCACACTTTGGGGAACAAAGGCATCCCCCAGCACCTGACCCCACGGCCGGCTCAGACCAGGTCTTCCAGCCCCTTCCCCAGGGGAGGAGCGGGCAGAAACCCCCCCCCCCCCCCCCCCCCCTCCCCGCTGCCCAGGTCGCCACTCTGGCCTCCTTGACCCTTACTTGTTTCCCAAACAGAGGGAGCCCTGGGAAGGCTTCTTGCCAAAGTTGGAAACAGCTACCCTCATTGTCTGCCTCGCCCTGCCGGCCGCGCTCGCCCTGCCTCCCTCCCCTCCTCTCTGTCTGAAAGTGTGAAAATTACAAATCCCAAGGAACTGCAATCAGAACTCTACCTAGGGAACGTTCAGAGTATCCTTGCCATAAATATCCCGCTCCAAGACGCCTGACGTCAGAGCGGGGCGGGCGGGCGCGGGCCGGCCGGGCGGGGAGCCGCGCCGCCCGCTCTCGGAGCCCGGGGGCGCCCAGAGGAGCCGGGGCGAGCGGCGGCCGGCGGCGGCGGCGGCGGCGGCTTCGGGGCTGCGGGGAGCGGCGGCCGCGCCATGGGGTCCTCGGAGTAAGTGCGCGGCCCTGCCTCTGCTCCGCTTCGCGCCGGGCCGGGCGGGGCGAAGGGGCGCTTTCTGCCGGCACCTCCACGCTTCTCCCCCCCCCTTGCTTTCTCTGCACCGCCGAGAGGGGACTGCAAAGGCGGCCCCTCCGCGGGCTGCCTGTTGTGTTTCTGCAAAGTGTTTGCGGGAGCCAGCGGCCCTCGAGGGGGCTTCCGGGGCCTGTGTGCGTGTCTGTGTGTGTACGGGGCGTGATTTGCGTGTGTGTCTGTGTCTGTCGGTCTTGGCACATCTGGACGCAGGAAGTGTCTTTGGAAAACTTTTTTTTTTTTTTTTTTTTTTTTTAAAGAAATGCTTTTTTTGTGTGTGGCTTTGAAATCGGATTCCTTGTTGTCACAAGTGGACCAACGAACGTTAGCCGGTACCCCCCAAACTGACAACCTTGTGGTGGTGGCTCTTCCCGGGGCTCAGCCTTGTGCCTTTATTCGGGTGATTTAACTCTTCCCAAGCCCCAGCTCCCACTTGCAAACTTGGCCTCTGGCCAGCAGGCAGGGCAGGGGGAGCGGGAGGTTCTTGCTCTCAGCCGCAGTGGTAAACCTTGGGCGAGAGAAGGAGCATCCCAGAAAGGGGGTCCTGACTTCAGGGACCTCGGCACCTGTGGCGGCCACCCAGCCTCCTGCTGTGGCCCTGACATCAGGCAATGAGACTTTGACTTAACCGAGGAAGGCAGGATCCGGTCTGGAGGCAGGTAATTAATTGTAAGGAGGATGAGGAGGAGGGGGCGGTGGGGCCAGGACACTGCGGTTCTGGGTCGGGTCCTGCTCCGGGAGAGGGATGGATGCGTCTGTCACATGTGCCCAAGGTGAGGGACGCGCCTGGTTCTCCGGGAGCGAGCGCCGCGGTGCCCCAAACAAGATGCAAGCTCCTAACATAAAGAGACATGTCTGAACCGTGGGGTGGAGGAAGGGGGGTGGTGGGGGAGAGGGAGAGAGATTTTTATCAAAATTGAACACAGATTGCTGAGGTCTGGGCTTGATTTAACTCTTCTCTCTCTGCCTTGGCTACTTTTCCACAGCTCTGTGGTGGATTTGCAAAGTTCCTGGGAAGGTAGGAAGGCAGATTACGCCTCTCCAGGGAACACTCCCTGGAGGGCTTTCCTTGAAGTCTACAGGGCAAAGAAAGCAACTTCCCATCTCTGGAAAGTTTAGTTTAATGCTTCTCCCTCTTCCGGGTTTGGTGTCAGTTTCTTGGATTTCTCTGAAAAGTGGGCTACTGGAGGGGATGGATTTTCCCTAGGAAGTAGAGGGAGATTGTGCTCTCAGATAGGAGGCTGGGGTGCAGGCCCTGTGGGTCCACCAGCCCTGAATGGCCCAGTGCACATTGCTGGATGTCAGTGTTGGGTCCAAGAACCAGTGACCACAACGAGAGACTTTTCAGCTCTGCCCTAGCCTGGTCTCTAGTTTTATATTTTGCAACAGAGCCAGCCTACAACGTTTGGGTGGGAGGAAGGTTGCTGGACCCTCCCTGTGTCCTAGGAAAAAAAATGAGAGAATGTACAGGACAGGGAGGAAATCTAGATGTAAAAACGGACCCACAGGAAGTTCGAGATTTGGGGTGGATTTTAGAAATTACACAAATTGACCCTTAGGGAAGCAGACAGCAGTGTCGGAAATAGACTCGTTTTCGCTTCAGGAGTTATGTCTTCGCCTTCACTGTGATGAAGAAGAAGGAAACCATCCCAAGGGCTGTGTAAACAAAAGTGCACGTAAACGGGTAGCTGGGTACCGAGGCATGCACGTGCAGGCTCATGTTTATTCGTTTGTCACTGTGCGGGGATGGTCCTGGCCTCTGCCGTGACAGCACACACAGCCCATTTCTCCTCTGTGCTGGGAGCTGCATCCGACTCCCCGTGGTTCTTCCTTTACAAAAAACAACTAGGCTATTATGGTCTTGCTGCCCGCTAGTTGCACGCTCACTCCTGAGTTTTCAGAACTGTTCCTCCACATCCTGGGATGCTGAGTGAATACTCGTGCCCCCATCAGGACAAGAAGAGGAGAGAAACTTGTCCTGGGCGATAGAACTCTGAAAAAAGTCAGGAGTTCAGGAAGCGGGAGGCGGAGAGGGCAGGACCAGTAGGGAGGCCTATGAATGTGTTTTCTTTTGGTGAGTGTGGGGGAGGTGGAAAGCCTACTGCTTTCTGTGGGAACATGTTCTCTCCCGGGTCTGCTTTCCCAACCCCCCGCCCCCGGAGTTTTTGAAACTAAACAGGTTAGACTCTGCCCCTTCCTGAAGAGCCTGGGATCCAGGGGTAAAGGCAAGGGCATGCCTACCTGCAGGTGGCTGGGAGGCAGCAAAATCATTAATGAGGCACAGGCTTCTTTGATTTTAGTGGAGCCAGTGGAAGTACCAATTTTAAACCTCGCCACTCATTCCCAATATTTGCAAATAGAAGGCTGAAGACCCAGGGGCAGGGGGACCCAGAGGAGACACACTCTCAGAAATACTCTTGTCCCATCAGAAGACTCCTTCAGGCCAGTCGAGGGCTTTCAACTCTTTCATCGCGTGGGGTTTCTCTGGAGCGTTGGTGGGATTCTAACCTTTCTGGGATTGCTGTGGGAGACATTTCAGCAACTTCAGACCCAGGTCGAATTCCCAGGCCACTGATCTCCCTGCTTCTTCTGTCAGCTCCAGCTTCTGGCCTGCTCTTGGGTCGTCTCTGAGATGAGAATATTTAGAGAGGATGCATTCTCAGGCTCCCCTGAAGGTCCGAAGGGCAAACACACCTGGCAGGAAGAACGACTTGGGCTTTGATAGCAGAGGAGGTCTCCACAGCCAGAGCCTCTGTGTTTGGGGATCCTGTGTCCTTTGGCGCTGGACTTGAGGTATACCCCGGCAAGATGGAAAGAGTGCAGACCTCAGAGAAAATTGCCCTGGGAGAGAATTAGGAACCTGGCATATAGGTTACTTTTTCTTTCTGTGTTTTAGCTTCCTCATCTGTAAAAGGAGGATAATTACCCCACAAGATTATTACAAAAATGATATTTATGGAAAAGAACTAAGAACAGAGCTAGTGATGTTGTAGATCCTTGATAAAGGGGATAGCATAATTTTATCTCTTCATTTTTCAGCCATCGGGAGTCTAGGTTTTGGGGAAAGGACCTTTCCCCGGCTCTGGCCACCTATTTTCCATTATTGAGGGCCAGTGGGTGGCAGTCCTAGGGCCCAGGTTACCCATATTTCTGCCCTCTAGAGAAGGTGACCAGTAGAGTGAGCAGGCATGAGCAAGTGGGAGAAGGTAGCAGGCATCCTGAGTATCTGGTCTGGAAACCACTTCTGTGGTGGAGATCTCTCAGGAGGGAGAAGGTCGTATGTGTGTGGTGGGGGCAGGGCAGGAAGCTCAAGAACCAGGTGAGTCTTGTAGAACCAGCCTGAGGTCGGAGGTTGATTAAGCAGCCAACTCCAATGGGTTGTAAAGTATGGACGTTCAGCTATCCGTAAGCATCTCTGGGGCATATGGGGTGGGGCAGCTGCCCCCGGTTGATACACTGTCTTGGGGAGTTGGCTAGTCCATTGGACAGTACTGGAGAGGGCAGCTGCAGGTTCTCATGGCCCATCGCAGAGCTTCTAAGTTATCCTTCAAGTTGACATTTAAGATGTTGAAGATCACATTTGTTTCTGTTTTGTTCAAGCTCTCTCTTTAACTGTGGCCTGGGATGACTTTTCAGAGGCTCAGCCAGTGGCCAACTTCTCTTGAGATGGCCCAGATCGGGGGATCAGTGAATTCCTCGCTCCTGGCAGTATCTGTTTCTCCAGCTCCCTTCTCACATTTTTTGGTTTGTTTGTTTTTTGTTTCATTATGAGGTTATAAAACTGCACTGTCAAGATGCTGTGCAGAGGGGGATTGCTTTTTCTTTGGATTTGTATGTGTCGTTATGCTAGTAATGTGCAAGGTTTATCAGACTATGGGTGTTAACAGGTGTCGTGGGGTTCTTTCTGGGTCTCCTGTCCACAGAAAAAAAAAAGCAGAGCAAAGGGGAAAAAAAAACTAGAAAAAATAAACTTTAGGCAGTTTTCTATCTCTGAGTCCTGGCCAGAGGGGAGCTGAGTTATTTGTAGGATGCCTCGCCATGCGGTGGAAGGAGCTTCTGAATCAAGTAGACCCAGGTTTGAGTTCTGGAATCCCCAGGTCCCAAGTGATGCATTATTTCTGATCCTTTTTCATCTGTCAAATGAAAACAATGACTCTTTTTTACTTCCCAGGGTTGTACTGAAAATGAAATATATATGGGAAAGATCTAGCGAAGTGCTCGGAGCTTAGCAAAATGTTAGTGCCTTCTCCCTCTCTGGTTCTAAGCTTAAGAAAGTGCATGGCTTTGGACATTTGTCCATGAGTCAAAGCAAATAAGCTACTTATTCAGGGCTTAACATCAGTGCTCAAAGGTCAGCTATCTCAGCCTGGAGATGGAGACCTTTAATACAAAAGTGAGGCGGCACAGATCAGTGTTCCCCATGTCAAACAAATAGCCCCATGTGATCCTCTCCTGGAAGAAAGGAAAGGCCACCAGCTCACTGACCCATGAACCCGGGCTATTAGCGAACCCTCCATACAGCTTGTTTTAGAAATCCCAAACGCTGTCTTGGTTCAAAGAATCAAAGTCAAAACTGGGGAGAGAAGTCGTTGAGGCAGTACCTACCATTAAAACGGAATAATAATGACACGGTAACAATAGTACCTTACATTTATGTAACGGCCTACAGTTTGAAAGGCATGTGGCCTCATTTCATCCTTAGAATAATCCTATGAGATTGGCCTGCACCCTGTTTTACAGCTCAGAATCTGAGAGCTTAGAGGACTTCCCCTCTTTCACACCTTAAGTGAGTGGAAGAAACGGGAAGGCAATAGCTGCCCAAGCGGTTCTGTTGCATCCCTGGCTGCACCTTAGAATCACCTGGGAAGCTTGTAAACATGTCAAAACCTGGGCCCACCCCAGGCCAATTAAATTAGAATCTCTGGGGAGTGGGGCCCAGGCATTGACAGTTTTGTAAGCTCCCCAAGTGATCCGAAGTGTGAGTGAGAGAGCCTAAGGTCTAAGGGAAGAGTGAAGGGTCCCAAGGTTAATATTCAGGGTAGCAGGCATGGGTGAACCCCCCCCCTCCACACACACACACAGCCAACTCTTTGCTTAGATTACGCTTCATGAGGGCAGGCACTTGTGTGGTGCTCCCTGTATCCCCCTAACCTGGGGTCGTGCCGGGTACAAGGTAGACACTTAGTAATTGTTGGCTAATTGAATGAAAGAATGAACAAACTACTGTAGATTAGGAGCCAGGAGTTTCAACAGCCAAATCCAGCCTGCTGGCCTTGTTTTATAAGTAAAGTTTTATTGGAATGCAGCCATGACATTTGTTTATGTATTTTCTCTGGCTGCTGTCATGCTAAAAGGGCAAGAGTTGAGTGTTGTGAAAGAGACTGTATGGCTCAAAAATATTTACTGTCTGGCCCTTTAACAGAAAAAGTTTGATGGCTCCTGCTCTGAATCTCAGACATGAACAGAGAGTATATCTTAGGGAGGGACGTGATGGCATGGTGGTCCAGAATGTGGGTTCTAGAATCAGACAAACCCGTGCTTGCATCCTGGCGCACCCCCCCTTACCTGTTGTAAGACCTTGCATATTATTTACCTCTCTGAGTCTGTTTTCTCACCTGAAAAAGGGGGATGATAATAAATAATACGGCCCTCGCAGGATGGTTGAGAGGATCGTCAGCCCCTGGACTCGTGGAAGCACTCAACAAATGTTAGCTCTCGCTGTAATGGTCGTAGTTTCTGGCAATTAACCAAGTGAAAGGAAACGAACTAGATTAAAGTCAAAATCCAAAGCCAGTATTACAGGCAGAGTAAGGGATGTGGTAGGCAAAGATAATGAGCTGGGGTGATGAAGAAAAACTGGTTTCGGAGGTAACAGGTGTCCTTTTAAGATGGCACAGGTCAGTCCAGGCCCCCCGGGTGTGTTAGTGCAATGCTCCTGAATGTCTGGCTGCTGTGTCGACCAGCAAGTCCCATCATTCCTCCAGGGGATAATTTAGGTTTTATTGCACTTAACCTGGTCACAAGCATATCCTACCTCTGTATCCTTGTTCATAGTTCTGTCTACCTGAAAGGACCTTCCTCAGTCCTTGTCTTCCTGGTCCACTTGTCCTGCCCGGCTTGCTCAGGTGTCTGCTTCCCCCTGTAATGCCCTTTGCAAGGCTTTCTCCGCCTGCCCCAATCACTCCTTCTTCCTCACTCCCACAAACATGGCGCACAGCTCTGTCATAACATTTAACACATTGCATTAGCAGGCAAGGAAGAAGTGAGTCTCCTTCATGCCTTCTACATGTTTGGAGCTCATAAAAGTCAAATTGCCTTGTTGAATCCACACCTGGTAGCCCAACAATGTCAATTAGACCCTTGGTTCAACTCAGTGATATTTGAATTAACTCTTGAGGAAAGAGTAGGCCTTTGCCCAGGTACTAATGGGATTGCAAGAACAAATCCCCATAGTCAACCATATAGAATCACCCAGTTTATAGACTATGTGGACCCTTTGTGGACCATCTCTGTACTCTCTGTTGGTTCTTGCCCTCTGGAACACCTCTCCTGAGGAGTAGCCAGGGACAGGGAAAGATGAGAGAAACATAAAACCAAGCCTTTGGCTTCTTGTCGGCAGATGTGGTGAAAAGTTGGGTTTTGGCTTCTCTCGGCTTTCCATGTATATGTGCCAAGATAATTGGGAGTTGGCTTGCTATGGTCAGCATTGCCATTTGACTACAGAACATGTTGCATAATTTTTATAGATTTTAGTGGCAGATTTATTTTGATGGCAGATGCATGTTGTGTGTGGAAGAATATTAAGATAAAGTTCTCTTCTAATGATTAAGGGGAGGGCGCAGAAAAATCTTGGCCTTTTGATCAACCCCTAGTGGACAACTAGGAGCTGCCCTGATGGAGGTGAGGGGGGAGAGAAAATGAAATAATACTTTTATATGGGACCCCACTATACACATGACACGATGCTGATACTTTTAAAAAGCATATTCTTTGATTTTTCCAAATTATGAATAATTTTTACTTAAACAAGTGAATGGGCATCATCTAGAAATACAAAGAGACAAGTGGAAAGTGAATACCCCCTCTCCACACCCTCGCAATTAATGTCAATAGCCTAGGATTATATTTGTCTTTTCCCTTGTTCATACAAATACCTGCAGGTGTGTATTCAGACATAGCGGCTGTTGTTTGAATGTTTTTCATGAAACTGAGTCTAACTGCACATTACTCTGCAGCATACTTTTCTTCCCCTTGAGCATCTATCAAGGTTATCCCTGCAATGCATCAAACTTCTTTTTATTTTGTCTGATTTCTTTAGGCCAAGACACCCACGGCTCTATATATTTGAGATCATGCCATTCTTGTGGGGATATTTATTTTAACATCAGTCAGTTATTAAACATGGTTTCATCCTGATGATCACCAGTTTGGGTCCTTGCGTCTGACATATCAAGCATCCATCACCCAGAAAAGCTGCATTCTGGCACTCAGGCTGACTGATTGATGTACTTAGCCCTGGTGACCATCTGGGATATGAGTGCACGTTTTGTGTGGGCCTCGTTTGTCCCCTGGGAAAGCTATTGGGCATCAGGCCCTGTGGGCGCCCCCCCCCCCCATCAGTTTAGCCTTCCCTGCTTGGTTCTTCTCCATCACTGCCCATGCAGGAAGGCAGTAGAAAATGTCAAAGACTGATCCATTAGTTGGGAGAATCATCCCAGTGGAACAAATCAGGCAGTGTAATTTAATGGTCAGGCGTGAAGACTCTACACTCAGATCACCTGGGGCCAAATCTCCGAGTAGTGGGCATATACTGTGCCACCCTGACCTTCGCTCTGGCCTGACCCCAGTGGCAGGTGGCGCTGGCAGTGGTCAGCCCACTGAAGAGAGTTGCCCTGCCTATCATCACTCCTGCCCACACTCCTCTCTTGGGTCACCTGCATCCAATGATTGACGGGCGTGATGAAGGCCTGGCCCCTCTAGACCAATGTGGGAAGATTCTAAAGGGCATCCCAGCTTCAGGGCTCCACATGGGGTTGACTGAGGCTGCGTGGTGAGATGATGACCTCAAGAGCCCTTCCAGAGAACCCCCTGCCTGCTCCAGAAATATTGACTACTTCATATGAACTTGTTTTGGAGCAACCCATTCTTTTTTCTTTTTTCTTTTCTCTTTCTTTTTTGTATTTTTGTATTTTGCATTTTTTAACGTAAATCCAAGTTAGTTAACATCTAGCGTAATAATGATTTAAGGAATAGAATTTAGTGATTCATCCCCTACATATAACACCCAGTGCTCAACCCAACAAGCATCCTCCTTAATGCCCTTCACCCATTTAGTCCACCCCCCACCCAACACTCCTCCAGTAACCCTCACTTTGTTCTCTGTATTTAAGGGTCTCTTATGGTTTGCCTCCCTCTCTGTTTTTATATTATTTTTGCTTCCCTTCCCTTATGATCATCTGTTTTGTATCTTAAATTCCACATTGGAGCAGTCCATTATTTTCTAGTCCATTATTGCTAGAATATGACACAGTGCATTCTTTTCTTGTGCTCTATTCTGTGTGTTTTCTAGGTGAGACCCAACCAGGTTTCCTTACAAATAAGGTGGTGTCCTAACTGGATAGACTGAGCAAACGTTTTAATTTTTACTGCCAAATTTTCATTTGCCCCTACCTCCCCATGCCAGGCTGATGGGTGTAGGTGTATCTGTGTAGAAGCTCAACCGGATGGCTTTGTTGCCATCCTGTCTGGAGATGGGGGGCACTGGACAAGTTGACCTTTGGCAATTCCTTTGCATCTTGCCAGTGTTTCTGTAATACAGAGGGGCGCAGTCTCAAGAACTCTGCTGGTCCACTGGGGGGCTGCCTTCCTGCCCCCATATCACATAGGTATTCACGTCATGCCGGCATGGGTCTCTGCCAGATCTGATTTGCCCTTAGGGAGTGTTTGTTTCTTTCTGCTTTGTCCTAAGCATGGGGGCAGCTTTTGGTGCTATGTTGAATATTCAGCCTTTCGGGTCACAGATACTGATGGCCTGCCTGCGTGCCAAAGCAAAGCTTGCCTGTGTGATGGATGCACCGTGTGCCAGACTCAGGGACCTAGACTCACGGCTCAATGTCTGACCACATTCCTGGAGGGCAGTGTCAACCCTCCCTCACTTCCTCCCAGACACCGCGTTCCCCAGCCTCAAGGTCCCAGGACCAGGTGGCAAGGGAAGGGAGTAAACTCCATGTCAGCAGGAAGATGGGTCAGTATTCCCACATCGCCAAAGGCGGCTTTGAAGTTAGCTTGAAGCAAACTCAGAGTTTCTGTGGACTTGGGGCAGTAGTAGTAGGCCATTTTAACCCTTCTTTTCTTTTTAATCTCTGTCAACATATTTATCAGTCTGTCACCTGTCATGTGGCACTGGGCTAGGAGCTGCCCAGAGTTAGGAACTGCCTTTTCTAGACACACAGATGATGATTCCCCATCACTGCTGCCCTGAATGGGTCATGTTATTGATGTCTGTGCCTGTCTAAGTGAGAGCTGGGGCTACCAGAGCTGATAGACTGGATTTATGGGCACAGCCCCTGGGTTCAGATTCAGGTTCCAGTTCTTGCTAGCTGTGACGCTGTGCATGAGTTACTTTACCTCTCTGGGCCTCAGTTTCCTCATCTGTAAAATAGGTTGTGATAAAGATAAAGTTCATGCATGATTTGGTAAAGAAAAAAAAAAAAAAGAAAGAAAAAAAGAAGCCATGACACCAGGGCTGACACATAGGGAACACTAAGAAATGTTAGCGATGATGATGATGGAGGACAGCCACCAAGTCTCATTAGCCCTGTTCACCCAGCACCCTGCACGGTGCCCGGCACAGAGCGGTAGGGTTGGGGGGAGCAATACGCATTTATTAAGTAAAATATCTGACTGGCTTTGCTCAGTGTGCTACTTAGTCTGATCTACTCTGTACCACAAAAAGAAATACATTTTGCATTTTAAAGTTTTTATAACTTTTTGTTGAAGTTCAACATGACTGAAAAATGCAGTTTATAAGTATGTAGCCCAATGGATTTTCACCCACTAAGCATACCTGTGTAGCAAGTATCCAGATCAAGAAACAGAATATTCTTTTTTTTTAAATGTTTTTAATGTTTATTTATTTTTGAGAGAGACAGAGAGAGAGCATGAGAGGCAGAGGGGCAGAGAGAGAGGGAGACACAGAATCCGAAGCAGGATCCAGGCTCTGAGCTGTCAGCACAGAGCCCGATGTGGGGCTCGAACTCATGGAGTGCAAGATCATGACCTGAGCCGAAGTCAGCGGCTTAACCAACTGAGCCACCCAGGTGCCCCAAGAAACAGAATATTCTAAAGCCCCTGCCTCCCAACTGTCTCTGGGCTGAGAAGCCCCCATGCCTCCTTCTGGCTACTCCCCTTCCATAATCCTGACTTCCAATGTAGTTGATTAGTTTTGCCTGTTCTTCCTTTTTTAATGTTTATTTTTGAGAAAGACAGAGAGTATGAGCAGAGGAGGGGCAGAGAGAGAGGGAGACACAGAATCCGAAGCAGGCTGCAGTCTCTAAGCTGTCAGCACAGAGCCCGACGTGGGGCTTGAACCCACAAACCGTGAGATCATGACCTGAGCTGAAGTCAGATGCTCAACCGACTGAGCCTCCCAGGCGCCCCTTGTTTTGCCTGTTCTTGAACGTCCTATAAATGCAATCATACGGTGTGTACTCATTGGGGTCTGGCTCTTTTTGCTCAGTGCAGTGTTGTTGTGTAGACCACTCATTGTCACTGTCGTGTAGCATTCCGTTATGTGACCGTCGCACACTTGATGCATCCACCCTTCGGTTGATGGGCATATGGCTGGTTGCCAAGTTTGAGGCGGTTAGCGGACAGTGTCACTGTGAGCATTTGTGCACTTGTCCTTGGGTCAACCCATGGGTGCATTCCCGTTGGTACGTCCGGGGAGTGGAGATGCTGGATCCCAGGGAATGCGTGTGCTCAGCTTCAGGAGGTACCGTCAGTTTTACGAAGTGGTTGTGCCATGTTTTCCATGTTCTGTAAAGAGGAAGAAGCAGTTCCAACTTGGTAAGGCCGGAGCTTGAGGCCCAGTCATTTACTGGGGTTCCTGAGGTGTTCATTTTATCCGTGCCCTTTATGTCCGAGAGCTCACGTGTTCCAGAAAGCCTGCTGCAGGTAGGTGCGTCCTGTATACGAGGCACTGTGCTGGGTTTTTTCACTCATTCTACTTCCTGCAATAGTCCCATGAGATGAGATGAGTGCTGTTACCCTCTCTTATAGATGAGGAAACTGAGGCTCGGAGGGGTGGAGTGGCTTGTCTAAGATCACACAGGAAGAAATTTTCAGAGCCAGGATATAAGACACATGTCCTTGGACCTAAGGTTCCTACGTTTTGGGATCTGACGGTGAATAGTTTGGGCTTCAGTGCGAACACTGGACAGAGACATGGGCACCGATGCGGGGCCTGTCACCCTTGAGCCTGCGCCAGTTGCAGGGTGGTGGCTGTGAGGAGACACTCTGTAAAAAAGGAGCAGAAAGAAGCCAACTCAATGACCTTGAGAAGCCAAATTGTTTTCCTGCCCAGGGGCTGTTGGAAAAGGTCATAAATTTCCTGGAAGGCAAGGACGACCATGTAATTTACTGTCTAAACCAGGGCCTGTTCAAGAGTGAAAGGGTCACTGGAGGGGATGCTGGGGAGGCAGGCATCCATTGGCGCTGTCTGGGTAAATGTCCCGGGTCAACTGGGACATAGGTTCACCCTCTGGGAACCTGAGTGGGCATTGCTCTCCTGATCAGTGGGACCTACAGGTTCTCTTTAACTCTTTCAGAACATTGTGTGTCTGGAGATTGCCCCCATGCGATGTGCTTCTAGTCTCCTCTGTTGATGCTAAAACAGCGCCTGGCTTTCTTCCCTTCTGCATACCATTCCTTGCTCAGACTAGGCTCTGACAAGGTGAATTTTTTGACAGATCTAGTTACCGCTGAGATGCCTGTGCTAACAGACTAGAAGCTCCCGGAAGGCTAAGGCTGTGCTTTAGTCACTGTGGTATTTGTGGCACCTAGCTGGGTGACGGGCACAGAGTTAGCACCCAGGGAATACTTGTTGAGGGTATATATCATTACTCCATGTGCTCATTCATTCTTTCATTCATTCACAGTTCATGGAACATCTTTTAAAAAAATCTTTGTTTATTTTGAGAGTGGAGAGGGGCAGAGAGAGAGAGAGAGAGAGAGAGAGAGAATCCCAAGGCTCAGCATGGAGCCTGACATGGGGCGGGATCTCACGACTGTGAGATCATGACCTGAGCCGAAATCCAGAGTCTGATGCTTAACCGACGGAGCCATCCAGGTGCCCTCTTCCCTCTTTTTTTTTGATCTGACCCCTAGTCCACTAGTCCAGGAAGAGAAGTTAGTTGTGTGTACGGATGTGCATACAGGCAAAGAAGAAAAATAAAAGATACCAACTTAATCAGTAGCAAAAGATGTTGTGTTGTGGGGAGTCTAGGTTTGAATGTCTAATCTATTCTGATAGCATCCACTAGTTAGCAGAACTTCCTTAGAGAAGGGATTTAGCAATTTGGCCTTTCTGAGCCTGGGGTTTTCATCATGTGTGAAATGAAAATGCCAGTAATACCTGTGGCATAGGAGTGAAGGGGGTCTGTGGCATAGGGGATACGACAAGTACAAAGCGCCTGGTGACTCATAGTTATCAGTGGTGGCGGTGGCTCAACAATCATCTGAGAAGCGCTGGTGTAAGTCACCGCGTGCTGAGGGGGTGCTGTGAGCAAGGTTTGCTCCCCCGCCCCCCCCCGCCCCCGCCGCCGCCGGGTCCTCCGTCTTTTCAAGTGAGGCAGACGGTGTGTGTACGGCAAGCCCATGTGACCCGGAGCTTTCGTTAATAAACAAGGATGGGATCAGCAAATTCTTCAAGGCCTTGGGGATTTGATGTGGGTGTCAGAGATAAGGACGCAAAGGGTAATTAATTTCTCATGAAGTGCACAGCTGCATTTTCACCAAGAACAACAGCGAGAAGCACTGACGCGCTTATGTATGTCTAGCCAGGAGTGGCTTTGGTGTAGCCTAGTGGCTCCTAGTGTAGATTCTGGGGTCAAATTGCTAGCGTCCAAATTTAAATTCCACCACTTCCAGAACTATATCCTCCCTGAGACTCAGCTTCCTCAAAAGTGAGTAAAACGGGGACAGTCATAGTATTTACCCCGAAGAAGGACAAAATTAATACTCGTAAGGTACTTAGAATAGTTCCTGGAACACGGTGTGTACTCTGTCCCTCTTTATTATTGCTGTTTGCCAGATAATTTGCTTTCCATGGGAATACTAGGCACAGTGTGGTACCAATGCAGTCACAGAGGAGGCGGGATTGTTTTGAGGTGGGGGACGTCAGGGAAGGCTTCATGGAGAAGAAGCATCCCAAGGTATTTTCTAGAGTTCTGTGCTCTGAGCAAGAGGGCTTATTTCCATGTTTACTCTGGTCTTCGGGCTTGGAAAAGATTTAGTGTGGAAGAAACGCTTTCCCTTAAGAAACATGATCAAATGCCTTCTGAAACTTTGAAGTTGAATAAGATACAGTCCCTGCCCTCCTGCATTTCCAAACTACTTCATCCGTCCTTGTGCCAGGGACAGGAGGTATTAAGAGGAGTCCTCAAAGTACTAACAGTGTTGTCAAGGAAAGATCCAGAAGCGAAGAGTACTATTCCATGACATCAATGCTATGAGAGGGAGGTGTTCAAAGTGGATTAACTCAGATTCCATTTAAGAGTGTTTGGGAATGTCAGGAAGTTGTGAAATCTCCTTCCAGGCCTCTGTTATTAGAAATCTCCTTCCAGGCCTCTGTTATTAGAGGAGTGATTTGATCGGTTGAGATGGTAAGTACGTGGTACTTCCTGCAGCAGAAAGAGGGACCGATGGTTCCTCTGGTTCCTTCAGTTCATTTGTGGTGTCCACCTAGTGTGCCTCTTACGGGCGAAGGGCACTGTGAAAGCATGCTAAACTTTTCCTGGACAACGTTGACAAGGTCGAAAAAGATGTATTCTCCAACTTGCCCAGGGATTACTGGAGTTCTGCTTCATGTGCTTTATCTCTGAAGTTAGGGCTCATTTGAAAAATCCCGGCCTCAAAGCCAGTATGCAAAAGGCAGTCTTCCCTCTGCCTACATCCACAGCTCCTCCTGCCGCTCCCGAGATTTCCAATGAGGAAGTGATGAACTTCAACTTGTTCAAACTTTTATAAATTAAAAGAAAATTTTCTTTGGTGTTTCAAAGCATGCAAGTGTAATTCTAACAGTACAGTGATGCTATAGAATAATGAGCATAGGAAAAGATGTTCAACCTTGCTAGGAATCAAAGGCCTACCATATATTGAAATCACAGGGAGACATCATTTCACACTTACCAGATCCCCCCCTCCTCCGAATTATACTCTTCGTGTTGGATCTAGAACCAGAGATAACACCCATTCACTAATGGTGGGGGTTACGTTGTTGTGTATACTTTGGAGAGCAGTTAGGTACTATCTAGTAAAATTAAAGATGCACTTGCCCTATGACCCAGAAGTTTCATTCTTAGGTAAATCTAGAGGAAGTCTAATACCTATGAAAAGGAGCTGTGTTCGGGAATATTCTCTACAGCATGTTTGTTTGTTTTTTTTTAAGTTCTTAGTTTATTAATCCTCTCATGAAAAATTTGCACAATCACCAGATAGTTCCTGCAGCATCTTTACTCCTTCTGTTGTCCAATCTCCAGCTCACTTCTTTTTGCCAGCACCAACATTAGCTTTCGCAGTTCCCCTGACTTTCTTCATTTGGTTCTTGCATTCCTTTCACTGTTTTCTTGACGTCTTTTTCTTCTCATACAGGCCATGTCTTGCAAGTCTATGTTTGGGTTCATTTTTCTTTGCATAATCCAAGGAATCATAAATCATGCCAAAGCCAGTTGTCTTGCCACCTCCAAAATGGGTTCTGAATCCAAATACAAAGATGACATCTGGTGTGGTCTTGTACATTTTGGCTAGTTTTTCCCGAATTTCTGTCTTAGGTACTATTGCCTTTCCGGGGTGAAGAACATCGATGACCATCTGTTTTCGCTGAAGTAGTCGGTTGGTCATGAACTTCTGGTCTGGATAGTTACTGTGTCATTCATGATGGTGGTCGAGCTTTAGGCAGCCAGGGAGGAAAAGAGCACAGCATGGTTTTTAAGAGTTAGAAAGCAACCCAAACTTCTGTCAACCAGAAGACCAGTTAAAGAGTTTGATATGTACATATAATGGAATACTATGCATTACGGTGAGAAGATGAACGGATGTGCTAGTGAGATATAATATTAAGTGGAAGTAATGTTGAATGCAAAAGCAAATTACGGAAGGATGTCATTCATATTGAATTTAATATCATACAAAATAATCTTTTACTTACAAATATTTACATGTATAACTAAGTATAAAAACATGTTTGGTGGGGTGCCTGGGTGGCTCAGTAGGTTAAGTGTCCCACTCTTGATTTCCACTTTGATCATGATCTCATGGTTTCTGGGATTGAGACCTGTGTTGGGCTCTGTGCTGACAGCGTAGAGCCTGCTTGGGATATTCTCATTCTCTCTCTCTCTCTCTCTCTCTCTCTCTCTCTCTCTCTGCCCCTGCCCCACTCATGCTCTCTCTTACTCTCAAAATAAATAAATAAACATTAAAAAAACCCCACATGTTTGGAATAACCAGTAAATTCAGAAAAGTGGCTCCCTCCAGGGAAGTCAGACAGGAAGACCAGGGAGGGGTAAGAAGGGGCTCCATTTATATGTGGACTATTTTCTCTCTTACACTGAGTAATGGCTACACGAATGTTTATTACTATCTATATCTTTAGATAGCTAAAATATTTTTTAATTAAAAGGGTTAATTTTTTAAAATGGGCACAGACTCCTACCTTGTCTCCTCTGCCTGATGGCAAATAGACACGCTGAAAAGAGAATAGGAGGGTGCTTCCTGTTTGCTCCAGGTTCTTCTGGGAAATTTTACGTAGATGTGATCATCTTCAAAGGGGCTGTTCTCCGGACATCTACCCTGGGCCCTGTGGTAATCCCTGGTTTTGAGTTACAGATCATGACCTATTTTTTTTTTTTTTTCTGATATGTGGCTTTGTTGGGATCATATTTTGATATATTAGTAAAATGCAAAATGGGGTCATGCTAATAGAAACCAAACATCAACTCTCTGGCTGATTTTCCATATAGAAAATCGCTAGAGCCTTCTCTCATCCCACCCCTTCCTCGAGATTTCCTGGGATTTCTTACATGTGCTGGCAAGTGGCCACAACTGTCATCCTGACATCCTTGTGATAAGGACATGGGACCAACAGTCTCTAGTATTTCTCATTGCCCCAGGGTGAAAGGATCTGTCTCTCCCATCATAGCTGCCTGGTTTCGGTGAAATTTGCTATCCCTCTGATTTTGGTTAAATACAGCCACTGCTCTGTTCCTCTTGCAAACATCCTTCCCCAAAGTGGGAAAGTGCCCACCGCCAGGAATTGCTTCCCTTTCTTTTACTGGACAATGAAGCCACATTGGCCTCTTCTCTGGGTGCTTTTTGAAACCCAGTTGATTCAGCTCTTTTATGTGCCTTGCTCTTTGTTCCAGCCCCCTCTCCCTTGGAATCTGGTCCGAGCCCAATCCAAGTGACACAGACTGTGTTGGCCTTGAGTGCCCTGTCCTGTATTGTGCAGCCCTCTGTCCTTGACCAGGTTCATGAACCTCGGTGCTCAGTTCTGCAACAGTGAGCCCCTCATCTGGCTGCTATGGTGCTTGCTATGGACCTAAGGCTGGGGATGGCTTTCTTCCCTGCCTCTTGTTTATTTATACATCGTATAATTCACCTTAATTAAAAGGAAGAAAATCACACAAAATTGGGACTCTTGGGAGCAAGTCCTGGGTAGATGGTGGCTCTGAGAATGTACATGGGAGTCTGTATCAGTCGGGCTCTGGGCAGGAAACAGTTGGCACTCCCAAATTGGTTTAATTGATATGAATGTAATGAGAGGACTATCTTCAGAGAGAGAAGGTCCTAGAGGAGATGATGAGATACCCAGGGATGAGCAACAGCAGGAAGATGTTAACAGTCCTGTGCCTGATGGGGCCAGGGGGAGAAATGTGTTATCAGAGCCCTGTGCCAGCTGAAGCTCAAGGGTTAGGTCCCCTTGACAGTTGTGGCCCTAGAGGAGCACCACCACTGACAGCAGAAAGGGAATACTGGAATAAGCACCCAAGGTCTCTCTCCTTCCACCCTCCAGTCCCCTGCAGTTGCTGTCCGTGGGTCAAATCCCACTGAGCACTGAAGCCCAGGAATCTGGGTGATGCATTCTGGAGAGGTGGGCCCCCTGGGCAGGAGCATGGCAGAGAAGGACAGGGAGTGGAGGTCAAGGGGAAAACCGAGAAGAGACAGAGCCTTGGATGTGTCGTGGGTATTCTTGTGTAACTAGAC
Source organism: Panthera leo (assembly GCF_018350215.1). Classification (NCBI taxonomy): domain Eukaryota; kingdom Metazoa; phylum Chordata; class Mammalia; order Carnivora; family Felidae; genus Panthera; species Panthera leo. Next base: position 37,947,790 of record NC_056683.1, read on the forward strand.
AGACCAGGAATGATGGGGAGTCCCCTGTGATCCAAGCTTTGGGGCAGTTTGGGCTGTTTTTGGACTGGTCGACTCCAGGAGGCTTATGTGGGTAAGCCAGGAAAGGGGTCTGGAAGGAAAGGAACTGATATTTGTGGTTATGGATCAGGTATTTTATTCTGTGCTGTAAAAAGGATGATGTTTTGAATGAGGCTTGAGGATTGGCTATTTATCATGTTCTGAATTCTTTCCAGTTCAGAGAATGGAAGATGTGATTGAGCTTGGTGGTCTCAGGTGGCAGGCTGGGGACTTGAGACCTGGTGTGAACCCAATCCATACAACACATGATACTGGTCTTAAGCACCCTGACGGATACGCATGTGGAACTGGGGATGCACTTAGCTGGAGCTAACCATCCCAGAGTTTGCCTCTTGGTTCCGCCTCTACCTGCGCCATTCATTACCCTCACCCTCAGACTCACTTGAGTACATCTTACCTCCCATGAAGTCCGTGATAAATGTCAGAGAGGCAGCTTTGACTGGGTGGCCCAGCATGGTGGAGACATGGTCTCAAAATTCTGTGGCAAAGTACAGAGAAAGGAGAAAAGAACATATCCAAGCCCATGGGGGTACAGGGCCTGCCCTTGAGAATTCCCAGTCCGGTCTGTCAATCAGGATGTACGCACCCAATTCACAGGGACACCTGCAGAAGTATCATGCAGAAGTTCGCAGTATATAAACAAAATGTGTACTTGGCAAAGGAAGGTGGAGGAACTGGAGTCACTGAAGTTGGTGGGCTTTGGGGGTCGAGAGTCTCTGTTCTGTCAGGTAGTAGCTGAGTGACTCCAGATAAACATTTGATATCTCTTGAGAGGCTTTAGGTTTTTCATCTGCAAAGTAGGCAAACTAAAGGTGTTTTTCTCACTAGGCAATTGTGACAGTTGCATGGGAGCATCCATGTGAAATACGGTGCCTGGTGTGTAATAAATTCTCAATAAATGCTGGCTGTCTCAACATCATTTATTATTATTATTATTATTATTATTATTATTATTATTATTATTCCTGGAGGCAAGTGCTAATCCCTGCTTGGAAAGAGGAATGAGTACTCAAAACTCTAAAAGACTTGTCCTCTCCTTGAGTCTTTTAGTTTATCTATTTCATTGCCCTTTTCCAACCAACTCCACAGGCCTCAATTCTTTGATGAGCACTTATGTCCCATGGAGGGTGAACGCCAAGGCCACTGTGGGGCTGACCATCTACTTGGTCCCCTCCAGGTGGGGAATCATGAAATGTTCAGAAGGAAGGAAATCAGAAGAAGTCAGGTAGTCTAGCATTTCCCAAACTGCATTTGACAAAACACCAGATTCTCACACAGTGGCCCTAGGGAGAGAAGTTCTGTGATTCAAGAAATGCAAGCAGTGTTCCTGCATTGTCCCTGCCCTCGCCCACACAGGGCCATGCATTCAGAGAAGCAGTGCAGCCAGAAGACAGGTTTCCCATTGTTTAAACTAGTAGTCTCTCAATTTATTTATCTGGAGAAGGCTTTTTCCCTGGGATACCCCATAGAACCGGTGTTTTGAAGCGTGTATCAGTTAGAATTTGTGTTCGACTACATGGGATAGAAAGCTGACTTAAGTGGCTCCATCACGTAGGGTTCTTATTTTTCTTATACGAGTCCAGCATAGTCCAGAGTTGGCAGAGTGACACCACAGTGTCATCACAGACCCAGGCTCCCTCTGTGTCTCTACATCAGCCTTCTTTCGAATGAGACTTTTGTCTTTGTGCTCGTTGCCTCATGGTTACGAGATGGCTGCCTTGCTTCTAGCTTCACATCTGCGTTCCAGGCAGGAAGAAAGAGAAAGACAAGGTACAAAAAGTGCATGCGAGCAAATGCCAAGCTCTCTTTAACAAGCTTTTCTGAAAGCTCCCTCCAGAAACTGGCCAAAACTCTGTGAAGTAGTGACCTCAAGCTGCAGTGGAGTCTGGGGGGAGCTGAACAATTTTTAATTGGGAATGCTGCTGCCTAAAAAAAAAGCAGGGACCTACTAGTATGGGAGAAGGCGAGAAGAGGTATTAGGTGGGAAGTTCACATTGTGTGCTGCATTGGTCACACCTTTGCTCTCTCTTCCACAGGATGATTCTTAAAAGCATCCCAAGCAAAAGAAAATAAAACCAGCCAACCAAATCAACCTTTGCAATCAATAGAAAATATGACTTCTAAGCAGCAAGGCCCTTGGGCTCACAGACCCTATATAGAAGATGCTGTTGGTGTCCTTCACAGGTCTCCCAGCTGCTGTGGGAGCTCAGCTAATGGTTTGCACCTATGTGGGTTGCCCTTGACTTACCGAACCCCTTTGTGCAGTGGTTCCTACAAGAGGAGTTACACCCTGCTTGCCCTGCCCTTCCCCCGAATTCTGTGGCCAGTGACTACCAGGGAGAAAGGTACAAAAGCCCCATGCCCTTGCCCCCAGGTGGGGGGCAATGTGGCAGTGGGGTTCCCCTGCAGAGCTCCCCATAGGACAGAGATGAAGCTAGATCTCTCCAAAAACCACATTCGTGCCAGGTCATTCCTCTGCCCTCTTCTCTTTTCCTCCTTCCATTCCTGGTTTCTCCTAAGACCACAGCTTCAATATATGACATACATTACAAGTCTGTCTCAGGCCCTGCTTTTAGGAAACCCTACGCAAGGTGTCCTGGGTCAAGCAGGGTGCTCTTTACTTCCTTCTAAGCAATTCCACCTAACACCCTTTCCCTCAGTCCTGTTTGTGGCTTTGACTTGGTCTTGGGGTTGTGGGGACAGCTCCGTGTTCTACTCTGGTGTTGGCTGTTGGATAACTTTCTTCCAAGCCCTGTTGGATATATTTGGGGAGGCCTCAGTGCAAGACACTTAGCAAGGGGGAGTCTAATACTACATCTTCCCAAGACAGATCGTCTTAGAAACATTGATTTGTGTTCTTGAGCCCATGAACTGTTGGAAGGGACTTGTCTGTGTGTGTGTGTGTGTGTGTGTGTGTGTGTGTGTGTGTGTGTGTGTGATTTTCCATCTTGTGGCAATGGCAGCCGGGTATTTATAGCTGGATCTACGGGCCATTCTCACGTGGCTAAAGAAAATTAAAACCTCATGTGGATTTTGTTTTGTTTTCCCCCTCTGCCTTTGCCATTGCAGACTCTCCAGTTCTTAAACCCTTGTTGTTGTAACTAGAGCCGCACTGAGCATCGCTCTGATGGTGAGGTTATGTAAATTTACTATTTCAGGCAAAAATGCCTGTTCTCCAGTCAGTCAGGCCACAGGGTCTGAGGGGGGTTCTTTTGGGGAGAACTCGTGGGGACACTAAATGGCAGCCCTACCCATCACCGCTGTCTCTAGAAAGTCTCCCTAGATTAACCCTGTGGAATGTGGATTCCTTAGATCACCTCATGATCCCTCTGCATATATGAGTTCCTTTGAAAGAAAATTATTTTCTTTCCCCCTTGTTTTTCTGTATTCTTAAGTCTTTTATGTCTGTGTTTTGCCTTCTCAGTTAGACCGAGAACACCCTGGGGGCCTGGTCTGTTTGCCCAGGTTACTGGAGCTCTTGGCAGGGGGTGTGTGGGGAGGCGAGGGTAGGGGGGCAGGAACCCGGGCCACTGTGTTCTTCAGGACGCCTTAAGAACTCATGGAGTTCTCTAGACAGCAAGGTTGGGGTGGTTTGCCCAGTCTTTACTGAGGGGCCAGCATGCTTCCTGACCGCTTCAAGTTGAGGAGACAATGGTCCCAGGCCTCCTGTGGACCCTCTACCATTTCATTCTGGTGATCTAGAACACACACATTCACACAGGTAGGGTGTGGAGTAGGGTGGCATGGCCCAAACCTGCCACAACACATGAAGACTCCTGAGGGGCGTGTGAAAGAAGGAACTTAAGTTTAGCTGCCATTATTCCAGGGAGCTATGCCTTTTCACTGCCTGGCCATCCCCAGGGAAGCCAGCCCACTACACAAAGAGCTTTATGAACGTCTACTCTTTAAACTCATAAAATGATACCTACCATTTACTGAAGGCCCACTGTATGGGCCAGGCACTGGGCTCAGCACTCGCACACTTCAGCACAACCCTGTCTCACGGTAGACCTGCAAAGTGGCTGTTACCACATTTTACGGAAGAGAAAAACCAAGGTTCTGAGAGTTTAGGTGCCTTGCCTGAAGTCACATAGCTAGTCATAAGCACAGAGGGTATTCCAAATAAGGTGTGCCTGAACCTAAGACCCAGGCTGTCTGTACTGCGTCCCGATAGATCGCAATCACCCCCCCTCTGTGATGAACTGAACAACCAACTACCTGACTTCCATTGTGGTATAGCTCATTGTGTTATAGAAATACTGTTCTGTGTCCCGCACGGCCAGCTTGTCTGTGTCAGCCTTCTAGTCACAGAATAGAAGGTGACTTCTGATTTGGGTGTCAGTGGGTACCTTCGGGAGTGGCTGCAGCGTGGATACTGTGGTCCTATATCTCAGTCCCGCGTCCTCCTCTCAGCTGCGAACACACCCACACCCTCTTTCCCTGCCTCACTGCTTCCCCCCATGCCTGTGAGTTCTAGAGGGTTTCCAAACCTAGGGTAGAGCCAGCAATTCATTAGTCTTTGTCCGGATTCCAAGAATCCCAAATATACAAGAATTCCTCATTGAGAAGTCCAGCATTCTTGGGGAAAGTGTGTGTCACCAAGAGAGAGCAAGACTCCTCACATTGAGAAATGGGATCCTAGTCCAGTCCGGGGAAGTAAGTTTGGGTTTCAGAGCCAGATGGAAGCTGGTTGGCTGTGACACCCCCCTCCCAGCTCCCTACCTCTGCCCCCCCACAAGCCACAACTGAGGGACTTGCCTTCCTGGTTCATCTGAGGGCACTAACCGGATGACATTTTCCTCCAGATACAGAAGGAACGCAGAGGCAGATGGGGGTGTGTGAGTATGTGAATGTGTGTGTGCACACAAGTGTGTGTGCGTGCACGTGTATATCCAGTTCTCCTCACCTGCAGGTTTCTTCCTGTGTTGTTCCTCACGGGATAAACCACTTGCTTCATGAAGAACCTTCTAGTGAGCTTGTTGGGGCTGGGAGTGGATCCCAGGACAGGGAATGGCAGGCAGTAAGTCCACTACTCTTCCACGGGAGGAAACATCTCCTTCCACTTTGGGAAAGCTCCATTGACCAGAGGTTCTTGGGCCACTGCGTAGGAAATCTGCTCAAGAATATTGAGCAAGAACCCTCTCAAGTGCAAATTGACAGGTAGAAATAGAAGATGAGAGCCAAGAGGCAGCATGTGAGCAGAAGGGACAGAATAGCAGTGGAGTGAGTTATAATTAAGAAAAATTTTGGAAGGATATGAAGGTAAAAAACAAAGCACCTTTCCCTCCTTGATTATAAAAGCAATGCAGGTTCATTACAGAAAATGTAGAAAATACGTAAAGCAGGAAAACAAAAATAAAATTAGCCTCTAAATCCATCACTAGAAGGCTGAAAACCTCCTGGAAATGTCTGCCCCTCCACCCTTGTCCCCCAGTTTCCCACCTTGTCACAAACCACACTTGGGGAACTTGCCTTCTAGTTGAGTTAGCATTTTGGTAATTCACATGTCAGTCTTTCCTCTCTGCGTACAGCTTCAAGGCAAAGTTGAGTCCATATTGTGTGTGCGGACGTTAGGCAGTTTGGTATTTTTATTTCGTCCCCTTTCCTTAGTGTTACCAACTTTGTAAATGAAAGAAGTGTTGAGCGAGGCGTTAGACACAGTTTGATAGCAAGCTCAGAAGATGGGGAAGGGCCCTGAAACACCAGATGGTGCTCACTGGGATGGGAGATCTTTTAAACAACGGACGGTGAGGGGGCTCCGAAGTTCAACCTCCCAGCTCCTGCAGGAGCAATGAGCAGCCCAGAGCACGTCTACCTTTGACTGTGGCTGGACTCCCTGGCCACTGATAGAGCTCTAATTGAGGTTTGGTGTAGAGCAAACACTGTAACAAGCATGTTACGTACAATCGGTGTTTGCGACTCTGAATTTTAGGTGATTAGTTGCTCTGTTTTACAGATTTGGAAACTAAGGCTTAGAATGGTTAAGAACCTTAAGGAGTGTCCATACCACACAGCCTTACAGCTAGAATTTGAACTTGTTCATCTTTCTTCTAACCCCTGTTCTGCACGGCTTCCCATTCCATGAAAGAGGGTGTCTGCTGGTTACAATTTGCTGCTCAGACTTAATGGATGGACTCACCAAACAACAAAGGGGGCACCCTCCCAGCAGTTATGGGGAACACAGGTAATTGAAATTGATCGAGTTTGCCCTAGGGAGGGACTTCAAATGCTTGAGCCCTGCTATCTGGAGTGCTTATCAAATCAATAATCCTACTGTTCCTTCTTCTGTCTTCTTGGCTCTTCCTCCAGGAAGTCTTACAGGTTGAAATCTAGTTGACACTCACTCTTCCCTTCCCGCCATTCTCTTCAGTATTAGCCTTCTCCAATTCACAGCTACATTGTGACCAGGCGCCGCTTTGTCTTTGAGATGCAGCCTCAATTAGCCAAATCCAGCCTCCGCAAGTGGAGGAAGCCCCATATCCTTCCAAGGGAACAGAGGTTCTCAAGGAGGGGTCCTTGGGCCAGCAGAATCAGCATCACCTGGAACTTGTTAGGAATGCAAATCCTTGGGCCCGGCCCCAGACCCGCTAAATCAAACTCTGGGAGGTGTAGCACAGCTGTTGGTGTTTTATCAAGATTGCCAGATGATCCTGGCCACACTCAAGTCTGAGAACCGCTGGTCTAGAGATTCCAAAGTGAGAGGTCGTGGCTCATACATTTCCTGTCACCTCCAGTTCTGAGTCCCTATTCCCATCTAATTAGTTCCGATTATTAGCTACTGTGGGTCACAAGCAGAGCACCCCAGAAGTGAAGAACACGGAGTCTGGAGCCAGACCACTTGCTTCTGAGTTCCGTCTCTACTGCTGTTTCGTCGTGCATCTCTGAGTGAGTGGCTTAAATTCCCTGTGCCTCAGACTTCTTACCCCTAATGTGGGGTAACAGCAGTGTCCCCCATTGGGCAGCTGTGGGCATCTGGTGAGACTGCATGTCACGTACTCCCAACACTGCCTGGCACATAGTAGACCTGAAGCAGATGTTAACTAGACCAACGGCATTCACATCACAACACAAACAATCTGAAATTGAAGATTAGACAGCCCTTGTTCTGAAAGAGGTTGATTGCTTGGCCAGAAGTCCTGCTGTTTGACCTTCCTTCTCTCTTCCCTCTTGGTGCTCACAGCAACTCACCCTGTCTGTGATGCTGACTAGTTCAGCTGTCTTTATTCTCCAGCCTCACCCCTAATCTTTGCTCCTTATCTCACTTTGCAGATCTCAGGACAACTTCTAAATAATGGAGCTGCTACTCCAGGAGAGTAGCAGAGGAGGGGAGAGATAGCGTGGAAGTTACTTCCCTACCAATGTGCACTGTGCTACCTTCCAGATTGCTTCTGTGGTACAGTCAATTTTGGTTTATATATGTATATGAATGTAGATATGGATATGAATATGTATATGTATATCGTCTTTTCCCCACATTGGAGTATTTCACTCTGGAGCATTTCTTTCTCTCTTTGTTCTAAACCTTCACGCCCTAATAACTAGGGACTTGGTCTGGGTCAGGGTTTGTTAACCTTCATATTAGCCTGAATCATTCTTTGTTGGGGGTGGGGGGCTATCCTGGGCGTTATAGGATATTGAGCAGCACACCTGGTCTCCACCCATTTGATGCCAGTAGTATTGCCTGGTCGTGACAACCAAAAAGCTCTCCGGACATTGCCAAATGTCCCTGTAAACTGTCCCAGTGGAGAGCCCCTGGAATAAGTTAAATTCTTCCTATACTAGTTTAAGTTTGTTATATCTTATTGTGTCCTAGAATTTATCTCTGTAGTGTATTTAAGGTTAGGAAACTGGGTTTATTCATGGAGAAGAAAGATGCAGGGTCCCAGGAGCCTCTAGGTCACCCTTGATTCCTAAGGAGAATCACCAGCACTCTGTCATGGCATTTCCTCAAAGGTTCCACACTTAACCCACCTGCATTGAGCCAAGGGCATCCCGCTCCCTTCTAATACCTTCTCTAATGCACTTGACTCTCCCCGTACAGCAGGAAACCTCACAGGAACCAGGGGATGGCCTTTGGGTTTTGGCTTATAAATACTCATGGTCTCATTTTTCTTACTGAGAAAAGATTTTTTTTTTTTTTTTAAATCGTGTTTAACATTCTTGTTGCCGTAGTGGAAACTTTTGTTCCTTGGAGAATTTCCCATTCCAGGCCCAGGGTCAGATTCCTCAGCGGAACTCTGAACATTTTCTAGGGAAGTTTCTTTCACCAGTGAGATTGTACCTTTGATGCGTTTATACAACTGTGTTTGGATTGTGTGGTAAGACGTCCCAGGATCCCAAGATAGACTAAAGGAAGCAGGGGAGGAGCCATGTGTTCTGGGACTCAGTGGCCAGCCAGGATCAAAATCCTTTTATGGTTCCATTACTTTTTCAGATTTCTTTCCTCACACACCAGAACCTCAGATCTAAGACAAACAGCCAGTGCTTCAGTCAGTATAAGTTAAATTATGCTGTGGTAACACATAGTTCCCAAGTTTCAGTGACTTAAAACAAGGGAGGTTTATTTCTTACTCATGCTACTGTTTGTTGTGGGTTAATGCAGACCTCTACTCATTATAGTCACTCAGGAACCCAGGCTGGCAGAACAGGCACCTCATTAAATGTTGATGATCGCAGTGCTGACCAGAAAGGGGGTTGTGTCTAGAACAATTCAATGTTCTAGACCACTAATTACACTTCTATTAGTCAGGGTTCTCCCGAGACAGAACCAACAGGATATATGTATGTATGTATGTATTATCGATCTATCTATCTATCATCTGTCTAGTTATCTATCTACCTACCTACTTATCCATCCTCTATCTTTCTACTTATCTATCTGCCTGCCTGTATACCTACCTACCTTCTTATCTATCTACCTACCTACCTACCCACCTACCTACTTATTTATGTATCTATCCATCTATCTACTTACCTATCTACTTTGTCTATCTATCCATCCATCTATCCATCCATCCATCCATCCATCCATCCATCCAATCTAACCTATTTACCTATCTATCCACCTATCTACTTATCATCTATCTTTCTACTTACCATCTGTCTATCCATCTGTCTATTTATCTATCTACTTATCTGTTCTATCTACTTACCTATCTACCTGTCTATCTATTCTATCTACTTTATCTGTCTGTCTGTCTATCTAGATTTGTTTTAAGGAATTAGCTCATTTGGTTGTGGGACTGGCAAGTCCAAAATCTGCAGGGCAGCCCTGCAGGCTGGAGACCCAGGGAAGAGTAGATGTTGCAGCTCAAGTTCAAAGTCTGTCTGGAGGCAGAATTTCCTCTTCCTTGGGGATGCCAGTCTTTTCTTTAAGGCTTTCAAATGATTAGATGCATCCCACCCACATGATGGTGGGTAATCTGCTTTACCCCAAGTCTACTAATTTAAATGATTATCTTATCTAAAAAATACCCTCACAGTGAAATCAAGTTTGACCAAATATCTGATACCATGGTCTAACCAACTTGACACATAAAATTAACCATCACAACACTCAGCTTCTACTTGGAGCTCATGGGCCAGACTTAGACCTGTGGCTCCACTCAAGTACAAGTGGCCAGGAAGTACAATCTGTTTTGTGCCTGGAGTGAGGGGTGGGGACCAGTGGTGTTTGACTAAGTACCAATAGCTGTCACAACTGTAAACAGTGTTTCCTGCAGATGAAATAAAGCATCATTCGTGGTATCCCTACTTCAATGCATTCTGCTAAGTCAATGCAGACATAGTTTTAGACTTAGACCCACATGCCCCCTTTGCTCATAAGGGAGGTTATGGAGATGGGTGGGTTAAGACATGGCCTGGTGTCCAGAGGTACTAAATTTTAAGATGGTTACTGAACACTTTCCTCTGTGTTTCCTTTATTAAGTGTTTTCTGTGTGTGCCGTTGCATCCAAGAATCATTTGTGTGGTGTGTGCTTGAAGAACATCCTGCAAAATAATTTGGCCTCTGTGGCTTCCTTTTAGTACGAAGTTGTGTTTTCCTTGGTTGGATCAGAAAGGGCTCAGATGTCAGCCCTCACTTTGCCACCATCTCTCTCTGTGCCTCTGACAAGTCCCTCCCCAGTCTGTGCCCGATTTTCCTGGCTGTCTGGAAGGGGGTTGGGCAAGGGGATCTCTAAGTTTCCTTCTGGCTTTAACATTCTGTGCACACCCTCTCCCAGGGATCCCAGTTGGTGGACTGGCTACCTCCTGGGTACAGGAGGGCTGCATGACAGAGTTTTCTTCCATAAAACTGTCAAGATCATTCTTGGTTCTCACTTGAAGCTATGGCCTCATTAGTGCCCTGGCCATGCTGCATTCACTCACCTGGAGAGAATGCATGCTACACACCAGCTGGGAAGCATCATCTCCAAGCCCCTGGCCCTCTGGTGTCCCCCTGCCTGGCTGGTGGGGGAGCCTAGGACAAGGAGATGTTGGGATGGAGTACTGATAAGCTTGCAGAGGGCAGGGCCGGGAGATGGATACAGTCTGGCTGAGCTGAAAGTGAGGCTGAGGGGCCAGGCCAGCCCCTCAAGGCCATCCGGGCAAGCCTAACCTCCAAAAGGCAGAGTGTCAAGGACCTCAAGCACTGCACGCTTCCTTCAGTGACCACATTTGACACTTCTAATACCCATCCCAACCAATTGTTTTGAAGCCAAATGAAATATGTTGGAGGAAGCACCTGGGAAACTGTACATGCCCTTCAAACAAACTAATTATTATTATCAGGTACTGCCTTATTCCACAGATATTTTAGAGCTAGGTTCTAGGGAAAGAAAAGTGAACAAAGACACTAACTTAGTTGAATACAGCGTGGTGCCAGCTCTAATAGCATGTTCCACAGGAGCAAAGCTTGTGAGAGCTCAGAGAAAGATGCAGTCAGTTCTGCTTGTGGGGGTGGGAGGCTCCATAGGAGCGGTGACAAGTGAGCTGGGTCTTGAAGGGTGTCAAAGACTTTATGGGAAAATGAAAAGGAAGTGCTAATCAGAAGGCATTGCATGAGCAAGTCTCAGAGTACTGGATAGGCTTCGGGAAAGCCCTAGAATTCTGGCCTGGCTGCTGGGTGGGGTGGGTGGGACAAAGTGAGGGGAAGCTGAAGAGGGGTTGGGGGGGGTGGTGATCAAATGAGGAAAGGTCTGGAATAACATGTGAGGTGTTGGTTCTTAACTGAGTTTTGTAAATTACCAGGTTTGAAGAAAAAAACCCACTTTTTATTTTTAGTTTTGGCTGAAAGAAAAAGCTATTGCTTTATTTATATCAAAAACCAGCCTATAGATTTGTAATGGGCAAAACTGAACTTCGATTTACTCACGGCATTGCTGCACCATCCTGTTAATTTTGCTGTTCTCCCTTCTTCTAGAATCCATGTAGAATACTTAAGTCATCCTGCTCTGTAGAGTCTTGGTCATTTGGAATATTTGAGCAGGAGGTAGGAGGTGGAATCTTTGTTTTCTGTTTATAAAAGGAATATTGCAGAAAGTGTGGAAAATAAAGAAACCCATAAAGGCAAGAACAAGCACAGTGATACCACCCTCCAGACAAATTTGAGGTTACTGTTTGGGTAATTCCTTCCAGGGAGCATTTAGAAGGCAGACACCTTGTCTTTCATGATGCCTTTTCTGTGGCATGAACCTGACTCTGGCAGGTGCTCCACCTGCAATTGATTGTTGTAGTGGTGCTCCCATAGTTCCTTCTAGAGAAAGCTTGGTGATTGAGTGCTGGTAGAACCACTTAAGTTCAAAGCCTGATGTTTCCATTCATTACCTGTGAGACCTCAGTGACTTAGTCTCTCTAGGTCCCGGTTTCCTCCGGGAAATGGGAGGAATGTAAATGGGAACGATATGTAAATGTAAATGGGACCGATAACAATACCTACATCCTAAAGTTTGGGGACCAGAGTTCCTTTGGGCAAAGCACTTAGGCAAATGCCTTGCACATAGTGACTATTATTTGTTATTGGTTATTATACTGTTCTATGGGTGAGTTCATCCCTGAGGGAGGACCTTTTTGGGGGAAGCCTTACCCTGGAGAAGGGTCTTTCTGCCTCGGTGTCCCACACATCAGGAGAGGGGACAAACCTGTCAAGTCGTCAGGATTATGCAGGCACCAAGCCAGGATCCTGGTGCTTGTTCACAGCTTTTCCCTGGAGAAAGCTGGCTGGTCCTTGCTCACTCCTTCCTGTCTAGCTTTTCCCTACAGGCTCTCAGGGGTAGGCTGTCCCTTTAAGAAAGGCAGCCACAAAGTGTGGGGCCCTGCCTCCCCTGCTGGGTGCCTTGCTGGGCTGCAGCTGGGACCCTCCTGGGTTGGATTTGAGTGCTGGACCCTCTGGAGGAGGGAGACTGCTTTGAATCAAGTGCACATCCCCCAGGAATCCATGCCGGAGAAAGGACTCTCTGTCATCAGCCCCCCATTGTGGCCCCTGCCTCCCACCCCCCAGCCCTGGCTCTGGGACATACAAGAATCATTCTTAAGGACTGAGCTCAGGATCCCTAAAAAGAAAGTTGGAAAAATAGCTGGATAAACTTGGTAAGTGAAAGAAACCCACGTTTCATCCTCCTCGTCTTTGCGGACTGCTGATTTGGGGTTGAGTTTGGTGATTGTTGCCGGATGGAATCTGATGGGCAAATGTGGGAAGGAGGAGGCAGAAGTGGGGCTGGGATTCCCGGTGGGTAGTGAGTCTTGGATGGGGGATGGCCTCCAGCCTCTCCTCCCACTGTTTGCCACCCTTGAGGTGAGGAACTGAGGGTTGACATCTAGAAGTATCTGGAGCCTGGTCCGGAGAGGGGTGGGTTGGGGTAGTGAAGATCAGGAAGGGGCTGATGTCAGACTTCTCTCTCATTTGGGGAAAACAAAGTGTGGCCAGCCAAGGCTGTATGCAAAGATGCCTGAGGCCAAATGGTACTTGCAGCCTGAGGGTGAATGGAGTGAGTGACCCTGGGATTCTATCTCAGCAGGAGACTCAGGCCAATTCCTCTTCCTCCTGGGCTGAGGGGACACACCAGGCCCTGGGCTTGTTCTCCAGGCCCCAAAGAGGTCTGTGTTGGCCCCTTGGACTGGGGCAGCTGTTGTGAGCAGCAGCAGGCAGTGCCGTAGTGGGAGGAGGCAGGTCTGCCAAGGGCAGGGAAGAATGGAGGCCTGTTGTTCTGGAGCCTGGGAACGCCACCCTGGGGGGAGGCTCACGCGGCCCCGGGCTTAGTGCAAGAAGGAATGTGAGGAGAGGTCTGTGCAGTGGGCAGAATGGGTCTGAACTGGCACCCCACCTCTGCAGAGCAAATGACGCCCCAGCCTCGGCATGGGCACAGGTGAGCTCCCTGGCCTTGAATATCAGGTGCAGTTTGGCAAACTGGGGTCTGTGCCCAAGGGTGGCCTCCCAGGGAAGAGGCAGGATATAGTAGCAGCCTCAGTCCCCACACTTCCCCGGGGCCATGAGTGAGTTCTGGATGCCAGAAGCTCTCTGCTGAAGTCTGCTCCAACGGCTCCTTCCTGCTCCCCGGCTTGTGCCAGGCTCTAACTGGGGGGTTATTGATACAAAAATGGAATGACGGAATTGGGAGCCTGTGAGGATCGGGAAAGATGTTTTAAATATGGGATTAAAGCCGCTTTTGAAAAGTAACAAAAACAGTTGCCATTTATTCTGTATCTTGAATGTGCCAATCACTGTGCCAAGGGCTTTATGGGGACCATCTTGTGTAGTTCTTGCTGTAATATTTTGAGTCGTGAACATAGGCATACCGCATTTTATTGCCCCTTGCAGATAATTGCATTTTTCTTTTTTAACAAATGGAAGGTTCGTGGCAATCCTGCGCAGAGCAGATCTATCAGTGCCATTTTCCCAGCAGCATTTGTTCGCTTCGTGTCTCTGTGTCACGTTTGAAAAAATTACACATTTAATTGTCAACAATGCTTCAGACTTTTATGATGATGTTTGTCATGGTGATCTGCAGGCGGTTATTATGATTCCCTGAAAGCTCAGATGATGGGTGGCAGTTTTTAGCAATAAAATATTTTTTAATTAAGGTGTGTACATTGTTTTTTTAGACATAATGCTATGGTACATTTAATGGACTACAGTGTAGTGTAAACATAGCTTTCATAGGCACTGGGAAACCAAGAAACTCATTTGACTCGCTGTATTGTGGTATTTGCTTTGCTGCAGTGGTCTGGTACCCAACCTGCAATACTCTGAGGTATGCCTGTAATTTGGGAGATTTTTACAAATGAGGAAACCGAGGCTCAGAGAGGTGCAGGACCTTGCCTGAGGACACAGGGCTGTAAACTGTGGAACCAGGACTTGAACGTCTTGATTCGATTTAATTCATTCATTCACTCCATTCATTCATTCATTCATTCATTCGTGTGTTTTGCTCAACCAAGTTGAGCTAATTGCCTCCTATTTGCCAATTCTTCTGGTGGGACATAAGACTGGGAAAGGTGCCGGCCAACATCACTGCACAGCCTGGGTCCTCAGCCCCTGCAGAGTCTTTCAGATGGGCCCAGAGACCCTTGACGGGAGAGTGTTGAGAACACTATTTGAGAAACTTCTTGTTCTTAAGAATGGTTCCCTTTTGTTTCCATTTGAATGATAACCTAAAAGCTGAATGCATTCATTCTGAATTGTCTGAATGGCTATCCCATAACCTACGACTGGCCTGAGAGTTTAGTCCTGAGTTTATGTTTCTGTGCAAGTTGGCACGAAGCGGTTTCCTCAAATGATAGTGTTTAACTTTTAATGCTTTGTTTCTGAAGCTGGGCTCTGCATGGTGAGCTTGGAAGGCCCAAAGTACCAAAGATGAAGAAAGGCTACATTGATCTAGAGTGAAAAGGAAGAGGTGCAGGGAGGGTGACCCAGGAGGAGATGGTTCAGCCATCCCCCTCTCTTCCGGGCAGAGTGAGCCAGACTCCGCCACAGGCAGAGCAGAGTAGGGGTGCCGATCTTCCAGCCCCCCCGATGTACAGGATCATTGAGGCCCCAGTGCAGAGACTCGGGATGTGCAAGTCAGGAAAGAGGAAAGACCCTGAATTAGGAGCTGGGACCCCCACTTCCAACACAGTGTCTCTGACCCGAAGCTCAAGGATGCTCCTCTGTCAGCCTCTGCAGATGGGACAGGCGCCAAGGCTGAGAAGGGTGAGTGTGGCGCCTCCTGGGGCCACCGTGTGATCTCCCCTCACAGAGGGGTGTTCTCTGGGCTTTCCAGAATTTCAGACCTTTCCCAGGGTCCAGCTGTTAGGTGAGAAAGCTGAAGCAGGGTCCCTGTGACTCAGGGCTTGCTACCCCGACAGCCCACAGGCACACGCCGCTGGCCTGGTGCCTTGGCTCCTGGACGGGGCTGGGTGACGAGCACACTCTGAGGATCACACGTCCCACCAGTGCAGGTAGCTGGGGACAAGAGACCCAGGGACCAGACCTCTTCTTCTTCCATTTCCTCTTCCTCCTGCTGCTGCTGAGGTTTGGGGTCTTGCCGTGAGGCAGCCTGCGGTCACACCTACTTTGGATGAGTGACGCCACTGTGTATCTTCCCTCTCTTGGACCCTGAGCGGCCATCCGTCTTCCTTTCTCTGGAACTCTCTGCCCTGTCATTCTTCTGCATTAGGAGTCGTCAAACATTTTCTGTGAAGGTGCTGAGAGCAAATATTTTGGCTTTGGGGGCCACACGGTCTCTGTTGCAATCACCTAAGCACCAAAGCAGCCTTGGACAATATATAAATGTGTGGGTGTGCCAAAGAAACCACAGTTACAAAAACTGGCAGTGGGCTAGATTAGGCCACCCCTGCCCCAGATGGAGTTCGTTCCTGCTGAAAAACATTTGCTGGTTCCCCATGGCCTGCCATATTCCCCCTGACATGATGGGCCTGCCCTGTTCTTCATCTCCAGGGGCATCTTCTGCAGAGTCCTTCTGGTGCCCCCAGAAGCCCCATTCTCTAGCCATCCTGCCCTGCCTGCCCTTCCTCAACATGCTCTCTCTTTATGCCTCCCAGCCTTTCCCCTTGGGTCACCTCCGCCTCCCTCTACCTACCCCCTTCATGCATCCTATGTGATCCTTAGACTTTGACTCCTTGCGCGGATCAGGTGCTTCTCCTTGTGTCCGGCCATGACCTTCCACCCCCAGCCCTCTGCAATATGGGGAGTTGCCCTTCTCCTCTGTGACCCTGTTACTTTGTACTTGCCCTGCTATAGACCCTCCCTGTGCTACACTTTAGCAATTTGTTCCTGGCTTATCTCTTCAAGGGCAGGAATCGGTAGGACTTGGCTATCTTCACCAGTCCCAGCTCCGTGCCGGCCAGGCAGGCAGCAAGCACTCAGGACACAGCACTGGCATAAACCCCGTGACCTCTCCTTTCTTCCCCCAGAGAGCCTCTGCCGCAGCAGGTGGCTTTTTTGGGGTTTAGCTGAGCCATTTTGGGAAATCAAGATCTCCTCATGAGTTGGACACTGAAGCCGCCTGTAGCTAAATCCGTCACTGGCCCTGAAATCCGATCCTGCTCGTTCCCTGTGCCCCACGATCGGGTGGCCCAGTTTGTTTTGACATCCTGTGCGGGGCATGAGGGGAGATGTGAGGGATCCAGATTTCAAAGCAAGAATTTTCTCCAGCAGCCGCTGAAGGCCAGGCTCCTGCCAGCGCCCGGGCTCCCGTGTTAGCATTTTCAGTTAATTAAGAAAACAAGCCCCAAATCCCTGACAGAGGTGGTTCTGCGGATTCAGGACAGAGGGTTCATGTCCGCACGCAGGAGAGGCCTCCCAGCTCCTGCAGGCAGGATGAGCTGGAAGAGAGGAACGCGTGAGCCAGAGAGGACCCGCTGAGGCCTTCTCAGCAAGAGAAGGTGCCACGGAAGGTGGGTCATGGGGAGCCAGCTCCAGGCAGGGCCCAGACGCACATTTCTCCTACCAGGGCATTTTCTGAACGGTTGGACTATGGAGGCAGGCCAGCTGGGCGAGAGTAGGAGCAGAAGATACAAGAAACTGGGATTTGCCAGTCTTTTTCTCCAGAACCAGGTTATTCCACTGCCTGGCCGGTAGGGGGCAGTGGCGAGAGGGGGCCTGGGCATGGCTTCGGGTGGAGCCCAGGTGGCTGACCTGCCAAGGGGAAGTTCTGGTCAGGGACGCTGCTTACGAACGCAGAGCCTCGGTGTGAATTTAAAACGGGCGTTGTTCCTTAGAGGGGCTGTAGAAGCAGCCAGCTTTCCTCTCCCCTGTCCACACTGAGTGTGGCGTCAGCAGATGCTGGACCTACACCAACACCCAGCACTGACATGGGTGTCATTTGGCATGTGGGGCTGGACTTGGGCCTCTGGGAGTTGCAGGAACATGGGTGCACATAGCGTTGGTGCCGAGTGTCCAGCTGGCACGTTCTCTGACAGGTGTGCGTGCCCCGCAGCCGGGGTGGGTCTGTGCACCCCTTTCATCTCACAGCGGAGCACCACATTCAGCAGTCACAGCCCGTCTTGGGCAGAATGCGGTGAGAGAGAGACCTGGTCTTGCTCTACGGCCACTGAATGGTCCAGGGCAAGTTATTTCTCTTTGTGAACCTCCGGTTTCTAATGGGCTCACATTTTATGTGTGTCCCGAAGGCCCGAGTGTGTTGGCGAATATTGGAGGTGTATACCAGACCTGGCTCAAGGCACCTGGTTTCCTTCCCCCGTCAGACATGTGTCTTCGTCCAGCTTCTGCCTGCTGGCCAGGTGTCTGGTCAGCGGTGGGAGGAGGTGGTTGTAGGGCCAGCCCTTGGTATCTGGTTATAACTTAGCCAAATAACCAACAGTTGATACACATGTTTTTTGACTTTTGAGAGCCTTCGTCTTGTGCCCTTGGGAGTTTCTGGGCTCCCTGCCTTCTGTAAGTCATGGCTTCATAACTTACAAGACAGGCCCCGTTCTGTGACAAGTTAGGACCATGTCGGAAAAGCAGGTGCCTCCAAAGGTGAGCATCTCAGTGGAGAGATGTCATTTGCGGGGTTGGGGGGAGTTTCAAATCTCTCCGTCTCTTTTTGCATTTCCAACAGAATCCTCAAGTTGTAGAGCTGACATGGACGATAGCTCTTCCTTCCAGGAGGACATCCAGAAATACCACCCAATCCTCCTAAAATTCCCAAATCCCTGGACACCAGCAGGTTTGTTTGTTTGTTTGTTTGTTTTTGCCACGGCTGCTGATTTTTCTCACTGGGTCTCAGGAAAGAGCCTACTGATGGCAGGTAGATAGTGATTTTGTCCACACACTCAGTTTCTTAGACCTTCTACTTGGCAGATCAGAACCTTTCTGACTGACGGTTGGAAGCACCTTCTCTTTTTCAAACAGCATTTCTAAGTATTCTCCAGGCATCAGATGGAAAATCTGAGGCAAAGACCAGAAGTCGTGAATTTGTTTCTGGAGTATTAGGGAACATCATCCAAAAACAGAGGTGGTTTAGCCTGAGCCTTTGCAAAACTCACAATATTTAGGGAAATCTTCACTAATGAATCTTAGCTAAGAGTTTTTGGAGGTTTTGTTTTGTTTTAATTACATTTTTTGTAGTTGTCGTTTCTGTCAATACTGCCTTCAGGAGAAAGCACTTACGGGAAACCAAGAACGAAAGCAGGGTGTGTCTGCTGCTGTTCTCTCACGGGAAAGGAGAGTTCTGTGCCGAGAATTTGGGGTTGGGGTTCTAGACATGGTCTGTCGTCAGTTTGTCCTGGGGCAAGTGGCCTTGCTTCTTGAACCTCAGTTTTCTCCTCTGTAAAATGGTCACGATAAGGATAGCCAGCCCCCACTGTCGGTATCCTGTGCCTCCCAACAGCAGTGTGGGAGTCCCCTGTGGGGCATGTCAGAGGAAGTTGGAGCGGAGTTCGTTCACACACAGACAGCAGGAGTGACATCCCAAGATGGAAGGGTATGGCCATTCTGGAGCAGAGTGGGGTAATCTTCCCCAGAGTCCTATTTTTACATCTGAGCTTATGGAGTAGCACACGATCGCTCTGGGGAACAGTGGCCCCGCACCTTGGCTCTGCATGGGGGTCTGTCGAGACACCCCTGTGCCTGATGGGATGTGGGGGTTGGGAGGGCCCAACAGCCTCCGTCTCTGTGTGAAGCGTGCTTCCCCTTAACCTCCTTGGTCTGAAAATGGATTCTTTTGATGGATCGAAGGGAAACTTGGAAAATCCCAGTCAATTGCAGAATCCAAGGAGGGTGGTCCCCTTCATGACCAAGCTCTGAACCACATCTGTGCACCCCACCTCTCACAGCCTACGTTTAAGCTCTTGCCCTCCCTCTGCCCGAAGAATGGTACCTGGGGAAAACCTAGTCCTCCTTCAAGACTCAGTTCAAGCACCACCACTTCTGTCATCTCTCTAGCCCCTCTTTCCCCCAGTTTCAGGGAGGTGAGATTCTCCCTCATTGATGGCCCCGAAGACCCACCCCTGATGTAGCATGTAGCACAGTGTTTGAAAACCACTGTTCTCCCTGTCTTTCACTAAACTATGAGCTTCCAGAATGCAGGGACTCAGACAAGGCCCATTGTGCATTCCTAGATCCAGAGACCGGGTCTAGCACATAGTAGGCCCTCATTAAGTATTGTCCAAGTGAAAACTGAGGGGAACCTGGGCTCTCTGCAATCTCCCGCTGAGAAGGAAACAAGAGCGGCTGGTGTTTGGGCAGTTGGCCCAGGGGCCAGCTCCGTGGTAGTATCTGAACCGAGCGCTCTAATCGGTGCCTCCTGTGTGTATGCCTTCCGTGACAGGGCTGGGGCACAGTGTGTGCATGGGCCAGCAGTGTGCCCACGGCTGGCTGTGGTAGCAGCACCGTGTTTCTCTGCAGAGACCCAGGTGTGGACATTGCTGCCAACCTCCTCTTCTTTCTGGCCTTTGTCCTCATTGGCATGCGATTCTCATCGCCGTGCCCAGGGCTTTTGGAAGGAGTATGACCTTGTGGGGAAGCTGGTGGCACTTTGGGGGACAGACAGACCTCACTGTCTGTGCCTGGGAAAGACACCTGTGTTGGAGGCTGAGAAGATACCTTAGAGAGTTGTAACATGTGAGAAATTGGGCAAGAGAATTTTCATGAATGCCAGTGAGATCAGAAGGGAGCATGTGCTCTTTGGGGTCAATAGTGACCTTCCCTTCGGGGAGTTTATATGCTCACTGGTATATTCACATGTGTCCGTCATTATTCTAAGTTCTGAGCATGCAGACTGACCATGTCCCTGCCCTTGGAGGGCTTACTTTCTTTCTTTTTTTTATTTTTTTTATTTTTTTTATGTTTATTTATTTTTTTGAGAGAGAGAGACAGAGTGTGAGCGGGGGAGGGGCAGAGAGAGAGAGGTTAGACACAGAACCCGAAGTAGGCTCCAGGCTCCAAGCTGTCAGCACAGAGCCTGCTGCGGGGCTCAAACTCACGGACTGTGAGATCCTGACCTGAGCTGAAGTCAGACGCTTAACTGACTGAACCACCCAGGTGCCCCCAAGGGCTTACTTTCTAATGAAAATCCCTGAAGACTGACAGGATGGGAGTTAAGGCCACCGTCACCCTGGAGACAGCAATCTCCAGGTGAGGGATTTCTCCATTCTTCAGCGCCTGCACTCTCCCCCCCAGATGTTGTATTGTCCACAGTGGTATCACCCTTCCCGGATTCCTGGCTCTGCCTCCTTCCCCAGCCTGTGTTACAGACCCCTCACCTATACGCCCACTGTGCCCTGTGCAGCAATTGCCCAGCATGCTGTCCCTCCCTGACCTTCTCACCAGTTTTCCCTTCTTCCCCGACTGAGAGTAGTTTTAATGAGTGTTTTATTCACCACCACATGCCTATGGCGTGCGGTGCCTGGCTCAGAGTGGAGGTTCTGTACATAACTGTGGAATGAATGAATCCACAGGACAGACACTGGGTCTCACTTACTCATCTTCGCCATCCATGCTAGGCTTGGGTGTCTGTCTGTTTTCATCTCTTTCTGGGTCAGTCATCAGCGGGATGGATGCTAGGGGAAATTGCTGGAAAGCTGGGGAGTTGTGAGAAATTGGAGAAGGAGGAGGAAACCCCTGCTTGGAATCTGCTCTTGACTGTGTCCCCTCTGTGACTTGGCCGCAGGAGGCTCATTTGCCTTTGAACACATTCCTTCCCGTAGGCTGGGAAGGCAGGTGGGCTTCAGGGCTCACAGACCTGGGCTCTAAATCCCACACCCTCCTTGTGCTGAGGCCGGCGTCTTCCTCCTCGTGTGTGTGGGGACAGGGCAGTGCTGAGGGACAGAGCTGCCCCTACAGCCCTCGGGTTCAGTCAGCACAGCTGGGCCGGCCAGAGAGCAGGCCGCCCGGGAATGGCTGGGAGGCAAGTCCAGGCCTCGGGCCCACCTCCCCCAAGGCCAGGATGTGGCGTGGGACCCAGGCGGGTGGAGGTTCCCACCGCTCAGCTCCTGCGCTCTCTCCCAAATGCTGCAGGCCTAGGCAGTGCCTCTCAGCAGGAGGGGGTGGGGAGAGACTCCAGCTGCCTGGGTCAAGACCCCGTATCAGGACCAGGGCAGCCCCGCAGGCACCCACCTCTGACATTTATCCTCTACCTGGACAGCTGCCAGTGGTCCTGCGGCCCAGCCTTGCCTTGCGTGGGGGATGGGAAGAGAGTCTGGAATTAACCATTGCAGGCCCTGCCTGAGTCAGGCCAAGCCTTGTGCGCCCATCCATCCATCGTGTACTGAGGGTTGGGATGGGCATGTTCACAAACGTTATCGGATTTAATCCTGACATCAGTTTGGGGGTAGAGGCACAAACCCATTTTCCAGATGAGTAAACTGAGGCATGTGGCGTTCCATAATCTGCCTAAGGTTGTAAGTTAGTAAAGTTTCGTAGGAATTCATTCTTCATTACAAAGGCCCATTGTGTGCTAGGGAATGATTCTAGGCCCTGTGGATATGGCACTGAGTGATGGACAAAGACATCTCAAGGAGAGAGAGAATGCAAAAGTGGATAGTGTCTCATATGGTAGTAAGTCCATGTGGAAAATGGGAGGGAGAGGGGTTGTTTAAAATGGTCGTGGAAAAACTCGCTGAGAAAGTGTACAATTGTTAATGTCCATGCCGGGCTTGCTAGGCATGCCCTCGTCACCATATACAAGCCCACTATTTAACCCCCTCCCCCACCCAGTTAACCTTATGAGGCAGATTGCTCTGATTCTCATTCTCAGATGGGGACACTGAGGCACAGGGAGGTAAAGTCACTTGCCAGAGAGGACAGCGGATGGAAGCGGTGCTAGGATCCGTGCTCAGGCAGCCGAACTCCCCAGCTCTGGCTCATAACCATGGCCAGGGAGCCAGTAGGGAGGGCAGGAGCCCAGCAGCCCCCACCTCACAGGCCAGGCCGATTCAGAGGAGCGGACAGGATGAGTTAGCAGCAAACCTGGGTGAAAGGGGAGGGTTTAGAAGCTAAAATTAGAAGCCAAGTTTAGAAGCTAAAATTCTAGCATCTCAACCCCATCCTCTCCCTGAGGTCTTTGCTGCTTCTCAGAAAGGAGTCTCCGGGCCGGGGTTCTTGAGCTAGCACTCAGCGAGATAAAATGTAGCCCCTTGAAGAATTCATCATCAATAAGAACAGAACAGGGTAAATACTGTGGTAAGGGGTAAAGCCCAAAGGCTGCCCCTCACCCTTCTCCTCCCCTCCCTGCCCCTCGCCTGCAGCCAGCCACCCTCAGCCCTCCTAGGAATCAGATCCGAAAGAAGTGGGGCTGTTTTTGCTCTGGTCTCCCTCCGTGTCAATCTGAGAACAGCTTATTTTGTTAACGATGATGAGGATGATAGCAGCTAATGTTTACTGAAGCCTTACAGAAATAGGAAGTGAAAATATATCCAACTCCCATGTGTGGGAAAAAACAATTATGTCCTGAATTGGTAACTTGCAATACAAAGCTTGATAAATAAAGGTGCTTCAGCCTGTTCTGATGTGAGACAATGGCTCCTGGTTCAGTGAAGTCGCAATTCAGGCTCCCTGTGAGGGTGTCTTCCCGTGGGGACCTTGGGGCCACAGGGTCCCTGTGATATCCACTGATTTGTTCTGTGTTCCCTCGGCTTCTGGAGCCCCTGTGCTAAAATCCACTGAAGGGGCCATGTCTGGTCTCGTCCCAGGGCTTTTGAAGGGAAACCTGGCACCCGCTGCTCAAGCTTTGGCTTCCTCGGGCCCCTTGGCTCTCCTGGGACACCCGCCTGTCCCTGGAGGATTCCGGTGTCCACCTGTTGTCTGGATGTGAGGACTGTAAATGGGTGGGCCTGAGGGCAGCCCCTGGTGCTTGCTAACCTTCCTGCGACAGAGCCATGTTTCTCTGAGCCCTGCTGAAGGTGGGGCTTCTCCAAGGGACATGGCATTTCCCTGTTCTGGAATTCTCTAAGTCATTGAGTCATTTATTTATTTATTTTTTTTTAATTTTGAGTGAGAGAAAGAGAGCATGAGTGGGGAGGGGCAGAGAGAGAGAGAGAGTGAGAGAGAGAGAGAGAGAGAGAGAGAGAATCCCAAGCAGGCTCAGTGCTGTCAGCGCAGAGCCTAATGCAGGGCTTGAACTCACAAACCATGAGATCATGACCTGAGCTGAAACCAAGAATCTGGATGCTTAACTGACTTGAGCCTCCCAGGCATCCATAATTGGGTCATTTCTAATGATGTCGCCCTCCTCAGCCCCCAGGTGGGGAAGGGAGTGAAGTCCTGGCCATTTACTTCATTTCCCTCCTAGTCCTAGAAAGGCTTTTTCTTTATTCCTGACTGGAGAAAACAGCGTTACCTCTTTGAGGCCGTTCCCAACTCTGTTGACCTTTGTGTTCCGGGGGTGGGGGTGGGGGGGTCCTCGGTGTTATTTGCCTGGGGAAAATAATGTCATGGCTTTGTTCTGATATTAGAAGGTTCAAGAGAAAGGAAAGGGAAAAAAAATGAAACACTTGGATTTCCCAGGGCAAAATATATTACGAGATATTTTAAATATTTTCCTTGTACAATACCCTGTATCAGACATACAGTATCATTCCTGAATTATCAGTTACTCCTCATGACTCCATGATGGGGTATGCCCTGTCATATTCTCTTTGTACAGATGAGAAAGGTGAGGCTCAAAGAAGGTAACGTTCCCAAGGTCCTATAGTGAGTCAGAGGCAGAGCCAAGTTCAGAAGCTAAACTTCTAGAGTCTCAACCCCATCCTCTCCCTGAGGTCTTTGCTTCTTCTCAGAAAGGAGTCTCGGGGCCAGGGTTCTTGAGCTAGCACTCAGCGAAATAAAATGTAGCCCCTTGAAGAATTCATCAAATCTCCAGAGAAAGCGGGGTTGGCTTCAGTTGGTTCAACCAGGCGTAAATATCAGGGCAGACTGCTCATGGCAGAGGAAATCTCAGGTCACATTAGCAAGGGCTGGTAGGGTTTCCAGCTCTCCCCAGCTCCTGTGCATGTGAAAACCTGCATCTTTCTCTTCGCCTTCAGTCTTGACGTGAACAGGGATTTTCACGAGCTGTTTGGATGAGCGTGCCGGATGAAAGCATAGTGTGACAACCTCGTCCCCACTCTGCTTCCCGAGGCCCTTGACTCGCAGCTAGGTGCCTTCTTCCGCCTTCTTTGCAGAGCCTGGTGCAGCTCTGACTCTCTGCT
This sequence comes from Panthera leo, assembly GCF_018350215.1. Lineage (NCBI taxonomy): Eukaryota > Metazoa > Chordata > Mammalia > Carnivora > Felidae > Panthera > Panthera leo. The sequence continues at coordinate 37,972,474 of NC_056683.1, forward strand.
CTCCAGTCTGCTGAAGCCCTGCCCTCTTTGGGGTGCCAGGAGCTATTTTTTCAGCTACCAAGGAGTGGTGGTGCTGCATTTGAAAACTCCACTCTGGCCTTCGTTTGCGGTGGAGTCGAAAGGCCAAGGCGGGTATCTGGGCACCAGCTAAAAATAGCCAGGGGAAATAGCTTCTCGCTTTATAAATTTAGCTTTTATTACATAAGTAGTTATTGGTATTATAACGTTAACTCTAAATAAAAGTAGGGGAAAAAATCCACCTACAGTCATACCACATGCACATGGATTCGTTTTTCCAAAAGCCCCAATGTCCTGGGCATTCTGAGATGGAGGGGCAAGGGAGGGAAGGGAGCAAGTCAGCAGGAAGTGATTAAGGTGACCTGGAATGGCAGGCACTAAGCCAACGCACAGGCTCCACTTCAGATTTACTGCTTCTCTTCATTGCCTCCTCCAGGAAGCCTCCCCTGGTATCCTCCTTGTCAATGACTGGGACATATGAGATGCCGCTTTCTGTTCACATCACGATGTCTGGGCTTGTGTGTCCCATATTGTATTATGATTATCTGGTTAAGTGCCTGGCTCTCCCACTAGACTCGGATCTCCAGGATATAGCAGGAATATCTTATTCTTCTCTGTATCTCCAGTGCCTGGGAGATCCAAGCAAGTCAAAGTTAAGATGCCAGATAGAGAGGGGCTCCTGGGTGGCTCAGTTGGTTAAACTTCCGACCTCGGCTCAGGTCATGGTCTTGCAGTTTGTGGGTTCGGGCCCTGCATCGGGCTCTGTGCTGAGAGCTCAGTGCCTGGAGCCTGCTTTGGATTCTGTGTGTCTCTCTCTCTCTCTCTGCCTCTCCCCTACTTGTGCTCTGTCTCTGTCTCTCAAAAATAAATGTAAAAAAAATTTTTTTTAAAAAAGATGTCCGATAGAGGGGTCAAGACAGTCACTGAAGAAGACGTGTGTGCTGACGCTCAGACAAATTCTAAGATCTGCAGAATGGTGAGCGACGTGGAACCACGGAGTGTGTTACCTGCGTCTGATATGGACATGTTTTCTTTGGTGTGTTTTGTGCGTGTGCGAGGGAGAGAGAGAAGGAAGATCTGGTGTATCCCACCAGTGGCTGTGAGGTCTCTTCTCACATTAGAAGAGGGGGTTAAAGAGCATGAGCCAGAACTTGAAGAGCATGACAAGGGGCCTCGTGTTCTCCTTTGCACAGTATAAGCTCCAGATCCTGTGCTTCTTCCTTAGCCCACGGTAGGGGGTGGGGGGGAGGTCAGGGGCTGTGCCTTCTTCATGCTGCAAACCCTGCTGTCTGGCACAGTGCCTAGGCACGGAGTAGGCATGTGGTGAAGGCTTGTGGGATGGATGGATGGATGGATGGATGGGTGTGCACATGGGGGGAGAAACTCTCGTAATCCAGGGAAGTTCAGTTCAGGGAGATGAGCACTGAGTCTAGTTAGGAAACAGGGAAGGGGCATGGGTTGGCAGAGACAGCAGCTTTGTCATTGGATGAGGGGAAGCGGGCCGTTGGTGTCCCTGTTGGTTTGGATACTTCTAACCAGACGCTGACTCGGAATGGCCATCTCGTGGGGGAGAGGAGGACCAGGGGGGCTGTGGGAAGTCATGCAAAGACACAGGCATAGAGAGAGCATTTTCCCCCTTTAATTTTGCTTCTTTTCCTCCAGCACAAGAATTGGACACATTGCTCAGATTCCTTGAGTCCCTAGGGCAGGGGTGGGGGTGCCTTGAGGGGGGGCAGTTCTAACAAATGAGCCCGGACAGAGGCATGTGGAATATGGCCCAGAGAGAAGGGGGGGCGGGCAGAGTGAGTTGTGAACTTGGGGAGGAGGAAGTTCTATTTTGGGTGCCTTTGAATCCCAGCCCCTCTCTCAGCCAGATCTGCAACAGACCCCCACCCTCTGCCACTTGTGTGCACTGGCTTATGCTCTGTTTCTGGCTCCCCTCCCTGCATCCTTTAAGGCTTGGCTCATTCTCTCCTTGGTGTTCTGCCTCTGGGTATTCTTGCCTGAATCCAAAACCTCTTCCCAGTCTTTTCAAAGGAGCCATCCCTAGCTAGCAATATCTACAAATGATAATTAACATAGTTTATCCCCATTCCTCTTGTGTGCCACGCACCGCACTAGGAGCTTCGTGTGTCCCCGTCCAGGTCATCCGAAACACATGAGTCATTCCTCCTGTGATCTGGATTTGACAAACAAAGAAGCTGAGCCTCAGAGAGGGTGAGTGAGCCAGGCAAGGTTATCCTGCTAGTAGGTCGCAAAGCCGTGGCTAGAAACCAAATTGGCCTGTCTTCTCTTCCCACGGCTACCCAGCCCTCCCTCTGAATCAGAAACTCTGGGGGTGGGGCTCAGTGAGCCGCATTTCAACAAGCCCCCTGCCCAGGAGACTCTAGAACTGCCGATCTGGCTCCAAGCTGGCTGACAACCCACAAGTCCACCAATATTTGGAGAGAGCTGGTCCATTCGCGGCCATTCCTCATCCTTACAAGTCTGTCTGCTGGCTCTGGCCCTGGGGCGAGGTGTTCCTGAGAGCTTGTTTCCCTGCTTGTGAGATAGGAACACTCCAACCCTTAGGGAGGACATCCCTGCCATCTCGTTTTCAGGAGAGGATCTCCCAAGGGTGGTTACTTGATACTGATGGCACCTTAGCATCACTTGGGGAACTTTGACAAAACATCAGTCAGTGTCTGGCTCCCTCCCCAGACCAGGCCAGTGTCGCTGGGGGTGGGGCGAGGCCATGAGTGGCTCTAACATGCGTGGGGAGAAGGTGGGGGATGGTGCAGGCTGTTCACTCTCAGGCCTCATCCTCTCCATCACTTCCTCAAGGGAAGAGGCGAGGCATCTCTAAGCAGTAATTCTAGGAGAAGTAATGAGCTGGGCCTGCCAATACTTCCTCCCCTTTCTGGGATCTGTTGCCTGCAGGGTGGCTGCTTCCGGCCAGTTCTGGGAGATGAGGTCAGGAGCCCACTCCTGTGGGAGGTCCACAGTCACCCTCCTAGGCTGGTGACTGGACACGTGGGCTGGCCTCACTGAATGGAATATGAAGCAGTCCGTTTGGCCAGAGACATAAAGCCACGGACTTGGACAGCTTTATCAGAGCGGGGCTGATATTGTGACCTCCATCTGTCAGCTTCATGCATCAGTTCCTCAAATGGTCCTGAGCTCGAGCAGGTCGAGGCAGGTTTTCCCCGACACCATGTACTTGACAGAGTTAGTATTGAATTTAATGAGCTGGCATGAACAAGCCAGCTGGTTAGTTAGTGGTCAGTAAACATTTGTCACATCTGCATGAACGCCAAGGCCCCCTCTGATCACCACTACACCTCCCTGAGGTCTGACCTCCCAGCCTCAAACCACCTCCACCACCAAGCCCTTGGTATCTGACAGTTAACTCCTTAAACCCTACTTTACTGGAAGCAGTGCCACTGGCTCTTAGTAGGGGTTTGCCAAGGATCTAGCTGTAGTTGAGAGAAGAGCAAATGATTTAGAATTGGCTCCGCCTTTTTATGAACAAGTTCCCAGGTAATGCTGATTGTGCTGGGCTAGGGACACTTTCTGAGATCACCTGACTTAAATGAAAACAAAAGGCAGGTGAACTCTGGCTTTAGGGATTGCCCCGGGGCAGTTGGCTGAGGGGGGAGAGAGAGTTCTTGACCTGGATGTGGTCCAGTGTTTTGCAAGTCTGGCTGCAAATTTGAATCACCTGAGACTATGAACTCTTGCTATTTGCAACAATGTGGATGGAACTAGAGGGTATTATGCTAAGGGAAATAAGTCAGAGAAAGAGATCATCTGATTTTACTCATGTGGAATTTGAGAAACTCAACAGATGAACATGGGGGAAGGGAAGAAAAATAATATCAAAACAGAGAGGCAAACTCTTAAATACAGAGAACAAATTGAGGGTTGCTGGAGGGAGGTAAGTGGGGGGATGGGTTAAACGGGTGATGGGTAGTAAGGAGGGCATTTTTAGGGATGAGCACTGGGTGTTATATGTAAGAGATAAATCACTGGGTTCTACTCTTGAAGTCAAGACTGTATGTTATGTTAACTGTATATTAACTGTATGTTAACTAACTTGAACTAAAAACAAAAAAGAATCACCTGCTGAAACTTAACAACTACCAGAGCCCAATAGGCTCAATACTTGTCCGGGTTTCCCAGGATGGAGAGGTCCCCTGCGATCTGGGACTTTCAGTACTAAAACCAGGACAATCTCGGGCAAACCCGGAAGAGCAGCTCACCCTGCTGTCTCCCCCACACTCACCCAGTGATTCTGTTTTCGCTGGTTCTCGCTGGGATTCAGGCATCGATATTTTCCACTGTGCCCTGCACTTCTGCCGTGCGGTGAGGTGTGAGATCCTGAAGGACTTGATCAGGAAAGACGGGGTGAATTGTGAAGAAGCATTTCACAGTGTTCTGTGAAATGAGGGAGCACTGGTTAAAGGCAGAGGGGACAGGATGGAAGGAGGGGATACCCAGAAAGTGCAGTTCCAGGGGGAGGTGGATAATGGGCCTCCATTACTGGGCCCTGAGGGACAGACGAGGTGCCCTGCTGGGTCAGTAAAGCCACTTTGGTGGAGAGAATTGGGGCAGAGTTTGCAGGGATGTCCGAGTCAAAGAAAGGTGGTTTAGCAATGGGAGAGTCCACACAGAGACTGCTCCCAGGGCTTGTAGCTGCTGGCGGGGCGGCCTGGCTTCTGTAGCCTGAAGTCCTGGAGCCAGGGCCTGGACTCCCTTGGAGGAAACATCCCCTTTCTCGAAGCGCAGAGAGGAAAGCTGTCTCTTACACGGTTTATGCGAGATGCCTTTCGCTTGCAGGAAAGAGGGGAGAAAATAGACCCAAACAGAGATGGAGATGTCCTGTGTTTTGCCTGGGAATTCCGGGATCTGACTGAACTGTGCAGGTTTATAAAGGAGCATGCCTTTGCCTCTCGCTGAATGTCACTTGAGACACCTCTTGAGGGTGTCTGGCCAAGGTCTGGATGCCTTTGACCTCCAGTGGATTCCAGAAGAGAAAAGGTCTAAGTACCTACGTTTTTTGGGTTTGCCATGAAGGTTTACTTCTGGGCGATTAATAACTTTCTCCTCTTTTTTCTACCCCACCTCCACCCACTGCCATCAGATGTCTTTCGATCGGGAAGTGAGCTTGCAGTATGCGAGGCACTGTGCCATGAACCACTCCTCTGGGGATCAGAGTCTAGAGAAAGAAAAAAGTGCATTGGTGTGAAAAATATAAATTAATGCAAGAAATGAAATAGCATGGGGTGCCACAAAGTGGTATCTGATGAAGTGTCCTATAGACAGAGCGGACAGAGTGCTCGGAGTGTATTTTGGAGAATTCAGGTGGGTTGGGATGGTCAGGAAGGCTGCCCGGGGAAGGTAGGATCTGCAGAGGGGTAGAGGGAGGGAGAGGAAGCAGAGGTGGGCATGGGGGAAATAATGTGAGCCCAAAAGTGGAACAAGCAGAGTGGGTCTTCACTGTATTTCAAAGATAACACAGTGTCTCGAGTTTGGTATTTATCCAGTCGCAGGATCAACCGTCTTTGCGTATGTGTAATGTAATAGCACACTGATATGTTTTATGATAGGGCCAAGAATTCAGGAAATACTACAATGTATTTAAATTCTGCTGCTCTTATCAAGTTCCTGCTGTGCGTGCTGAAGGAGCCCCATGAGGGGACTTGGGGGTACAAGCGGAAATGTCCGTGTCCTCTGGGAATTTCAATCCCACGAGCGATGTGCATTTAGGGAGGAGGAAGACAATGAGGTTGGAAACCAGGGGACGTGGTGGAGTGGAGGGGTGAGGTGGGATACAGAGGAGAGACGGGGCGGAGAGCAGTCTAGCAGTTACTGAGTTGCCCATCAAGGCCATTTGGGCAGGAAGCCACCCCAGATTAAAGTAACTTGTCTCTGTTCCGTCCCAACCATTCAGGGACTGTGGGTAACATTTTTGGAAACATGCAGGGAGTGGCTGGCTGGGCTGCTCTTCCTGGGAAAGACTCCCTGAGCTGGCTGCCCTAGAAGACGGGCAGGACCAGCTGCATGATTTGCGGGACCCTGTGCAAAATGGAAAAGCAAGGCTCCTTGTTCAAAAATTAGGAAAGATTCAGGACAACGACAGGAGAGCCTTAAGGCAAGCAGAGCTGAGAGTGCCCAGCTCACATGCCCAAGAGGCTGGTCCAGAGGAGGGAACAGCCTGGACCTCTCTGTGACTCTGTGTGTGTGGTAAGATGATGGGCTGGGTTGCTGTCTGTGGCTGGGGTCAAGGTTTCTCTGTACTAGTGCTGGGTTCTCCCGTAAGAGTGGCATGGGTGATGGGGGAAGGGACGGGGTACCACAGGAGGCTGCCATGGCTGTGGGGCACTGACCGTTTTACACGATGCTGCCATTGACACCCTGCCATCTCTATGCAGCGGGAAGGCTACGTCTGAGCTTTAGAATTGACCAAACTGAGACTCACATGTTTTATGAACACGGTATTAACTTGGGCAACTTGCTTACATTCTCTAAGCCTTAACTTCCCTATATATAAAAATTCAGATCATAAAATCACAAAGGGATGTTAAAGTTTGAGCCCAGCCCAGTTTATAGTAAACGTTAGTATCCTTTCTAGAAATGTATTGAGTATCTATCTTGTAAAAGTGTGGAGCACGCAGTGGTTTGGGGACACATTTCAGATAGCAGAGGGAGAGGGAGTGTATGCCCTATTATAATATATCCCCAGAGGAAACCCAGTTCTATCTGATGGGCACGCATGTATACACAGAGGAACACACACACACACGTACACGTGTACACACACATCTGGAGCTGAATTGAAACTGGGTCGGAATGAGGTGGTTTGTTTAATAGGAAAGAGCCCCCGTTTGGGTATCCTCCCCTCTTGGCTTTGAACCTCGGTATCCTCCTCAGTCAAAAATCGTGATCTCACTGAGTTGTCTTGAGATTAAATGAGATGATGAATGGGAATGTCCCGTCTCTGGTCCATGGCAGGTGCGAGCATCTTTTGAATGGGTCTCTCCTGCTGGGCCATAAGGTGGTGCTGAAGACAAGACACAGAATTCCCCACAGTAACATTTCCTGACTATTAAGCTCAGGTAGCTCCTTACAAACTAAGGGGGCTGATTTTCAGTGATATTCCTGTTTCCTCGGCTTATGTACTTTGGGAGGCGAACTGGGTCTTCTCTCTGCTGAGACTTGAAAGTCAGTAGAATCCTGTGTATTTGCTGACACATATACACACACCAGAAATACACATGCACAGATAAAGACACACTATACATATCACACATAACCATCCCACACATCTACCTCTGCATCACAGAGTCAAACCCTCTCACGCATTCATTTCTTCTGTTTCTTCTTCGGTCAGTTCTGAGCCTTTCCTATACTTGTTTGTGTAGCGTACAAGGTCAGGTACCCCCCCTCCAACTTCCTGTCCTGCCCAATTCACATCCCTCCTTATGCCTTGTCCTGAAAACTCCTTGTCATAGCCACTGTTCTCAGCCCCCCTCCCCATCTCTTCTGCCTCTGACAAATTCCAGGACTGTAACCCAGGCTTAGAGAGCCCTATTTTTATCCACCCAGAAGCCCTGGGCTGCTGTCACCCCAGCCCTACCCCCAGAGACTTCCAGATGGAAGCAGGTTTGTGACTGTTTATGTTTCATTGGGCTTCCAACCCCCTCCTTACTCTGCTCCTGGCAGCCTCTTAGCTTCTCCCACTTTCGTGGGATGAGCTCTGAACCTTAGCCACCACTATGAGGAGTCTGGAGCCTGGAGAGGAGGAGGGAATGGAGTTTGAGGGCCTGTGATGTGCTCAGTGCTGTGCTGGCCACCTGATAATGTGCTCACAGTAGCCCTGGGAGGTGGGCTTGGTCATCTGTGTGCCCACAAAGGAAATGAGGCTCTTAGATACTAAATAACCTAGCCACAGGCTAATAAAAACATGTATTCTTTCAGTGTACCAGGAACCTGCCTCCTGGAAGATGAGGCCAGATCAGCTGATTCTTGCCAGGTTTGGGCCCTGGGCCCAGGTAGGAGGGGTAATTCCTTATTCCCATTCCCTACTTCTCAGGTTTTTCCTGGAATCTCTATAGTATTATAATATAATGTAATATAGGTAATATTATTTATAATATTGGTAACCTTCTAGAGAGTAACCAGCTGCAGTGGCTAGAGTGGCCACTCTCTAATGGCCTTGACGGTTTGATAGTGTGAGGCTATAAATAGACCTGTTTTGTTTTTTTGCTACATTATTGAAGTATAATTGATGTGCAATAAACCATATGTAATTAAGATACTTAGCTTGATACATTTTAACATAGGTATACACCTCTGAATCCCTACCCCAATCAAGATTGTGAACATGTCCATTATCCCCAAAGTTCCCTTATGTCCTTTCAAAATCCACCCCCTCCCTGCCTACCCTCCCCTGCCTCCATAGGCAACCACCCAACTGGTTTTAATCACTATAGGTTAGTTTCATTTTCTCAAGCTTCAGATAAACAGAATTGTACCATACTAATCATTTTTGCCTCTGGAGTTTTTTTTCTTTAGCATAATTATTTTGAGCTCTGTCCACATGTAGCATGTATTGATAGTTCATTCCTTTTTATTGCTGAATAGTATTCTCTGTGGAAAACTATACAATTAGATTATTGATTCACCTGTTGATGGGCGTTTGGGTTGCCTCTAGTTTGGAGCTACTCCAGATCAAGCTTCTGTGAACATTCAGGAATAGGACTGTGTATGGGCATGTGCTGGCATTTCTCTTGGATAAATACCTAGGACTGGAACAACCAGATCATACGGAGGTGTGTGTTTAACTTTCTAAGCAATGGCCAAACTGTTTTCCATATTGGAGATGCCATTTTGTGTTCCCAGAGCAGTGCGGGAAGGTTCCATTTCTTCCAGGTCCTCACTGGAGTGTAGGATGTAGATCTGATTTCAAGGCTTGGCCGGTATGGAATTTGCGAGCCCACCAAATGGCCAAACCAAACAATTAAAGCAGGTGGCTCTCCATTGGGACTGGGGACTCTGAGGGATGCTGAACTGAGGGATGCAGAATCATGTGCTCCTAGAGAAATGAGTCAAAAACTGCAGGATGCTGAGAACGGGGAGAAATGATGGGGTCAGCGCTGGTCCCATCATGAGACTGTGTGGGGTTGGACCAGGTCTGGAGCATGGGGTTTGGGAATGAAACCCACGCACCCGAGGCATTTTGGAAAAGTGGTGGCAAGAATTGGTAACAGGATAGGGCATTCGGAATGGAAGAAAAAAGAGCAGTGGAAAGAGACCCTGAGCTTTGGGGACCTAGCTTTGTGAGGGCAGGAGCTGCACCTGTTCAGTTAGTTGCCTCTATGTCCCCAGCACCAAGAGCAGTGCCAGGCACAGAGGGAGTGCTAACAACAGTGGTGGTTGAATGAATGAGCAAATGAGTGAATGATGAACTAATGGGAGCCCAGGGGATAGGATCCAGTCAACCCGCATCATTTAGCACTTCATGTAGTCTATGTCACAGAGCCTAGTGTCAGGGGCGGGAGAAGCTCTGGAGAGCCTGTGGTTCGCCCTGCTCATTTACCGACAAGGTTCAAAGAAATAATACTCTCTTGTCCCAGGTAGCCTGCAAAGGTAGAGATGGGATTCAATCCTAAGCCTCCTCATTTGTAGCCTAAAGTTCATCTTCTTTTAAAAATAACATTGGGGCTCCTGCATAGGTCAGTCGGTTAAGTGTTTAACTCTTGGTTTTGGCTCAGGTCATGATCTCACAGTTCGTGGGTTCGAGCCCCGGGCTCTGCACTGACAGCTGAAAACCTGCTTGGGATTCTTCTCTCCCTCTCTCTCGGCCCCTCCCCTGCGTGTGTTTTCTCCCCCCCCCCCAATAAATAAATAAACTTTAAAAACAACCTTATTTTTTTCTGATGAAAATAATAAATGCTTGTAATGGGAAATTTGGAAAAATCTAGAAAAGTAAGAAAAATAACCCCAAACTCCAACACAAATAAAATTACTTCAGCCTGCCGTGTGTGTGTGTGTGTGTGTGTGCGTGTGCACGCTCTTGTGTTTATATATGTTTAATCAATACCTTACATTTTAGTATTTTGGGTGTTTTGGGTCTTTTATTATATTATGAACCCTGGGATGGATGTCTGGTCCTGGATCTTGGATGGCTGATTATTCCCAGTGCTTATTGTAATATATAGGATGTGCCCGCTAGACTGTGTGTATGAACAGGGTGGAAGAGGACTCCCATTGGGATGGAGCTCCACAAACGTTCCTCACACCCAAACATTTGTACTTCCGTCCTAACCATGTCCACACTTCATTATGTTTATTGGCTTGATTCTTTCCCTTCCGCCACCAAACCGAGCTCTTGTTTTCTATGGTTTTTTTCCAGCCCTTAGTGTGGTACTTAGGTGCGCCACAAGCATCTGTTAGAATGAAGGAACAGGTAAAATGGTATAAACAAGAGTGAGGGGCAGGTGAGGGGTCACCTGGGCCTACGTTTCAACCACATTTGCCATCGAGGGGTCTGCTTAGTTCCCCTTCTCCCCTCCCCCAGTCGGTGTCCCCCTGCCACCTGGGGGACGGAATGCCTGAGACGGAATGTGCCTGTGGTCCAGGATTTATGTCCAGCGAAGAAGCCCTGAGGCACAGGCAGGGCCTTTCCTGGTGTGAATGCAGGAGTCTGAGAGGGCCTAGCAGGATGGGAAGGAGGGCACTGCGTCTGAGGAAGGCTCTGCAGGGGGTCCAGAGTGTGACCGTGTGCCCAGCCCAGCTGGGGCTCCGGGGCTGGTGGCCCCTACGGCACCTGGGGTTCTGCCCTCATGAGTGACAGGATGCTTTTGTCCTGGGGACCCAGGAGAAGAGGAGCAGGAGGAGTGGTCAGCAAGGGCGCTTCCCCCCAGCCCTGGGCTGCCCAGAAGGGTGTGTGCTCTTAGCACGTTGGGCTGCTCTGGAGCGCACGGGAAGAAGCCATAGGCCGTTTTCCGGGCACCCTTTCAGTAAAGACAGCGTCATCTGTGTTCTGTGTGACCTGGGGGAGGGGCTTGGCTTCCCGGAAGCGGGAGGGGGTGAGGCGCCCCGTGTCACGTGTAGGGTGGTTTCCCTTTGGCGCGGAGCCCCAGACCTCTGGCTCTAATGGGTAGCAGAGACTTGGGTGTTGAAATTCCTTCTTCTCTTTTACTTCACAGCTGTTGCCCAAAGAGCTCCCCGCCACTCCCACTCGATCTCTGCCCAAGCCCTTGTTTTCTGTGCCCAGTACACGCGTTGCCAAAGCCCCCTTGCCGGCTCACACACGTGCTGGCGTGCACACCCCTCCGTGACATCTCTGGCATCCATCCCCCTCGTCTCCATTCTTGGGAGTTCAGGGCCTCATTAACTCTTACTCGGAGAGCTGCTGCCTAGATCTTCCCTCTTCTTTCCCTGTCCCCTGTCATTCCCTCCATCATCAGGGCCACCAGAATTGCCTGTCTAAATCCCAGCTCCAATCCATATCTCATCTCAGACTCTCCTCACTATAAGCCAGCCACCTATCCTTCAGCGGATTCCTCTTCTTTAACCTGGCATTCAAAAACCTTCCTTTATCTGGCCCCAATCTTGTTTCCCACTGCACCTCTTTAAGTCCTGTATTTCGGCCTGGTAATAACCATAGTTAACCTTGAAACAACATGCATCAGAACTGTGCAGGTCTGTTTATAGGTGGATGTTTTTCAATAAATATGTTGGAGGGGCACCTGGGTGGCTCAGTCAGTGAAGTGAGGGACTTCTGCTCAGGTCATGATCTTGCAGTTAGTGAGTTCGAGCCCTGCGTCGGGCTCTGTGCTGACAGCTCAGGGCCTGAAGCCTGCTTCAGATTCTGTGTCGCCCTCTCTCTCTGCCCCTCCCCCGCTCACACTCTTGTCTCTCTCTCTCAAAAATAAATAACATATATATACGTACATATATGTATGTATATACACATATATATGTATGTATGTACATTTATGTATGTATGTGTGTATATGTATATATACATATATAAGTATGTACCTATGTGTATATACATATATATGTACGTGTACATATGTATATATACATTTATATATGTATGTATGTATACATGGAAATGTTTTGGAGATTTGCAGCAATTTGAAAATAAATGCACATGAACTACATAGTTCACGTATGGAAGTATTGAAAAACTTAAAAAGTTAGGTATGTCACGAAGGCACAAAAGTTTTGTAGACGCTAGTCTATTTTATAATATGCTACCATGAAATGTAGCAAATGTATCATAAAAAGTTAAAATTTCTCAAAGCTTGCACCAGCACAGACCATACATTGTGCCATTCGCAATTGAGAGAGAAGTAAACAAACATAAAGATGCCATATTAAATCACAAGTGCCTCACATTCACTGTAGCATGTGTTGTGCTGCTGTGATCATTTCCGAGCCATCTCTTGTTGCTGTTGGGGTGAGCTCCAGTGTTGTATCTGCTTCAAACGCCCTGTGACACTAATCATCTCCGCGTGAACAGTTTGCCTCTTCAGTAAATTGTGAACAGCAGGAAAAAGTGATCTTGTGGTTCTCACTATTAGTGATTAGGTTCTGGGGAGCCAAAAGTTCTACGTGGATTTTCTACTGGCGGGGGGGGGGGGTGGTCTGTGTCCCTAACACCTGTGTTGGTCAAAGGTCTGCTTCTCAAAGGTACTTCTCTTCGCCTCTTGCTCACCTTGGGGTGTTTCTGGACACCAGGTCCTCACTCTGGTACACCTTTCTTTGTGAATGATTTCTTGGACGCCCATGACATGTGCCAAGCAACATCTTTCCTCCCTCCAAGACTCAGCTTCAGTGCTACTTCCTGTGGTGAATATTGCAGATTACCCCAGCTGCAAGTCACTTTTCCCTCCCTCCTGTCCCAGGGCCGGCACCTTCTCCCCTCCCGTGTATCCTGGGTGCTTAAGCACGAGCCTGTTTATGCCTGTACCTTCCCAGCAAGACTGTAAGTGCTGTGAGGCTAGGATTTGATGCTTGGTTCATCTTAAACACCCAGAAAATTGCTTTATCCGTGACAGTTGCTCAGGGCATAGATGGACGAATAAATGAATGCATGCTTGACTGTGATGTTAGGAGAGCTATTATCTCCTTGGTTTCTACCCCCAGGGACACAAAGAAACCTATGTTCTCTTTATCATTTCTCAAAATGAGAAAAAGCTGATTGGAAATTCCGCAACTGCCCCACAACACCCCCAAGTCAGAGAAATGTCCCTTTGGGGAATTTTCAGTTTCGCTTTCCCAGAAAGACCCCTCTTTCTCCCCTTCCCCTTTTCCCCTGTGTCTGTATCTCCCACCCCTCAGCCTCGGGCTAAGACAATTTACTTTTGCTTTCTTTGCCTTTCCCAGAGCAGAGGGGGAAACCGTAATTTAGGAGGCTGCTAAAAATAGCTCCCCCAGTCCTGGAAAGAGAGCTTGCTTATTTTTGAAAGTGCTCCCCGCCCCCTCCCCAGCCTTGCCTGAGGCTCACACTATAAGTCAGACTGTTCTGTGAGCTGTCCTGAGGCTGGCAGGAAAGTCGCAGGACTGGGGCCCCTTCAGTCCTATAGCCCCGAGCACTGTCTGAGAGATGGACCAGCAGAGGAGTGGGGATATGAGGGGTCTTCATGTTCTCCATTTTCTGTCCTAATCAGATGGGTCTCACTCCCAGCAGCCTCTCAGGGAGCACCGCGCGGGGACATTGTACCAGAGGCGGGGTCTGGAGACCTGGGTTAAGTCCTAGGCTTGGTGCTTTTCATCTTTCCAAGCCTCAGATTTCCTCATCTATATGGGAGGTGGTGGTGGTGGTAGTCATATTTACCTTGCAGGGGTGTGGTGAAAATCCGAGGTAAACCTTGAACATGGTAGGTCCTCAATAGATGATGACTCTAACTTTGTCATGATTAGAATCACTGGATTTAGAGCGCAGCCCTCTGTGTTAATGGGCAAGGCAGCGGGACATGTGATAAGCCTGTACCATCCACTAACTTGAACCGTGTGAAATTGATGATTTTGTAGATGACATAATTGAATGCTGTCACTTGTACACGATTCAGCCTAATAACACAGAAATCAAATTTTCTGTCAGGGACCAGGTGGTAAATATTTTTGGCTTTGTGGGTCACAGGGTCTCAGTTTCATACACAACATTTAAATGAATGGGTGTAGCCGTGTTCCAGTAAAACCATTATTTACAAAAAATGGGCTGAATTTGGCCCCTGTAATATTTGCCAACTCCTGTAATAATGTGTCAGACTCATTCTTACACAGAGTGAACTTTTTTGATTCATGCAATCAGTATTTAGCCATCTTCCTAATTATAGCAGCAACTTATCTGTAGAGTTATTGATGGTGGTTATTATTACTAGACCCTCTTCTTTTTTTTTTTTTAAAGTTTGTTTGTTTGTTTAGAGAGAAAGAGAGGCAAGGGGCAGAGAGAGAGGGAGAGAGAAGAATCCTAAGCAGGTTCCACGCTCCACGCTGGGCCCGATGTGGGGCTTGATCTCACTATTGTGAGATCATGACCTGAGCCAAAATCAAGAGTCAGACACTTAACTGACTGAGCCACCCAGGCACCCCTACTAGACCCTGTTCTAAAATTTTACAAATTTTACTAATTTAATCCTTGTGACAGCCCTCTGCTGTTATTGTTGCCTCATTTTATGGATGAGGAAACTGAGGCTCAGAGAGGGTAAGTAACTTGTGTGAAGTCCCAGAATTAGAGTAGATAGTAACTGAACAAACCCAACTGAGTGTGTAGGGTCAAGTCCGGTGTCAGTAGTTCAGGCGGCTTCAGGTTGGAAGCGGGTGTAGATAGGGTTATCAGGGACTCCAAGCCTGTTTGCTGCCCACAGAGTATGAGGGGATGGTCTTCAGAGCCTTAAAGTGGCAGCAGGCATGATAGAGGTGGGCACTGAGGAGATGGGTGGGCAGAGGGCCTGAGATGGAAAAGCACAGACTCTTCTTTGGGGAGCGAGGCCCTGGGTCATGGCCCTGTGTCTGGGGCCATTTCCTAGGTGACCCCTAGTGACACGTGAAGGGTCAGTATATAGGGAGGAATCTCTGGCCGTGGAGCAGGAAATTGTTTACATTCCTTATGTTCCATGCAGCATCTCTGGGGAGTTCTGGGCCCCATTCCCAGACCTGGGCCCCAGGGGACTTGGTAGAGAAAGGAGGGCAAAGGGGCCGGCTCCCCAGGATGCCTGAGCTCTGCCATCAGACCAAGGTTGTTGTATACCTTGTTGATTCCCTTTGCCTGTTAATTTAGCCACTAATTAATATACCACTGGTCAGGACTCTGGCCTCATGCACACCAGGTTTTCTCCTTATGCTGATCCCCTTGCCTGGATAGCCTTTCCTGACCTCTTGTACCTTTCCTTATTTCTCTCACCTCCTTCAATACTGGCTCAGTGTCACCTCCTGGAAGCCTTTTCTGACTTTCACTTCACACCTCAGGCTATGCTAGGTCCCCCTTCCTAGAGCTGCCAAAGTACCTGTCTCCCTAACCCTTCTGGCTTCCCCACCAGAAGGGCACCTCCTCAAGGGAAGGGACCATGCCTTATTTGCTCTTGTGTCCTCACCACCAAGGTGACCCCCAGTGTCCAGCATGGCTTCCAGGGGCTAGAAAGTGGTTAAAAGCATGTTGTTTGACTGTGACATCACTGTCCTCAAAGGCATGCCTCTTCCTCTACAAGACATGACCCTTGGGCAAGTTGCCTGTATTTTGGGAGTCTTAATGTGATCATCAGTAAGAAGGGACAGTGATGTGATTGGAGGGGTAGGGGAAATAAATGAGCTAAAGTAGAAAGTTGCCAGCAGAGTGACTGGCTCTTAGGAAGCACTTTGGAAGTGGCCATACCATATCCTTGCCCTGTGCCCCCCATGCGGAGAGGGAAGGGAAGGGGTTAGGAGAAGGCAGTTTGAACATTCCAAAGCCACAGCATTGGCCCCAAGGGCTAAAGGTGGGGTTTATGACTCAGCTTTGCTTTTGCAACAAGAGAACTGAGCTTGGGGTCCGTATTTAGTTGTGAGTTCCAGCTCTGCCTCTTAGCAGCAAGGGGCATCATTGACAAACCATGTAACAGCTGTTAAGATTGTTATAAACCTCAATGTTATTATCTGTAAAGGGGATAATAATCATGACCTCACAAAGTCCTTGTGAGGCTGACATGAGATTGCAGAGCTATGAAAACACTTGGCTCAGCTCCCAGGGAATGCTTGATCATGAATTATGGAGTCTGAATCTATAGAACGCTTGAGAAAGCTCTGAGCAGGGCTCAACTTAGGGTGTTCCTTGGGCATACAGTGTATGGCTCAGTGGTTTACAGCTTTTGAGTCACGCAGTCATGGGTTTGAATCCTAGCTATGCTACTAACTAGCTGTGTGTCCATAGGCAAGTTACTTAACCTTTCTGAACCATAGTTTGTTTTTTTTAGTAACTTCTTTAAAATGATGCCGCCTCTGGGGCGCCTGGGTGGCTCAGTCGGTTAAGCGTCCGACTTCTGCTCAGGTCATGATCCCATGGTCCGTGAGTTCGAGCCCCACGTCGGGCTCTGTGCTGACAGCTCAGAGCCTGGAGCCTGCTTCAGATTCTGTGTCTCCCTCTCTCTCTGACCCTCCCCCATTCATGCTCTGTCTCTCTCTGTCTCAAAAATAAATAAACATTAAAAAAAAATTTAAAATGATGCCGCCTAGCTTAGAGAGTTGTTATGGGGATGAAATGTGGCTAGAGCCTGGTCTCTCAAGTATTAATATTATTCTGCCTTTACTTATGACTTAGGAACAAGCGCTGTTTGCTGTAGGGCTTTTGAAGTCCTAGTTAGCATAAAAACTGGTGTATATAGAGGGCCATGGTTTGGGGCTAAGGACTAGGGTTTCCATCTTTGCAAACCAAAGGGGAGTGCTGCACTCAAGTGATAGGAAGTACTTCTTGGCTTGGGGTGAAATGTGGGAGGAAATCTGAGCACAGATGAGGAGAGTCCCTGGGAAATCTTTGGGAACAGGATGGAGCTAAATAGTATGGCTGACCAAGCCCTTGGATTTTCAGTCAGATCCTGCCATTGCACAGAGAGGAAATCAAGTCTCAGAGGTGCTAATACCATGGTCTTTTGACCCATACCTGCAGAGCTGTGATTAGTCTCCTGAGTTAGTTATGTTTTCTCCACTATGTGGAAGGATAGGACAATAAGGAGGAGGCAGAGAATGGGAACCAGGAGCCAGAGGGCTGTAAGAGACCCATGAGGGGTGCCTTACAGGAGGGCTAGTTCATCATGCTCTGATGGTTTGCTCTTTTAGGCCAGTCGGTCTGTGTTTAGGGACCCAGAGGCATGGGAAGACCTTGATTCCACAGGGAGTAGAGGAGGGGGCAAGGAGACAGGATGTGGAGGGTGTGGAGGTGTTGGTGTTGGACGAATTTCCATGGAGAGAAAGGTGGGTAGTGGTAGGGCAGGTTAAATCCCTCTGCCAGAGTTGAAGTCCATTGGGTTCTGTTCTGTTCTTGTTTCTCCTTTTTCCATATTGTTCTTCAGTTGTTCTCTGAGATGGGCACCTCCATTGCTCTTTGTGAAGTGATCTTGCGGAAAAGAACACTCTGGCCCCCTTCACCTTTCCATTCCCTGCCCAGGCTCAGGGATGAGAGTTTTCCTGTCCAACTAGAGCTATTTTAGAGTATGGAAAAGCCCAGCTCCTCTGGTCCAGACTTCCTAGTGGTCAAAGGCAGTGCTGGGTGGGTTCTTAAATCAGGCTGGGCAGATTCCTACAATGCC
This sequence comes from Panthera leo, assembly GCF_018350215.1. NCBI lineage: Eukaryota > Metazoa > Chordata > Mammalia > Carnivora > Felidae > Panthera > Panthera leo. The sequence continues at coordinate 37,990,269 of NC_056683.1, forward strand.
AGGCATTGGTGGTCCTGGCTGTGGCTGAATAGGGCTTGTGGTTGCAGGCGCTGGGCAGGGCAAGTGTTGCCTTGCTGGCAACAATGATAACAAAGCCACAGCAGCAGTGCTGGCCTTCTTAGAGAGTGCCCAGTGTGGTCCAGGCATTGTATCTACATCACTGCATTGTCTCTTCACCAAAACCCATTGAGGAAGGTGCTGTGATTATCTTGGTGTTACAGAACCTGAGCTCTGAGAGAGTAAGACCTTATGAAACATGCTTAGGATCATCCAGCTGGGAAGGCAAAGCCAAGAGTCAAATCCCAGTCATGTCACTTGGAAGATTGCTGGAGTGAAGGAAGCCTTAGAGTGGGGGGTGGTGGTGTGAGATGGGGGCAGTGGGAGGTGGGGGATCAGATGGAAGCCTCAGGACTTCCGTAACCCTCTTCTGGCAAAGACATCTTTGGGACTGTAGCTACTTCTAAATGCAGCTGCAGACATTGGTCTTCTCTGGTGGAGAGAAGTTATCTGGGAGCTGGGGCAAGATGGGGAAAGGGGCCGCTGATGTGGGAAGATGAGCTCTGTAGACCGCAGCTTGACCACTGGTATCTTGGGTTTCAATCCGAGTTCTGTCTCTAGCTGTGTGACCTCAGATAAGACATTTCCTCTTTTTTTTTCTTTTTTTAAATTAATGTTTATTTACTTTTGAGAGAGAGAAAGAGAGACAGAGTGTGAACAGGGGAGGGGCAGAGAGAGGGAGACACAGAATCCAAAGCAGGCTCCAGGCTCTGAGCTGTCAGCACAGAGCCCGATGTGGGGCTCAAACTCATGAATCATGAGATCGTGACCTGAGCCAAAGCCAGATGCTTAACCAACTGAGCCACCCAAGCAACCTAAGACATTTACTTTTTTGACCTCAGTTTTCTGATCTGTACTGGAAAGCTACATGCATTTCAGTTGAGAGCCTCTGGTTTTAGTCTTGGATGTTCAAGTGGGGACCTGACAGACCTAAGGGGGGGTCATTGGGAGGAGGGCATCCTCAGGAGTATCAGCATAGTATCAGCATCCTCAGGAGTATCAGCATAGTATCAAACAGGCTGCCCCTTAAAAGGGCAAATATGTAGGACTCCCCGGTGCTCACCCCCTTCTCTGTGGGGACAGTACTTCCTGTTTGGAAGGTCATTGTGTCCATCTCCCATCTTCCTCCTGAGGCCATGCTACCTCACTCTCCATACTCAGGGAAACTGTTAAAATATATATAATGACAAGTATGGCATGACACTGATCAATCAGAGCAGTCATGGCTGTAGATAGCTGGTGTGAGACTATAAAGGGTGTGCCAACTGTATGCCAATCCTGCCCCTACTCCTGATTGTTTCTGTGAAAGTCTGGCTCAGGAGCTGAAGAGCAAAGATAGATAAAGAGGGAGACTCAGGAGCAAACAGTTGAGGAGGTGAAGTCAGGAAGCGAGTTCACAGGTTTCCTAAACATCAGCCTATCCCTCCCTCAAACCCCATCATGCCATCCCCTCAGCCTCACTGTGGCCTCTGGGAGTGTCCTTCTCATGCTTTGTGCCCTGAAAGAACAGCTTTTCCACCACCTGCAGCTGCATATTGGAGGCTGATGAAACAAAGGGGACCTGGTCTGTATTCTGCAGCATTATCTCAAGCTTGACAGTGGTCAGGTGATCCCCCGGGTGGTTGACCCCAATCTGCCTGCAGAATTGGTGCTTTACTAAGCCTGACAGTCAGAGATCAGGGCTTGGTCTTACCCAGTCTTGGGTACTGTCTGCCAAGTCCCATGGAAAACCCCAAAGCCTGCTTTCCTCTTCTGTTTTTCTCAGATGCCAGCTTATTTTGGGTCTTTGCCGTCATGTACTATTATTGCTGAGTTATCCCACTGGCTTATTCCCCTATCCCTAGCCTCAGGGCTGTCCCCTTATTCCCTATAAGGGTTCCTGATTGCTTATCAACTGCTAGGAGTCAGAGATTTCAATTTATAGTTCTTGGCTGTTGATGAGGTCCTGTCTTTTCTATGAGGATAGGCCATTTCCCAACTGACCAAGAAATATTTATTGAGCACCACCGAGTGCAAGGCATTTTATTAGCTATAGAAATGGGGTTATCAAAAGGCAGGAAGCGTGTCCCCTGCCCTTAAGGAGTCTTCACTATAACTGTGGACAGCCAGTATGTAAATACAGAAAAGATAACCAATAATACAAGGTAACCTCAGTGTGTTATTTGAGGATCTCCTGGGTCTGTTGAAAAGCCTGTCACAAAGTTTACAAAGAAAGATAAAACAGAGCTGGTAAAAAGTTCTAGAATGACAAAATACATCATGATTTACAGGCGAGGCCTGATCAGATTAGGCTGTTACTAGCTAGATTGTTAGGGTTTAGAAAATAAAGCGGTGTTCTCCAGAATTTACCTTGGGTTCACTACGAACAAGTTATGACACATTTATCTTTTTTCTGATAAGGTTCTAGAACGTCTTTCTAAGGAATGCCTTAGATTTGGCACATCTTGAGTTCCACAAGACCTTAGGAAAAATCTTGTATGGTATCTTTATAGAAAAGAGGGCTAGGTAAGATATGGGTTCATGGATTCCGAGCTGGTTGAAGGACTGTCCTCTAAGAGTGTTGATGACTAGTTCTTTGGCATTCCCAGCTGATGTAGGTCTGTCTACATATTTGTTGTGATCAACATTTTTAGCAGTGGTATGGGTAAAGACCATGAGGATATTCTGATCATTCTGTTGATGACCAAATTGAGGAGAAACAGCTTAATGTCAAGACCCAAAACTATCTTGACCCCTTGTAGGTATGTACTCCAAAGCACTGAAAGCAGGGACATAAACAGATATTATTTGTACACTCATGTTCATGGCGGCATTGTTCATAATAACCCAGAGGGGTAAGCAACCCACATGTCCATTGACAGGTAAATAAATCAAATGTGGTCTATACATACAGAGGAATGATATTCAGCCTTAAAAAGAAAGCAAATTCTGACACATGCTATAGCATGTATGTACCATTATTGAAGCCATTATTCTAAGTGAAATAAGCCAGTCACAAAAGGACAAATTCTGCATGATTCTACTACTGTGGTTCTACTCATACTGCTACTTAGAGTAGTCACATTCATAGAGACAGAAAGTAAAGTGGTGGTCTCCAGGGTCTTGGGGGAGAGGGAAATGAGAAGTTCATGGGGTACAAACTTTCTGTTTTGCAAGATGAAAAATGTATGGAGATGGATGGTGGAGATGGTTGCACAACAATGTGAATGAATGCATTTAATACCACTGAATTGTACACATAAAAATGGTTAAAAAGATACACTTTGTGTTATGTATATTTTGTAAACAAATCCTGCCCCCAGACCTGTAATAGCAATAGGGAAAAAGGCAGACTCCTTTTTATATTAAAAAAAAAAAAAAAAGATATACAAATACTGGATGAGAACATGGCTGGACAGCAGTGTGTTGGGTAAGCTCTCCTGAACCCATCCACATTATCTGAAAGCGTGTTGAGGGACCAGTAGTGGTCAAGGGTGGTTTTAACCCTTTTGGGAACCCTACGTGCAGCTAGTTGGGCTTAATCTATCTGGAAGCTATATGGCATCAATGACTAGGGCCAGTGTTTCTCCTCAAGCTGGGGCGCCTATGAACTAGGCTTTCCCAGTGGCAGGGTAAAGACTTAACCCTTTCTGTTACAAACACCGCTCCACTGTTGGTTGTTTATAAGTTTGGGTTTCTGGCCAAAGTGGTGTCTTCTATTCTTGGTTGGTATGGAAAACAGATCTGGCCAGATTTCCTTCAGTATCGGCTGAACACCATTCTGATGATCAGCCCCATTTCCTTACTCCCTGAGTCCCCCAGGTTACCTCTCCTTCTGGATAGATGGATGAACCCATGCCCTGTTGATATTTCACATTTATTAAAACATGACTGGGTACAACAGACTGGGCAGAAAACCCCACAAGTCTCTTAAGCCTTCTATCCCCTACTCCCCAGGAGCCATGCCATACAATTAGCTTTCTTTCTCCCTTGCCAGCCTTCTTGAACCTTTCCCTCCCCACTGGATGAAACCTTTAAACCAGGAATCTGAACACCTTAAAATGAATCTAGTGAGTGAGTGAGCTCTGCTAAAAATGGCTCTGCCAAAGGACAGGGAATAGGATACCCATCTGCACAATCACATAGAGGGCAGAATTCGTGATCTGTGACTACAGCCCTCCTCTGTTCTCTGGGGGCACGGAAGGAGAATCTGAAAGTGTTTGTGGCAGAAAACACTGGAGACCATGATGGGGAGGAAATGCCTCCAGGTGGAAGGAGCTGGAGGGAACAGAAAGAAGCTCTGAGAGAAGGGAGGAAGGCTTGGTTATTGGGTTGAGGGCTTCTAACAGTTGGGCAAAGAAGTTGTGGTAGCACAGCGATCACTGTCCCTGTCTACCTGGCTGCTGTTACCTGACCACTTTGTGGTGTCTGTTCTCCTACCCAGATCACGATGAGGACCTAGGGCATCTGCCTGCTGACTATACCCCTGGCCTGTAGTGACCATGGCCCCCCGCAAGAGGAGTCGCCATGGCCTGGGCTTCCTGTGCTGCTTTGGGGGCAGCGGCCTCCCTGAGATCAACCTCCGGGACAACCACCCTCTGCAGTACATGGAGTTCTCAAGTCCTATTCCGAACCCAGAGGAGCTTAACGTCCGCTTTGCAGAGCTGGTGGTCAGTGAGGGGACAGGGAAGGGAGGGTGTTTACAATGGAGAGGGGTACTCTGGAGTGGACAGAGGGTGGGGGCCCATGTGCTGGGATCTCTAACTATGAAACTCTGCTTGGGGTTGGGGTGGGCCCCCTAGGACACCTCAGCTAGGGAGAAACGAGTCACTGCCTAGTGTGGATACCGTGAACTATGTCCCTGGAAGAATGGACCTACCTCGTATCTCCAAGGGATTCTAGACCTCATGGTACAGCAGTTAGGCTACCATGAAAGGAGCAGGTCCAGGATTTTGTGAAATAAGGCAGTGAGGAGCTTCAAAGAATACCAGAACACTTGACACCTTTCTCTCTTTTGCTCTCTGAAACTTCCCTGAGATCCTTTCAACTCAGATACAGGAACAAGGGACAGAGTGGGATAAAGCAGGGGATCCCTCTCAAAGCAGGGGATGGTTGACTAGAAATATGAAGTTAGTGATGCCTATCTTGCACCCAGTTCAGACCTGGTTCGGGGCTAGGTGATTCTAACCCATGTCTGGCGTATGGCAGGTGGAGGCTCTGTCTTTCACACTAGTGGTAGCTCTTTCTGACTCTGTGGTACCCATTCAGACTAGAGCAGCAGTGCACCTTTGGGTGAACCACTCACGAAGTGGGTTTGCGAAAATTTATATTCTGACCTCAAAGAGACAGAACAGGAAAAGAAGCATGATTCCTCTTCTTGGAGGTCCAGTGGTGAGATAAAGCCAAGGAGATGCCAAGATCAGGGATGCAGGAGCCATGTCCAAGACTCAGGCCTGAACCCTGTCAGACAGCAATAAACACATGCTCATCTACCATTAGCTCTTGGTCATTCATTCTTGTGGTTGGCCAGTAGTCAAGCCAGTAGAGAAACAATGCTATGTTATTTGAAGTGGGATTTCATAATTGGATTTGATAATAGGTGTATCTGATTAAGGCAATCTAGGTCTTCAAATAACTGGACCACTATAAGATAAGAATATGCAGGTTACACGAAAAAGTTATCCTCCCTCCTCATCAGATCAGAGTCAAGGAAACTCATTGTGGTCCTGATGTATGGCTTTCCTCAGGATGGAGCATAGATGGGAAAGAACAAAGTGTTTACTAGAATAGAATGACATTTGGAATCCGATCAGTGTTAGTACTACTAAGATCTGTTTTTGCTTTTGTTTTTGTTTTTTTAACTCAGAATACTGCTGACACCAAATGTGTGGGTTTTCCACACCAGGCAATTCCCTAACTTATTGTGGACATCAACTGGTGTCTACAACTTAACTCCATGCTGACGCTAACTACCCAGAGTTAACACAGACCTCACAGATGAAGGGCTCAGATCCACCAGACAGCCCCCCACCCAGACACCAGTTACAGTGAATAGATCCCCATGTTACCCACACTTCTGAGGGACTTGGCTATAAGTTGGAAGTTCCCATGATGCTCTCCTCAGGTTCTATAATTTGCTAGAAGGGCTCACAGAATGCAGGGAAACACTTCACTTACTACTACCAGTTGATTATAAAGGATATTATGAAGAATACAGATGAATAGCCAGATGGAGGGGGTATATCAGGTAAGGCCCAGAAGGGTAAGGAGGGTAAGGCTCCTGTCTGGAGCACAGGTACATCTGTCCTTGTAGAGTTTGAGTGCATTATCCCTCCAGCATGCAAATGTGGTCACCAGCCCAGAGGCCCTCTGAGCCTCATCATTTAGAAGCTTTAATGGTGGTTTCGTCATGTAGGTCTGATAGGTTTTTAACTTTGCCTTCAGTCTTCCTTCTCTCTCCAGAGTTTGAGAAGTGGGGCCGAAAATTATAGGTTTCTAATCAAGGCTTGATCTTTCTGGTGACCATCCCCTTGAAGGTCTTTAGGGTCCCATCAAGAGTTGCTCCACTAGAAAAACAGAGGTCCCTGCCACCCAGGAAATTCCAAGGGATTTAGGAGTTCTGTGTTAGGAACAAAAGATGCTCATATCAGTTGTATCACTCATAAAATTCCAAGGGGATTTGGGAACTTTATGCTATGAACTGGAACAAAGATAAATATATTTCTTACATTATCACAGCAGGGGGATTTTCCTGAACAGAGCACATGAATTTTGAAAGAAGGACGGGATGAGAAATGTTCATTTCTTTGGCCTTTTATTCAGCAAGTATTTATTGAGCATCTTTAGTGGGCAGGACTCCTTACAAAGTACTTTGACAAAAGCAAGGATGAGTCATCCAAGTCTTGTCTGCAAGGAGGCTAGCATCAGCAACAAACTGAGCAAACTAGCGTTGAACCAGTTTTGAGTGCTGAGCTAGCATTGAGACTAGCATTGAGCAAACAAATGAAAAATGTTCCTTGAGAGCCTGCTGTGTGCTGGGCCCTATGAAGACCCCAAGGATTTAGTGACGAACCAGCAGGTACAGTCCCTGCCTCCAAAAAAAATGGGGAAGACTGATCTTGAATAGTAATAGCAAGTGTGGTGAGTGTTTAGAAGGGGAATGTTCATGGGCCCACAGCAATGTCTAGTAGGGAGTTTAATTCTCAACAGGGGGTCACGATGGTCCCCTGAAGCAATGACAGTTACACTGAGATCTGAAAGCAGAGTGATGGCTAGAGAAGTGAATGGGGGTTGCAGAGCAATGACAGAGGGTCATCCCCAACAGAAGAAGCAGCATATGACCTTTCCAGTCAGAAAGGAGCTTGGTCCTTATATATAACAGGATTCTGAATAACAGGATTTCAGATTCAATCCTAAAGGTGTTAGAAAGCCACTGAGGCAGGATGGCCTTCTAAAAGACCAGAGTACTCTGTTGAGGAAAGGTTATATGGGCAGACCATTAGGAGGGCATTGATGCAATTCAAGCTAGGGAGAATGGTGGTTTAGACTAAAGTGTCATCAGTGAGGATAAAGAGCTATTTCGGAGGAAATATAATAGCACTTGTTGGGCTTGGGGAGTGAGTAGGAATCAGGGAACACCCAAGTTTCTGACATGAGGAACTGGGTGGATGTTGGGGCCCTGTAAAGGACAGGAGATGCCAGAGGAAACTCAAGTTTAGGGGACTGGGATGATGAACTCTGTGCATCAATTTTCCACATCTGTAAAATGGGTTGGTGTAAGTTAATGAGTAAACATTAAGCACTTAGAACAGTGCGTGACATGTAGTGACACTACATAAATGCATGAGGTGCTTGAGGGACATCAAAATAGGCACAGGAGGCAGTTAGGTCCCAGGGGCTGGAGCTCAGGAGACTAGTGGACTGTTTAAGAGAGTTTAGGGTAGTGACAGTCCTTGGGAATGACTGAGAAGTCATCACCTGGGGAAGCATATGGGAAGGAGACCCCAGGATCCAGGATGGTACCCTGAGGGAATTCAACGTTTGATGGCAGGAGAGAAGACAAGTCATCAAGGGAGCCCAAGACGAACATAGAGCAAAGCAGGAGGGATTGCCAGAGAGTGTGGCTGTCATTGCAGAAACCAGGGGAGATTCCATAAGGAACGAATGGTCTGCAGTCAGTCATAGGCTATCTGGGCTGAGCCAGATCGCCAAGAAATATCCATTGATTTAATGACAGAGACCACTGGCGAAAGAAGACAGGTGTATAAATAACTAGAATCCAAGGCTGAATGTAACTGTTCTGAAGTTCAGGAAGGGAGAGGTGGTCTTACCTGGGAATGGCCATGAAAGGATCGCTGGAAGAGGCTGACCATGAGCCTGGGTGGATTAGACCAGGTCTATGGGGTGGGTGGTCACTGTGTCAGCAAAAGAAGAAATGCAGTTTACACTGGGACGTGTAAGGTGCACATATCTTTCTTTTTTCTTTGATTTCTGATTCTGACCATGGAAAGGAGATTCACCAGAAACTTTAAGCAGGACTCTGGGAATCTTGACGGATGTTACTGGGATATGTCGAGAATAATTCTAGGGAAGAACCTTTGTTTAGCATTAGATCTGCCAGAGTCTTTAGTTCCAAAGGCAGGTGAACTGATGGACATTGTCTCAAATTATCTTTGCATGTGCTGCCCAAGATGGCAGCCACTGGTCACTTGGGGCTGCTACGTACTTGAGATGTGGCTGGTCTGAACTGAGAGGATCTAGAATAATGAAATACACACCAGATTTTGATAACTTAGATACTTTATGTTCTTTTTTTTTTCAAACTCACTGATCATTTTCTATTAATTACATGTTGAAATGATTATATTTTAGATATTTTGGATTAAATGAATTATAATTAAAATTTAACTTCACCTTTTACTTCTTTATCTTTACTGTGACTAGAAAATTTAAAAAATACATGTGGCTCACATTATAACTCTATTGCACAGTTCTGATCTATAGAAAGGAAACTCTTCAATTGTCTCCCTTGAATAAAAGTATAGGGAAAAGAGATTTTTGATATTTTAGACTCTCATACCTTCTTAGATATTACTTTCACTATTTATCATTTTTGAAAGTATAAAGATTATTAATAGTGTGCTTTATTGTCTTAATGCAAGAATTGCTTTTGATTAAAAAAAAAAAACCTCACAGTAATTGAGTTGAAAAGCACACTATGTTCTCCATGGACCATTAACTGTTTCTTTGATGAGCTTTGGCATAGCTCATGAATCACAGGAGAAATATCTTCAATAAGAGAGCTTTTTAGAGGCCCTCTAGCACAACCAAATCTACGGTGTCCCTCTGAAGTACCTATAGAATTGGATGGCATCACCCAAATTTGATGACATCAGAAACTACCCAATTCTATTTCTCAGAAAGTGTGGGCTAGCCTGGCAGAGCTCCCAGCCTTATGTGGGTGGAGGGGCTGCCTCTGATAGGCACATGTCCACAGGAAGCAGATCAGTGCCTCCCTGGCCATGGCAAAGTCTTACTGCCAGGAGAATTGGTCAGCTTCTTGTCGTCACCAGCTCTCCTCAGCCTGTGCTGGGACCATGCTGAAGTTTGGAGAGTCAGAGAATTTCTGGGGGAGAAACTCAAAGGCCTGAGAGACTTGCAGGGTGGGGGCAAAACCCAGACATGTAGACTGACTGCTTTCTTTGTCAGGCTTTGACTTATGATGTTGACAAGTTTAAGAAGGACAAGAGAAGGAAGACCAGAGACCTGGGGCAAGAGGGTTAGGAGCAACAGAGCAAGGCAGAAAGGAGATGGGCAGGGAGCAGGGGGCCTGGAGGAGGAGGACATATTTGTAGAGACAAGTGGGAGTGGACAGGAAGTAAGGGAAGTGTGGATAGAAGCAGCCCAGCCTTGGTTGGGTGCAAGGGAATGGGAATGGGGTAGGGCTACAATTCTAGCAGAAGAATTGCCCTATCATACTTTTGCTGTTCTCTGGAGGAAGGTAGTAGGCTGAGGGATAGGTTTGGGGGGAATTGCAATTTCCTGTAGCACTGAATATTCTAATGTCAGCCATCTCAGACCTCTCTCTTGTCTTTTCAGGATGAATTGGATCTCACAGACAAAAACCGGGAGGCTGTGTTCGCACTGCCTCCGGAGAAGAAATGGCAGATCTACTGCAGCAAGAAGAAGGTGCCGTGGCTGACCCCTTCCGCTGCCACCTCAGGGTCCCCAGCACGGGGCAGCTCTTGCCCCCATGCTTTGCTCGCTCATTCAACAGATATTATACCCCGGCACCATTCTAGGTGTTGGAGGAACAACCGTGAATAAATCAGGATAAAAAATTCCCTGCTCTCATGGAGCTTACACTCAGGGAAATGGGATTCTGTTTTTCAAAAACCCTTGATGCAGGTGCCTACTGGGTTCCAGGAGTGGGGCTGGGTCAAGGAGATGACAGTCTCAGAGATGACAATATCACTCCCTTCCCACACCCGCTTGGAGGGCGTGCTGCCTTGTGCCATACCCGAGGGACACTTTGTTGTAAGGACTGAGTTGGAGGTGAGGGTGGCCTCTTCTGGATCTTTGCCCCCCCCACCCTGTCCCAGGCTCAGCCTCACAGGGTCACACACTAGTCCCCATTCTCCCCACCCTCTCCTTGCTCTCTTCTCCTTCACTAAAAGATGCCATTGGTCTCCTGAGTAAGGAGTGCCAGGCTCCAGTCTGGCTTCTTTAGCTCTTATCTCCTCCCCTCTGCTTCCCAGCAGTGGTGCTTTTTTCTCTCTTGGTCTTCCTCCATTTCTCTCTCTTGCTCATCTCTTTCTCTCTCTATCCCTCTTGCCCCCTTTTTATTTTAGTCTTTTTCTTTCATTCTGTTTTTCTTGGCCCATCTTCTTCATCTCCCCTCCACCCTCCCATTTTTCAGACTTGCAGTTGTTCCTTTGATGTCAGAGTATAGGAATTTGGGAGTTAGGACCCAGTTATTCCTGTGCCTGAAGCACAGACCTGCTCCCTCCTGGGAGAAGAGAGGCAGGTGGGCAGTTCTGAGCCATTGCCCCTTCATGTTCCCTAAGCCCATTTGTTCATGGCTCTTATCCTCTTTCCCAGGTTATTTGTCCCATCTGAGGCTCCATGACCTTATAAAATTGGAGGAATTAGAATGCTACACCATTCTGGAATTGAAAGGAGCTCAGAAACAATTCAGTCTAGTCCTTTCTTCTGCATATGAAGAAAGGACAGCCTAGGGAGGCTGCGTATGAAGAAGGGACAGCCTAGGGAGGCAGTGGACTTGCCCAAAGGTCCCAGCCAGTTATGGCCAGTGGTTGCACCATTGCTAAAATCCAGACTGGCTGGAGTCCAAGAGCCTGTGGCAAGATGTAGAGGCTGTGCACACAGCAGTCTGGTATACTTGATGCACATTTATTAGGCACCTGGACAATACCATACGCTGTGTCCAGGAATCTCATTGTGAGAAAGAAGGTCTTAAAAAAAGCTCAAGTCATGGGAGGGAAGGAGGGATGGAGGAGAAAATTAACTTCGGGAGTAGCTAATCATGTCTGGTGCTTCTCCACTCTCCAAATTGATTTACCGTGAAGTTCCTGTCAGTTGATCTCTTACACGCCTGAAATAAAAAAAAAAAAAATTACCAAAATGTAAGGACCTCTTGTTCTACCTTCCAAACCAAATTACAAGTAATCTTCCCCCACACTTTCACACACCCCTGAAGTGACACTTCCTCTGTCTGTAAGACCCTCCCCACCTGCCCTAGGTTTAGTAATCTTTAATAACTCTGTCCTTTTAGAGTCCCCTTGATGAGCCTTCTGTGTTAGATGTCCCCAACCTGGGTTTCCACGACCCACTATAGACAGTTCTACCATAGAGCATTTATCACTCTGCCTCTGGCACTAGACCAACGTATGGAGGGCAGGGATTGACATTTTGCTCAGTACTTTAAGGGCTCAGTACAGTGATTGGCATGTAGTAGGTGTTCATTTAATGCATATGGAAGGGTTACATGATGAGCTGGCAAAGGCAAGAAAGTATGTTTTTATGGTACATTTATTTTTGTTTCTGTGATCCCCTCCCCAAGGTCAGAAGATAGAATTTGGGGGCTTCAGGCATGAAGAGTTAACACATAGCCATGTGAAGTCACAAAGACCAAATCAAGGCAGCTTTCTCACTGGTCTGTAACTTGGATTTTAGGAGAGAAAATTGTAAAGCCCGAGTAGATGTAGCTGAGGATGCAGGGTAAAGTCCAGGTCATCGGGCAGACAGGTGGTATATCAGAGAGGTTTTGGAGGAGGAGGTAAGTGTTGGTGCAGATTTGAAAGCAAGAAATTAGCAGAAGGCAGGTGAGGGGGAACGTCCAAATGGGATGGGGATAGGAAGGAGCAGGGTGTGTGTAATGCCCAGAAGCAGATTCTTTGGCTAGAGGAGAGGGCTAGATTTTCAATGAGCATTAATATTTATTTAGCTTTCATTGTTCTTGCCCATCCTTGGGGAGGAGTTGAGGCTTTCCCTTGGAACCTGAGGGCTGGGCCAAAGGCCTCTGCCCTGGGTTCTGCCTCACAGCTACACTGACCCTTCCTGAGTCTCTCCCAAACCCAGGGCCTTGGAAACCTCTTTCCTTCTTTTCCTAAACTTGCTATTTACTTAGCACCTATCATGTGCCAGGCACTGCACCAAATGCTTTGTATCTGTGCTTCTCCAATGATCTCAGAGAAAGACCAAGTTTTTAAATTTCCAAACTGTCACAAACCAATACTTTTGTAAAATATAGTAAGAATGATCTTATTAGAACAGTAAAATTTGAAAACCCAGATGTACAAGCTATAAGCACAGATTTTTATTCGGTTCAACAGACATAAAATTATATTTTATTAAAAAGACATAGGGGCACATGGGTGGCTCAGTTGGTTAAGCGTCTGACTTTGGCTCAGGTCATGATCTCATGGTTCATGAGTTTGAGCCCCACGTTGGGCTCTGTGCTGACAGCTCAGAACCTGGAGCCTGCTTTGGATTCTGTGTCTCCCTCTTTCTCTGCCCCTCCCCTGCTCATGCTCTGTCTCTCAAAAATAAATAAATGTTAAAAAAATAAAAAGATCAAATTTAAAAAGAGAACCAATATAAGAAAAAAAGAATGTATTTTTAATTATGTATATGTATATAATACATATGTAATACATATGTAATATATGTATGTAATACACACACACACACACACACACACACATAGTGTTCATTGAAAGTATATACACCTATGTGGTTTGTGGTTTATGCCCATGTCTTTGGCTGGTCAGTCCATTCAGTGTTCATTATCTACACTCTACCAAGGAAGAAATGGAAGCCTGGAGAGATTTTGTAACTTCCTCAAACTTCTCCGCATCTAGGTGGCACTGAAAAATGAATCTGCTGACAGGGAATGAAACTCAGGAACTCAGGCCATGGGCCTGTCTTGCCAGTTGGTCAGACAGTCTTTCTTCTTGTTCCAGGAACAGGAGGACCCCAACAAGCTGGCGACCAGCTGGCCGGACTATTACATCGACCGCATCAACTCCATGGCTGCGGTGAGCAATGGCTCCTCCCTTGCCCTGGACCCCCCCCCCCCCCCCCGGAAAAGCTATGGTGGAGAGTGATCTTCCCAGTTTTGTCCCTGCACTTCACACCCCACTCAGTGAGGATCAGCAGCTTTCCAGTTATTCCCGAGATTTTATCATAATCCCTCCCTCTCTTGTGTGACTCTAGAGTCCCCCAACCATTTAAACACCCATTAACCAGGGTGCCAGGATGGCTCAGTCGGTTAAGTGCATGACTCTTGGTTTCAGCTCAGGTCATGATCTCATGGTTTGTGAGATCGAGCCCCACATCAGGCTCTGTGCTAACAGCACAGAGCCTGCTTGGGATTCTCTCTCTCTCCCCCACTCCCTGCTCTGTCTCTCTGTCTCTCTCTCTCTCTCTCTTTCTTTAAAAATAAATAAACATTAAAACAAAAACATCTATTAACCATTTGTATTTCACACAGTCTTGGGAAACAAGCTGAGCCAATAATTCTCCCTATTTCACAGATGAGGAAAGTGACGTCTAGGACTGGAGCTTGGCTCTTCTCAGAATTTGGTGTTCTTAGTGAAGGAACCATTCCTGGAGGCCCTGCCCTTCCTGAGGCGAGGGTGGCTCCTGTGTCACACCTGGGTGTGGGGGGGTGGGGTGGTTCAGGGAGCTGGGGCTCAGGCAGCCCAGCAGGACCTCTGCCCCCTTCCACCTACCTCAGATGCAGAGTCTGTACGCTTTTGATGAGGAGGAGACAGAGATGAGGAACCAAGTTGTGGAAGACCTGAAGACGGCTCTCCGGACACAGCCCATGAGGTGACCCATTGTGTTTCCTCTTCCTACTTACTTTGGTGGTTCCCTTCCCTTGGTGGTTCCCCTCAATTTCCTGAAGCTTCACCCAATGCTCTGCTCCCAACTCAGTCCCCTTATAGGCTCCACCCCTGGGCATCGCCTAGAGTTCCTCCCACTCAGCTGTACTTGCAACCTCCCACTCTTCCTCCCTCTGAGGAGCTGGGAAGCTGCCAGAGGACGGGCATGCAGGGAGCCAGGGCAAAGAGCATGTGAATGTGACATAAAACTTAGGTCCTGAAGAGCTATCTGAGCAGAAACTTAGGGCAGGTGCTTTTTTGTCTTGGAAAAACAGAATGGGACATAGGGTGGTGGCCTTATGGACAAGGTGTAGAAGAAAGAGCTCTGTGAATGAGTGCCCCAGCCTAGGGGGAGACGTGGTGTCTGTGGACAAGAATCCGCCATGTAGAGGAGGTGTGATACAGTCCAGGAAAAGGGAATGATTTCTCAAATGCTAAGAAGAAGGACCCTTCCCCTTTCCAGGACCACACTGTGTAAAGGTCCAAAGTGGGCAAAGAGCCATAGATTCTCTTTGTGCCTGGGAGCTGGATTGCACCTGCTTGTGGGAGCTGTTAAATTTTCAGCAGTTTTGCAAGCTGTTTGTTAAACGTAACTATAGTTAGAATATAACATATAAACTTAAAACTAAATAAATAATATCAAAAACAAAAGTAATTAAGTATTTGAAACTTATTACTCTCTAATTACCCAGTGATCTTACTACAGTTTAGTTTTATGTATGCTGTTTACTGTCATATATACTCTTGAGTTTACACCCATTGTATAAGCATGGTGGAAATATTGTTGACCCTGAACAAGGCAGGTGTTAGGGGCGCTGACTCCCACACAGTCAAAAATCCACATATATATAACTTTGACTCTCACCAAACTCAACTACTAACAGTCTACCATTGACCAGCAGCCTTACCAATAACACAAACAGTTGATCAACACATATTTATAAGTTATATGTATTATATACAGTATTCTTATAATAAGGTAAGCTAGAGAGAAGAAAATGTTAAGAATATCTTAAGGAAAATACATTTATAGTATTGTACTGTGTTTGTTGAAAAAAATTCCCATAGAAGTGGACCTATACTGTTCAAACCCATGTTATTCAAGGGTCAACGGCACAATAAACATCTCTTGGAAGGCAGGCATCTCTTTCCAACTTCCCAACTCCACATTCAAAGATGTCACATTGATATCTTTGAAATCAGCTATGCTAGCAGTATTTATACCATGGAAATTGGAAGACACTACAATCGGGCCTTTTCTTCCTTCTTCAGAGAGCCAGTTGTTAAATGTTTACCAGTGGGTCTGCCTGAGTGAGTGAGTGAGTGAGTGAGTGAGTGAGTGAGTGGTCTGGGCTGAGCTTCCTACTTCCGGAGCCTGAAACTAAAGCCTCAGGAGAATGGGAGTGCCTTAATCTTTCTGGCTGCTCAGGTGTGGGTGGGAGGCTGGTATGGGAAGGGGACGCAGGAAGGATGAGGACATCGGGAAGGAGAGGGGTTGAGAGAAGGCTTCCAGGTTTGTCTTCCACTTCGATTTATTTTTCTTTCCTTTAATAAAATTCTGATTAAGTTACAGTCATGGTGGAAATTCTGTGGTATACAGAAAACATATAATAGAAACAAATATACCCATTTTAACAACTTATTTTGAGAGTATATTCTATTTTGTAGGCATATCTATATAATAATATGGAAGTACAACAAATACACTTGGGATCAAACATATTAATTAGATAAAACGTCTCCCTCAGTTCCATTTATGACTTTTCCTTAGATCATTATTCTTCCACTAAATCAAGTGTTCAAAGCCTCTTGTGTATGTGTGCGTGTGCACACGTGTGCCACGAATGGCTCTGGCACTGGATGAAACCTAATGACTGCTTATCAGAATGATGTGTTTAAATAATAAAGTAGATAAAAATAGATAAGATTAAAAATAAACCAATTAAATGGAAACACAGTTAACCAAATATTAAACATTTGTGAGATAGCAATATATGTGCTGCTTTATGCCTTAAAGAGCAAGAACTAGCAGCTACCATAATTTTGAAGGGCTGATACTTATAACAATTATAATTTGATATGAAAATAGCTGATTTCTTTGAGTGACAAAGTCACATTCTGATAATAACCACAGTGTATTGCCTACATTCATCAGCAAAGGAAATGGTACATTTCACATAGAGGTTACCAAAAATAAAAGTCTAACTTTTTTTTTTCTCCATCCAAGTTCATAGATCCCTGCATGTTAGCCATAGACCCCTTAGGAGAACACAGACTCCAGGTTAAGAACCCCTGAACTAAATGGTTTTTAATGCTTTCTGTTACCATTCAAGATAACTTAGCTATTTTCTTAAGGATCTCTTGAAGAGCACCTTTCTTAGCCTCGGTCCTGTGACTCAGTGACTCTGATGCATCCCCCACCCGCCCCCATCTGGAAGTCCTCTTTGTCTTCTGACTGTATTTGTGTTAATTCCCATCCTCACTGGAGATGAATTTTCAGGTTTAACAGCCATGATAATTACAGTGATAATTACTACGGTCATTCCCTTCACGTATACCCCATCGTAGCTATGCAACTGTCAGTTAATGACCTGCAAATTCATGGTATTTAAGGTGCAAATAAGGCATGAGTCTGCTGTGAGGGTGATAGGATTTCAGTGCTTTAGGAAAACTCTATAAATGAGCCAAGTGGCTACTGTAGGTACGACACAGTGGTCGCAGGTAACAGGGTAACTATTGGCAAATGTTACAGAATAATATGCAAATTCAGGATATCGGTTGTGCTGATGGCTCTGGCCTGGACAGGTTTGTGACACGCTTCATTGAACTGGAGGGTTTGACTTGTCTGCTGAATTTCCTCCGGAGCATGGATCACGCTACTTGTGAAAGTCGCATCCACACCTCCCTCATCGGTTGCATCAAGGCTCTGATGAACAACTCCCAGGGGCGGGCACATGTGCTGGCGCAGCCGGAGGCCATCAGCACCATTGCACAGAGCCTGCGCACAGAGAACAGCAAGACCAAGGTGGCCGTGCTGGAGATCCTGGGTGCTGTGTGCTTGGTGCCCGGAGGCCACAAGAAGGTGCTTCAGGCCATGCTACACTACCAGGTGTATGCAGCTGAGCGGACACGCTTTCAGGTGAGGGCCCTAGTGGGGGCTTCCTTAGAAAGACTTAAGGGCCCTTAAGAGATACAGGTTTGGCTGAGAAAATGGATTCTTCACTGGACCGTGGGTTCTTTGAGGCTGGACTATGGGTCTGTGGCTCTACATCTCTGAGCCCCGTGCCTGGCTAATCATAGGGGCTCATCAAAGTTGAACCGAATGCAGTTGCGGGGGCTAAGATTTTAGGTCCTCTGCCTCGGCCAGTGCTTACTGTGGGCACCCCAGGAAGAGTGCTAGAAGCTCATGCCGTGCTTTTTTCTTCTCCCTGGCCTGCCCCAGAAAAGTAATGAGATAGTAAGTATAAAGTGTCTTATGTAGACTCAGTATCAACAGATCTGAAATGTCAGATCTGTAGTACAAACTCCATGGTTTATCTACCAGTATAGGCTATTTGTTTATTCTGTCATCAAACATTTTTAAGCACCTACTCTGTGCAGAAAGTGGGCCCTGACCTTTTGCAGAAGATGCCGAAGAGGTAAAAGGCAGTGTCCGTGCTGTCAAGAAGCTGGGCAGGAAGATTTATGAACCATAAACAGCTAGAGCTGTAAACAGCTGTAAAGTGCCAAGGCAGCACTTCGGCACTGCCCCCACAAAATAAACTAAGCCACGGAGGTGAGTAGAGAGGAGGCAAGGCAGAACTGAGACAGAGGTGTGGAGAGGCAAAGGATGGTTCTTGGAAAAGCTGAGCTTTTGGGAAGGTCCGAGGTAAGCTGGATAGATGGGGTAGAGAGAGTGTAGGGGGTATGCTAGGCAGCTAGAATGGCGGGGGCGCACATGCAGAGGCAGGACCTGTAAGATCCTGAGCCTGCCTTTCCTCTTCGGTCCTGCCTTTCCATCCAGACACTGCTGAATGAGCTAGACCGAAGTTTGGGCCGGTACCGGGATGAAGTGAATCTGAAAACAGCCATCATGTCCTTCATCAACGCTGTCCTCAATGCTGGAGCTGGAGAGGTGAGGCATCTCTTGCCCTTACTGTTTGTGGACTTTCTGGATCCCGGGGTAGTATGTGCAAGTGCCTCCTGGAGAAGTGGCAGAGAAAAGGGGCCAAGACCGCTGGTTGGTGTGGTTTCTACTATCAGCATCGTCTTTAGATTATCTTTATCAACTCTTGCCTCCTTCACTTGGGGCTGAGAAAGAATAGCTTGTCATGTACCTTACTGTCATGAAGGGTTCTTGGGGAGATTCTTCCATGGGTAACATCATGTATTATGTGTAGTCTGGACAAACCTCAAGCTTGGCTGGCTGATGCTGGCTTCTCATTTATGGAAGGAGGGCAAGTGTTGGTTCTTCTTTCTAGAGCTTTCTAAAGACCTACTTCTGGACTCATTTCCGAGTTGGCTTGTCATGCCCTCTGGCACCTTCTTTTAGGGGGTATGGCTCCTGATTTTCCTTCCTTTGGGGTCAGAATGGGGTTCTCAGGCCATAAAAACAGCAACAGTTGAAGAAGACCTTGAAAAGCAGGTGAACTCCCCAAATGCTAAGGGGATCAGATACCCTGATCAAAGTCAGTTTGTTGAAGGACAAAAAGGGGCAACTTAATGATCTCTACTTTTCCCTCTTTTTTGCTAGCATGCTTTTCTTGCATCCAGTCCTGATGAGCTGAGTTAGGTGAGGTGGGTTGGGGGAATAATCTGTCCCTAAGATGCTGATATCACCTTGGTCAATACTAGCTGTTATGACTAACATTTGTTCTGATTAGTTGGTGACCATACTTCATTAGGTAATTTTTAATGAATATCACCCCTGTAGGTAAGTAGTATCATTCCCATTTTAAAGATGAGGAAACTAAGGCTCTCCCAAAGTCACAAAACTAGTGAGTGTCAGAGCAGGGATTTAAACCAAGATTTATCTGATGTCAAAGTTTATATTCTACATCACTCTACAGTGATGCTCTTTGATGCCAAAGGCTGAGAAAATTGGTAAGAGACTTACAGAAGTGAATCAGGAAACCTAATGGGAGTAAATAACAAGGTCAAAGGTGTCTCCTCCCGCCCTTTCTTGAAACTCTGGGACTAGAAGTAGTTCCAGATGGGTTGTTGCAGGTGGTGTGGGATGATGACTGGAGTAGTGATGAGGGGGCCACTGGGGACTCTTGTGGAAGAGCCACAAGCTGATGAGTCTGTTCCTCCCTTGGGGACCCCCAGGATAATCTGGAGTTCCGCCTACATCTACGGTACGAGTTCCTGATGCTGGGAATCCAGCCTGTGATTGACAAACTCCGGCAGCACGAGAATGCCATCCTGGACAAGTAAGGCTCAGCCACCTGTCCCCACTGCAGATGTATGGGAACAGTACCTCAGTTGGGGATGATCAGGACTTTCAAGGAGGCTGCCCTTCCCACTGGAGACCACCTGCCATACCCAGTATCAATGCAGAATCAGCTCTGTGGCCGGGGGGGGGGGGGAGGTGGATAGCAATCCCACCTCCTTGTCCCAGATCCTGTGTCCCTGCCTCCTCTCTTTGCTGACCCTCTTTCTCAGCTCTGATGTTATAGGCAGGTGAACCCAGTAGTCCTCAACCATGGCAGTACCTCCCTCCCAGGGGGCATTTGGAAACGTGGGGGTGTTCTTTGGTTTTAAGACTGGCTGGTTGGGAGATACTAACTGGTATTGGCTGTTGGAAACCAGGAGTGCTAAACATCCTGTAGAGCACTCCTGCTTAGCAAGGAAATGCCCCAGCCCAAATAAAAGTCCAGATAAAGGTCCTTGTTGATGAAAGGGTGCAATTAAATTCCTATATGTTCCCAGTGAACTCTGTCCCCTCTGGTTCTGTCCCATTGATATAGACTATTTTGTTGTCCTGGGTCTTAAGGGAAACAGGATAGATCCTTTTGAATTGGAGTTAGGGAGTGGTTGGGGTAGAAAATGAGAGAGTTTGGCTTTGAGAGCTGTCATGGGGACAGTATTAGAACCCTGGTGATGGCAGGGCAGTGGTCCTTGCCTGGGGGCAATTTTACTCCCAGAGGACATTTGGCTATGCCTGGAGACATTTTTGAAGGTGAGGGCTGCTACTGGCATCTAGGGGGTAGAGATCAGAAATGCTGTTGAACGTTCTACATCTCACAAATAAGCTTCCCACAACCAAGGATAATCTAGCCACAGATGTCAATAGTGCCCAAACTGAGAAAGATTGATCCTAGGCTAATGGGACCCTGGGCTGGCCTCCCTAAGGAAGGGACATGGGATTCTATTAAAGAGGAGAGTGTTGGCCTACAGAAAGGTGGCTTCCGTCTGGTTTTTCCTTGTCCTCACTGAATGAAGCTTTCAGATTTACTTGGTTGGGGGCTCAGTGGGACTTAACCCTCAACCAGGGATGTCATGGAGGTAATATCTAGTCTCTCTATCCCTCCATCCTATCTAGGCATTTAGACTTCTTCGAGATGGTCCGGAATGAGGATGACTTGGAGCTAGCCAGGAGGTTTGACATGGTGAGGAGCCTGAAGAAATGGGGTGACTGCAGGGTGGGGGGTCCCAGATGACCCCACAAGCATCTTCTCTGGATCCTGTGCTGTGATAGGTCCAGTGTTGGCTGGCTTCCCTGGTGAGTGGCCCCCATGGCCAAGTCCTACTTCTGGAGCCCAGCAGTGTGTTGGCTCTGTGGGGCCTCACCTGGTGGGGCATCTCCCCTGCTGGGAGATCGCAACCCCCAAAGGAAAGAGAGCCAGTTCCTACGCATGATTAGTCTCAAATGCCTCTCCTGGACTTTTCTCCCTGCCTTCCAGCAACTTCCCTGAGTCACCTTTCCCCATCACTAACCAGATCATGCTTCACTAACCAAATTGACTTTTTATTTAGGCCTCAGTAATCCTGAAAACACACAGTTTGGCTGCTTAAATAATGTATTAGAAAAGCTCTACCCAAATAGAAACCTACTTCTGGTGGTGCAGCAGTCACCAGGCCCCATCCCGTTATATTGTCACAAAAGCCCTGATTCACAGATAAGCAGACTGAGATTAGCTTGCCTGCTGCCACACAGTGAGAGGGTAGATCTTGGGTCTGAACCCCAGTTGTGTGCAGCTATTCTACATGGTTCTTGAGTTGTGTATGCCCATTTCTCTTAGTTTAACTAATAGTTCTCAGCCAGGAGTGACTTTGCTCCCTCCTCCCCCTGTGGACATTGGCAACGTCTGGAGACATTTTTCGTTATCGCGACTGGTGTGAGGTGGATGCCACTGGCATTTGATAGGTTTTGGCCAAGAATGTTGCAGAACAGCCTACAGGGAACAGGACAGCTCCCTACAACAAAGAATGATCCGGTTCAAGATGCCAATAGTGCTGAGGTTGAGAAATCCTGCTTCATATAATTAGGACATCTTCCTCCTCCTTTTCTCTGAGCCCCTCTCTCTCTCTCTCTCTCTCTCTCTCTCTCTCTCTCTCTTTAATATTTATTTATTTTTGAGAAAGAGAGAGAGAGAGAGCATGAGTGGGCAGAGAGAGAGGGAGACATAGAATCCGAAGCAGGCTCCAGGCTCTGAGCTGTCAGCACAGAGCCTGACACAGGGCTCGAACTCATAAACCACGAGATCGTGACCTGAGCCAAAGTGGGACACTTAACCAACTGAGACACCCAGGTACCCCAGTCTCTCTATTTTTTTTAAGTTTATTTATTTTTGAGAGAGGGGGAGCGGAGGGGGGGACAATCCCAAGTAGGCTCCATGCTACCAGCACAGAGTCTGACAGGGGGCTTGAACCCGTGAACCGTGAGATCATGACTTGAGCCAAAATCAAGAGTTGGACACCTGAGCCACCCAGGCACCTCTCTATGCCTCTCTTTTTAAGCCTGGGCCAGAAGCAGAAGAAGGAGCATTGTCCTGGGGAATGGGGTGCAGTGGATAGAAGCAGGGTTTTCTCCCCTCTTCTGCTGCTTGCCCCCTCCCCATTCACTGTTCCCTCTACTCCCTCAGGTTCACATCGACACCAAGAGTGCTTCCCAAATGTTCGAGCTGATCCACAAGAAGCTAAAGCACACGGAGGCCTATCCCTGCTTGCTGTCTGTCCTGCACCACTGCCTGCAGATGCCCTGTGAGTAGCTCACACTTGCCACTTCCTCAGCCGGCCTGAGCCTTGGCCGGGGACAGGTTGAGACAGGGTGTCAGGACCTCCTTGGCTTGGTGAGTCTGCCTGGGTCTCCCTCCGCACATGCCCCTGGGAGCCTTGGCCACAGGACTCAGGCCCTTTCTCTTGCCTCCCTCTTTGAGGTCAGGACATCCTCTGTCACCCAGGGGAGATGCTGGGGTCTTGGCCCTGAGCAATGCTAATGTCCTGGTCTAGCAAGCAGTAGCTTGATCATTGCAAAATCAAATAGCTCTGGCTGTTAGCTAACGGCAGGTGAGCGGTCAGTCCTTTTTGGGAGCTCCAAAAAAGAAGTTTTGTGGTTGGGGGAGTAACACAGATATACACTGAGCATGCCTGTTTTCAGGGTTTTATCAGCTCCTGCATCTAGGCGTGGTGAGCTCCACTTTACCACACTTGTCCCTGCTTCTCTTTACAAATATCAAATGTCAGCATCTAAGCTTAGCAGATGCTAAGCTCTTAAGATCCAGGGGTGCACAGTGACTTCATAAATCACACATAATCACTAATAGCCACCCCAGCATGAAATTTGAAATGAGCTATAACTGTACCATTTGGTATTGAAGCTCTTCACAAAATTGGATATTTGGAAGGCTAGCATGGCCAAACTTCATGATCTAGGCTGACTCTTCAGTGCTGATGATGCTGGCATTGGTATTCATGGTGATGGTGGCAATACCTACAGCTTACTATGTGCCACCTCTGGGCCATGTGTGATGCGAGGTTCTCTGGCACGGTGTGCCAGAAATGATTTAAGCCTCAAAATGATTTAAGGAGTGTACATTATTATATCCGATCCACGGTGTATGAACTTGAGGCTGGGTGAGTCTGTGCATATGACAGAATTTTTGTTTCTTTGGGGTCATGGCTTTAGATGAAACATGTTCTACTTCTCTGAGCCAGTGACCTGGCTTTACCCTGCTTTCCTGGGTGAAAGGCCAATATAAAACTATACCACTTTGCAATTCCTGTGGCAGTGAAGTGATGGAAAGGAAAATGACCACAGTGGCCTAGACCAGGGAGCTATCCATTGTCCAAAGCTCAGTCAAGAGATCTTTGTGGAAGACATAGGAAGTCCCTGAGAAACCCAACTTCTCCTCACGAGTTTTTGTGTGTGGTGTTCCATGGGCAATGCAGAGGGTCTCTTTTGCCTCCAAATGGGGCTTTGCAGACATGACCTTCTACCTCGTAAGCTTGTGGTTTGACTTTGAGGTCAGGATCATGCTGGTTGATCTCCCTTGGTGGTCAGTTGAGACAAAGTACTTGGGCTCAAGAACTGAGGAAGAGAGGCTTGTGGCTAGCGCATGAAAAGAAAGGCCATGTCCCACCAGATTATGATGACAGGGGATGGGAGTGGGGCCCTGTGAGATCAGGCACCACGTGCAAGCCCTTGCCTTCATAGTTCAGGGTCACCTTCACCAAGAAATCTGCCTGGATTCCATTAGCACTGTTCCAACCCACTCTGTCTCTCAGTGCATGCCTGTAATTAGTTTCCATTCATCTTTCACTGTAGAACAACAGCACAGATAATCCTAAAACCTTTTCTTTTTTTAAATTTCCCTGGAGACTTCATTATTTAGCAGGTAATATTTTGGAGCAGATTTACTTTCTGAAAGGTGCTTTTTTTAGATAATGTAAAAGGCAATTTGCATTCCCAAGGCATAGGCTACTCAGGGTACCTACAGGGAAGGAAGGCAGCCAGGTAGCACTTCAGGGAGTAGAAAAATATGTCTAGAGCATTGACACTTTTATAGTCAGTTGCAGATCATCAAGAAACGACCAGATTTGTGAGTCTCCATCATCAGCATCAGCAGCATCAGTGCCTCCCCCATCAGACTGGGAGCTTGCCAAGGGAGGGAGAGGGCATGCCTCACCAGCCCGGGCCCAGGCAGTGACTCTAGGGCCTGGCCTCAGGGGAGCTCCCGGGCTCAGTAAAGATATGATGCCTATTCTTCCTCAGACAAGCGGAATGGTGGCTACTTCCAGCAGTGGCAGCTCCTGGACCGCATCCTTCAGCAGATTGTCCTCCAGGATGAGAGGGGTGTGGACCCTGACCTGGCTCCCTTGGAGAACTTCAACGTCAAGAACATCGTCAACATGTGAGCAGTGACCAGCTCCTACCTGTCTTCCTCCTCCTTCCCCATCTCTCTCCTGCTTGGAGTCTCACCAGTGAAACCTCTACTCCCTCTCTCAAACCACATACCTCCAAATGCCCCTTAAGCAGCATTGTCCAACAGAACTCTCTGAGATAATGGAAATGTTCTATATCTGCACTGTCCAAACATGGCCACTGAGCACTTGCCATGTGGATAGTGTGGCTGAGGAACTGAATTAATATTTTTATTTTGGTTTAATTAAATTTGGATAGCCATATGACATGGTTAGACTATCACATTGAACAGCACAGATTTATAAGGGGTGTGCTCGACTTTTAATGATCCATTGCATGGAGTGGATAGAGGAAGAATTTAAACATATAAACTATGGGGCGCCTGGGTGGCTCAGTCAGTTAAGCGTCCAGCTTCGGCTCAGGTCATGATCTCTTGGCTTGTGGGTTTGAATCCCACGTTGGGCTCTGTGCTGACAGCGTGGAGCTTGGAGCCTGCCTCAGATTCTGTGTCTCCTTCTCTGCCTTCCCATCCCCCACTTGTACTCTGTGTCTGTCTCTGTCTTTCAAAAATTAATAAACATTAAAAATTTTTAATAAACAACCATATTAACTATGGTCTATGGGCTAACTCCAATCCTCCTGCTTCCTTCAGTATGGCCCATGAGCTAAGAATGGTTTTTACATTTTAAAAGAGTTTTTAAAAACAAACAAGAATATGTGACAGAGACTGTACCTGGTATACAAAACCTAAAATATTTATTCTGATCCTTTAGAGAAAGTTTGCTGACCACTAAGAGCATGGCAATTTAACTAAGGCTATTGGACAAGGATGTCAGAGCCTAAGGTCATCTGGCTTATCTTTGACGCTGTGTATAGATAAACACAGAGAACCAATTTTAAAGTCACATCAATTAATAACAGATGTGATGTTAACACAGTTTTTTAATTTTAAACTTTTACTTTCTTTTTTCAAGTGTTTATTTTAATTTCCAGTTAACCTGCAGTGTAATATTCGTTTCAGGTGTGCAATGTAGTGATTCAACACTTCCATACATCACCTGGTGCTTCTCATGACAGGTGAGACAGGTGAGGAGTGACAGGTGCACTCCTTAATCCCCATCACCTGTTTCACACATGCGCCCACCCACCTCCCCTCTGGTAACCATCAGTTTGTACTCTATAGTTAAGAGTCTCTCTTAACTCTCTGTTTTACCTTTTGCTCATTTGCTTTGTTTTAAAAATTGCATATATGAGTGAAATCATCTGGTATTTGTCTTTATCTGACTTATTTCCTTAGCATGATACTGTCTAGCTCCATCCATGTCATTGCAAATGGGAAGATTTCATTCATTTTATGGCTAAGTTGTACAATGGAATGTGTGTGTGCATACATATACATATATATCTCACATCTTTATCCGTTCATCAGTCGATGGACCTGGGCTGCTTCTATATCTTGGCTACTGTAGATAATGCTGCTGTAAATGAAAGTCTGAGCCAGTTGCCCTTTAAAGAGATAAACCGGCTCTCAAGGATTCATTATGTCACATTCCAAGGCCAGGTGGAAAATGATTTTTGAACTATTCATGCTACTGTTTTCTTTTGTACAAGTAGTTGGATATTGATGTGGTTAATCCTACCTGGTATGCTGGACAAATGCAACTAGCAAAGTAATCAAAATGTAGCTTTATTCTTATTTTTGTTTTTGTTTTCTATTAATTCTTTATACTATTTAGTGGGGGAAGCTTTTCCTCTGCCAGAGGGTGAAAATGCCTCAGCTCCAATAAAGTTTTTGCTGCTTCTTGGGCAGTGGAAGGCCAAAGATCATTTTAAGCCACCAATATAGTCTCCAATCTGCACCTAGAAGAACTGGTCCCAGATGTGAAGAACCATGTGAATTCTAGATTTGATTTAGCCTTTAGCCTCAAACCTCTCTCTTCCCCGGGCTGGGGCTGGAAGGTGCAGTGGAAAGGATATGTGTGATGATTGGCTTTCTTTCTCTGTTTCTCTTCTAATAACCCTTTCCACACACCACTTTTCTGTTAGCTAACTAGTTTCTAACCCCTATAAGGCAGTGTGGGGGCAGGAAGCAGGAAGGCACAAGGTCTTTCTTGATCAGGTAACTAAGTGAACAGGCTTTCTATTCTCTGGCCTTAGAACATGGGTAAAGACATGAATTATTTCTGGATCTTCTACTTCTTTGCTGCATGCCTCTCACTATAAAACCCTGGTCACTGGCCATTTAAGGTTTTTTGTTTTTTTCTTTCTGCCCCCTGGGGCTGGTTGGTACCATCCCTTCAGTCACCTCCTGATTCACTGGCAATCCAGTGCACAATGGCACAGTGTTGAAGTATCCAATTTTCTGCTATATGGACATCTTGGACAGGACTTAAAATGACATCAGCCCAGTTTCCCCATGACGCTCACATTTGGTCCTTGAGGAACCCTCATGCAATCTCTGTACCAAAAAACTCTAGGAGTGCTGGCTGGTCCCAGCACAGCACCACTCTCCTGGTTAATGTTTCCTCATTCTTTGGACCTGCCTGTCACCAAGTCATACCCAAGTCTACCATGCCTCCCTCCCAACGTCAGGGAATGTGAGCCCAAACTCTCTGAGTGGGTCCAAAAAAGCCACTGGATGGTGGTGAAGGAGGTAGCACCCCTAAGAAAGACAGCAATGGCTTTCTCCAAAGACATCTCTTCACAAATTATGTCCCTTTTCATACTCTGCCCCCTCTAAGATCTTGATCTGGTGGAGAAAGCCAAGATTCATGATTTTCATATTTTCAGAGTTACAAAAAAAATGATTATTGGTATCTCACTTTGGAATTTTACCTCTACTACACTTTGGTGTCCAGGTAATAGCTTTAACCCCCGTTACAAGAATTTGACATGAGTGAGGAGCATCTGTGATTTCGATACATCCCTCTTCACCTTCAGCATATACATCCTGTGTTGCTGGGATGGGCAATTTCTCTTGTTCTTACACATTGGCCTTTGGAAGTCTGGAGCATGGTAAGGCCAACATTTTTATCTATCTCAGTGCAAAAAAATTATTTTTACAAAGAGATACAAGTCATTAGAAAACTAAAGGAAGCCTGAGATTTAGTCCCAGTTCTACCATTAGTCAAGCTATTGTCTTCATATCTGGTCTCAAGAGCTTCAACTGTATCATGAAGTGGTTGAATCATAAGTTATCTAAGGGGCCTTTCAGCTTTCACAATCTATGGAGAGACACATGAGAACTGGGAAAGCTGGGGACCTGGAGAAACCTGGAGATTCAAATTCCTAGCTTCCTTGATGTGGCTGGACAGACTGGAGATCAGGGAACCAGTGTGGGGAATAGGAAGATGGTATGTCTTCTGGGAACTTGTGAGCCAACAGTCAACAGACCCTTCCCTGTACTCCCCACCAGGCTCATCAATGAGAATGAAGTGAAACAGTGGCGAGATCAGGCAGAAAAGTTCCGGAAAGGTAAGGGGCTCTGCCTACAGCCACTGCACGCTCCACTGAAACTCTTCCCTGCCCAGCCCAGGAGCTGTTAGAGGCAGACACACACATATGCATATTCTCTCTTCCATTTCCTCTCTGGTTCCACCCCCATCCCAGAACACATGGAGCTGGTGAGCAGACTGGAGAGAAAGGAGCGAGAATGTGAGACAAAGACATTGGAGAAGGAAGAGATGATGCGGACACTGAACAAGATGAAGGACAAACTGGCCCGAGAGTCCCAGGAGCTGCGCCAGGCTCGAGGACAAGTGGCAGAGCTGGTGGCCCAACTCAGTGAAATCTCAGTATGTAGACATCCTCCTCTCCTTTTACACATTGAGCTGAGGCCTTCAGGATGTTGTGGGAAGAGCAGGTGTGAGGAAGGGCCAAGGAGCCCATGATGAAGAAGTGAGAGGAGGACCCTGGGTCAGGACAGAGTAGATCTCTGAGGCTATAAGGGTGGCTACTTTTGCGTTAATTAGAAAAAAAAATGCTCTATCCCCTGGGTGAAAAGAGCATTTCCCCTTTCCTTGTCCCAGGAAGTAGAATGCATAGTGCAGGTGCTATTTTGCCCCCACCCCCAACCTGTGCAGCTGGATACCCCTGTGCAGGCAATAGCCTACACAACTGTATTCATTATTCCTGCTGTTGCATTGTGATAACTATGACTTTTTCCAGTGTCACGTATATGTGTTTTACCTATGTGTGTGTGTCTGTAGTTGTGTCTATGTGTGTGTTGGATGTTTGGGTCACAGAGAGGAAATGGGGGAGGGCAAAATGTGTGTGGGAGGTGAGAGCAGGATTGGGGTCTACTATGGATGAAGAATAAGAATAAGGAGAGGAATAGTGTGGTGGGGACCTGAAAGGCATCATTGCTGACGGATTTGTCCTTTTTATTTTTCTGTTTCCCCACAGACAGGACCTGTATCTTCCCCACCACCCCCTGGGGGTCCACTTACCTTATCTTCCTCGATGACAACCAATGACCTGCCTCCACCCCCGCCCCCTCTACCTTTCGCCTGCTGCCCCCCACCGCCACCACCACCTCTTCCACCTGGTGGGCCTCCCACTCCCCCTGGTGCCCCACCTTGCTTCAGCATGGGCCTGCCTCTCCCTCCGGACCCCTGCCCCAGCAGTGATATCCCACTCAGGAAGAAGTGTGTCCCCCAGCCTTCTCATCCACTGAAGTCCTTCAACTGGGTCAAGCTTAATGAGGTAAACAACAAAGAAAAGATCAGTAGGCCCATTCTCCCATGGCCAATGCCAGTCAGCCCCATGGATTGCCTTCCATTGTTTGTAGATCCCCTGTCCTGGGTTCGTTTTTGTGGTGGGGATAAGGGGGTAGTAGATGCAGAATTTGGGATTGCTGATGGCAGTCAGCTTACCATCCACTGGAAAGAACATCTACACTGGTATGAGGAGGCATGAATGTGCTAAGGCTCAGGTTGGTAAAGCCATCTACAGATGGAATTTGTATGTGCTGAGGGTTAATGGAGTGATATAGATACCAGAGCATGGGCCAACCAGGGTCGCTTTCTAGACAACACAATGGCTGGGCTAGAGTTTTAAGGATAGGGTCTATTTGAGGAAAAGGGTGGAAAGATCTTGGGCCAAGGTCTAGAGATGGTAAAGATCAGGGCAGTGTGTTCAAAGGACTGAAACTGTGAGGCCATGGCAGGGGAAGTGATAGCTCCCTTGCCATGAACAGTTTGATGTCAAGATGTAGCCATTTTGGCATCCTCCTGGGGGAAGGTAAACATACTGAGTACTTTTCTAGACTTCTAAGTAGTGAGAGACCCTCAGAATATTATCCACCAATAATCACCGATCCCAGATCATGTGTGGGAGTTGATTCCTCTGTTGGACTCACATGAGCATGGAGGAGAGGTGCCCTGGTTGCATTAGACAGTTAGTAATTTAAGGCCAGTTCCAGCCTGGGTCAAGCCCTGCCTCTTGTTCTATACTAAGTGCTATTAAGAGGACCTGTGGTTTTGTCCATGAGGTGTAACTGGGCTCAGTTAGCCTGACTCATATGCATACTTCGGCAGCAGCCATGCAGACATCATTTTAGAGCTGGGACAAGTGTATGCCCTCTAGCCTTGTTGTCTCAGCCTTTTGGTCTAACTCTTGGAGAATTCATAACTGTACCTTCCTATGCAAGCTTAAATGAGCTCAGGTGGAGACTCAAGTGGGAAGAGATGTGAGATGTGAAGTAGGTGGCCAGCTATTTGTTAGCTGACTCTCCTAACGGTAGACCAGCTAGCCAGTCAGTCTGAGGACTGCTTTGTGTAAAGCTTTTTGCAGGGGGCTATGATGGATAATAATAAAAGGTGAGACAAAACACTGCCCTGTAAGAGCTTTGGACCTGGAATTTTGTTTAAGGAAACACCTAGAGATCCCAGAGAGGGATTGAAGGGGAGGTTCTAACCTCTAAACCAAGTGTGGCTCTAACTAACGGCGACCGGTGTAAATCACTCACTTTGTACCTCAGTTTTGCTTGTCTGTGAGATTTCTAGGATTCCTTTTACCTCTGGTTTTATAATGGAGGTGGAAAGACAAAGCATGAATACAGCCCATTCATAGTCTCCTGGGCCTCTGATAACATCTCCAATCTAAGCTGGTAAAATTTTAGAGACATCTGTTAGAGTTTTGAAGCCACATGGTTGACGTTTGTGACAACTGTACTGCACAGCTGTGCCCTGTGGGCACTTCTCCATGGTCATGAGGCAGACAAACAGCTCTAAAGAACCAAAAGGGCCACAGGTTGTGTGGAAATGTTCAGTGTTCATGAACAGAAATAATATATATACTTTTTGGGGGGTAAAAAAATATTTTTTTGTTGTTGTTTCCTGTACTTAGAATTATAATTTGAAGGGGTTTTTTTTTGGCTTCCTTAAAAAAACCTTTTAAATGTTTTAACTGAAGTATAGTTGACACACAATATTACATTAGTTTCAGGTGTGCAACCTAGTGGTTTGACAACTCTGTACATTATGCTATGGTATGATATATCTATTTTCAATGTTCTCAGGAACCTCCGTACTGGTTCCCGCAGTGGCTGTACCAGTTTGCATTCCCACCAACAGTGCAAGAGGGTTCCTTTTTCTCTGCATCCTCACCAACCCTTGCTTCTTCTTGTTGTTCTGATTCTAACCATTCTGACAGGTGTGAGGTGATATCTCATTGTAGTTTTGATTTGTGTTTCCCTGATGATCAGTGGGTTTGAGCATCTTTCCATGTGTCTGTTGACCATCTACAGGTCTTCTTTGGAAAAATGTCCATTCAGGTCCTCTGCCCATTTTTTAGTTGTATTACTTGTGGAGTTTTTTGGTGTTGAGTTGTATAGATTCTTTATATATTTTACATATTAACCCTTTATTGAATGTATCATTTGCAAATATCTTTTCCCATTCTGTGGTTCCCTTTTGGTATAATTTTAAGATTTTAAATAAGATTTTATAAGATTATAAATATCTTATAAATAAGATAATTATAAGATTTTAAAAAGGTAATGAAAAGTTGATTAGGCACCTCAGCCATTAAGGAAGACAGACAAGGCAACTAATATTTTTGCAGCATTTTCATCAAGTAGAGCTTTGCACTTAGGATTTTCTCTGGGGTCCAATAACAATAAAGTCTATATAAATTCCTCAGGGGCCCCAAGTAGTCCAGAGTTTTATTCCTAGACTGGAAAGTACAAGTCTGATGGAATAAGGAATAGAAAGGATTTGCAGGAGTTGTCAACATTTCTCAGCAGGGGTGACTGGAGGGGCATTGAACAGTATCTGTGAACCTATTATCCCAGTTCCAAGCTTTTAATCATGTGACCAGGAGTTATTTCATCATTTTGGCTTCAGGTTCCTAATCTGTAAAATGGGAGTAATTATGACATCTATATCAAAGGACTGTTATGAGGATCAATTGATATATAAAGTACTTGGAACAGTGACTGACACATAGAAATTCATAATAATAAAAATAATCTTAGGTTATGAGTGGCACTACCATGCATGCTTTAAGTGTGTTATCTCACTTAATCCTTACTTCAACTCAGTCAGCAAGCATCATTGAGACGTGCTTCCTTTTATGTGAAATAAAAAGAGAATAGTACCCCTCTACTTTCCAACACTCCTGCATAGTGGTGAGGCTGGGAGTGCAAGCTGGCTTGGTCTGTCCGACCCCAGATGCTCAGTGAGAGAAACACCCTGAAAAGTGTTTTGGAGAAAGATTTCCCTGGCATATAAAGGATGTCTCTAGAAGGCCAGAAGCCCCAGGAACCTAGACTGGAAATGATGAGGTCTTGGCCACAGTGATGCAAAAATTAAAGCCAGGCATTATTCTATACAGTGGGCACATCAGGGCGACTTGGTAAAATGCAGCATGTAGAGAATACTAGGAATTGAGGGACCTCTGTCTGGCTCCAGAGCTCAGCTACCCCTCCATGATGAGCTGCATATGGAGATGGGATGGCATGTGGCAAGAAAGGTGGGAGAGCTGGGTGCTTAGCCTGTTCTCTTAGGGGAAGCTCTTTCTGGGGTTGACCATCCAGCTCTCTCACTCCAGCTGGTTCTTCTTGCCATGGCCTCACCAGGAATAAAGATCAATGGCAAGATTTACCTGTGTGGGCTTTCCCATGGAGCCCACCCACCTCTACTCCAGGCCTAGATTCGGATGGGGAACCAGTTAGAGGTTTCCCTTCCTTGCTTTCTTGGTTCAATTTCCCCTCCTTGCTTTCTTGGTTCAATTTCCCCTCCCATCTTCTCTCTGCCTCCCATCTACCCCATTCTGGGGGCTTGGCTCCTTTCCCCAGTCCCCTTCCCTACCCCACGCATACTCCTGTGCACGCACACGTGTACACACACACACACACACACACACACACACATGCAGTGGTTGTTTCTGCCATGAAAAGAATGTGTCTGTGTTGGGTTTGGCCAGTTGCCTGTATCCCTTGCTGCTCTGAGCTTCCCAGCCCGGCATTCCACAAGAGGGTCCCTGGCCTTAGGAAGGCCACAGGAATGTCCCCACCCCCCCTGCTCTGGCCTAGCCTCCCCTTTCCAGAGTTTAAGAAAATAAAAGTGAGTGAAAGGTATGTTTCTCTCTCTAAGCCTTGCTGAGGGGGAGATGGAGGGAGGAGGCAGCAGTGGCCTTAGAAAGGTTCCCCAGCTGCCTTCCAGGCAGAGGAAGGTGGGAGATTCCATTTTAAAGGACAGCAAAGCTCGGGATGAGGCGAAGATCCCTGGGAGGACAGAGTCAGAGCACCCTGGGAGGGGCTGTGCTCTCTGCCCTCTGAGCCATTGTCAGGGTGCTATGAGACCACTGGGGTCCTCTCATCTTGGCTGATGGGGCCTCCCCCCAGGGAAGGGATTCAATGCCAGGGTTCTACACAGAAGTGGGACATTTCCTAGGTGGAGAGACCTTGGAATGTAAACCCTTGGACGCATTCCAACTGTGAGGGATAGACCACTTTCCTGGGTCTGACCAACAGGAAGTTGTGGCAGAGTCTTGCTGGCCTGAACAGTCGCTATAGAGGCCAGGATGTCTCAGGCTTTGGCATTTGTCCACTTCCTGGGAATCTGGGAAAGTGGGAAGAAGACCCCTGGGAGAGAAAATGACCATCTCAGTTACGAGAAATATAGTGGGCACTGAGGATTTGAGGATCTCAAATATGTGTGGGCACTATTCCATCCAATGACTCCAGCCGACACTGACCTTTAGGGAGTGTGTCCTGAGAACACTGGTTTAGTTTGGTTTTTCTGGAAAGAGTTTCATACCCTCTTTCATATTTGCCTACCCATCACTCCACTCCGTTTGATTTCTGGAACATACATGTGGTCCCACAAGAAAAGGAGGACGAGCGGGGTGGCTCTGGCCTCTGCTTTGGAGCAGAGTATTTAAGATTTGGGGGAAGATGAATCAACCCCCTTCTGAAGGCCTGAAAGCCTGGCTATTGTATTTTGTGCAGCTGGGAACAGGGAGGGTTAGGGAGACATTGGACCTCTTCATAATGAGGGAGTTGAGTCAACCACTGGGTCTTCTCCCTGTGCTGAATCTTAGGAACGTGTCCCTGGCACCGTATGGAATGAGGTTGATGACATGCGGGTATTTCGGATTCTGGATCTAGAGGACTTTGAAAAAATGTTTTCAGCTTATCAGAGGCACCAGGTAAGACCCTGCCCTGCCCCCTCAGCTGCTTGGGTCTAGCCTTCCAGTCTTGACTTCACCTATGCCCCTTGAACCCAACTCTCGACCCCTCCTCTCTCCCTCCCTTCCTCTCATGTATACTGAATGATTTTACTCCTGATTAGGTACCATTCTTTGCTGGGGGACACGGATCCGAATTAGAGGTGTGAAGTCCAGCAGGGAGAAACATCCCATTGTATTACAGTTCTGACACACAGTTGTGCGTATTTACACATCACGTGCTGGAATCGTATTTTGTCCGTTTCTCTCTTTCATCTTGGAGCACTGGAGATGGAGTCACAGGCCCTGACCACTTTTGACCCCTGTTCTTTCTTTGGCCCCAGGATCTAGACACTCTACGTAGCAGGCATGATAACTTTCAGATCATTTTCTCCACTGTACTCTCCCAACACCCACCCCCACGAGTCAGTTAGCCATGGGTGTCAGTGTTTCAAGGAAGATGGAGCTTCTCGAGGTCACATTAGGGGGTTAGGGTGGGTCTGGGCAGGGCTAGAGGAGCCCTGCAGACACTGCTTACAGATGGCTGGTCAGTCAGCCTGCTCTTCTAGCAGCAGTAAGAGGGTGGGAGGGTGGATGAATGCAGAGCATCCCTGAGGCAGTGCCAGTTCTCAGACCTCGTCCTCACAGGAATGTGAGTCAGGAGGTGTGTCTGGGCCCAGGAATCTGCACTGTAGCTGGCACATCTGGGGGCCCTTCCCCCAAGCCCAGTTTGGGTATTCCCAGCCTCAAGGCTTTAGAGTGTGTCCTCTCTGGCCTCCCTTCGAAGGTTGTTGCCTCTCTGTGCTGTGCCACTTTCTCCTGTCTCCTCTGCTGAGCCCAGGGTTCCAGCCCTGAGGACACCCCAGGTGCCAGCGAGTGGGATCTGTGCCCTCCTGGGCCCTGGGGAGGAGCTGCATGTTGTGGCTGGGCTCCCCAGTGCTTTCTGCCAAGTTCAGACCTGTGGACAACCCTTCCTGAGCGCACACAAGACTCCTCTTAGGGGCCTAGCCAAAGGGATGGAGTAGGGGTGGGGCTCTGGCCTTGACTTGGGGTTCTGGAAAAACCAGATAGTTGTTATTTAATTTAAATGTAAGTGCTCAAGGCATCTGATTCTTTACCCTAATTCCAGGCAGAATTTTTAGCCCCTGCCCATATCAGGCTGGCATGGCCTCAGGCAGCAGCTGTGGCTTAGCAGGAGGGGGAAGGGGTTCTTCTGAGCACTTGTGGATTGGTGCTCCTGAGTGGAACAGAGGGAGCATGTGCAAGGGGTGTATCAGGCATGGTCAATCACACAACTCCCCCTAATTGGAGAGTCTTCCTGGTGTCCAGGATTCCATCCTGGCCCATCCGATTTCCAGGGCCCCTGAGGTCAGGCTAGGATGGGGACCAGTGGGGAGAGAGAGACTATGGGAATTAGAAACAACCTGCATCTGGGGCCTCCCAGTTTGGTGACTGGAGAAGAGTTGTCTTCTGTTTCTTCTCTGAGTCCCCTATTTCAGGACTGACCTCACCCAGAGGTTGCCCAGACTTGGGGTGAATTGTCACTTGGTCGTTGCCCAGACTTGGGGTCAATTCACAGCAGCAGAGCTGGAGAGATCCCAGAGGATACATGGCCCTGGTCCCTAGTGTCCTCCTTTCCCTGTCTTGGGGTCCAGGATGCATGGGCTTGTTGGGGAAGGAGGTTCTATGAGCTGTGGGGTCTTCCCTCTGTGTCTTACGCAGGTCCTGAATTAGTGACTTAAACTCCATCAGGGTCAGTAAGGGAGAACCGGGTGTGGGCCGTGTCCCCTTAGCTCCCTTAGAGATCAAAAGACAGACAAAGGGCAAGAGGCAAAATTCAGGGACACCTGCTTTCTTTTGCCTCAATGAATGCAACTTTCACATGTTTCTGGCCCCTTCTGGTTGTATGTCCTCTCCTGTTTAGAAAGATGAAGTCATCCAGCAGTGGAGGAATGCTTTCTGCCCTCTGGGCAATGTCCCAGCAGAGGAGAGGAAAAAATAGCAGCCAAGGCCTGGGTTGGGGAGCTTGGGAGCCTGGCCTGCCCCAACTAGGGAGTGGTGGTCCCACTGGGCCCAGGGCAGGCAGGAGACCTGCTCCCCACTTTGTGGCTTCTCTGTGAGTGCATGTCTGCTAGAATCACCTCCTGTCCACAGCTATTTGCCAGTCTCTATCTCCAGCCATATGGGTCGCCTTGGGAGTGGGAGGACAGAGTGGATGCTGAGGGGTTCCCATGTCTCTCCTACTGTCCCTGGGTCCCTGAACCTCTTGGCTAACATTGTGCATGTTTAATTCTCTGTTGGCTGTGGCTGCTACCTGCCTAGGAGCTGATAACTAATCCTCAGCAGGTGAGTCACTCTTGGGGCTCTGGACACTCTAACTTCTAACCACTGTCCTGGGCTGCTGGCCTGTACTGGCCCAAACAGAGGGCTTATTCATTCTACCTTCTACCTTTATTACCCATCCCAACAGGGAAACATGGGAAAGGGCCCCCAAAGAGAAAGCAGAAATGTAGGGGAGGGAAATAATTCAAGCAGACTCCTACCAGCAATGGAGGTGAATGTCTACTGTAGTAAGGAGAAAACTTCCAGGTCTATTGTATTACCCACCTGGCCCAAGGCGAGGCTATTTTGAAGACTGCACAGGCTGGGCACTGTACAATCCCAAAGCCACAATTCACAAAGATAAAGATGTGAGTGGGGGCCCTTGGAATTATACAACATTAAGCATGTGCTTGGAACAACCTCCCAGAATAAGAACTAGTTTCCTGTCTACCTCACCAAGGGCCCAAGAGAAGGAAGGGAATCTGTTTTGGGGGGAGTCTGCCTGCTGGAACTCCAGTGAAGAGAATTCTTCATGGGATTCTGCCTCAGTTTCCCCACCTCTGAACTCGAAACATCCTCTACTCTGGGCACACTGGGCTGTGCTTGAAGTCTTCAGGAGTCTAGGAACTGTGGCCTGATGGGAACTTGGAACCAGCTTCTCATCATAAGCTTGGGGAAACTGTCTGGGTGGGGTGGTAGAGTAGGGCTGATTCTCTGCGATGCTGTGGATCATATCACATTGCCCAAAGCCATAGGGGTCCGTCTGGGCTCTAGTTTGCCAGAGAGGGCAATCTCTAAAAAGGAGGGGGGTCTTCATTGCCCCCAACCCATTCTAACCATGGTAAAGTCCCAGTCTACTTGATTATTAACTACCCTTGTCTCTCTCTCCTGTCTTTTTCTTTCCCTGTTTTTCTTCCCTTCACACCAGGAGTATCCCCTGGTTGGTGTGGGAGTGGTTCCCGGGGGTGGGCAAGGCAAGGATTGGGGAACATACATACCTCAACCTTTCTACTTGGCTTGTCGGTTTCAGAAAGAGCTGGGCTCCACAGAGGACATCTACCTGGCCTCCCGCAAGGTCAAAGAGTTGTCGGTCATTGACGGCCGGCGGGCACAGAACTGCATCATCCTTCTCTCTAAGTATGTGCTTGCATAGCCTGTTCAGCCCTTGGTGGGAGGGATGAGACCCCAGGAGGCAGGACCTTGAGAGGGCTAGAGCAAAAGCCGACAGTGGAACTGAATGCCTGGGGGACAGGAGCGACAGAGGAATGGTGTGACAGCAGTCTCTGTGCTCCCCTTGCCCCCCACAGTCCCCTGGGAATGGTAGGGGACCACTGATCTAGAACCCTTCCTGGGAGGGTTCTAGGGAGCCTTTGGGAGCTCATGTTCTGCAGCAGTGTGGGGCTCTGAAGACAGGAAACTGTCCCTGGTCAGCATCTGGCAGCAGAGTTGCTCTAAGCCCATGGAGGGCCCCGCTAGGCTTAGGCCACAGAGCAGCATGATCTCAGCCCCCAAGCATTTCCCGTGGCTACAGAACAAACAAGGCAGTATCTGCACTAACAGCACAGCTTCTGTGCGGGGCCTCCTGCCTGAGCCAGGGTCAGAGGGCACTGCCTCCCATACTATTCTTAGCCCTGCCCCAGCCATCTCTAGGGCATCCATCCCCCTTTCTTCTCATAGACCCCAGGCCTCAGTTTCTCCCTCTTGATGGTGGAGGAGAGTTCTCTATCCCCAGGATTCCCAATGGTATGCATCTGGAAGGATAGGGAAGGGCTCTGTGTGTGTGTGTGTGTGTGTGTGTGCGTGTGTGTGTGTGTGTGTAGGGGGGTGGCTTGTCCCTCACCCAGACAGCAAGACGTATGGGAGCAGCTGTGTGGGAGCTGAGGCGCTGTCAGAAGACTGAGGGCTCTTCTGTCTTCCGACACTGAAGGAAGCAGGAAACAGCCCCCTTTGTGGCCTGCTGATATTCCCATCCTCCCATGGAGATGCACTAGATATTTTAGGAAGGAGAAGGATCAGAAACCTTTTTTTCCTGTCTCTCTGTCTACACTAAAGATGGCCCTTTTACTCCCAAATGTCCCTATCACTTATGACAGACACTGAAGCAAGACTCAAGTCTATGCTTTGACTAAAACATATCATTATTGAGTTTATAGAGTGAACCATATCAGTTTAGTTAGAGAAGGCTTTGCAAAGGTGGTAAAGAGGGAGCACTGTGGAATATACTCCCATGTTGACATGAGGGAGAGAGAGCAGGAGAGGAGAAGGGCTGGGGTCTGCCCTGAGCAGAGGGGCCCGGCCAGGCTTCTCAAGGGGCAGGGTTTCCCTTCAGGCTGAAGCTTTCTAACGAAGAGATCCGGCAGGCCATCTTGAAGATGGATGAGCAGGAGGACCTCGCAAAGGACATGCTGGAGCAGGTGAGGCCTCTAGTGGGGAGGGGATGGGAGCTGAAACTAGGGGGCAGCTGCACCCCTTCCTGACAGCCCCCAGAGAGGCCAAGACTTTTAGTTAAAGGGGAAATCATGCTGGAGGATGGAGGACTGGGGGGAGGTTTATAGACACTCCCTAGACCAGCCTTTCTGAGGGGAGGCCAGGAAAGGCAGCATCTTTTCTAGCGGATTGAGGCCCTGAAAGGAGATATGAGGTATGATCCCCCCTGGGCCCAAGACAAAGTCAGAGTGACCTATAGTCATATCTTCCCCAAATCTCTTCTACCTCAATTTATTGGGTCCTTCAAAAGAAACCTAGAAAGCACCAAACAAAACCACCATCAGTTGGACCTCATTAGAATGAAGAACTCTGTTCATCAAAAGGCACCATTGCTAGAGGGAAAAGACAAGCCAGACCTTACAAGACATTTGCTTTATGGACATCTAGCAAAGATCTCATATTCAGAATAAAGAACTCTACTGATCAGTGAGAAAATGACAAATAGCTCCACTTGAAAATGAGCAGAAGACTTGAACAGGTACTTCAATGAAAGAGAATTTCCGAGTGGCTCAACAGTTGTAGGCAACCAAGAAATACAGTAAACCACAGTGAGGCAGCACCACACCCCCCTACTGGAATAGCTAAAATTGAAAAGATACTGACAATGCCAAATCTTGACAAGGATGTGAAGCGACTGGGATTCCCACTGGCTACAATAATTTGGGGAACAATTTGGCAGTCCACGCAAAGGCTAAATCTATCCTACTGCCCAGCAATCCTGTGGCTAGATGCAGAGAAATGAGTGCAAACATTGACTCTACGAGATAGATGCAAGAATATTTATAACACTTTTATTCATGAAACCCCCAAGCTGTCTACAATCCAACTGTCCATCAATGAGAAATTGCATAAATATACTGTGGTATATTCCTACAATAGAATACTGTTCAACACGTATAAAAAGCAAACTACCAATACTTACAGCATGGATGAGTCTCAGACATTGTGTTATGCAAATGAAGCCAGACACCAAAGAAAACACATAGCATGAGTCCATTTATACGAAGTTCAAGACTAGGTAAATGTAATCGAAGGTGATAGAATTCAGTTCAGAGGCTATAAGGTGGAGGTGTGGCTTACTGAAGTGATACGAAAGAACTTTCTGGGAGATGGAAATCTTCTGTCTCTTAATCTAGATGGGAGTTCAGTGGGTGGTTTTGTCAAAATTCATTGAACTGAACATTTAAGATAGATGCATTTTATGTAAATTATACCTCAATAAACTTGGGTTTAAAAGAAAAAAATCATTGAGCTGTGCACTTAAGAATAGTGTACTTTACTCTATATAAATTACATCTCAGTTTTAAAAAGTGAAAAAAGAAAAGTCTAGAGCTGGGTGTCCTGTGGTCCCCTGTGGGCAGATGAAGCGTAAACCTACCATATGAAGATGCCTCCCTCTTTTAAGGACCCCTTCCCATCTTGAGCCTGGGCAGTGTATGGGCATCCACGTATAGCACCCTCATATCAGTTTCTCAGCAGTTCCCTGTGTGACCTCCATCTGCTCTTTGCAGCTCCTCAAGTTCATCCCAGAGAAGAGCGACATTGACCTCCTCGAGGAGCACAAGCATGAGATCGAGCGGATGGCCCGGGCTGACCGCTTCCTCTATGAAATGAGCAGGTCAGGGCAATGGGCATGGAGGGGGGGCGCTGGGGGTGCACAGGCAAAAGAGGGTCTGGATCTAGCTCCTGGAGCTGGAGGGGCTGCCTCACGATGTGGCTCGCCCCATCCACAGGATCGACCACTACCAGCAGCGACTACAGGCCCTGTTCTTCAAAAAGAAGTTCCAGGAGCGTCTGGCTGAGGCCAAACCCAAAGTGGAAGGTATGTTTGAGGGCATAGGGAGGCCTAGAGTGGAGAGGCATCTGGGAGGGCCAATGGGCAGGAATCCGTGAACTGGGACTGAGGAAAACTTTCTCATTTTCAATCTGCCCCTTCCCCCCACCAAAAAAACCCAAAGCCAAGGACAAAACTTAAAACTACGGTTACTGTAAATATATGCACTTGTGTATATTAGCACATGTGCCAGACATGTGACACATTTCCTGTGCCTTAGCCTGCAAACTCTCCAAGGTGAGGGATCTGTTGATGTCTGTGCCAGCTGGGCCAGAAATGCTGACCAGATGATAATAGCAAGCACCTAGAACAGGGCCTGGCATGTATTGAGCTCATCAGTCTTTACCCTCCTTGAGAGCTACTAGGTTCATAGAAGACCTCTGGCATATTATTTTTAGCGTGCCCTGTTCAGAAAAGTAGGAAACTGGTTGGGTAATCCTTGGAGGCATCTAGGTTTTCTAGGTTAGGGAATCCCCCCTACACAGGCCTTTTCCAGATGGGCACTTTGTAATTCAATGGGAACCATGTAGCAAGCACCGCATGAAACATTCCTCGTGGATGGCTTCATTGGTCCTCACAATCACTATGGGTGCATCCATTCATTCTCTCATGTCTAAAATGGGGACATGCTGCCTGAGGCCATGTTACCTGTGAGTGGTGGAGCCAGGATTGGAACACAGATGTTCTTCAGAATTCATCTTCACTCTTGTTGGGTAGTACTTCACAGACAATGGCAGAGGATTGGGGTGGGGCGGGGGGGACGGGGAGGGGCAGAGAGTTTGGGGAAAAAGTCAGGATGGCCCATGCAGACCCACCAGTGGAGAAGCAGGTGAGGCTGTGAGGCCTACCTGGGGGAAGGACAGGACAGCAGAGTGGAACAGGAGAGCCTGAGTCCAGGATGCTGAGGGGGGGCGGGGGGACGGGCAGGCTGGGGCAGAGCAGAGAGAGCATGGGCCCCCTCTGCTGGACACCAAGGCTGGCAAGCATTCCCCTGATGATGCCGAGTCCAGAGAATGGCCTTTCCTGGAGCTGCGTCAGGAATGTTTGGGGGTGGGGGTAGGTGGGTGTGACAGAGCTAGAGGCATAGACCTTCTGCAGTCTGCCCCCTACCATACACACACACACGTGTGCATTCACACACACAAGAGAACTGCAGGCTGGCTGTAATCATAAATAATCATTCTGAGGGAGAAGGATTGA
Organism: Panthera leo; assembly: GCF_018350215.1. Lineage (NCBI taxonomy): Eukaryota > Metazoa > Chordata > Mammalia > Carnivora > Felidae > Panthera > Panthera leo. The sequence goes on from NC_056683.1 coordinate 38,032,573, forward strand.
GATCAGCAGTGATTCTGTAGGTCTAAGGTCTGGCAGTCCCTCCTGCCCTGGTGATGAGTAAATCCTCACCTTCAGACTGCCTTCTTTGTCCTGCTGCAGACTGCCTTTGGGGCATGAGGCACAGATAAGGGAATCAGTCCAAGACCTATGCTCAACCACTTGTGTGTCTTGGGTCAGTGGCGCAAATGTGAGCAATTACCGTTTGGACTTGTGGAACCAGAGTAATTTAGCCGCTGGGTAGGGTTAATCTCAGATAATCTCAGAGCCCACTCCTAAGAGTTAGTCACTGAATGCTCAGGAGAGTCTCCCTTTAATATTAAGCCAAGCTGAGTAAGACATGTTTTGGGTGGCAAAACCTGCTGGCAAAGGTAATAATAATCGCTCTGCGATAGCAATGGCTGCTATTCTAGAATGGTCTGGAGGTCTCTTCCCTGAGAGTTGGGAAGAGGTGGCTGAAGTTGTAGCTTACAGAATCAGGTCAGTGGCTTCACTAGGAGTGGAGACAAGAGGATTGTGCAGGAGTTGGGATTCATATTTTTCCTTCCAGTTTTAGGAAGTATTCCTGGAAAAGCTAAGATTTGGCCAATCCCAGCTGGTGATGAGCTATTGACACCCTACCCACCACTTCCCAACAAGGCCTCTGGGTCAATTTGCCAAAAGCCAATTCACCAAATTTGACAGACTTACCAATTCTTCTATGAATATATTCATGAAATATACTTTTCTTGAATGTATTCTTATGAATATGTTCATTGCTGAATATACCAAAGTTACCGATTCTCATTTTGAATACATTTACTGAATATAGTCAAGATGAATATGGTTTCAAATGTAAACATTCTTATGAATATAGTCACGAATATATTATTCTTATGAATATATCTAAAATGTCTGCATTGCAATGGATGTTTCCTCATTTACACTGATTTTCTTTGAACTCTTGTCAATTTCTGTTTTGCCAACATTTTAGCATTTTTAGAATTCCTTTGCAAATTTCTCAAATAGTGTATCAGCCCTAGGAAAACTATCCCAACCAATATAAATTGCTAAAAACTTTTATAAGTAGTTTTTTAAAGTAAACTTTTTATTCAAATATGGATACAGAAAAGTACACAAATCATAAGAGTCTGACTTGGTGAATTATCATAAAATGAAGTAACCTGTGAAATCAACATCCATGTTGAGAAATGGAATGTTGCCAGCCCCAAACAGCCCTCCCTCATGTCGCCCTCCCAAACATTACCCCCTGCAACCATTACGCTGTCTTCTCTAAAGGTTTTATCTTTCTTAACTTTAGGTGGATGATATAATATAATGTGAATAATTTTATGCTGGTCTCTTTTGCTCAGCATTGTGGTTATAAGTTACTCTGTTGTTACATGTAGCAGTGAGTTATTCATTTTCAGTGCTGCATTTTATTCCATTGTATGAATATCATAATTTGTTTAACCAATCTATTTGTTAAGAATTAAAAAAAAAACTAGAAACCACTCTAATATCCATCAAGAGTAATGCTGCTATTAGGTCATAGAATATGAACATGTTCAAAGGTAGAAGCTACTGACAAACCTTAGTATTCACTTTTATAGCTTTTTTTTTCAATTTAAAGTTATACTTTTGTTGCTAATTTCATGATGTGTGTGCACATAAAGTATAGTTGACACACGTTACATTAGTTTCAGATGTACAATAGAGGTTGGACAAGTGTAGCTACACTGTGTAATGCTATTATACCATTGGCTATATACACTATGCTGTACATTTTATCTCCACGATTTATTCCATTACAGGAAGACTGTATCTACCATTTCCCTTCACCCACTTTGCCTAACCCCTTACCCTTCTCCCTTCTGGCAGCCATCAGTTCTCTGTATTTATGGGTCTGTGTCTGGTTTTTGTGTATTTTTTAGATTCTACATATAAGTAAAATCACATGGTATTTGTCTTTCTCTAACTTATTTCACTTAGCATAATACCTTTAGGTCCATCCATGTTGTCACAAATGCTAAGATCTCATTCTTTTTTATGGCTGAATAATATTCCATTGTGTGTATCTTCCTTCTTTGTTGGTGTTTTGAGAATTTTCCCCAGCTTTATTGAGGTATGATTAACAAAAATTGTATATATTTAAGGTGTACAAGTGTATATACTTAAGATTCACAATTGTATATATTTTTATTTTTTAAATTCCAGTATAATTAACATACAGTATTATATTAAGTTTTAGGTGTACAATATAAGGATTCAATTCTATAATTATGTACATTCATAATGCTCATTGTAATAAATATACTATTAATCCCCTTCACCTATTTCACCCATTTCCCCCCCCCCCCCACCTTTTGTTCTTTATATTTAAGAGGGTTTTTTTTTTTTTTTTTTTTTGGTCTCTTTTTTTCCTTTGTTGTATGGTACTGACACATAAACAGACACGTAGATCAATGGAACAGAATAGAGAGCCCAGAAATAAATCTATACTTGTATGGTCAGTTAACCTACACAAGGGGGCAAGATTATACAATGGGGAAAAGATAATCTCTTCAAAAATGGTGCTGGAAAAACTGGACAGCTACATGCAAAAGAATGAAACTTAGCCATTTTCTTACACCATACACAAAAATAAACTCAAAATATATTAAAGACTTAAATGTGAAACCTGACACCATAAAAGTCCTAGAAGAAAACTTAGGGAGTAATGTCTTTGACATCAATCTTAGCAACATTTTTCTGCATAGATCTCCTTGGACAAGGGGATCAAAAGCAAAAATAAACCTTGGGACTACACCAAAATAAAAAGCTTTTGCACAACCATATCTTCTTTATCCATTCATCCATCAGTGGAAACAGGTTGCTTCCATATCTTGGCCGTTGTAAATAACGTTGCAGTAAACATAGGGGCGCAGATATCTTTTTGAATTCATGTTTCATTTTCTTTGGGTAAATACACAGCAGTGGAATTATTGGATCATGTGTTTCTATTTTTAGTTTTTGAAGGACCTCCATACTGTTTTTCGCAGTGGCTGCACCAATTTCCATTCTACCAACAGTGCACAAGAGTTCCTTTTTTTTTTTTTTTTTCCAGCTCCTCGTCAACACGGCTATCTCTTGTGTTTTTGATTCTACCCACTCTGAGAGGTGTGAGGTTATCCCTCACTGTGGTTTTGATTTGCATTTCCCTGATGATCAGTGATGTTAAGCATGTTTTTCATGTGTCTGCTGGCTATCTGTATGTCTTCTTTGGAAAAATGTCTAGTCAGCTCCTCTGCCCATTTTTAAATTGGATTGTTTGGGTTTTATTGGTGTTGAGTTATATAAGTTCTTTATGTATTTTGGATATTAACCCCTTATCAGATCGTTTGCAAATATCTTCTCCCATTCAGTAGGTTGCCCAGTTGTTTTATTGGTTCCTTTTGCTGTGCAAAAGCTTTTTATTTTGGTGTTGTCCCAGTAGTTTATTTTTGCTTTTGTTTCCCTGGCCTGAGGAGATATATGTAGAGAAAAATGTTGCTAAGGTCAGTGTCAAAGAGATTACTGCCCATGTTTTCTTCTAGGAGTTTTATGGTTTCAGGTCTCATATTTAGGTCTTTAATCCATTTTGAGTTTATTTTTGTGTATGGTGTAAGGAAGTCATCCAGCTTTTCCAGAACCATTTATTGAAGAAACTTTCTTCTCCCCATTGTAAATTCTTGCCTCCTTTGTCATTGATTAATTGACTATATAATGGTCATCTATTAATGGCATCTATAATGGCCATCTATAAACTATGTGCCAGTACCATTGATTACTACAGTTTTAGAGTATATTTTGAAATCTGGGGATCTGATATTTCCATCTATGTTCTTCTCAAGATTGTTTTGGCTATTTGGGGTCTTTTGTGGTTCCATTCAAATTTTAGGGTTATTCATTCTAGTTCTGTGAAAAATGCTGATGGTATTTTCATAGGGGCAATCTGTATATTGCTTTGGGTAGTATGGAAATTTTAATAATTTTAATTCTTCTAATCCTTGAGTGTGGAATATCTTCCCATTGATTTTATTTTCAGTTTCTTTCATCAGTGTTTTATAATTTTCAGAGTTTATTAAGTTTATTCCTCGGTATTTTATTCTTTTTGGTACAATTATAAATGGACTTATTTTCTTAATTTCTCTTTCTGCTTCATTGTTAGTGTATAGAAAAGCAACCAACTTCTGTGTATTTTGTATCCTGAGCCTTTACTGAATTCATTTACTCTAATAGAATTTTATTGTAGTCTTTAGGGTTTCTCTGTATAGTGTCATGTCGTCTGCAAGTAGTGACAGTTTAACTTCTTCCTTATCAATTTGGATACCTCTTTCTTGTCTGATTGCAGTGATTAGGACATCCACTACTATGTTGAATAAAAGTGTTGAGAGTGGACATCCTTGTCTGTTCTTGATCTTAAAGGAAAAACTTTGTTTTTCACCACTGAGTATGATGATAGTTGTGGGGTTTTCATATGATATTTATTGTGTTCAGGCATGTTTCCTCTAAATCTACTTGGTTGAGAGTTTTATCAAGAACAGATGTTGAATTTTGTCAAATGCTTTTTCTGCATCTATTGAAATGATCCTATGATTTTTATCCTTTCTCTTGCTGATGTGAGGTATCATGTTGATTTGCAAATATTGAACCATCCTTGCATCCCTGAAATGAATCCCACTTGATTGCATTCAATGATACATTAAAAAAATCATCACAGTTTGCTAATATTTTGTTGAGCAGTTTTGCATCTATGTTCATCAGGGGTATTGGCCTGTAGGTTTTGGGTTGTTTGTTCTGTAGTGTCTTTGGTTTTAGTATCAGAATAATTCTGTCTTCATAGAATGTATTTGGAAGCTTTCCTCCCTATTCTACTTTATGAAGTAACTTGAGAATAGGTATTAACCCTTTTTTTAAATGGTTAGTAGAATTCACCTGTAAATCTATCTGCTCCTGGGCTTTTGTTTGCTGAGGAGTTTTTGGATTATTTATGCAGTTTTATTAGTAGTAGTTGGTCTGTTTGTATTTTCTATTTCTTTCTGATTCAGTTTTGGAAGATTGTATGTTTCTAGGGATTTATCCATTTATTTTAGGTTGTCCATTTTTGTTGGCACATAGTTTTTCATAGTAGTCTCATATGCCTTCGTATTTCTGTAGCGACTGTTGTCTCTTCTCTTTCCTTTCTGATTTTATTCACTTTTGCCTCCTTTTTTTTTTTCTTGATGAATATGGCTAAAGGCTTATTGTCTATCTTTTCAAATAACCAGCTCTTGATTTCATTGATTTTTTCCATTGTTTCTTTTAGGCTCGATTTCATTTATTTCTACTCTTTCAATTCCTTCCTTCTATTCACCTTTGGCTTTTTTCCCCCACTAGTTCTTTAGGTATAATGTTAGATTGAGATTTTTCTTATTTCTTGAGGTAGACCTGTATTGCTATAAATTTCCCTCTTTGGACTGCTTTTGCTGAGTCCCAAAGATTTTGGATGATTGTGTTTTCATTTTCACTTGTTTCTATTTTTTTAATGCCATCTCATTTCGTATTGATCTACTGGCTGTTTGGTACATGTTGTTGGCCTCCACATGTTTATGTTTTTTCCAGTTTTTTTCCTTGTGATTGATTTCTAGTTTCATACCATTGTGTTCATAAAAGATGCATGGTATGATTTCAGTCTTCCTGAGTTTGAGACTGTTTTGTGGCCTAACATGTGTTCTATCCTGGAGACTTTTGCACTGTATCATGTGCACTTGTGAAGTGTATTCTGTTGTTTTTGGATAGAATATTCTGTATATATGTCAATATTTATGATGTATCATTGAAAGACACTGTTTCCTTATTGATTTTCTGCCTCACTTATCTATTCATTGATGTAAGTGGGATGTTAAAGTCCCTTGCTATTATTGTATTACTATCAATTTCTCCCCCTTATGTCTGTTGATATTTGCTATGTGTGTTTAGGTGATCCAATGTTGGGTACATAGATATTTGCAATTGTTATATCATCTTGTTGGATTGATCCCTTTATCATTATGTAATGCCTTTCTCTCTTGTTGCAGTCTTTGTTTTTTAAGGTCATTTCGTCTAAGTATTGCTACCCTGTTTTTTTTTCCTTCTATTTGCATGGACTATCTTTTTTTTTTTTTTTTATCTTTTCACTTTTAGTCTGTACGTGTCTTAAGGTCTAAAGTGAATCTTTTATAGGTAGCATATAGATGAGCCTTTTTTTTTTTTTAAATCCATCATGCCACTCTATGTCTTTTGATTGGAGCATTTAGACCATTAGCATTTAAAGTAATTATTGATAGGTATGTACTTATTGCCATTTTGTTCATTGTTTTCTGGTTGTTTTGGTAGTTCTTCTCTGTTTCTTTCTTCTATTGCTCTCATTCCTTGTGATCGGTGACTTTCTTTAGTGTTATGCTTGGCTTTATCTTTATTTTTTGTGTATCTGTTAAAGGTTTTGGGTTTATAGTTACTATGGGGTTCATATATAACATCCTAAGTATATGGATTTCTATATTAATGTTCACTTAAGTTTAAACACATTCTAAAAGAACTTTTTTTGCTCCACCCTCCACATTTTATGTATATAGTGTCATATTTTACATCTTTTAGTCATAAATTTTTTTTTTACTTCTAATTAAAGCCTTTTCTTTTCTACTTAAAGAAGTCCCTTTAACATTTCTTCTAAGAATGGTTTAGTGGTGATGAACTCTTTTACCTTTTGTTTGCCTGGGAAACTCTTATCTCTCCCTCAATCCTGAGTGACAGTCTTGCTGGGTAAAGTATTCTTAGTTGTAGATTTTTTCCTTTCAGCACTTTGAATATATCCTGCCATTCTCTTCTGGCCTGCAAAGTTGCTGCTGAAAAATCATCCGACAGTCTTATGGCGGGGGGTTCCCATGTATGTAATTTTCCTTCTTTCTTGGTGCTTTTAAAATTCTCTATCTTTAATTTTTGACATTTTAGTTATTATATGTTATGGTGTAGACCTCCATGGGTTCATCTTATTTGGAACTCTCTGTGCTTCCTGAACCTGGATGTCTGTTTCCTTCTCCAGATTAGGGAAGTTTTCAACTATTATTTCTTCAAGTAAGTTTTGTACACTCCTTTTCTCTCTTTCTGAGACCCCTATATATGAACATTTGTTCACTTTATGCTATGCAAAAGATCCCTTAACCTGCCCTCATTTAAAAGCTTTTTCTTTTTGCTGTTCAGCTTGGGTGTTTTCCATTACCCCATATTCCAAATTGTTGTTCTGTTCCTCTTCACCTGCTAATATGTTTATTCCCACTAGTGTAGATATATTCTTCAACTCTGATTTTTTTCATATTTTCTCTTTGTTGACGTTCTTACTGAGTACTTCCACTCTTCATTCCAGTCTGGTGAGCAACTTTATGATCATTACCTTAAACGCTTCATCAGGCATATTGCTTATCTCCATTTCATTTGGTCCTTTTTCTGAGTTGTTTTGTTTTGTTTGGAGCATATTCCTCTGTCTCCCCATTTTGCTTGACTTTCAGTCTTTATTTCTATGAATAGGCAGAAAAGATACTTCTCTTAAACTTGAAGGAATGGTCTTATGGTCATTCCTTGTGTAGGCTATGTGTGTCTGGTGACTTTGGCTGGCTGGAGCTGTGGCTGATATGGGCTGAGGATCCCAGGGTGCTCTATACTAGGGTTGCCCTGGTGTGATGGCTAGGCCTGAAGCAGGAGCAGGCCCAGGTGGTGTCCAGGACACAGAAAGTGTCCTGGAAGGAAGCTGAAGTGGATACAAGCTGGGAGGTCCTGGGGAATCTCCACAGCTTCTTTTTTACAATTACTTATTTTTAACTGCTTTTGAGGATTTCTGCAGACTTTTAGTCAGATGGTTCTCATTTTATCTCCATAGCAGCATCTTTAGGAATGTTCAGTTTGGCATAAGCTGAAAATCATGTGATGGTTTGGTGTTCCTATCACCACACTTAATAATCAAAAAGCATATTCCATAACTAGTAGCCAACATTTCAGTGTAGGATTCGTATCCCAGTTTTGCAGATCTGCCATAAGTGCATAATAGCTGAGGGTGGGCTAGAGCATCCACATTGGAATGAAATACTGAAGTTTTGGTTACTGTTAACCTTAGTTTGTATTTCTAGGAAATGTATCTTTTAAGGAATTGGGGAGAAATTGTTAAAATGCCTAAAAGTTGGAAAAAATTTCAAATGATATTCAACAAGATGTTAAGTAAACTATTAAATCAAAGACACCACCAACTACAAAGCATATAGAACAAAAATATGGGAATATTATTGGTGAGATGTTATAATTTGACAAGGATTCCCCCCCACCCCAAAAAAACCTCCAGCATTTCAAAAGAGGCAGAAACAGTCCCATAATATGTAAAATGCTGAAATTTAAAAGTTTAATCACTAAGTTTAAAAAAGTAAAAGTATTATATTCTTGTGTGTATCCATAGAAAGAATATATTACTAATCTTTAAACATATACAAGAAAAGATAGTCTTAAATATATTAAGAGTTAGCACATTCTGAGAATGGGCTATTTGTTGAAGTCGCTTTTGGCAAGTTTACCTGCTTCCCTTGGAAGTGGGCAGGTGGGGAGTAGATTAATCTGTTGCGGTATGGGTATAGCCTCTGCCCCTCTGAGAGTTGAAGACTGGACTTTGTGGTGGCATCATCCTGTGGTTCAAGGGGACTGCCCAGTCTCTGCAGGACTCTGACCTGTCCCTCCTCTCCCAGCCATCCTGTTGGCCTCCCGGGAGCTGATCCGCAGCAAGCGTCTAATGCGGATGCTAGAAGTCGTCCTGGCTATTGGCAACTTCATGAACAAAGGGCAGCGTGGGGGTGCCTATGGGTTCCGGGTGGCCAGCCTCAACAAGATTGCAGACACCAAGTCCAGCATTGACAGGTGGGACTCTGTCTGCTTCCTTATCTTCCATCTCACCACTTTGGCCTTTCTCCACCTCCTCCTCCCATTTCCAACCCAAATTCCTTGCCTTTTGTCCCTGACCTCCCCCCCCCCCACCCCCCGGCCCCATCTAGTTTCCTCCTGGCGCTCATTCCTTTACCCCTGATCTTTTATCCACAGAAACATCTCTTTGCTCCATTACCTGATCATGATCCTGGAGAAGCACTTCCCGGACATCCTGAACATGCCCTCAGAGCTACAGCATCTTCCAGAAGCCGCCAAAGTCAAGTGAGGGGCCCTTCCAAGGCTTCTTTCTCCCTGTGATCACAACACTCTTATCTAAATTTCCTTTCATTGCTGCTCTGGGATGACTAGGAATGGGCAGTGTCTCAGGGTCTGCTTTTAGGAGAACCAAATGAAGACTGGCTACTTGCTCTCAAATCCTTATTTCAGAGATGCTCCTAGGAAACACAGTGGGGAAGTGAGCCTGGGATGGGATGAATACCAATAATGGAAGTATTATTAAGCCAGTTACCCCTGGGGCAATTGGAGCTTAATCCCTCCAGAGAAGTCTAGGAGACAGGATAGGATACTTATTCTACTTATCCCACCCCAAATGGTGAGGGAGCTAGGATATTTTACCCCATCTCCTGTCAGTCACTGGCTGATAGTCTCTGGGCAGGTCATAACTCTGGCCACATGTACAGGCAGAGGGAGCTCCGGTCCCCAGAGAAAGCACTCACATCATTGGAAGTCAGGATTGTACACTACAAATGGATGGTTCAAGGGGATATGGATGTGGCACCAATGTTATCTGATATAGGCAAGAAGTCAGACCTGAACAGCCATAGACTGACAGGAGCATCTCAACAGAAGCAGCAATGCAGTGAAAAATGACTAATATGCATCAAATGCTTACTGCATGCAAGATACCATGTTAAGAGCTTATAAGTATTAGCTGGTGGTATTAAAAATAATTCAAGCCAGAGGCCATGTGTTGGAAACCTTCTAATTTCAGCATAGCATTTCTGATCTGGAAGGATCTTTACAACATAAGTTTTGACCACTGTTATTTTCTAGAAGCACAGACAGAGCACAGAGGGGAGGTGGTTTGTCAGGGCCACATGTTAGTGGCCAAAGCAGGGCCTGGAGCATGGGTCTACTGATTCCAAAGCCATCATGCTTTGCACTGCTATCTCTCTGACCCATCCTCAGCTCTTCTTCCTTCCTGTGTCTCCCTACAGCCTGGCAGAGTTGGAGAAGGAGGTGGGTAACCTCAGGAGGGGCCTCAGAGCGGTTGAGGTGGTAAGTACATCATCTATGCCTGCCTGGGTTTGAGGGGGTGTTTTCAGAGGCAGATCTGCACCTGCTGCCTGTGTCTGTGCCGGAGGCTGTACCTTGTGCCCGTTCCCAGGCAGGAACTTTGGGACACGAAATGCATCAGAGCCTACTGTCTGGGGGTCTACTGTCTGGGGGGTCCATCATTTGATCAAGTAATAGGCAGCAAAAGAGCTAGCCCTCAGGAAAGGATGACTGGATGACTTAAATTTAGACTCTCAAAGAGGGACATCAGACTAGCCATATCACGCCCAGCATGTCTGTTGGGCAGTGGAGTAGAAAGAACCATAAGTGGGCACTTGCTTAAGTCTGATTCAAGTGGATGTGAAAGAGTATCTGTATCCCTGGGAAGCCAATTAGGGACAGTAGCACATAGTGTGACACCAGGCACAGCTGTCCCCAGAAGTTCCTGCCTTCTGTCTCTTCTCCCTGGGCCAGTAGAGGACGCAGGGCCTGCATTCTTTTCTGGAGACTCAGGTGTCTAATCATCACCATTCATGCTCTGATGGCTTCTCAGATGATATCATCTCTGGCCCTAGGCTAGGCTGGCCCCATATGGCAATGTCCCCAGTCCTATGTCTTCCACATTTGGGAACTGGAGACCCTATCTTTACTGGGGGAAGGGGTAGTAGGCAGATAAGGGGAGAATGAGCTTAGAGAATGAGAAAGAACTTTTCATTGCTGCTATGGTGGGGACAGGGGGCGATTTCCAATTCATAGCCCTTGATAGTGCTACTCAAAGCGTGGCCCATAACCAGCAGCATTCACATCAGCTAGGAGATTTAGAAACACATCTCATACTTGAATCTGCACATGCATCATCTGAGAGTCTTGTTAAAATTCAGATTCTGATTCCATAGGTCTAGGGTAGAGCCTGAGAGTCTGCATTTCTTCAAATTTCTCAGGTGATGGTGCTACTAGTTCCAGACCACATTGGGTAGCAAGGATCTAGAGAAACAAAGATGGCAGTAGTGCGTGAGGGAGAACTCTCACAACCTTTGCCACCCTTAGAATTGTGAGACTCGGGGTGTTCCCTCTTCCAAAGGCAGGACCCAGTGGTCCCGTGATTGGAAGAAGGATGGGAGATGTGGTGACCCCCAGAATTCTTGACTTTTATGCTGGCACTTATCTAACCAGCACTTCACTCTCCCTCTTCAGGAGCTAGAATATCAGAAGCGTCAGGCACGGGAACCAAATGACAAGTTTGTCCCAGTCATGAGTGACTTCATCACGGTCTCCAGCTTTAGTTTCTCAGAGCTGGAAGACCAGCTCAATGAGGCCAGGGACAAGGTAAGTGTGCCCCCAAGTCCCAGTCTGACTCCCACCCCACCCCCACTTCTTACCCATTCCTACCACCCATGGCACAGAAGGGACAAACCCAGAGTCAAGAGTTTTCAGGAAAAATAATTTCCTCACTCCTATAAGAAAAGCAATAGCATCTTTGTTGCAAAGGTGATCCATTCAGCAGGTATGGATACCATCTTGTTTTACATGATTTGTCTCATGACCTACCGAATGGGCTTGTGGAAAGGTCATTAGCCCATCAGACAAACATGTACACTGACATCCAGAGAGGTTAAGGAACTTGTCCAAGGTTTCCCAGCGGTAATGCACAGAGCTGGGTTAGAATCGTAACTCCAGAGCTCAGCTTTGATCATAGTTGCTATGCCTCTTCCTGGCTTCTCACACTAACATCCACATGGACCCTATCTATGAAGGGTCCTCACTCAGGAGGTCTGGGATGGGCCTGAGATGCCCATGCTGGCCCATGGAGCATACTCTGGTTTGAATTAGAGATGGTAGCTGTCAATAAATGTCAGAATTAGTGCCTGATACATATAATTACAGTTAATGCTTTATACCTATTAACTCGCCTCCCCCTCACAACATTATGGGGTCTATTGTCCCCATTTTATACATGAGGAAACTGGGACACAAAGGGGTTAAATTAGCCCAGGGAAACTCTATGATCTCTGAGGTCCTTTTGAGTTCTGACCAGGCAATTTGTGACCTTAGGAGGTACTTCCCAAGATCTGCAGCTGCTGATCTCATACCTACACCATAAGAGACCCAGTGGTGGCTCTGGGCAGGTGTCAGCCAGCCTGGATCCCCCACCACCCCATGGTGTCAGCCTCAGGCTTTTCCTTCGGCCTTGTCCCTGTCCTGATGATAGAGGGTGTCTCCCCACTCTGTAGCCCTGCTCCTCTGTGTCAAAACGTCCCCAGCCTTGGGCTGGGCTCCGCTCTGGCGGGAACCCAGCTTACCACGTGGGCTGAGCCCACCGTGCTTGGGAGAGACTCTCACCACCCCTTTTCCCCCTGACAGTTCTCCAAGGCTCTGATGCACTTTGGGGAGCAGGACAGCAAGATGCAGCCGGACGAATTCTTTGGAATCTTTGACACCTTCCTGCAGGCCTTCTCGGAGGCCCGGCAGGACCTGGAGACCATGCGGAGGAGGAAAGAGGAGGAGGAGCGCCGCGCACGCATGGAAGCCATGGTGAGAGGGTTGGGCTGAGTGGGGTGCTGCTGGGGAGGGCAGAGGGAGGGAGGGAGGTGGCAGGAGGGGGCCGGTGAGGCGCACAGCCACCTGTTTGACGGCCCCTCGCTCTTCCTCATCCTCCAGCTGAAGGAGCAGAGGGAGCGGGAGCGGTGGCAGAGGCAACGGAAGGTCCACGCGGGCAGCACGCTGGAGGAAGGAGGCGAGTTTGACGACCTGGTGTCCGCCCTGCGCTCGGGGGAAGTTTTTGACAAGGACTTATGCAAGCTCAAGCGCAGCCGCAAACGGTCGGGGAGCCAGGCCCTGGAAGTCACCCGGGAACGGGCGATCAGCAGGCTAAATTATTGATCCGGGGGACTGGCCACCGCAGGAGCCGGGCGACAGGGACGGACCAAGGGGCTGAGGGCATGCGGCCGTGATCCTTAAACAATTTGGTGCTCGGTTTGAATGAGCCCTGGGCTGGGTCCTGGGGTGGGGGCGGTGCGTGTGGCAGGACCAGGTGTCCCCGCACTTACCTGAAGGGGCTCCTCTCCTGTTCCATTATTCTTTCTGCATCCCGGCCCCCAGGGTCCCTCTGAGGTGGACCTGGACATCCCTGGCAGGCCGGGCTGAAGGAGCCTTGCTCCCCTGTCCCCCAGCAAGGGCACCCACGTGTTGCCACACAAGTGTTCTAGATCTAGACTGGACAGATCCATGGGCCTTGTCCAGATGTCATGTGAGGTAGGGAGTTAATGGACGGGGGGGTGCCCTAAGAGCCAGAGTGAGAGAATGCAGGCCCCCATTCCCCAAGGGGAGGCTTCATGGAATCTTGATCTGGGGGAAAACTTTCCTCTTGGATGGAAAAGGAAGAGGCATTACGTAATCTACCTAGGTATGTTTCAGAAAAAGTGTGGGGAGTGTGATGCAGGGACCAAGTCCTCAGGACACAGAGTAGCAGTGCCTGTTGCCTACATCACAAGTCCTTTGGCCCCTCTCTTGCATGTCTTAAGTCTCTCTCCCTTCCTTCCTACTGCAACCTCCATCCTATCTACTAATCCTGAATCTCAGAACCTTTGGGTTCCCATGACTATGGCTATCAGACACTTGATGAATCTGGTAAGGGAAGGGGTTCAAGAAAGATCCCGCCCATCACCACGCCTCATGCCTTGGGCATAGGGACCCTGGAACAAAACTCTCCTCACACCTCCTCTGCACAACCCAACCATTGTCTTGAAGTGAAGTGGGACCACACATGGTGTTGGCTGGGAATTCTGATAGCTTCTCACTAGAGGGCAGCACTTGAACACCAAGCTCCACTCTAGTGCTCCCTGGTCTACCACTTAATTGTTCATCAGATCCCAAACTCTGTCTAATGTCTGCCTCAGGGCAGAAGCCATGGTGAGCCCCCCCCCCCCCTCCTCTGACCTGTGAAAGACCACTCCAAACCATGTATAGCTGGCTAAGGCTGGCCCTGGGGTGTCTGTTTCTGAGAAGGTCCGCAGGGTCAGAGCTGCCCTCTGCATTTACCTGTGAGCTCCGAAGCATTCAGACTGGGAGCCAGAGCAGGCAGAGGAAGCTGGGGAGATGGGATATGGAGGAGAAAGGCCAACTTCTCTGGGGGTGTGCTGCCTGAACGAGCCAAGTTTGGAAGGCTGGGTACCAGAGATGCTGGATGGGACCAACCTCTCAATTTAGTTCTTCAGCCTGACTTCAGAGGTCCATACTGGTCCTCCCATCCACTTCCACCTTCCATTCTGTCCATCTTGAGCTGGAGGTGGGGGGCAATTGCTGTGTCGAAACAAAACTTCTGACTTCTAAAAGAAGGGAGGAGAGATCAGCTCCATCAAGGCTTTTATTTTCCATACATTTCTTCCTCCTAGAGTTGAGAGCCTCTGAGACCCTCCATCAACGAGCTCCTTGCCTTTCTATCTTCCTGCCCTTGCCTTTGTTCTCACCTTCCAACCTACTCCTCCAGCTCAGGGTTATTGCCTGGTGGGCTAGGCCCACTCTTCAGCTGCTTATCTTAGCTTTTCCCTACATCAGATTCCTGGGGCAGGGCCAGAGTAGCTGTCGGCAGGGGGAAGAAACATAGGGTTGGTGAGCCCAGCATGTGTGTTGGTTTGAGGGGAAGGGATCTGAGCAAATGCAAGCCTGGCCAGGACAGACCGGAAGAGGCCATCCTGGAGTCCAGGTGAAGGCAAGATGAAGGCTTCCAGGAAGAGCAGCTGCAGAGGGCTTTGCTAAACCCATCTGTATACCCGGCAGCCCCCCGCCACAAGCAGCTGGCCTTGGCATGATGGGAAGGTTGTGGGCACAATCACTGAAGGTCCTCTCCCAAACTGGGCTGAGATCAACCTACCCTGCAGGAGCAGGGAACAAGGGAGGGCTCCACTTCTATCCAACAGCATGTCCACATTGTGGCATTCCCACTCACCATGGAAGACTGGATACACACCAGGAAAGACAAGGAATACAGGAGCGGTTCAAGACATTGGAGCCACAGAAAAGCACACTTTGGTTTAACTGTTTACAGAGGACACATAACTTGTTCTAGGGCTCAGGCTTCTCACCCCAAAAGAATTTTCCTTCTCTATTTATTATTTTCTAGCTCTGGCCAGTAGAGTAGCCAGATCTCCAACAGTGCCTTGGACCACAGACCATCATAGTTGACTCAGCAAGAAGGGGCTGGTGCCCCATGGAGACGGTTGAGTTGGTCCTTGATATGCTCAACGTTTACGCCTATTTGTTCCTTGGTCTTTCCCCAGTGTCCTTCTCACCCCTCCTGCCACCTTCAGGTACATTTCTCCAGCTGTCTAATTTTGTGTCCAATATAAAATTCAGTTAACCGAATGCAACCTGTCCCCTTCTCAGCAGTACCACCGGCTCTTCCTCCCCGGTGAGGGAGGTCAGGTGTGCTTAGGGCAGCAGGAGGAAAAAATTCTCCAGGTGGATGGGAAGGGTCTGGTCCAGGCTCTCCCCACCCCCATCCCATTTTTACCAACTGCGGCACCATGACTGTTCCTCCAGCCTCTACCAGGGATGCCTCCAAGCCACGGCTGCTTTCACCAAGCCGTCTCAGACGACGAGCGAGGCTAATGTACAAAATCAGCATCCTTTTTACCTGCACCATTTTTATAAGAATATATTGTAATACTAAAAAATATTAAATCCATACCATCCCCATCCAGGCTGCCTTGACACTTGGGCCTTCTTCCGGTGCAGGGACTTGAGGTGTGCGGGAGAGCAGTAGTAGCCAGTGGGGTGTTGGAACCGGCGCGAATCAGCTCTGAGAGCACCAACTGTTATATTTTCAAAAGTTTGGCAAGTCAGTTCACATTGTATGGTAGCTTGAGATCAGCCATAGTCTTTGGCTTTTTCTCTTCCCAAGAGCTGGTTGTCAAACATTCGCCAGCACACCTGAGTGTAGGGTAGAGGGGAGGCAGGTGGGGTGGGGGGCACTGAGGACAGACCCAAAGATGCCTATCTGCATAGGCGAACCCAGCCAACAGTGTTTGGGAATGTGCATACCAGGAACCACGAAGTGTACCCCCTTGATCTCAAATAGCTGGCAAAGCCAGCGATGTGCTTTGGACCGCCCCCACCCCACCTGGCACTCACCGCAGGGGGCGCAGTTCATGCCGCCCACTCCACTCCTACCTTCTCTCACAGGGAAGACAGAGGCTATACAGAGAACGTGCCCCTTTGGCTTTTCTAGCATCCCTCCTGCTCCTCTTCCCTGATGCCCGGGGTGGGCTTTGGGACAGGGCTGAGGGGTGGGCATGGATTCCTAACAGCTGGGTGCCCTCTGCACAGATACTCATTCTCGCACCTCCAAAGTTGGCATCGTGGCTTTATTTTGTGCGCTGTGAGGGTGAAGGCAATCTTCAACTCTCTTCTTTCCCTGATATGTTCCAGAATAAAGGGGTGTGGGCGGTGGGTGGAACAGCGGTGTGCAGGGCCAGGTGTGGGATGTGTGCTCGGTCAGGATTCCTCAGGGCTGCTGCCTGTGTGGGTCCTGTTCTGGGGGAAGGGGCCCAGGAAAGGGAGCTGGCAGGTCAAGTGCAATTGTTAAGCCCAAACCCTGCAAGTTTGATGGGACAAAGACTGGTGTAAAAGAAGGTGCTAACTGGCCCTTTCAGAGGGGTGACAGGCAAGAAAGGGTGGGGCTGTGGCTCCACAAACTCTGGAAGGCAGAGCTCCTTTGGAGGAGCTGTGGAACATTCTTAATGCAAACTGCACTTTTCCCTCCTCAAAGCGGGTTCCCTCTACTTCGTGAGCCCTTATTCTCTCCCCAAGGAAGGAGAAGAAGAGAAAACCCAAAATGAGAAGCGGAAGTCACGGATGGGACTGTCTGAACCTAGATGTGTTATCTGGGGACTATTTCAGATGACGTGATTTTTCTGTTCGTTGGCACTGCTCGTGGTGACCCCCTCCCACGACTGTAGCGTCCAGGAAGGTTGACGGGCCTGCTGGTTTCCTCTCTGAACGTAGAAAACCTTGCAGGTCACTACCGATCATGTAGCAGTAGGGGGGGTAGGCTGACCTTGAGTTCCTACTGGTGAAGGTCAACAGCGACAGGGTTGCAGGATTTGCCCGGAACTGCATCCCATCTGGACCTGGCTGGGCCCGGGGGGGAGGGGCAAGAGCTCTCTAAGTCCGATGGAAGTCCCCCCGCTGCCCCCCAGTCTTGCTAATAAGCTTGATTTCTCCCAACACAATGTCTCTGCTGACAGCCTTACACATGTCGTACAGGGTGAGGGCGGCCACAGCAGCCGCGGTCAAGGCTTCCATCTCCACCCCAGTGGGGCCCCGAGCCCGGCAAGACGCCTGGATCCCCACGGCATGGCGTGTGCTGTCCAGCTCCAGTTGTACCTCAACGTGGCTCAGGGCCACGTGGTGGCACAGAGGAATCAGCTGGCTGGTCTGCTTGGCGGCCTGGACTCCGGCCAGCTGGGCCACCACCAGGGCATCTCCCTTCTTTAGCTGGTTCTTCTGGACAAGCTTGAAAGCCACGGGCCCCAGAAGGACCACAGCCGAGGCCACAGCCAGCCGCTCTGTGTCCAGCTTCCCGCCCACATCTACCATAGCTGCCCGTCCTTCTGCGTCCACATGGGTTAGTTGGTCCGAGGTTGGCGGGGGTCCTGAGGGGGTGGCAGGAGCCCGGGACACTGCACTAAGGCACTTGGGGTTGGTATCTGAGTCTAGGCGGGAACTGCAGTGTCTCTGAGGGGGGCCGGACCCCAGCCACCGCTGGGCAAGGAGAGAGGTCCGGGGGCCCCGGCATCCTTTCCACAAAGTTGCCATCTGGTTGAAGAAACTCACTCTGTGTCCTATACCCTGAACACGAAAGGGGTCCTGGGAGGAAATGCTTGGAATGGCTGGTGGGGAATCTTGGAGCATCAAAAGTAACTCTGGAAAGCAAGAAGGAAAGAGAAGAGAGACTAAGTCCAGAAGGGAAATTTTCTTTTCCCACCTCTTCTCCCAAACCCTGCCCTGCCCCACCTTGAGTTCTCACTTCCACACTGGGAGAGAGGGGTGAAGAGCAAAGAGCACAGTGAGAAAAGGGAAAGTGGGAGGTACACAGAGGGTCCTGGAATATAGGTCTGCAGCCCCTCTCAGCAGGCAGCATGCAGGGTGCAGCCCTCCCCAAAGTCTACAGGCCCACGGTGGTGGTGTGGGCATTCCTGGGCTCCCTTCCACACCAACACTTCCTCATCGCTCAAGTTCTCTTCTGAAACACAAAGTCATGGGGTGCCTGGGTGGCTCAGTTGGTTAAGCATCTGACTCTTCATTTTGGCTCAGGTCATGATCCCAGGGTTGTGGGATTGAGCCCCACGTCAGGCTCTGCACTAAGCGTAGAACCTGATTAACATATATTCATTCTCTCTCTCTCTCTCTCTCTCTCTCTCTCCTTCTGCCCCTCTCCCCCATTCATACTCTCTCTAAAAGAAAAAAAAAAGAAAAGAAACACCTAAGATCTGAAGACTACAGCCTGGTCACATGACCTCCCCATGTCCCTGCATTTTCTAAAAACTACAGCAAGGTTTCAGCCTGAATTACCAACCACAGTTACTCTCATCTTTCCATTCTCTATGAAGAATTGATAGTAATTATAGAGTTTACACAGGCAAGATACCAAGGGAAATATTTTATCTATTTAAACCATGTCTTTTAAGCCCCCTCAAGGACACCGGAAGTACCCACAAAGTGACAGGGTAATCCAAGTGGTGCCAAGGGCCTTGGGAGCCTTGCAGGCTCTTGTGACTTAAAGCGTGGTGCAGGGAAGAACTCCAGCCCCGACCTCCCAAATCCAAATCTGAAATGACAAGATCCCCAAGTGGTTCGTGTGCATGAAAGTCAGAGGCCCTATTCTAGGCAACTCTTGGTTTTGTAGAAATCAGACCAGCTTATTTCTCCATGTCCTTGAGAGGAATAATACACTTTATGAAGCAAATGGGCCTCCCAACTTCCAGCTTCCCTTCATGTTCTGGGCCCCCACCTTGCCAATGCCCTAGGGAGTCCACCAAGGCATCCCCCACTCCTTGCCATCAAGGTGGTCACCATGGGTCAAAGCCCAAATGTACAACTATGATGCTGGCAGTGAGGAAAGAAGAGAGATGGTCAAGTTCTCTTCCCAGTGGAGCACTTTGGCGAGCTGCCCTCCCTTCTTTGAGTGGCTGGTAGGGGAGGCCGTCCTTGGGCTGTCTCTGGGCCCTCCAGCCTGCCTTCCTCTGGGCCCCTGCACTCATTTGGCTCCAATCTCTAGAGAAAAGAATCCCTTCCCCTAGTTCTTCTCACTGCTTCCTCTTGCCTAGCAGTACGATTCAGAAGCCCAGGTCTGGCTGTGGCCAAGGGGGCAAGGCCTCCCCTGATCTCGGCTGGGCATTTGCCAGAGGGGTAGCAGCCTCTCTAAAGCTCCTCACAGACCAGCCAGAGAACACATATGACTTTATAAAAACTGGAACTGTCCTGTGCACACAAGTTTCCAGGAGTTAAGGAATTAGGCAGTTGAGATCCTGGTTGCCCCCTCCCTGAAAAGATCAATAGCATTCTTAGCTTGCTGCCTCAAGATCTTCCCAGGTGCCTGTGATGGTATCCAGCTGGGGGATTCTAGAGCCAAGGACAAGGTCTCTGTCTTAGCCAGGAGCTCCATTTTCGGGGGACAAATAACTTAGTGATCATAAGTCTAGAGGACCCCTGCCCCAATTTCTGGTGAGACAATGATGATCTCTGTGGCATGTAGAGTGAGTGGGAGCAATGGACGAGGAAGAGAAGACCCAGTAAAGCTTGAGGGGTGAGAAAAGATGGAGGTCGAACAGGAGAAAAACAAGGATGAGAACATCAGGATGAAATGCAGGACCTGGGGGTGCCTTCTGTATGGCAGGGGGCCCACCCCACAGGATCCCCCAGTGACAAGGGTGAGCGGTTACGTACTGATGGGTCACCCACCGATGAGGATCATGGGCCGGTTCTTCATCTGGGCAATACTGAACATGCCTGGGGTAAGGGAAAGATGGGGAGGGAGAGGAGAGCAGGAAAGGGGGAGGGGAAGGGCGGGGAAAGGAGAGTTCACTGAAACCGAAAGTGGACACAGTGGTAGGACACCCCGGGGTCATGCACTCACCTAGGCACACCCTGACAAATAGCCCCCGCTGCACGCTGCAAGGTCACCCATGACAGAGCCAGGGTAGTCTGTGGATGCCAGACCCCGCCCTCCAGAGAGGTACAGTGACACCCCTCTTCCCCCCTATCCAATAAGACGGCCCAAGAGAATTCAGGGTCTCCTCTGCTGCACAGGCTCTGCTGTGCCAGTGCCCCCGAGGGAGGGGAACCATCACCACACCCCCAGTCTACAGGTGCCACAGGAGGGAGTGGAGGCCAGGACAGCACAGAGTCCCGCCGGCTCCCTGCCAAGCTCTGCTCTGTCCTCTCAGCCCCCGTCCTGGCCCACTCAGCAGCCAGCCTGGCCTTCTCCGTGCCCACCCCTCACCTGCATGCTGCCGCTTCTTCCTGCCCACAGCGGCCCCGATGATTTGCAGCAACTCTTCCTCGGAGGCCCCCGCCCGCAGGTGATCCCGTAGAGACACCTCCGAGTTCCCGAAGAGGCAGACCTGTGGGCAGTCACCATGGGGGTAAGAGAACATGCCTCCCTGGTCCTGGGGCCTTAGCCCCCATCCCTAGAGTCCCCCATGGGCCGAGCGTCAGCACCCAGGCCTCCTATGGCTGGGTCATACTCCAGGCAGGACTTCCTGCAATGAAGGACAGAAGGTGCTGGATGGTGAAGTCAGAGAGGCTGGAAGGGCAGGAAGTCAGATACCCCAAGGCCTGTACCTGATTGACGGCCATGTTACCTTCAGCTTGTAGAGCGTACTATAAAAAACTAAACAGTGACCAGAGATGGCACACGAAAATGTGACCCAATGTGACCCATACCTTCTCCTGAGATGTTCCATACAATAGCCTCTTTGTTGCCTTGAGAATGGATGCCAATCAGCTAGAGAAGAGTCCTGCCAATTGCCCTGGACGTGGCATGCACATCCCATTTCACACCTGTCCCTTCCTGGTCCCCATAGTCACAGACACTACCTGCCTGCCCCTGTGCCCACTCCAGGTTGTGATCCTGACTGACGGCTGAATAGCACAGGTCTGGCGGAGGTGGCATCCTGAGCCCATTCAGACTCGATACTCCCCAGCTCCTGAGGGAGGCTGGGTGCTCTGGGGGCTCGGGATGGACGAGGCAGTCCCAGAAAGTGAGACGCCTACCACCCTCCCACAAAACCATATCAAGCGCCTACTGCGTGCCGGCTCTGTAGATGGTGGCACCGTGGACACTGAGGAATGTCCAAGAAGCCTCAGAGGGCACTGGAGAAGATACAAACAAATTCTAAGTGTAAGGTGCACCCATTCACCAGGCTGTTCTCATTTCCCACCCCTCAGTCCCTCCACCAGGCCGCAGGTTCCACTCTCTGCAACCATGAGGTCCCCACGGACTCCACCTTCTGGGCTGCCCTCTAGCTGGCTTCCACCTGGGTTGGCCCGTGGAACACTGGAAAGACTGGGCACTTCTTCCCGGCTCTGCCATGTCGGGC
This sequence comes from Panthera leo, assembly GCF_018350215.1. Lineage (NCBI taxonomy): Eukaryota > Metazoa > Chordata > Mammalia > Carnivora > Felidae > Panthera > Panthera leo. The sequence continues at coordinate 38,054,382 of NC_056683.1, forward strand.
AGTGACTGCTCCCCTCCACCAGGCCGCAGCTCTGCCTGGGCCCCCATGACACGGCTTCCTCCCCGGGGTGGGAGCAGCTGTTTGCTGACATCTCTGCCAAGCCCCCCTCACCCTGAACCAGGAATAGCCTCTCCATTACATTCTCTTCAGAACCGCACCTCCCATCTCCGGCAGGGGCCCTGACTCTACAGATGCAGGCCCATACTTGATGGCCATTCCACGTCTCCAGCCCAGAAAAAGAAAAACCCTAACTTTTGAACAAGCACTGGATGGTCCCTTTAGGATGTCAAACTCAGTGCACCTAAACCGCTCTCGCCCTCCTCCCCAGTGCTAACCAGGTCCCACAGCCGACCTGGCCCCTGGACGCCCTCCTCTCGGCCCTCCGCGTGTGTTACCAAGTTCCTTCATTCTCCCTTCCTGTGCTCACCTCACACTCTTACCTACACCCAGAGTGAAGCGGCCATCTGACTAGTCTCCCTATTTCCAACTTCAACCAGCGGGTTATTCTTCCTCAAACATGAATGGGAGTCATGTCCCCCCTTGTCCAGAAGCTGCACAGCACCCCACTGTCAACAGAACACACACTGCACCTCTGTCCCCGGGCATTCGAGCCCTCTACCGTGCAGTGTCTCTCTTCCTGGCATGAATCTGCCCCTGCCATGTTAGCATGAACCCCAGACAAGTGTTCTCCCTCGCCCTCACTTCATCCTTCGAGGCTCACCAGCGTCCATAAGGTGCCTCCTCAAGGTCCACCACCCTACGGCCTGTGTGGCTGCTCGTCTGACAAAGAATTACACATTGCCACACATCAGCTCTTTGTTTGCTCTGAGACTTTACCTCTAAAGAGAATGGGTATGTCTATGCCTCTCTGACATTCCCCAGGGCTGAAGGCACAGATGTACTGACTGGATATGAGTAACAGATGATAGCCCCAGAAAGGGGCCAATCAGGGTGGGGGGCCGGGGCCCAGTGCACAGTGACTCTTCACCTCTCCCCCGTCCACCCCGGTAACACAGAGTCCTGGAAAGTGGCTCCCAATCAACCCAAAGCTACTTTGGGGACCCTAGGAAGGAAGGTCAGGAGTTCACTTTCACCTTCTGCCTCCAGGAGCCCCCCCGCCATATCTTACACTATTTCCCCAACCACCCCTCGTGCCCTGCTAGTCTCCTCTCCAAATGGGGGCACCAGTGGGAAGCGATATTCACCACACAGAAGTGGCAAGGGGCTCTCGTGGGGGAGGGGGACACTTACCTTGAGGTTCCCGTCTGCTGTGATTCGCAGCCGGTTGCAGGTTCCACAGAAATGCTCAGACATGGACGTGATGAAGCTGACCTGGCCTCGGAAACCAGGGACTTTAAAGGCCTGGGGTGAGGAGGGAAAGAAGGGCAGAGGAGGAGACAGGGATGGATGGGCCGCGGAGGGCCGGGTCTCACTCCCTGGCACCAGAGCCCCCACTCCACAGCCCTCTCTGGAGGTGCCCTAGGAAAGGAGTACCCAAGGCCCCCAGCGGGCAGAAGACTCTGACAGGACGGACGACCCATGAGCTCTCTGCTTGCACCGGGCCTGCCTGAGAGCACATTGCTATGGATTTAGAGGCCTGTGGGCAGCATGGCCAGAGCCCCTCTCCACCACATTACTGGCATGCGGCCTGAGACAAGGTACTGTGGCTGCCCCATGCCCAGCCTGCTTTGTCCATGAGGAGGGAGGAGGCTAGGAGGTAATGCCTTCTGCTACGCGGTACCACCCCCACTGCTGCATTCTGACCTGAGGGCTAGCTCTCCCTCCCTACCCTGCCCCACCCTCCTGCCCCCAACCTTGGCTGTGCTGGATTCCTCCTCGGGCAGCTTCTCCAGCTCTGGCCACTGCTGCCGGAGGGTGTCCAGCATCTCCTTGTAGCTGACCATCTTCTTGAAGTTCCACTTGTTGCCTGTATTGGGGTTGGAAGCCATGGAGTCACAGGGTTGTGGGGACCTGGGGTCTTCAGGTCCTTCCTTCCACGTCACCCGGGAATTAGTTCTGCCTCTTGGGTGGGAGGTCAGGAGGCCCTGCCTAAAACAGGTGGGTCAAATCAAACCCACCCTTGACTCTGTGATGTCTCCGATGCCTCCATCATAGCCCTAGCCCTGGCGCCTGCCCAGGCCCCACCCCATCATCCCTGGAGAAATTCCTACACACAGAGCAGGACCCGGGATCAGCAGCACCCACATGGCCGACCAGATCTTGGCCATCCCACTCAACCCTTGCCAGGGTCATCAGTATGCCCCTCCCCCATCTCTCAGCATGGGGCTGGTCCAGCTCTGCCCCCCAGGCCCAACCTCCTCCTCCCTCCCCACCACAGGTCACTGACCATCGAAGGGCATGTACTCTATGAAGCGCACGTCCAGGGGGAGGCCCTCGGTCAAGGCCACAAAGTCCAGGAGCTCATCCTCATTTAGGCCTCGCATCACCACACAGTTCACCTGGCCAGGGACAAGGGGACCACAGGGCTGTTTCCCCTGCATTCCGTCTCAGGGATGACCTTTGGGGGTCTGGCATCTGCCCAGGCTCTCCACTGGGGGGCCCATTCCTTGTCTCCCCACCCCAGGCCTCAAGTTGGGAATTTCAAGGGGGTCACTGGCTTTCTCCCCTCCCTTGTAGGGAGTCAGGGACAGGCTGGATGCAGTGGGCAAGGAAGTGATGGGGGACACAGGATAGCTGCACTGGCCATGCCAGAGAGCTGCCAGGGGCCCAGATGCTGGCAGTGGAAGGCCAAGCCAGGGTAGAGGGGCAGATGTCAGAGGTCAAGAGCAGCAGCGCATCCTCACCTTCACAGGGCTGTAGCCCAGCTCGATGGCCTTGTGGATGCCCTCCATGACCTTGTGGAAGCCTGCAAGGAGGGAGAGGAGGATCCAGGAACTTTCTCCCTCTCTCCTGCCCCCCTTACACCCACGGGGAAGCACCAGAGCTGTAAGGAGCCTCAGGGACCACTGAGCCAGGGACCACATAGTAAATGTTTTAGGATCCGCAGGCCGAGAGATAAAATTGAGGATATTCTTAGGTATAGCTGTAAAGACAGTATTGACTAATACAGTCCGAGAGCTGAGCACAATTTTTTGTAACACAGCTCGACAAATATAATGGAGAAATAGAAGACGTTTTGTTGGGATAAGATTTTGCTTAACTGGGGTGGGGGGGGGGCTCACAGTTCATGTTCCCTATCATTAAGTTGATTACAAACATTATCTGTAAAATCCACTCTTGGCTCCCAGGCTATAAAACAAACAAGCAGGGGGCTGGATTTGGCTGGTGAGCTGTAGTGTGCCAACCCTGATCTAGGTGACCCCTCTCATTGTCTAGATGGGGAAACTGAGGCCCTAAGAGGAGGCAGTGCCCTGCAGCAGGCCTCACACTGCAGGCTGCAGAATGCAGGTCTCCGGACTCCCTTGTCAGTGTCAGTCTCCCTTGACAGACAACAGTCTGTCCATTCATTCACTGTGTATTCTTGCTGAGCACCTACCACACGCAGACGCTGTGCCAGGGCCGGTGAGCGATTGCTGGGCGTGTAGCCTGTGATCCCAGGCTGGCTTCTCCTCCCTGCCCAGCTCACTCGTGCCCCCACACATTTGAGCGCCTACTGCATGCTGGCCCCTCCCCCACCCCCGCCCAGCCAGGTGATGATGTGATTCACAGCTGGGCTATCACCCTGGGGGAGGGTAGCCTGGTGATGATCTCCATGGTTTCCCTGCAGCATTTCTGGATGGCCCAGTGAGGGAGGGAAAAGGGAAGAAAGTACAACTTTCATACAAAATGCCATTACGATAATCTAGAAGTTTCTTCTGTAAAGCACTGTAGCTCCAAAAGGAGGTGGTGGACACAGGAGTATGAATGGGAAGGCAGATCTGATGTCAGGATCTACTGTCTCCGATCCTCATCCTGGGAAAGGAGATCAGGCGGCAGGGGATACATGGATGTCGGGAAAACCCACAAATACACTTTCCACTTTCCCACCTCAGAGCTCTTGCAGGTTCCCGACTGAGGTTCCCCTTCAGAGTAAGCTCCCTTGATCCAACTCCTCCCCCCCACCCCCTATTCCTCAAGGCCCAGAGTAAAGGCCTCCTCCATGGAGCCCTCCAGGTCTTCCCTGCTAGGAATTTCCTCTCCTCCTCTGGTAACACTTTAATCGACTCCACAAGACAAGCAAAGGTAGTCTAGTGGCATCACACATTTTGGCCCTTAGTGGCCTGTGAGGCACAGCAATGTCCTGTGTGTCGCAGTCCCCTCCACAGCACCTGAGCAGCTCTTTACAGAGGGCAAGGACTCCACGAGCACTTCCTCAGCAGATGGATGGTGTAAACAGGGAGTCAGGTGCAGCAGGGGAAAGAGAGGGTGGGGGCTGGGAGCTGGAAGCTGTTTCCAGAGAAGGGGAAGGACAGCTGTGTCTCTGATTGTGCAGAGAAGTCTCAGTTACGTGCCACCCTCTCAAATCAAACGGCATCCAACGCTGGGTACCTCCCATCCCAAACTGAAGCCCATGGCCCAAGAGACATCGGGTGTCGGCCTAATGAGACCTGGGGCACAGGACTGCTCTACCTCCTCCGCCCTCCCTGATGAAGCCTGGTGGGGGGCGGGGGAGGGGCATGGGTGCACTTCTGCAGGACCCCCACCTGGCAGTGCTGGCCTTGACTCTGGCGTCCCAGGGCAGCTGCTTCTACCCTGGGCTGTCCCACATTTTCCCTCGAGCTCATCACAAGGTAACCAACTTGTCCCGGTCTACCAGGGACTATCTTGGTTTTAAAAATGGAAAGGCCTCACACTAGCAACCTTCTTAGTCCTAGGCAAACTGAGGACAGGGCAGGGGGGAGACGGGTCACCACAGATCCTAACACCTGATCCCCCTAATTTCCCAAGGGTGCGGCTACAGAGACAGAGGACATTTGGTAAGGGTGGGGGATGAAGAATAAAGGAGCAACCAGGCCCCTTGCCTGGTACCAGCCACAGTTCCTCAGCTATGTGGGCCCTGGGAAGGTTACCCTCAACTGCAAACCACACCTGCTCACCTTTCCTGCGGACGATGAACTCAAACTTGGCTGGCACCAGGGTATCCAGGCTGATGTTGATGGCACTGAGCCCAGCTTTCTGAAGTTGAGGCAGCAGCCGGGCAAGGTTGATACCATTGGTGGTGATGCCAATGGTCCTCAGCCCTTCCAGCCGGTGGAGCTGAGCTGCAGAGAGAACGGGAGGGGGCATCAGTCCCCTCATTCCTGGTGAGGCTGGGCAAAAGGCTGGAAGAAGAAACTCTGGGTCCAAATAAGATGGATGGAAAAGGGGTTCGCTGCACTCCTCTATTAACTAGGCTTAGCTTAATAAGAAACAAAAATTAAAACCTTTACAAAAATAACCAAAAGATTAAACACTGAGTGTTCACTCTACTAGAGGCTCTGCTGAGGACTTGGCATGCCTTAGCTCATTGAAGCCCCACAACAAGGATGATCCCCATTTAACAGATAATCTCTCTAAGCCTCTCTTTCCTTAAGAAAATTGCTCAGAGTCACACAGCTAGTAAGAGCAGTGGAGATTCAAATCCCTGTGTACTTGACTCAAAGACTACGTGAGTTAACCAACTTACAGGTCCTAATGCTCTCGATAAGAGAAACAAAGAAGTGTTTGGATGATGTGTTAAACTGCCTCTTCCATTCCACCCAAAATCCCTAGAAATAATAGAAGGATGAAAAAGAGTCCACAATAACACTGGAAGGCAAGAAAGAATGCTTTTAATGGTCCAGAGAAGTGGAGAAATACTGAAAGACAGAAAGCAGATGAGATTACATGGATTGAGGAAACCACAGCCCCAAGCATATATAGAAGGTTCTGCACAAAGTAGGAGGGGGATTGGGTACCCCAAGCTCAGCACTCACCTACACAGGGAGCAGGAAGGTCACTGGGCATGTCAAGGAGGTGGCCGGTCTAGGGAACTGTATTTGCATGAGCTGGATAAGCTTTCTCCTTTCATCCCTGTGTGCAGGGGGAAGGCTGCAGCTTTTACCCCAAGGTTAGAGTACTGAGGCTAGCTGAAGGGGGTGGGGGCAACCAGCATAAATAGAAACAGCATTGACAGCCAGGTCAACAGAAGCCTTGAGCACCGGGATGAGTACCGAGCCAAGAGTCAGCACACATTTAAGGAGAATGCTGCAAAAGAAAGATGAATTTCACAAATAGAAGGATGAAAGAGGAAGGAAAAATGACAGAGATAACAGAGAATGATTCTTTAAAAAAAAATCAAAGTTAGATGAACATAGATGCAAAAAGCCCTCAATAAAATATTACCGAACCACACTCGACAATATATCAAAAGGATTATACATCAATGATCACCTGAAATTCATTCCAGGGATGCAAGGATGGTTCAACATTCACAAAATCTATATGATATAGACCACAAAAACAAAATGAAAGATAAAAATCATATGGCCATCTCAACAGATGCAGGAAAAACATCTGGCAAAATTCAACATCCATTCATGACAAAAACTCTTTTAAAAAAGTGGGTACAGAAGGAACATTCCTTAACATAATAGAAGCCATACAACAAGCCTACAACTCACATCTTAGTCAATGGTGAAAAGCTAAAAGCTTTTCATCTAAGAACAGGAACAAGGCAAGGATATCTGTTCCTGCCACTTTTATTCAACATGGTATTAGAAGTCTTAGCCAGACTTAGTGGGGACGGGGGAGGAGAGAGAGAGAAGGCATCAGATTAGAAGGGAAAAAGTAAAACTGTCTCACTATTTGCAGATGACATATTTTATATATAGAAAACCACAAAGAATCTACTAAAAAACCGTTAGAATAAACAAATTCAGTATAGTTACAAGATACAAAATCAATATATTAGAAATGTGTTGCATTTCTATATAGTAATAACAAATTATCAGAAAGAGAAATAAAGAAAACAATCCCGTTTATAATTGTATCAAAAAGAATAAAATACCTAGGAATTAATTTAACCAAGGAGGTACAAGACCTATACACTGAAAACTCTAAGACAGTAATAAAAGAAATTGAATAAGAGACAAATAAATGGAAAGACAGTGTTCATTAACTGGAAGAACTGATGTTGTTAAAATGTTCATACCACCCAAAGCAATGTATAGATTCAGTGCAATCTCTATCAAAATTCCAATAGCATTTTTCACAGAAATAGAACAATCCTAAAATATGTATAGAACCACAAAAGGCTCTAAACAGACAAAGCAATCTTGAGAAAAAAAGAGCAAAGTTGAAGGCATCATACTCCCTGATTTCAAACTATCTTACAAAGCTATGGTAATCAAAACACTATGATACTGGATAAAAACAGACACATAGATCAATGGAACTGAATAGAGAGCCCATAAGTAAACCCAAGCACACATGGCCAATTAATTTATGACAAAGGAGCCAAGAATATACGGGCAGTCTTTTCAATAAATGGTATTGGGAAAATTGGACAGCCACATGCAAAAGAATGAAAATGGATCACTATCTTACACCATGCACAAAAATTAACTCAAAATGGGTTAAAGACTTGATCTAAAACTATAAAACACCTAGAAGAAAACAGAGGTGGTAAGCTTCTTGACATAAATACTGGTGATGGTTTTTTAGAGCTGACACCAAAAGCAAAGGCAAAACTAAACAAGTAGGAAAACATCAAACTAAAAAGCTTCTGCACCAAACAAACAAACAAACAAACAAACAAACAAACAAACCTTCTGCACTAAAAGGTAAACCATCAACAAAATAAAAAGGCAACATCCTGAATGGGAGAAGATATCTGTAAATCATATAAAGAACTTATACAACTCGACAGCAAAAACCCAACAATCCAATTAAAAAATGGGCAGATGGGGGCAGCTGGGTGGCTCAGTCACTTAAGTGTCAGACTTCTCCTCAGGTCATGATCTCGTGGTCTGGGAGTTCAAGCCCCACATTGGGCTCCTCGCCGGTGTGGAGCTTGCTTGGGATTCTCTCTCCCTCTGTCTCTACCCCTCCCCCACTCTCTCTCTCTCTCTCTCTCAAACTTTAAAAAAATTAAATAAAAAATGGGCAGAGGATCTGAACAGATATATTTCCAAAAAAGATATACAAGATGGCCAACAGGTATATCAACATCACTAATTATCAGGGAAATGCAAATCAAAACCACAGTGAGATATCACACCACACCTTTTAGAATGCCTATGATCAAAATGACCAAAAATAACAAGTGTTGGTGAGGATGTAGAGAAAAGAGAACCCTTGTACAATATTGGTGGAGATGTAAATATATGTAGCCACTATGGAAAATGGTACACTTTCCTCATAAACTTAAAATTAGGACTACCATAGGATTCAACAATTCCACTTCTGGGCATTTATCTGGAAAAAAAAAACCCACACCAAAACACTAACTTCAAAAGACAGATGCATCTCCATTGTTCATTGCAACATTATTTACAAAATCCAAGACATGGAAACAACTGAAGTGTCCACCGATGATGAGTGGTTAAAAAGTAATGTGGTGTATATATACAATGGAATATTATTTAGCTATAAAAAAGCAAGTCTTACCATCTGTAACAACATGGATAGACCTTGAAGGCATTATGCTACATGGAATAAGTCAAACAGAGAAAGACAAATACCATATGATCTCACTTATGTGTGGAATCTAAAACAACAGAAAACGAAATTTACAGATGAAGAAAACAGACTGATCATTGCCAGAGGTGAGGGATAGGGAGTGAGCAAAATGGGAGATGGTGATCAAAAGGTACACACATCAATTATAAAATAAATAAGTCATGGGGATGGCATGCACAGCATGGTCACTATAGTTAATAATACCATATTGTAGGGGCGCCTGGGTGGTTCAGTTTGTTAAGCCTCCGACTTCGGCTCAGGTCATGATCTCGCGGTTGGTGGGTTCAAGCCCCGCATCAGGCTCTGTGCTGACAGCTCAGAGCCTGGAGCCTGCTTCAGATTCTGTGTCTCCCTCTCTGCCCTTACCCCACTCATGCTCTGTCTCTGTCTCTCAGAAATAAACATTAAAAAAATAATAATAATACCATATTGTATATATGAAACTTGCTAAGACAGATCACAAAGGTTCTCATAACAAGGAAAATAATTATAATTATGTGTAGTGATGGATGTTAACCAGATTTATTGTGGTATTCATATTATAATACATATAAATTTTGTAGAATTGTGTTATACACCTGAAACTAACAAGATTATATGTGAATTATATGTTAAAAAAAATATCAGAGTTAGTATCTTCAGGGACATAAATATTACATCCTGAAAACAAGAAAAAGAATTAATTAGAACTCCTGAAAAAAAAAAAAAAGTATAGTTATAGAAAGAAACTAGATGGCAAAATGGAATGGACACCTAGGAAGACTAAAGGAGCAAGACTGAATTGAGTAAAAGAGTTCTCCAAGAATTGTATACAAAATAACAAAGGAATGGGACTTATAAAAAACACAAAACAAAACAAAAAACAAAAAAAAAACCAACCACCTTCTTACATTTAAATCTAGAGAACCGATACTGTGTAAAAAATGTCTATGTAGTTATCTTTGATCAGGAGGATTATGGGTGATTTTTATATTCACTTATCTAGAGGTAAAATTTCAAACTACCTGAATGCATGAATCTTGGTGAATACTCTGCTCAGCTCTACATGAGTGCAGAAAGCAGAAGTAAATTGCCCAAGTGAAGCTGGATTGAGAAAAAGGTAACAGAAAATCACAAAATTAACACCCAGCTTAGGTAGGGATGTGTGGAAATATACATGCTGATGATGTAAGACTATCATTATATAACTTTTCTGGAGATGAGCTCTGTATCTGGGGAGAAGTATGTGGAACTTTATAAAGCCTGTGACCTGAACTTTCCCTTTTAAGAATTTAACTTATGGAGGGGTGCCTGGGTGCCTCAGTCATACAAGCAGCCAACTCTTGGTTTCAGCGCAGGTCATAATCTCATGGTTTGTGAGACTGAGCCCTGCACTGGGCTCCATGCTGACAGCGCTGAGCCTGCTTGGGATACTCTCTCCCCCTCTCTCTGCCCCTCCTCTGCCCAGGCACACATGCGTGTGCTCTCTTTCTCTCTCTCAAAATAAATAAAACTTAAAAAATAAAAAAAGAATTTAACCTAAGTAAATAATTAAGGACACGAATAATATTTTATCTACAAGAATGTTTATTAAAGAGCAACACATAATAAAGAAAAGAGGGAAATCATTCAGATAGTCAACGACAGAAAACTGGCTAAATTATGCTTTGTCTGGATGGTGGAGTATTATGGAACCAAAAATGACTGTAAAATAATATGATACGGATGTTGGGAAATATACTAAGGTTATATTAAGTCAAGGTTGAAAACAGTAGTCAGAAACTAGATACAAAGAAAAAAACAGGTCACCAAACCAAAATGGTGACACTTGTTGCAAATGGGCAGTAATGATATTCCTTCTGCTTCTTTGAAATAAACATGTATTATTCTCGTAACAAGAAAACAAAAGTTTAATTTTCACACTTTTCAAAACAACAACTTTTATTTTTAATCATGGGCAACCCCACTCACATGAAGGTGGGAGGTTTCTGGCAGGGGGAATTCTCTCTACCACTCAGTCACTTCCAGACCCAACTGGAAGAAGGGACTTGGCACTAGCCCTTGGCCCAGCTGGAGAAAGACACACTTTCCTTATCCCTCTGGCAACAGCTCAGCCAATGAGAAGCCATTATACATAATTCCCTGTTTACTCCAATGGACTCTTCCTTTATAGCAGCCTTCCTGACTTACCCTTTTCTCCATAAAAAGCTTACCTCTCCCTTTTGTTCTCCAGACTGGCCTCCGGTTTGCCACAGCTTGTCTGTCTCAGACTGCAATTCTCTTTTATTCCTGAATAAACCCATTTCTGCTGGTAAAATAACTTGGTCGTTTTTATTTTCAAGGTTAACAAAACAGTTTTACTGTGGGAAAGTAAAACATGGAAATTTAGCAGTAGTTGTTGGCTCCCTCCACCAAATCAACTCTGAAGAAACAAAGAATCCAGAACCTTAAGAAATGAAAATCTCAAGGAACAACACTGGAAGAAGCAGAGTTCTTTTGAACTGGTGTTGGGAGGGAGTTTGTAGCCTGGGGTTGAAGGCGACTGGCAGAGAAGGTGAGCAGTTAAAGGGAAACAAGGTAGTTCAAGCTCAAATCTTGCCCTCATCCACTGATGCCTCAGAACAACCATCGTTTGTCCCCTTACTAAAGAAATCAGTAACCCGAGAGCACTAGCTGGGGAATCCACCAGAGGTGAACTCAGGGAATCCACCATAGCCCTGCCGGAAGAGGGGTTGAAGACAACAGCCTTAGACATTCATTCCTCCATCCACCCCCTCCAAAGCCCCAGAACTGGTGGGTTAAAATCAAAGGTAACTGCCTCCTTTCAAATCTTCTTGTCCCTCATGGTTTGAAGGTGAAGACGTGTAAGGTTGCCATATTACATAATGGTAGGAGGTGCCATTCTCCGCATAATCTAAATGAATACCACCTCCTGGAGTTGTGTGGTATACAACTCATGCATGGTGAGGCTGGGTGTTTGGTGGGAAGGTTATAAACATGAGTGAACAACTGTGATATTATCAGCTCTTGAGCCCCCAGGGCCTATCAAAGACTAAGATCTGGCCTTAAATCCTTTCCTAGTAAGCAGTCCCATAGAGAAGAGCTAATATCCTCAGGGGAACAAATTTACCAGCTAAATTAAGGAGACCCTTGAGGAAGACAACTAGAGCTCCCTGCCCGCCCCGCCCCACCAAAAAAACCCAAAAAATAAAAAACCCGGTAAAATATATACCAATAGAAGGAAAATGATTAAAACAGACCAAAGTAAGATAAACATGATAAATACAGTAAAAGAAATAACGAAGGATATTAAAAACATGAAAGAAAAATTTTCATTATAAAAAAGAACAAGGGGTAAGACATAGGTAGTAAGTAAAAGCATAAAACACAAGAAAGAAGACATATAGTAACATGGTTAAGTTAGAAGATACGATTTAGGGCTCTCCCAGGAAAAAGAGGAAGAGAGTAAGAAATCAAAATGTAATTTAAAAACTGTGGAGGCTCTAAGTAGAAGGGGCAACATCCAGATAAGAGGTCTCAGGAAAAAAATTAAACTGGCGAGAAGGAACTATCTGAAGAAATAATGGAGAGAATTTTTCCCAAATTTAAAACAAATGGCTTCATACTGAAAGGGCAATTTCACTGAATGTCAACAGGACAAAGGAAGAAAAGTCTATCCTGGGGATATTACAGTAAAATTTAAGAAAATCAGCAGCAAAGCAAACACTCTAATAACTTCCAGAGAGAAAGAATGTATCATCTACCAACAGCAAGAACCAGACTGATACCAGACTTTTTTTCAACAGCAAACTGGCCATAAGCAGACAATGTAGGGACATTTTTAACAGAATTAAGGAATGGACCTTGAATTTAAAGTTTTATATGCATTCAAATAACATTAAAACTACCATTCTACTACTTTAAAACATAAAAACTACCTGCCAGATTTAATTAGATTCACCATTAGACACACATCAAACAACTTTTAGAACACTCAAAATGAGAAAAAAACTCACGAGGTGCAACAAGAATTATGAAAATACGGGGTGATCAAATACCTTGGTGAAGTTTGTTGTTATCTTAAAAGACAGGGAGTGCTTACAAGAGACACAGAGGGGCAGAGTAGTTCTAGTAACCCAGAAATACAATGCTAGAAAATACTAACAATACAGAGCACCTGGGAGGGTCAAACATCCAACTTCAGCTCAGGTCATGGTCTCTCGATTCGTGGGTTCGAGCCCCGTGTCAGGCTCTGTGCTGACAGCTCGGAGCCTGGAACCTGATTCAGATTCTGTGTCTCCCTCTCTCTCTGTAATCCCCTTATGCTCTGTATCTCTCATTCTCAAAAACAAACAAACAAAAAACTCAATAATGGTGGGGGGAGGGTTGAGAAAATCAAGGGCCTACAAGTATGCTCAAGTTCTTGTCTCCTGTTAGAAGAAGGAGGGATCATTTATTTTAAAAGCCAACAGAGAGGAAAAGGAAAAATAAAAAGTAGGACAAAGGATTACAGAAACAAGTGCAAATATTTCAATAATTAAAATAAAGATACCTAGAATAAACTCAGTAGTTAAGTCAGACTGTCAAATTTGATGAGAAAGAAAAGTTAACAGCTATGTGCTGTTATAACAGACATATCTAAAGTATAAGAACATAAAAAGATTTAAAATAAAAAGGTGCAACCAGATACAATGGTCTTACTAAAGCCAAAAGCAAGCTGTTATAATTTTAGTTAAAATAAAATACATAGAGCTTAAAGACCTCAAGTATCACTACATAGTGATAAGAGATCCAATTTATGAGGAAGACATAACAATTCTGATCACATATGAACCTAATAAAATCACCTCAGCTATATATAAAATAAAATAAAAGAATAGGACCTCTGGGAGAAATTAACAAATCTACCCACTTATTTATTATTGGCAGGCCAAACAGATAGAAAGCCAGCAAATGGAGATAACCAAAGGTTTGAAAAAGAAAATTAACAAGCTGGATCCAATGAACAAATATAAATGTCTCCATCCAATAATTAAATAACCATTCTCTGCAAGCACACATAGAACATTTATAAAAACTGCCAATATACTAGGTCATAAAGCATGCTTCAGTAAATTTTAAAGAATAATTATCATGTAGTTAAGATTCTCTGACCACTATATAATTAAATTATAATAATAAAATATGAATGCAAAATCCTTATATTTAGAAATTAAAAACAGTACATAAATATTTCATAGATAAAAGAACAAAGCAAAATGAAAATTAACAAATACTTATTATAACTAAATTTATGAAAGCAATAAGCTACACCAGGATGGAAGCAGAATAAAATACAGTAAGATTCAACAAATCCAAAAGTCGGTTTCTTGAAGACACAATTGACAAACTTCTGGCAAGATTTATCAAGGAAAAAAGTTGATGATGTAGAAATAAAACACAGTAAGATTTAAAATAAAATAAAACTGCAAATAAAATGGATTAAAAAGAAAATATTACCGACAATTTCAAAGCAATAAATTTAAAATCAGAAATAATGACAAATGTCTTAAAAAAAAAAGAACTATCCAAACTGACTCTAAAAGAAGTCAAGATTTTGAATAGTGCAATAACACAAAGGAACTGAAGATTCAGTTAAAAATCTCTGTGCAAAGAATGTACCAGGCACAATTTTTCAGGTGAGATCTATCAAATTTTCAAAGAAGTTATTACCACAGATTAACACAAACTCGCGCACATGAAAGAATAAGAGGGAACACTATGCTCTACAGTCAAATGTTTGTGCCCTGCCTCACTCAAATTCACATGTCGAATCCTAACGCTCAATATTAGAAGGTGTATCCTTTGGGAAGTGATTAGGTCTTGAGGGTGGAGGGATTTGTGCTCTGATAAAAGAGATCCCTCAGAGCTACTTCTGTTATGTGAAGATACAATGAGAAGTCTGTGACCCAGAAGAGAGACCTCACCTGACCATGCTGGCACCTTGATCTTGGATTTTCAGCCTACACAACTGTGAAATGTTTGTTGTTTATAAGCTACCTAACCGATTGTTAGAGCAGCCTGAATGGACTAATACACTACCCAACTCATTCTTCGAAATTTGGTATCACAATCAGTTAAGGCAGGCACAAGGATGGCAAATTACATGCCCATTTCACTCATGACTATAAATGCAAAAGGTTAAAATATTAATAAACTGAACCTAACAGCAGATAAAAGCATAGTGTACCATGACGATGTTGGGTGTATTACAGGATTAATGTAAGAAAAGCCATATTGTCATTCAGAGTAATAGCATTCAAAAAAAAATCATAAATAATCCTAACATACATAAAAAAGTATGTAACTTAAATTTAACAAAAAACTTTAGTAAGGAAACTTCATTACTTGATAAAGCTACTTGTGAAAAAAATTATAAGAAATATTCTAAATGGAGAAACATCAGGAACATTATCCTATTACTACTACTATTCCAAATTATACTTGAGGTCTTAGATATTGCAATAGAATAAGAAAAGGAAATTAAAGGCAATAGATAAGTTAAAAAAAAAAAAATTCCCTTAGTTGCAGATGATATGGTTGCTAGCATAGAAAATTCTAAAGAATCTAAACATATTCTCCTAATTCTAATCAGTGCTATATCAAAAACAATTAGAAAATGTAATTAAAAAAATGACACTATCACTAAGGAACCTAGCATACAACAAAATTAATTCTGTTGGTTAAAATAAAAGACTTTAGTGAAAGGACTACTTGCAAAGATATGGGTAGAATTAAGGGCTCCAACAATGAATAACACAGCAACATACCACTCAGACTAGCACCCCTGGGGAGCCATTACCATGCATAGGGCCAAAGGCAAATGGAGAGAAAATTAAGTTAGGTATCCAACTAAGTCACCATGGAGGAGAGGATGCCCTGGGGGGAGGGGGTGCTTAGTCCTGGAGGGAATTCAGTTGCTGTCAAAAACCCAGTGCAGAAACCCAACAGGCAAGAGACCCTGGGTGACCCTAAGGGTCAGCCACCTAGAGCACAGAGAAAAGAAAGGAGATGGCTGTGGGAAGATGGGAATATGAATAAAAGTGATGTCAATTCTCCCCAATTTGATATATAGATTTAATGAGATTAAAATCCCAACAGATACACAAACAAGGAGCCCTATGAAAAGAAAATTATAAAAATAATTCCATTTATAATATCAAAAAGGATAAAAAAAAAAACCCAAAACTTAGGAATTAACCAAGGAGGGAAAGACTTGTACAATGACAACTATAAAACATTGCTGAAAGAAATGAAAGATAAATGGAAACACATCATGGATTGGGAGATATAATACTGTTAACATGACAATACTACCCAAAGAAATCTATACATGCAATGCACTCTCTATCAAAATCCAATGACATGTTTTGTAGAAATAGAAAACCCCACCCTAAAATTCACATGGAATCTCAGGGAATCCCAAATAGCCAAACAATTTTGAAAAAGAGGAACAAATGGATTCACACTTGTTTGAATTCACACCTGGTTTCAAAACCTATTATTATGAAGCTACAGTAATCAAAACAGGGTGGTATTGGCATAGACATATACACCAATGGAAGAGTCCAGAAATAAACCCCTGCATATATGGCCAAATGATTTTAAGGGTGCCTAGACCGTTTAATAGGGGAGAGGCAGTCTTTTCAGCAAATGGTGCTAAGAAAATTGGATATTTATACGCAAAAGAATGAAGTTGGACACTTACCAAATACCATGTACAAAAATTAACTTGAAATGGCTTAAGGACCTAAATATAAGCCCTAAAACAATAAAACTTTTAGAAAAAATCATAGCATAAAAGATTTGTGACATTGGATTTGGCACTGGTTTCTTGGATATGACACCAAAGGCATGGGCAACAAAAGAAAAATAGACAAACTGGACGTCGGGAACATTTAAAAATTTTGTGCATCAAAAGACACTATCTACAGAGTAAAAAGGCAAGCCACATAATGTGAGAAAATGTTTCTAAATCGTGTATCTGATAAAGGGTTAATATCCAGAATATTAGAGGATTCCTATAGTTTAGCAACAATAAAACAACCCAATTCAAAAATGGGTAAAGGATTTGAGTAGACATTTCTTCAAAGCAGATATATGAATGGCCAACAAGCACCCGAAAAGATGCTCAATATCACTAATCCTCAGGGAAATGCAAATCGAAATCACAATGATATGACCTCACACACATTAGGATGGCTACTATCAAAAAAGCAAAAACAAAAAGCCAGAAACAAGTGTTGGAGGGGATATGGAGAAAGTAGAACCCTGTACACCACTGGTGGGAATGTGAAATGGTCTCGCTTCTGTGGAAAACAGTATGGGGATTCCCCCCAAAATTAAAAATATAATTACCAGGATGCCTGGGTGGCTCAGTTGGTTGAGTTTCTGACTCTTGATTTCAGTTCAGATCACGATCTCGCGATTCATGGAATCAAGCCCCATGTGAGGCTCTGCGCTGACAGGGCAGAGCCTGCTTGGGATTCTCTCTCCTGCTGTCTTTGCCCCTCCCTCTGCACACACTCATGCTCTCTCTCTTAAAATAAATAAATACAAACATTAAAAAATATAGAATTACCATATGACCCAGCAATTCCACTTCCACTATCTTATTAAAAGCAGAGTTTCAAAGAGATATTTCTACACCCACGTTCATAGCAGCATTACGGTGGAAACAAACCAAGTTGACCAATGAATGGATTACCAAAACATAGTATATAACATATGTGAAATATTATTCAACTTTAAAAAGAAATTCTGCAGGGTGCCTGGGTAGCTCAGTCAATTGAACATCCGACTCTTGGTTTTGGCTCAGGTCATGATCTCAGGGTTGTGGGATCGAGCCCCACATCGGGCTCCGTGTTGAGCATGGAGCCTGCTTAAGATTCTCTCTCCCCCCGCCATCTCTCCCCCTCTGCCCCTCTCCCAACTCCCTCATTCTCTAAAATAAAAAGAAATTCTGCAAGATGCTATAACACGGATGAACCTTGAGGGGCGTTATGCTAAATGAAATAAGTCAGACACACAAAAAGACAAATACGGCATGATCCCACTTAAATGAAGTTCTTAGGGTAGCCCGGATCATAAAGACAAAGTATAATGGTGGTTGCCAAGGGCGGAGAGGAGTGGAGAAGGGAGAGTTATTGTTTAATGGATACCAAGTTTCAGACTTACAAGATGAAAAGAGTTCTGGAGATGAATGCTGGGGATGGTGCAGAACAGTGTGAATGTACTTAATGCCATTGAACTGTCCACTTAAAAATGGTTATGATACTACATTTTATGTTATGTGTATTTTCACACAAAAAAAAAAGGAAAAAAAAAATCCCAACAGAATTCTCCATGGAATTATTTGCTAAGCTGATTCTAAAATTTCCACGGACAGAAGCATAGCTGAAGCACTGCTGCAGAAAAGAAAAAAAAAAAGAAAAGAACTTTCTCTACCAGATAATGGATGTATTAAGAAGCTACAGTGATTAAGACTGTATGATATTGGCATAAAGGCAGAGATCCTAACCAACAGAACAGCACCCAAAACACACCAGGACGCACATGCTAGATTTATAGAGAAAGCAGAGGCTTCAACAAAAAAGAACTAGAGAGAATGGTTATCACATGGAAAAAAAATGAAATTGGTTTCCCAAAAATCAACCACAGATGAACTTAGGACTTAAATGCAAAAGACAAAACTTCAACTGTTTTAGTGGAAACAAAGGTGTAATTTTTCTGACCTCGGTCAAGGTGTTTTATTAAAAAGACCTAGGGGCGCCTGGGTGGCTCAGTCGGTTAAGTGTCCGACTTCAGCTCAGGTCACGATCTCGTGGTCCGCGAGTTCGAGCCCCGTGTCGGGCTCTGGGCTGATGGCTCGGAGCCTGGAGCCTGCTTCCGATTCTGTGCCTCCCTCTCTCTCTGCCCCTGCCCCGTTCATGCTCTGTCTCTCTCTGTCTCAAAAATAAATAAACGTTAAAAAAAAAAAATTAAAAAAAAAAAAAAAAAGACCTAAAAAAAGCGCTAACCATAAAGGACAAAACTGATCCATTTAGGAACCCCGATTGATCAACAGCATTGTCACACAAAAAATGTTGCTTATTTTTTCAAGCTGGAAGAAGACATTTGCAACATATGTAATGAACTTTTACCAAACCAATATGAAAAGAACAAACAACCAAACAGAAATATGGGCAGAAGACAAGATGTGGTATTACACAAAAGATATTTTTGGCTGATAAACATATGAAGAGATGCCTGACCTCATTCTTAAACAGGGAAATACAAACGGAGACCAAATAAAATACCATTTCATCCTCATTCAACTGGCAAAAATCCAGAATAGGCACACTGAGTGCCGAGGAGGATGTGGTTCAAAAGGCTCTCTTAGGTCGAGAGGAAACTGGCATATAATTACTTTGAAAGGTAAGAACAAATTGCTTTCCAAAGTTAACCATTTACCCATTCTACAAGGCTGCAATCCCACTCCTACAGGAAATGCATACCGGGACGCGTGAACGAGAATAAAAATATTTTAAGTAGCACTGTTTAGAACACCAAAACCCTGGAGACAGCCCAAATGCTTACTAACCGGATAAAGTGTGCTATATTCACACAATGGAACAGCAGAGAATAGGAACAAACGGCAACTCAGGATGATGTGTATGAAGTGTGGTTTGCACTGAAACAGTGTGACCTGAAAGACATGATCTGCAGGATCCTTATAAAGTCCAAAAACACTGTATCTCATTTAGGTGGGATGCCTGGTGGCTCAGCTGGATGGGCGTCTGACTCTTGCTTTGGGCTCAGGTCATGATCTTGAGGTTCGGTTCGTGATTAAGCCCTGTGTCAGGCTGCGCGGAGCCTGCTTGAGATTCTTCCTCTCTCTCCGCCCCTCCCCTGCTCATGCACCCATTCTCTCTCTCTCTCCTAAATAACTAAACAAACTGAAAACAAAATGAGATAGGGAATGATAGATACAAAAATCCCAAACCTTCGCTTTGACATGGTAGCTGCTGGCCACGTGTGGCTATTTCAACTACTTAAAGTGTAATAAAGTTACCAATTCAGTTTCTGAGTCACAAGAGCTTCACACCAAGGGCCCAAGGCTCCGTGTGAGTACTAGCTACCGCATCTCACAACTCTGATCGATATATACCACTTGCACCGTCTGGAGAAGTTCTGTTGGGCAGTACTGCTCACAACAGCTCAGCTGTGAAGAAAGCATGCGGAACTCGTTCCCACACAAGCTGGGTGGGAGAAGTACCCGGCAGTCCGGGGCTGGCACCAGGGGATCACGGCAATCGCAAATGGGGAGCCGGAGCGGGCTGGGCGGTCTCCCCATGGGGAGTTCTGCAGCACCAGGCCCAGGGCAGGGGTCCGAAGTGGTCAGGACAGCAGCAGGCTCTGACAAACCCGCGACCACTTTCACTCTGCGCCCCTTGATATTCTCGCCCAGTAGCGTGGGGACAAGTGTTAGTGAGCAACCCTGCTCTGATTGCTATTCCCTCCCCTCCCGCAGCCCTGCTTCCCCACCAGCACCCAGTGCTCTGAGGAAGTACCTCTGGGGAAGACCGAAGGAGCTTGGCTGAGAGGTGTCAAAGTGTTACCAAGTGCAGCACCAGAGCAATCCGAGGCCTTGCAGCTGCCATATTTTGGAGCACTGTGGGGGGTAAGGAGAGAGCGGTCTTTCCCTGGCCACCCATACCCTTGGGGGTGGGAGGTAAATCCTCCTCAGCAGGGCACTGCAGCCAGGGCCTTGTCCTACCTAGCGTCCATGTGCCGATCAACTCTTACCCACCCCATGCAGGACCAATAACCACGGGCCATTACAGCAGGAAAGACCCCTGAAGTGGACAGTGCACAGATAAGGACACTGAGGCCCAGGGTGGGGAAGGAATCTGCATGAGTTCACAAGGCTGGGCAGTGGCAGAGTGGGAGCAGGGCTTTCAACTTTCCTGGCTTCCATTCTTCCCTCCACGCAGGTCAGCGGCTTCCATGGAAGGACCTGTGTCCCCATGTCTGTACTCAGTCATCCCTCTCCAACCCGCAGGGATCCCCACCCCCTCTGCTCTCCCACAGGCCCTGGCACGGAACACAGGGGTTTAAGATGGAACCCGTGCCAGAGGGCAGATGATGTGGCCCGAATGAGGGGGCTGGGCCTGGCAGTCAGCTGGGTTCAGCAGGTTCAGTCCTTTCCTGGAACCCAGTCTGTTTTCAGCTCTGAGGAGCCACCTGGAACAGGGGGTCAGCTCCCCTGGGCCAGCTCATCCAGCAGAGGAATGATGGCAGGATCCCAGGTCACGTGACCAGTACAGGCTGAAGTCAACTGGCCATGGGGAAGGAGGGAAGAAAAGGCTGACAGGGGCACCTCCTTTGGGCTTCCACAACTCCTGGGCTCCCCTTGCTCTGTCCTTCTCGGAAAGTTGGCCCCAGTGGCTGTTTCCACCAACGGGTTGTGGGTCCTCAGTGGCAGGGCCTGCAGTTCATTCACCTTTGTGCCCCCAGCACAGTATCGGGAACATAAGGCTCCAGAGAACAGTCACTGAACCAGTGAATAAGGCAGAGAACGGAGGCCTGGGAGACCCAATCCAGAGCAGCAAGAGTGGGGGTGCAGCAATCAAGAACACAGAACCTTATTTTCCTCTGATTTGGTCATCTAGAAGCACATAAGCAAAGATCTCTCTCTGCCTGATGCCGGGGCTTAGAAGTAGCACATGGCAAGAGGGCCTCCAGTGTGACCCCTTTCAGAGTACTTGCCACGTGCTGGGCATTTCCTGCTGGCTTCCTCCTCAGGTCAACCTCATCCCCGCCTGGAGGCTTTGAATGGATTTTACAAGCTGCCCAAAGCTATGCTGCTAGTAAGAGGCACAGCCAATGCAGGTATGTCCTACTTCAGAGATCATACTCCAAACCAATAAGCACCGGCCAGCACCAGCTACATGTCAGGCACGTTCCCAGGTGCTAGGCATAAAACCTGCCTCAGTTCCCTGAGAGCTCTCATGTCGGTTAAAGGGAGGGCGAGCCAATACAAAGGAGACATAAACAGACAACCAAGTAACATAACACTGGATGAGACAAATGCTGAGAAGGAAAAATAAGGTAGGATGAGGGGATCGAGTAGGTGTTGCCACACTTTTTCTGCAAAAGGCCTGACAGTAAATATTTCTGGCTTTGCTGGCCACCTGGTCTTCTGTAGCACCTATTCAGCTCTGCAAAAGCAGCCCTGGGAGATATGTAAATGAGCAGCTATGTTCCAATAAAACTTTATTAACAAACAGTGAATTTATGATTTCATGTAATTTCCATGTGTCACAAAACGCTATTCTGCTTTTGACTTTTTTTCAAGCACTCAAATATAAAACCCCCCTCTCAGCCTGCAGGCCATACATAAACAGGCGGTAGCCCAGATTAGGCCTGTGGGCTCTAGCTTACTGACTTCTGGGACAGAGGGTAGCTGGGGTGTGTATGTGGGGACATACTTTAGAGACAGTGGTCAAGGAGTCCTCTCCAAGGAGATCCTATGTGAGCAGAGACCTGAATGAGGCAAGCAGTGAACGCTGTGCTCCCAAAAAAGAGCAAGGACAAAGGCCCAGTGGTGGGAATAGAGGCCGAGGGGTGAGCAAGAAGTCTCAGAGGTCAGCCAGAGCCAGACCACATGGGCCTCAGGGCCCTGGTGAGGACTTCAGTCTAAATGTGACAGCAAGTCACTGGGTTCTGGCACTTACCCACTTGGTAACACTGAGCAAATACTGGACTTCTGTGCCTGGACTTCTGTGCCTCATTTTCTAAGAAAATAGGAATCATAAAGGTAGCCATCTCAGAAGGTGGTAGGGCTAAGTGAGCATTATGCTTTGAACAGATGTCAGCTGCCGATTATGAATACTGAAGTCCAGCAAGATGAGGCAAGCGTTGCAAGAAGTGGTCACAGCTTTGGAAAAACTCACCCACAATGTCCACCACATCCGGCCGAATGAGCGGCTCTCCCCCAGTAAGCCGGATCTTGTCTACGCCTTCTTTCACAAAGAGCTGGGCAAGGGTCAGGATCTCCTCTGTGGTCAGCAGGTCAGCCTTGGGGGTCAGTGGGACGCCCTCCTCAGGCATGCAGTACTGACCTGAGGGGAACGGAGGGGACGTGGAGGTAGGATGTGACCACAGAGGTTGGGCCCACGGTGCCTCCAGACCCCCACTCCATGACCAGGCCAGAAGTCACTCCTGGATGGTGAGGAGCAACCTTGCCAAATATGAGCTAGTACAGACCCTACAGACTCTCTCTGGGCCTCATGTTTCTTATCTGTAACATGTCAACACCCCCTCTTCCCTCAGAGGAGAAGCTGAGGGTATGGATTAAAGAGGATGAAGCAGGCAGAGAGCAGAGCCCGGCCTGAAGTGGGGGACGACAAGATGATGATTCTCGCAGTGCGTGAGGTGGCTGAGCAGGGTCTGCCTGGAAGGCCAGGGCCCTGGGCCCATTCCTTCTGGTGCTGTTCACCCTCTTTCATTTCATCTGGTTGGTCAGTTACCCCTTCATGTTTGGGTCACGAGGTGAAACAGGCTGGGAGGTACTCTCTGACCTGTTAGAAGTCACTCTCCTCTACAGTGACAGGCATTTGCATATCCAGCTTATCTATTTCAGGTTATCAGCCCCATTACACAGGTTGGAAAACTGAGGTACTACTTGTTCAGGGTGAGGTAGCAGGGGCAGGTAAGGGTGAATCATCCCCTACCATCAGCTCCTGTGGGAGTTTTGTCAAGGATTGGGTCAAGAGCTGTCACAGAATCATTTAGTCAAATCAGTGAAGGGTCCAGAATTGGTCTTTTAAGATAGAACAGGTAAAGAATATCAGAACATCAGGACTGCATGCAGTGAGTATTGTTTGGTTAAACGTTTACTATACATGTATACACATGTATTTATTGGGCCATGACATAAAAACATTGTTATTGGGAGCTACCATGGAAAGCAGGAGGGGGGAGAGAGGGAGGGAAGGACAAACTTTGGAAGTCCCCCCAGCATTGGCCACACCCCCAGAGCACTCCGCAAACAATTATGAAATGAATACTCTGTGTATCCGCCTGGCCCCAGACAACTTCTGTCATGGGACTGGGGTGTCTCTATAGCTGGCAGTGCTGGCCATGGGCACTGCTGTGTACCTCACGTGTTTATGGTGTCCAGGAGCCCCACGCCTGCCCCTGGCCACATCCTGAACTTCAGGAACCATGTGAAACAGGAGGGAAGGGGAAAGAGTCCTGAAGAGTGAGATTTAGGTCCAATCTCAATTATAATTCTGTTCTCAAGTCCAGTCCCAAATAGAAGCCAGCTCCCAGGATCATAAAACTCAACCTTGACCCGACCCCCATCTTGTCCCGCAACCCCACCTGGCAAGCAGGGAAGGAGGGTGGGCGGAGAGGCTGGTAAGAGGAATGGGGAGGGTTGAGGAGGATTCTTGGGCCTGGGGAGAGTCCAGAAGCTGCCTCAGCAGGGGACAGGAGCCCAGGAAGATGACTCACATCTGAGGTTGCACTTCTCGGTGAGGGAGATTCGCAGGTAGCTGTGTTGCCGGCCGAAGCTGTCAGTGAGGAAGGCGGAGAAGGGGGCCGCATGCTCTCTCAGGAACTGTCTCCGTCTGGACAGCTCCTGCAATGCCCGACCAGAGGAAATGTGGGCCTCTGACCTGGCTAGGGGAGAGGGGAGAGGGGAGAAGAGAGCCCGCCTGGGGACAGAAGCCCCCCTCCCATCAGCCATTCCCTCCCCCACCCTCATCTCTGACATCTTGTGTGGGTTCTGCAGTCCTGGGGGCGTGGGGTTTCTCCCCCTCACTCACAGATTGGGAAACAGGCCTGCAGGGAAGGACCTGTCCCCCAGGCTCCAACTCAGCCCTAGGGCACGGGAACTCTATAGGGACAAAGCTGCCCTGCCCCCTTTCTCTCCCTGTCACCACCTTACAGCCCATGCCCTCCTTCAAAGGAGGCCTGTCCAGGAACAAACATCCCCAGTATTTCCTGGACAAGCCAGTGGGAGAGAATGAATCACTCAGTATCCGGCAACTATGCCAACTGGCAAGCATGTCCAGAACGGAGGAGAAGAGGTGGGGAACCAGGAGGGATGGTGGCCTGGGCTGCTGCCACTGCACCGCCTGGGACATGGGGAGCCACTTCTCCAACCCAGACCTCCTATTCCTTACCTCTGCAATGGGAGACAGAAGGAGCTCAAAGCAAACTCATTAACTCTGAGGGGTGGGTGTCACACGAGTTGCTTCTCCATAACCACTCCCCTGTCGGCTGGGCTCCCTGGGGCCTTGCCACTGCCCAGGAGGGCCCAACAGGCCAAGCTACCGGGAGCAGCTGAGGACTACAGACAGCTGGAGAGGGGAGGTCTCCCCTCATGCAGAAGGCTTTTGGGGCAAAGACAGCACAACCAAGGAGGCCTGCAGAAGCAATGAGGCCACCAGCCTCTAGGAAGGCACAATGGAGGGGCTGGGATGATCACCCACTAACCCCCTGCAGAGATTACTCCAGTCTTCATCCTCTACCCCACCCACTGCTGGGAGGAACCACTATGCACCCACTGGCTCGGAACTAAGAGGGAGGAGATTGCTAGATGCTCCCTGCAAGGCCCAAATCCTCCTGGAGAGAGAAAGGAGGCAGCCAACCTCACTCTTTTCCCAAGCCTGATTTGGTCTTATCTCCTGCGTTGAAAGCACAACCTTAGGTCATGACAGATGCTGATGAGATAGCTGCTCCATAGAAGGAACATTTACAAATGATCTCAAAGTGTCCAAAGAACTCTCTCTGCTCAATTCCCACACCTACCCCCACAAGGGATTACTACAACTGAAGCTGGGATGGAGTTCAAGAACAGCATTGGCAGGCCCAGGATTCAAATCCAGGTCGTTTGAGTCTAAGTTCTCAATTCTTCCCTCTGAGTGCAAAGGGCGAATCTGGGAAGGCACACAGGACGGTGCACAGGGTGGGGAAAAGTCCTTTCTTTAGAATCTTTTACAACAAGGAAATCGTGACCCTGGTGGTCATTCATGAGGTCTATGGACAGGGATCTGCACTGGGGAGCAAGCACCCCTGGTTTCTGGGCCAGGCGTGACCTGACACCCTGAGAAAGCTCCCTAACTTCTCCAAGCCTGTTTTTCCAGTTGTAAAATAAGAACACAGCTATGTGCTCAGGTAAGCGAAGGGAGGGGGGGTCAGGTAGCTGACAGATAAATGCCTAGGATTATCACGATCTTGTAACCTAAGACAGCAGAAGGCCTCAGGCCCCCCTGAGGCCCAGAGTAACCATTCGCCTGCATCCAGCAAGAAGGAACATTTACTTCAGTGACCTTCTGGGCCCTGGCTGCACATTAGAACCACCTGGCAGCTTAAGAAAAAACTTCCACTGGAGACCAACTGAATTTGGATCTCTGAGCACTTGTTTTTAGTCTCTCTAGGTGGTTCTAACATATAGCCAGGGTCAAGGGCCACCAATTCAGGAGACAGAAGGTCAAGGACCACTGACTCACATACTTACACCTGAGTGAAAGTATGCGAGGGTGCTTCCAGGATATTCCTGGGTCTGTAAAAGTGACCTCACTCTGCCCACCCCAAGGCCAGTGTCTCTCCCCCCACCCTCCCCACTCCCCCCTCCCCCCCCGCCGCCCATCCTCCAAGAAACCCTGCTCATGGTCCCATGACAAGCAAGCAATAGTCACTTCTCTGAACTGCTGTCTGCTACAATCCTAACAAGACTTCCTACCTTCCTGTTCACCTACTCACTTCCTACTCACCTGCCTTTCCACCAGTAGCCTTGGGGGTGGAGCAGAGGCCACTACAAAGTCAAGAGCCCCAGAGGCCTTGAGTCCAAGAGATCGGATGCCTGGAAGTTTGGCACCCAATTCTTCATCAACAGCTATTTGCAATTCAGAAATCTGTTCTTCAACCCAGAAGCCACCCCCTCCCTAGTCGCCCTCACCCTAATCTTAACATATTGGGGGTTGGTGGCTGGGTGAGGAAAGGAATTGGGAAGCAAGTGAGAGGACCAAGGAGTGTGACTCAGCGGAAACTGGGGAGCAAGCAGAGTCAAGGAGCAGTGGAGAATGGAATCAGGCACTCTGTTGTGGCCCTGGGAGGGGCAGCCAGATTTCACTGCTGAGACCTGGGGTGACTTTATCTAGATTCATTCAGACTCTGTACTGCCAGTACCAACCCCCCCCCCCGCCCCCCACAGTCTCTCACCCAGCCAGGCTTGCAAACTCTTTTCTTTGATGTTAACAAGCCTCATCCCTGCCTCTTCTCTCCTCCAACACTGCATGTCCTACTTTCAATCTTCTGTTTTTCCCTTTCCTTTAAACCCCCTGGAGGAAAAAACATCAGCACCAGTCAGAGGAGCCCTGGATCCAGAGGGCATTACCGGGCAGGGCGGACAGTGATGCCTCTCCCCCAGGACAAGTGAGAAGGAGCAGAAGGCCCTTAGCTGCTCATATTCTCAGGACCCCAGCCTGGACCAGGTTGCTTCCCCAGTGTGGGAAGCCCTCCTGCCTGATTCAGTATCCCAGCGTCTATACAGTAAGCCACTGTGTCGATGAACAAATAGGCTGGTGCTTAATCAGAAGAGAAAGGTGGTGCATGCGAAGCCGGTCACGCTGGGGTCATTGATTTCCAGGCTGGTCTCTACTGTCAAAATGGTTTTTGCCAAGTACAGCGGCTCTCAACTCTGCACATCTAAACAGCCAGGAGTGCTTCTAAGGAACACGGATGCCAGAGCCCCACTCCAAAGATCCTGACTCAATTGCTCCGAGATGGGGCCCTGGCTTTTCATTTTTTTTCATGTGTCAGCTCTTTGCTCTGTAGCTTGGCTGAGAACCACTGGCCCAGCAACACCAGGATGGAGAGCTATTTTAATCCAGGGATACTTGCTGGTTCTGAGCAGAGGCTCTGGGAGTAGATAAACCTGAATTACAAGACTGGCTTTATTACCAACGAGCCATAGAGCAAATCACCGAAATTCTTTAGGCGTTACTTTCCTCTCCCATCAAGGGTGCAAAATAATTCTAACTAACTCAGTTGCAGGAGTTCCTGGCACACAGCAGGTATTCAATAAGTGATCGCTACCATTTTCTTAATATAATTCCTACCTACATATATTGACCTATGAAACAAATATTTGTGGAAAAGCACCAGCTGTGTGTGCTGTGACTAGTTTTCTTGCTCTTGTCAGCTTCCCTGGTCCTGCAAGGGTCCACCCTACTTAATGGCAGATGGGCCAAAGCTGGGGTTTCAGACCTGTTGTTACATCATCCAAAGCAAGGCAAGTGGGGTCTAGGCTCCTCCAGGACCACGGATACAAGTGCAGGTGACCACGCACCAGGCAGCCTGCCATAGGCTACCAGTTGTATCTTGTCCACCTACCCACTGCAGATTGGGGTGGGGTGGGGTGGGGTGGAGAAGGATGGTACAAAGGAGTTAGTTAAGGGACAGAGGCTGCCCTCGAGGTAGTCACTAACTTTGGGCATTTGGTTTGAATGATAAAGGCCAGACCCCAAATAGCTCGAGAATATAATATGCAGGGTTATTCAGGAGAAAAAGAACTCAAATATCAGTGGCGCTGATTTGGGATCCCGGCTATTTGGGATGATCCATACTAGGGGTGTCTCAAAATTAATCTCTATTAAACAAGAAAACCTAGGGGCATCTGGGAGGGGCTCAGTCAGTTAAGCATCCAATTCTCGGTTTCGGCTCAGGTCATGATCTCACGGTTTTGTGGGTTCGAGCCCCAGTAGGGCTCTGTGCTGACAGTAGTACGGAGCCTGCTTGGGATTCTCTGGCTCCCTCTCTCTGCCCCTCCCCCACTCACACTGTCTCTGTCTCTCCCAAAATAAACTTAAAAAATTTTTTTCTAAAAAAAAAAACCAAAAAAACAAAAAACCCACAAAAAACAAAGAAACAAACAAACAAAAAAACAAACCCAACCCCAAACCAAAACCAAA
This sequence comes from Panthera leo, assembly GCF_018350215.1. Lineage (NCBI taxonomy): Eukaryota > Metazoa > Chordata > Mammalia > Carnivora > Felidae > Panthera > Panthera leo. The sequence continues at coordinate 38,083,007 of NC_056683.1, forward strand.
AAACAAGAAGACCTAGCAAGGTGCCTAGTCCCAGGTCTGGATCCTCCCCCCTCCCTCCATCTCCCCCTTAAGTGTGAGGATTTTACACCTATGGCTCCTGACTCAGATAGTCGCACTTCATTGAAACAAAGTTTCCGAAGGAAAGACTGGAACTCAAGATAACCCCTTAAAGTTCTTTCCCTTCGTGTGCCACTGCCCCAGGCCCTGCTGTCCCCTTGTATCTTCTCCTACACCCACTTCCTTCCTGCACAACACCCTCTCCAACATTTGGTCTTTTTTGACCCTCTGAAAAGCGGGGTGCCTCTGCCTTACTTCACCCTCTGCCCTGCTTCTGCCCCAAGGCAGCAGGCCCAGGACCTGAGGCGAGCTCCCTGTGGCCCCAACATCTGCAAGGAGCCTGGGAGGAAGAAAGAGGGGTGGAGTGCTTCCAGGCCAGGGTAAGCCCTGTAGAGAAGGTGATCCGGGCCACCCCAATCAGGACAGCAGGTAGCTGTGTCTCCCCTACCCACCTGCCCACTTTACCCACACTCCACCATCTCCCCTTTCCACCTGTAGATGCTGTTCAATTGACTGTCCTGGGACTAAGATGAAGGCCCACTTTCTGCTGTCCTCCCAGTCAGCTCCCACTGCACACCTCACCCCTCTCTCACACCCACATCCTGGCACACAGACAGCACTCAGTGGCCTTTCCCTCTGTCTTTCCCAGCACCTGTCAGGGTACAGGGAAAGGTGCCCTGCAGGAAGGGACGCAGGAACAGGGATTCCCAATGCCCCACTCCTACTCTTGCCAACTGGTAAGCTCTGTGAATAGGCTGATGGTATGTATCTCCAGACTTGCCTCACCTCTGAGATTTTCTTAAAGACATTCTGTGCCCTTCCCCACTGCATAAAGATGGGCTGCTCCAACCCTCTGTTTTTGTTCTTTTTTTTTTTATGTTTATTTATTTATTTAGAGAGAGACACAGAGAGAGAATCCCAAGCAGGCTCCACGCTGTCAGTGCAGAGCCCGACATGGGCTCAGTCCCATGACTGTGAGATCATGGCCTGACCCGAAATCAAGAGTCAGATGCTTAACTGCCTGAGCCACCCAGGTGCCCCAATGCTCTGGTTTTAAAGATGTGCAGAGAGGGGAAAGGACAGCCCCAGAAGCCAAGTGAAATTGGAGGCAGAGTGAAGGTGAAAACCTGGGGCTCCCTGTCCAGTGTTCTACTATTCCACATGTCCCCTCACTAGCTGGGTTTCAAACAGCCAAAAATATCTGACTCTACTGCCTGCAGAGTACTGGGTTAAGCACCATGCAGAAAGGCGGGGAGCACCCAACATTTGAGGAGCGACCTGCCTGCTGAGGATAACCCTAGTGGGGAATGTCCAGCATAGGAGGTCTACGACCAAGTAGTGGACAGAATGGCCACCCTGAGTGTCCAGTGGGAGGGGACTAATGGGACACAGCAAGAGCCAATGGCAGCAAGGTTAACAATAATTACAACAAATACGTACCAAACCAACACTTAGGTGTGTCAGGCTTTGTTCTAAGTACACATATTAACTTTTTTAACTATAACCACCCTATGAAGTAGACCCTTATTCCCATTTTACAAATGATAAGGCTGAGACACTGAGAGGTAAAAGGACCTGCTGAAGTCCAGATACCTACTAAGGGGTAGGGCTGGGATTCCTTCCAGCCCTGGCATTCTGCTCCAGAGTCCGTGTTCTTAACCTGCTAATTCTACCTCCCCTTATAGGGTAAAGGAAAGGGCGGGAGAGCCTCTCACCCTCCCCTCCCTGCAAGGAAGAGGCAAGGGCACAGGTGCTAGAGTCTGAGTTCCTGCCCCCTTATGTTTCAGCTCTGTGACTCCAGGGAAGTTAACTTCAGGGAGCCCTCACCTGAAAATGCAAACTCCTGACCTCACATGGTTTACTGAGAGGACTAAAAGAGACCAAGTATGAAGTCACTTAGCATGGGTCCTCTTCTGAGGGGCACCAAGGAAATTAAGGGCAGGAAGGAGAAGAAACTTCCCTTTTCCTGAATTCTTTAAAGGTTTCTCAGCAATCTTTGCTTTCCTCTTCTTCCCTCAGGGAAGCTGGGAGTTCAAGGATACTGAAAAACTTCACTTCCCAGCAAGGAGCCCTGATTATTTGAGGATTTCAGGAGGGGGTCAGACTTGGGGGAAAGCAAGTTAGGCTGGGGCGCTCCCCCTCATTAAGCCACAGGGGCAGTGGTGTGGAGGGACGTGAGCTGATGATTCCCAGGACATGAAGCCTCCCACTAGGGGATGGGAAAAGAATGACTGGATGAGTCCAGAAAAGAGGTTTCACCAAATGAAAAAGACCTGCTTCTCTCCAAAGTATTCCCCGAGCACATGGGCAAAATAACACCGAACTTAAAACTTGTTAGGACATGAATCATTCTGTGGGGTGATGTGAATGACTGCAGGGGCCGCTCCCAAACCTTAAGGAAAACTGGGATTCTCAGCCTGGAAGAGGATCTCGCTCCATTCTGCTCCAGAACGAGGCTGAGCCCTCCTAAGGGACAGGAGGATGAAACTGAAAGAGTCAGTGAAGGACAAGTCACAGAGCCCTGTGACTACAGAAGTGACAACTGACTACTGGTGGCACCAAGGTGACATTTTTAGCCAGTGTCACACTATGAAGCAGGGTGTCACACAAGAACACCTGAGCGCACGCAGACAACCCCCACTGAGGGGAAGCGAGCAAAACGTTCAAAAAACAGGGTGGGTGAGGCAGGGCTGAGAAGGGCACTCGTAACAACTCACTGGACGCAGAGCCCTAACTGCCTGCTCCCTCATCTCAGGCTTACCTGGAAGGGGGTTCCATGGCTAGATGGGCAGGGAGGTGGTTAAACAGCACCCCAAGGAGCGCCCCCACCCTGGGGTAGCCGGTGAGACTAGGCAGTTCAGAGAGCATTCCTCCGCTCCTCTCCCCACCCCCAATTAAGCGTTGAGGGGGTCCCTCCCAGAAGCGGCCTCTGCGGCCCAGCCTGGGTGTTTCACGGGCTAAGGGACAGCTGGCCGGGGCGCCCTCCGCGGGGAAGGTGTGGATGCGGGCGGGCTCACCTCCACCGCAGTTTGGGAGGGCTCCCCCGGGCGGTGCTGCGTCACTGGAGCCCCCGAGCTGCAGCTCCGGACGCTGGACCTCAGCACCCGCTGCAGCATCCGGGACACCGGCCTCGCCGCCATGAAGCCTGTCGGCCGGGCGAGTCTCCACTGGGTAGTAGGCTTCAGAGAGCACTAGCCCTGGGCTTGCTGCCGGGGTCCTCGAGGCAGGGGCGGAGCGGGGGCGGGGCCCACGCAGCCAATCGGCCGAGGGCGCCGCACCGCGCGGCCTCCTGGGAGTTGTAGTCCACTTCTGCGCACCTTTCCTGGCCTGTGCAAGCCTTCTAGGGCTTGGAAAGCGCTAGTTCAAAGTCAGCAGAAGTTCCCCGGGTCTTTCTACAGGCTTCTTGGCCTGCGCCAGCCAGTCCAGGACCTAAGCGGTGGTGTGACTAGCACAAACTGCTGTAGGCAGGGCAGGACTAGGGCCAGATGAATGAAGCATTGCCTTGGGCACAAAATTTAAGCATATGCCAAAAAAGTAAGTTATCAAGATAAATAGTATTTAATGCAGTATTTTTTAAAAGAATCAATGCTAAAAAAAAAATTCCATGATGAACAAAATAATATTTTATATAAAAACAAGATCTGACCCTGCACATTTATGATTTATGACTTATCTCAGTCCCTTGAAGGTAGTCTAGGCCCTGGTTGAAGGCTGGTCTGCTCTATTTTTAAAAAAAATTTTTTTAATGTTTATTTATTTTTGAGACAGAGAGAGACAGAGCATGAACGGGGGAGGGTCAGAGAGAGAGAGGGAGACACAGAATCGGAAGCAGGCTCCAGGTTCTGAGCCATCAGCCCAGAGCCCAACATGGGGCTCGAACTCACGGACCCTGAGATCATGACCTGAGCTGAAGTCGGACGCCCAACCGACTGAGCCACCCAGGCACCCCAGTCTGCTCTCTTTAAAGATACACTTTTCCAGTTGTGCCCCCAAACGACATTAACAATCTTGGCCTCTCTGTTTAAAAAAAAAAAAAAAAAAAAAAAGGAGTATATGGGAAGAAGTCATAGAATGAGCGGATATCAATTTTGGAATGCTTCCTTACACACCATGCACTATTCCAGGCATCATTTAATACTTAAAATAATCCTGCAATTAATAGAATGTGGATTTTGCAACTGAGGAAAGTGAGGCTTAGAGAGGTTAATTTTCCCAAAGGCACACAGTTGATAGGTGGAAAAACTGGGGTTTGACCCAGCAGTCTCATTCTGAAAGTCACGATACAATGTACATCAGGAATGGGGTGAGTTGTGGGGGAACCTCTTTCTCTCTCTGAAAAAACAAAGAGCTATAGTCTTAAAAGATTTTGCACTGTAACACACTCAACAATGAACATATATACTGAGAATGATTATGTTCAAACGAGCCTATCTGTTGTATCCAAAACCCCATGGCTGTGGAATTGTAAGAATCAAACATCGACTGGAACATTCTAGCTGCCAAGTATATATTAGAAAATGAGGGTCTTAGTCTCCTGGTCTTGAAGAATTGACTGTTGGGGTGCCTGGGTGGCTCAGTCGGTTAAGCGTCCAACTTCAGCTCAGGTCACGATCTCGCGGTCCGTGAGTTCGAGCCCCACATCGGGCTCTGGGCTGATGGCTCAGAGCCTGGAGCCTGCTTCCGATTCTGTGTCTCCCTCTCTCTCTGCCCCTCCCCCGTTCATGCTCTGTCTCTGTCTCAAAAATAAATAAAACGTTAAAAAAATTAAAAAAAAAAGAATTGACTGTTACTGATTTGCACAAATGCATCAAGACTATCAGAAAAGCTGGGATGATTTTAGCCTCAGGCTCAGGGTGAGTTTCTTACGTTATTCAGAATTCAGACAATACATTGCAGGGCTGAGGGGGTGTCTGGGTGTGTTTGCAAGAGACCTGACAGAAGTCTATTTTGCAAAGGGCCTGAGGCCCACGGAGGACTATTCAAGTTCTGTCCCCTGCTAAATTTGATGTGTGGCTTTGTCAGGGGAACTGGGTGTGGAGGTGAGGATGACACTTCCCCCACCCTCTACCTGTATGAGGCCTGAAGAACTTCCAGGAGAGGACTCAACCTTAGGCAAGAGGTCATCTGACATAATGAACTTGATCCAGTAGCAAGTCCTTGGAATTTGGAGGAAGCAGAGATTCTATGTGTTAGTTCTTAATCAGCTCTGTCCCCAGCTTTATTAGTTTCTTATGACTGCCTTGACAAACTACCACATACTTGGTAGCTTAAAGCAAAATGTATTCTCTTACAGTTCTAGATGCCAGTCACTCTCCCTGTGGAGGCTCTAGGAATGAATCTGTTCCCTTTGTCTTTTCCAGCATCTAGAGTAGTATTTCTTGGCTCATAGTCCGTTTATCTTCAAAGCCAGCAGCATAGCATCCTCTCTGTGACTCTGCTTCCATGCCATGGCCTGTTTCTCTTCTGCCTTAAATTTCCCTCTGCCTCCTTCTTAGAAGGACATGTAGAAGTCACCTGGATAATCCATATGAGTGTTTCATTGTGGATCCTTCTTGGGGCAGGGGAGGAAGTGAGGGACAGAAGACAAGTGGAGAGAGAAGGCTGGTAGGACAGGCAGAGAAGTGTTTAGCAGTTGGCCAGAAACCAGGTAACTAGAGGTAATTAAATTGAAGGATTTTAAATCTTTTAAGTGAGCCATGAAATATCATCTTGTGTCCTCATACAGTAATCCTACTCTTTCAGCCCATCTGAACTGCCACCAGTTGCATGAAACTTTTCTGGATTTTGCCCTCTTCATCCAAATTGTAGATGACTGTTCCTGTGCTTGGGCCTGGTCACTCTTCATAGAACCTTGGAACTCCAGCACTGTGCAAGATCTTATGGCTTATTCAGTTTAGCTTGCACACTGAAGTCTTCTCTACATAATCAGCAATCTACATGGATACTTCTGCTGGGAAACTTTCTGATTTCCTGACGTTGCCTATTTCCCTTAAGAGCCTCTTTGCCTATTAAAATTCTTACTTGTATTGAGCAGAAATGTGCCTCTTTCTGTCGATATACTGGGATGAAGTGTCATCCAGGCCACACACACTGTAGATAAGGAAATACCTCCAGGAGCTCACAGCTTAGAGTATGGCTCTGATCTGGAGAGTCCATGGATGGATTTGGGAGGGACCTCTGAACTTGAGTGTATCATATGGTACATGTGCATATTTTTCTAGGGAGAGGTGGCTTTCATCATGTGCTTAAAGAGACCCGTGACACTAGAAAGATGGAGAATACAGGTCTTGAAATCACCCTTCTGGAGATATCTTCCTATTGGCCCTATTTTTAGCCCCTGGGACTATGCATCTACCCTCTCATTTGAGAGCCTTAACTCAAGTTATCCCCTCTTCCAGGTAAACAGCAGCAGTTATTGCCAAACTTTGTGTACAACATCATGTGAGTCATTGTGCAATTTTTAGTTTGTCTTCCCAAATACGATTTGGTTTGTCCAAGTGCTAGTGGCAGATTGTATCTTTGAAAGATAGCTATGATAACATCTCCTGTCTCACATGTTTGTCCACAGCAGTGCTGTCCAATAGGACCTTCTGTAATGATGGAAACATTTCAAGTCCTCACATGGCTATTGAGAACTTGAAATGTGGGTAGTGTGACTGAAGAACTGCATTTCTAATTTTAGTTTTCATTAATTTAAGTGTAAACAGCCACGTGTGACTAGTGGCTGCTGTGTTGCTCAGTGTTGTTCTAGAACTTTGCTTTCCTCATCAGGAAGTGGAATTAATTCTCCGCTTGCATCTGGGTAGGTTTGTAATGGTCTTGTAACCAATAGAATATGGCGGAAGTGATGCCACATGACTTTTTAGGCTAAGTTTGAAAAATAAGATGCAACATCCACTTACAATTTACCTCTAGTGATCAGCTCTCTGCCTGGCTGGGTGATACTTCTTCCCAGCTCCTCTCCTCCTCTCTCTCCACCTGTCTTCCACCCCCCTACCCCCCCATAGAGATGCAGGACAAAACATGGAAGCAACCAATAAGTCCCTCAGGAGATGAATTGATAAATAAACTGTGGTACATCCAGAGAATGGCATATTATTCAGCACAAAAAAGAAATGAGCTATCAAGCCATGAAAAGACACAGAGGAAACTTAAATGCCTATTACCCTAGTGAAAGAAGCCAATCTGAAAAGGCTACACAGTGTGTGATTGCAACTACATGACTTTCTGGAAAAGACAAAATTATGGAGACAGTAAAGAGATCAGTTGCCAGGGGTTGGGGGCAGGAGGAATGAAAAGGCAGAGTGCAGAAGATGTTTAGGCCAGTGAAACTATTCTGCATGGTGTTATAATGATGGATACACGTCATTATATATTAGAATGAATCATGTTGTAAACTATAGACTTTGGGTGATTATGTGTCAGGTTCATCAGTTGTAACAAGTGTACCACTCTGCTGGAGGATGTTGATTGTGGAGAAGGCTTGCATATGTGGGGGCAGGAAGTATATGGAAAAATCTCTATACCTTCCTGTTTAAGAGCAGTTTTAGGTTCACAGAAAAAATAAGTTTTATTTAACAAAAAATCCAAGATGGGATTTCTTGGCCATATGTCCCTTGCCTCTCTCGTAAAAGGAGTCTCAAGTATCCAGCCCTCTATACTCCTTCAAATCCTTCCCCTATCCCATCAGTAGCTATGGACCCGCTTTGCTATAGACATTTTAATTAAGCAATGAAATTAAAAGTTTGAGAAAATGTTGTCTAAATGATTGTTACACTTCTTTTTTGGGGGGGGGGGCGGTTCTTGTTCAGGATATTCTCCATTTGCTTCTCCAGACCCACTCCCTGACACTCCCCATGCTGGTCTGACTACTAGGAGACTGTCTTCTACCTACTGCTTTGATAGCATCACCCACATACCCTTGTCTCTGGTTTCCAGAAGTATCTGCAGGAGGTACAGGCAGGTTGAAGAGCATAAGGAGAGAGGTCAGAGTATTTATTCCTATTTGCTGTCTTTCTGGCTGGCATCATACAGCCCCTATGCCATGAGTCCAGCTCTCACCAGGCCTAGTAACATCATTTCTAACCCTTGTTCCTTCAGGCTTGGTGGTGGAGGGCTGGCTTTCTTGTTGATGGTCATGGATGCTCAACATCTCTGTTGGCCACTTTAACCCTACACATATCTAACAAATGGTCTCTTTGGTTAAATGTTCCTTCATAAATTCCAGCTAAGTATGCTGCTTCTTGCTGATTCCATGACTTATTCAGGATTCAAGGACTTCTCTTTACCAAAGTACCCTAGGTTGACCTTTGTTAACAGTGGCAATTACGGTGGAGTGGCATAGTTTATTTATATCCCTTCTGCACTATGAGCCCTTTGACGGCTGGTGACAAATTTAAATCAGCCGTAATCATAGTACCTGGCATAGTGTTTAATGCACAGAAAACTCCCAATAAATTAGCACTAAATGGTACTTTCCATATCTTTGACTTGCCTTTCAAGTGAAGTAGCTGTATCAGTCATGATGGGTTAGATTGTGCTGTTATAACAAACAACCCAAACATCTCAGTAGCTGAAAACCACAAATGTTCCTCATTTGCGCTACATGTCCGGCAAGGGTTAGCTGGAGATTGTTCCTCATCAGTGCCGTCCTCACCCTTGGCTCTAGGCTTATGGGGCAGATAATATTCACACACCCTTGGCTCTAGGCTTATGGGGCAGATAATATTCACACATAACACTGGTGATTACTAAGAGGGAAAGAGGGTGGTAAAGGGAACACTCCTACCATTAGAGCTTCTGCCTGGAAATGCCACACATCACTCTGCTTCAAGCAAGTCATGTGGCCACATCTAATTTCAAAGGGAAAAGAAGTTTATCCATCCCACAGAGAACAGTAAAAATCTTACCAAGGAACAAAATTCCCTTGTGCCCTAATGTATCATCCAGGCTTTTCCATTCCTCCTGACAACTCTTCCCTTTATTCATCCCTGTCACTTCCATTGTATACTGAAGACAGCCATGGTGGCTTTATGTGTCTGCACATGTCAGTCATAGTCCCAGAGCCATGAAGTGCTGACTCCAGCACTGTCTTGTTTAGAGTCTGCCATCAACAAAATTAAGAAGAGAAGAATCTGGGGGCGCCTGGGTGGCTCAGTCGGTTGAGCATCCAACTTCAGCTCAGGTCATGATCTCACAGCTCGTGAGTTCGAGCCCCGCGTCGGGCTCTGTGCTGACAGCTCAGAGCCTGGAGCCTGTTTCAGATTCTGTGTCTCCCTCTCTCTCTGTCCCAACCCACTCACATTCTGTCTCTGTCTCTCTCAAAAACAAATAAACATTAAAAAAATTGAAAAAAAGAAGAGAAGAATCTGTAATAACTTAAAATTTTTTTAATGTTTATTTATTTTTGAGATACAGAGAGACACAGAGGGGCAGAGAGAGAGAGAAAGACACAGAATCTGAAGAGGCTCCAGGCTCTGAGCTGTCAGCACAGAGCCCAATGTGGGGCTCCAACTCACAAGCCGTGAGATCATGACCTGAGCCCAAGTCGGACGCCTAACCGACTGAGCCACCCAGGAGCCCCAGTAATAACTCTTTACTTCAATGGTTCTCAAAGTATGGATTTCTGAGGTCAGCTATTTTCATAATACTACTAAGATATTATCTGCCATTTCCATTCATTCCATTTGCATTTCTATACCCTATCTGATTGTGATTTCAAATCAGATTGAATACAAAAACAGATAGGAGAATCCTGCCTTCTGCTAAGCCCAACATTAAAGAGGTTTACAAAAATGCAACACCATGCCACTTTTCTCCCTAACGTTTTTGAAAATGATTTTATTAAAAACGTTATACTAATCTATAATACATATTACTGATTTTAAAGGAGTTAAATATTTAAAATTTTTGTTTTAATTTCTAATGATAAATATAAATTAAATAAATTGGCATGGTGAATATATATTGAAGAGGTATAACATATATAAGTAAAAATTCTTTGGGGTCTTTGATACTTTTTAAGAGTTTAAGTAGTTCCTGGCAAGAAGTCTCAGAATTGCTGCCTTAATATATACTCCCTCATCTTTTGCAGACCCAGAGTCATCCTGGTAGTACTTTATAATTGCTCTGTGGTCACATCATCTTCCCTAGACCATTGAAAGTAAAATAAACTCATGCCAACTCCCTTATTTCCCTGGGCTCCTAGAATGGGCTACGTGTCTTGCTAAGGGGATAGTGGCGGGATGATGCCTTCAGGGGTCCTAACAGAACAGGTTCAAGGCAGGAGCCCCATGCTGAGAATCAACTCCATGCTTCATGTTTAACCTCTGCCATCTGGTCACTTTCTCTCTGCTGGTTTAGGTTCCTTGTCACTTAGTGATCATAAACTTGTCTTCATTTTTGTTGGGATAATTAAGTCACATAACATGTAAGCAAGTGCTCTGTTATAATATTGTTTGGGAGCAAGGAGCGTCTTACTAGTGTCACTGAAACCATCCTTTCCCCACATGAAACACATTGTAGAGATTGATTCCTTTAGGTTTATTAAGCCTCCAGGGGAGTGTTTATTAGAATGAGGTAGACCTTGTAAGGGATTTGTAGGTCCATTATAAGCCATGAATACCTCAAGTCAATTTAGTTTAACTATTTTCCAAGAATGGGTAACCAAGAGCAATTAAAGGAAATGGAGTAGGTATAATAATGAGTTGGGAAGATTGAGAAGGCACAGGGATCACCAAGAATGATGGATCCTGGCAGGGCCCCAACTCCTAGGGAGCCTGAGACCTCTGGGGTGTGGGGGAAGAGGAGGGCTGGGAGGGCATCGAGAGCTTTCTTCTGAGATCTTCCCAGATCTTCTGTACATGGTCCCTAATCCCTATTCTCCTCTAATCTCCTTCTATCTTCCATCTGAGTGTATGGTGATTTTAAATAGGTCCATAAATTCTTAAATACTCCACACTTCAAAAGACGGAGGCTAGTTCCCTACCCCTTAACTGTGGGCTGAACTTAAAACTCTAGTAAAGGGAATGTGGCAAAAGTGATGGTATGAGCCTTCTTAGGGTAATCAAAGACAATGTGGTTCCCTCTTTGCTTTCTCTCTTGACTCACTCACTCTCAGAGAAGCCAGTTGCCATGTTCTGAACAGCCCATGTGACCCGACCCGCAACTGAAACATACCTCTGATAACCGTGAGGAACTAAGGCCTCCAGCCGACAGCCCTGTGAGGGAGCCATCCTGAAGGCAGGCCCCCCCAATCCCAGGAGAAGCTTCAAATGACTGCACTGTCATGATACCTAAGCCAGAGCTGCCCAGTTGGCCACAGCCAGATTCCTGACCCTCAAAACTGTGTGAGATAATGGATATTCATTGTTTTAAGCCACTATATTTGAGGTAACTTGTTACACAGTTACGGATAATTCAAACAGTGTGTGAATTCTTCCTATAATTTATTATTTCTTTAAATATATTGCCTGTCCCCATTACAGGAAAGGGATGCTGTTTGATATCTGGGTTGGTGGAATTCTGGGTTGCTTGTTGTCCATTTGCCCCACTCTTGCTTGGGATCATTTTTCACTTCTCTCTGTCCCACTCTCTGCTCTAAGAGGTTGATTCCATGGCCTCCCTTGCCCTCAGGCTTCCAATCGGTTTCCATCTATGGAAAGCACAGTAGGGGAGCAGAGAGCAGGATGAGAGAGAGAGGTCTGGACATCTACTCCTTTGACTCTCCTTTCCTTCCCACCAGGCCTAGGGAGGCAAAAGATGATCTTACACCTGACTTTATTTTACTCACACCTGTGGAGTTAAAGTTTGCTGTGTTAAGGCCCATGCATTTAGAAGAAAAGCAACTTGCTCTTGGTTCCTCCTTTAAACTAGAAAAAAGCCTCTAATTCCCCTAAGACAATCAAATCCACTTATTCAGGCTTGATCCCTCTGCAAGCAAAGTCAAGTTGCACTGTCTGGATTATGTGATTGCTATTTGTTAAATCATCAGGGTGGAGATGTAAAACAAAGAGTATCAAAAGCTAACATTTCTGGAAATATCTCAGACGTTCTTCCTGCTTGAGAATTGGCTGGCCAAGAACACTGTGTGACATGTTCCCCTCCTGCAGGGGTCAGGAAGGGGCAAGCCTCTGTGAATAAGGCAGGTGACAAATTGGAAAGAACCCTAGCTTGACATTGGGGAGGAGATCTGACTGGCAGTCCTGACTTGCCTCAAGTTCACTGCCTGACCTTGAGTATATTACTTAAATTCTCTGGTATCCCCACATGGCAAAGGAAACACTTCACATGATGGTGATTGTGAAAAATCATTTTAATAGGATTTGGCTATATTATTTTTTTTTTTAATTTTTTTTTCAACGTTTTTTATTTATTTTTGGACAGAGAGAGACAGAGCATGAACGGGGGTGGGGCAGAGAGAGAGAGGGAGACACAGAATCGGAAGCAGGCTCCAGGCTCCGAGCCATCAGCCCAGAGCCTGACGCGGGGCTCGAACTCACGGACCGCGAGATCGTGACCTGGCTGAAGTCGGACGCTTAACCGATTGCGCCACCCAGGCGCCCCTTGGCTATATTATTAAAATAGAAGATGAAGCACAAAGAGGTTGAGTGGCAAGCCCAAGGGCACATGACAGGTAAGGGGTGAAGCTGAGATTTGTACTCAGGGAGTCTGACTCTAGAATCTGTGCTGTTAAGTACGAACTTCATTAGTGCCCTTGATATTGACTAACAGTCCTCAGTCTATTCAGTAAATTCTCTGAGCATCCCTCTAGCTTCTCCTCTCCCTCCTGCTATGATTCTGTACCATAGTCTACTGTCTTCCAAAGTTTTACATAACATTCAAAAAGGGCAGGGAGATAAACTAATTTTGAGTTAAAAGAATTTTATATCAAAGTCCAAGTAAGGAAAGTCTATTAATTATAAATGAATAACATAAAATTCCCTCTCTCTTTTCCAAAGAATATTATGGAGCTAAAGTAAATGAGAACACAAGTCCAGGATCTTTCATCTGAAGACCTAGGGGCCAGATTTTGGAATTTACAAATGTTTCAGAGTTTTGAAGTCATAGACTATATATAAATTATATACACTGTATGTGTATATAAAAGTTTATGGGTATGTTACATAATACAGGATCTAGGGAAGTCTTTAGTAATCAAATAATTGTCCTGTAAGAAAACAGACATTCCTGCTAAGAGGAATAATGGTTATAAAGAGTTCATGTCAGTGGGTTGTGTTTTGCTGACAAAGTATGAAAAAAAAAAAAAAAACACGTAGTTTCCAGAAGTAGTTTGGATTTTGGAACTATGGATAATGAATTGTGGACATGAGGCAATACAGAATTGGGACAAGAGTAACTTAATTATCTTAATAATCTTTCTTCAGAGAGAAGAGTACACACTTTCCCCTTCTAATTCTAGTTCCCTCCTTGGGGAAGAGGATAGAGTGCTGCAGCTCCCTTTGTCAAGATCAAAGATATTATTTTTTTCCCCCTTGAGGTTTGGTTGACTGGAGAATTCCATGTTAATGCAATACTGACCATAAGAAAGAAATGAGAGTTTTTGCTTTGGCTGGGGGATACCTTCTTTTTGTACCACCAAACCCCCTTTTCCATTTTCTCCACCTTGCTCTGGGCCTCAGAAGGCTGCTCTATGGGGGTGACACTCACCCTCTGGCATCTGACTGGGTTTTTCCAGTAGGAAGCCCTGGACTAAGGAGATCTTATAGTGGGGAGAAGAATGGAGTCTGTGTATTAGTCCCTCAGCTCCTTCCTGTGTGACTACCCCCGGAGAATAAGTTGACTCCATGCATGGTCTGTTGGTTTTTTGTCTTTTTTTTTAATTTTTTAATGGCAAAGTATTTTTATTTTTTTATTTTTTAAAAATAAGTTATTGTCATGTTGGCTAACATATAGCATATACAATGTAGTCTTGGCTTAGGAAGTAGATTCCTGTGACTCATCACTTACAGACCATACCCAGTGCTCATCCCAAAAAGTGCCCATCTTAATGCCCATCTCCCATTTTTCCCACCTCTCCAACCCCCTACTCCCCATCAACCCTCAGTTTGTTCTCTGTATTTAAGAGTCTCTTATGGTTTGCCTCCCTCTTGTAACTTATTTTTCCTTCCCTTCCCCTATGGTCTTCTGTTAAGTTTTTCAAATTCCACATATGAATGAAAACATGTGATACCTGTCTTTTTCTGACTGGCATATTTCACTTAGCATGATACCCTCTGATTCTATCCACATAGATAGCTTGGACCAGGCTGTACTGTCATACAGAGCCTGAGTATGGTGCCTTATCTGTACAGTGTCCTTAATAATCATACATACTTTATATCATCCCAAGAAAAATAAGGCACACTTGGCCAGGAGAGGAGGTCTCTAATACATGTGTTATAAGTGTGTAAGGGCTAACCTGACCTGGTGTGTGTAAGACTGGCCCTTAGAAGGAACAATTTATTTTTCTAGAAGATCTGAGAAGGCCCTTACTCTTGGCAAGGCTTTGTAGGGACAGGGAGCTTGAGACCCTTCCAAGGTAGAAAGGCAAGGATTATGAGCATGGGCTCTGGAGCCAGGGTGCCTGGGTCAGATCTTGTTCCTACTGCGTACCAGTTGACTTTGAGCAAATTAGCGGTATATGTCTCCATTTCTTCATAATTAGAAGCAAACAACAGGATGGACCTTCTCTGGGATGTGTGAAGGTCCAATGATTCAATACAGAGAGCTTAGGCTTAGAGGCACTTTGGACACTTAGGATTGTTAGCTACTTTATTGGAATTGGTTGCTGACCTCTCTGGCATATTTTGGCTGCTAGCTTCTTCTAAATTCCCTAAATAAGTGCTTCTGAGGGTGACCTTTCAGCTACACTTCATGATATCTGTGCAACACGCAGCCAGTACATAAGCAGGCTAGTCAGCTGCTTGAGGAAGAGCCCTGAAATTTCTTCCCTGTAGTTATAAAAATGGGCATCTCCCATGTGGGATGAACAAACCAGAAAGAATATTAAAAAAAATAATAATATAGGGGCACCGGGGTGGCTCATTTGGTTAAGTGTCTGACTTTGGCTCAGGTCATGATCCCACAGTTCGTGGGTTTGAGCCCTGCATTGGACTCTGTGCTCACAGCTTGGAGCCTGGAGCCTGCTTCAGATTCTGTGTCTCCCTCTCTCTCTGCACCTCCCCGACTTGTGCTCTCTTGCTCTCTCTCAAAAATAAACATTAAAAATAATATAGAGACCTCAAAAGAACTTGCAGGGAGGGTAGAGACTGTTCTTCAGTTCTGAAGGACAATGAGTGGAGAGAAGCAACAATGAATTTGCTCTTTACCAACACACAGTTCCCACATTCCTGTCTCATTTTGCTGGCTCATTAAAGAAAATTTCAGAGCTGAGATTTGAGTTTCTTCATGAAGACAGGCAGAGAGCTTGGAAAACTAGAGGGAACAGACACCGTGAGCCTAAACTGAGACTGGAAAAGCTGCAAAGTCAATACCTGAGCAAATGGGCAGGGCTGCTCCCTGGAGAAAGAAAGGTGAGCCAGAAGGGGGCTTCAACCAGAAGCTTAAGGAAGGAGTATGCCCTTGAGCAGCGAGTGGTGCCATCCCAGTCATGGGAGTGAGAGTGTGACAATAAGCAAAATGTCTCCAACTCAAACCATAGAACTTAGTCCTGGCATAATCTTCCACTTTTAAAACAAGTCCACTGTTCAGGACTCCTAAATGCCCATGATTCCCCTTTCCTGTTTCCCAGCATGTAAAACTTTGTAAATATGCATGCTTCTTCCCCATGTGTTGTTATCCATGGGGTCTTTTTTTTTTTTCCAGACACAAGAAGAATCCCAGAAATGTGTGAGGGGCAAAGCCACCAAAGGTGATGTCATCCAGAGAAGACCCAAGATTACAGGCGTTCAGTTGTTCAGTTCTTTCCCTTTGGCCAACATGGGGATCACTCTTCCTAAGAGTTTACCCCTAGGTCACCTGGATTTTTATTCTTTGTCTGTTTCCTCTCCCTCCAGGCTGCAGATTCAGGAGGCATGGATGTACTCTCACAATTCTGCCTCTATAATACAATAGAATGGAGACTTAACACTGTGTAGTTGGAGATTGTTCATGGTGCCCACAACTCTACCAAGCTTTAGCTCAGCTTTAAGCGCTGCCAGTCTCTTCTAGCCCGCTCAGTTTTATTCTTTCCCCAGAACACTTTGCTTTTCTTCCACCCTTTACCTTTGGAGAAAGGGCTGAGAGTGGAGAGGGAGTGGAGTGGGAGTAGTCTTCGCCTGCTGGTTCATCTTACGTCCATTCTTGTTTTAAGACTGCATGGTCACAGTCCTGTAGCCAGCCATTTGTTGGCTCAGTCTAAGGTTCATTGCTCACCTTTAAGGCAAACTGTTTCCCCAGGTCCTACCTAGCATATGGTGCATGGTCAGTAATTGTTGAGGAACAATGATGGTACAGATACATGCAAGAAGAGAAAGGTCAAGTCATTGGGCTTTCTATTTTAATATAGAGCTCAGTCACAGAGGAACAATGTAGTAAGATGACCTGACCAGGGGTTGGCTATGTCCCTTCCCACCCTTCTACAACAAAGAATCCAAGGGCAGAAGAACATTGTGATACCCATCTCTACCTCTCCCTACTCCTTCCCCTAATTCTGGCCCACATTTCAATAACAGAGCATGGGGCTGAGAAACGTTTTTCTATAACTCAATCAGACCTCTCAAACCTCTGCAAAGAGTAATATCCTGCTGGCATATTGAATTTCTCATCTTCTCTGTTAGGCTAAGTCTCAACCTCATGCCTTCCTTGAGTTACATTTCAAAAGGCCCCTTTTATTACCTTAGTTAGGTGACTTGGCAAAGGGGTCATGGGTGGGGTTGGTATGGCAGACAATGGGCTGATGTCCCACCCTGCACTCCCTGGACCCTTCAGTGTTCACAGCAGCTGTGGTTTTCAGGTCCAGCACAGTGAATTCTTCCCACCTGGAGCTGGAGGGTTTTCTCAGATGCCATAAGAACTCACTTGGCAAGTGTGAGGGTCTGAGTGTTGGTAGGGAAGAGGCCTCCAGAGGCATTCCTAATAGGGCATGGGAGTCAGTGGATACATGTTCAGGGGAACCATTCTGAGGCCTGGTGCACAGCCTTGCCCAATAGTGCCACATTTCCTGCCTTTTCTCCTTTCCTTGTCTCCCTTCCCTTACTTCACTGCACTTGCAGAGTTAATATCCCATGTATGCTATTTGTGCTTAAATACTCATCCAGTATCTGTTCTCGGAGAAATCTGAACTAAGGCAGTTGGAAAGGGGAAAAACATCATTTTTAGGTGTACATTCCTCCTCTTACTTCTCATTTACTCTCCTACCCAACTGAAAGCTGGTTTCTGTTCCT
Organism: Panthera leo; assembly: GCF_018350215.1. Classification (NCBI taxonomy): domain Eukaryota; kingdom Metazoa; phylum Chordata; class Mammalia; order Carnivora; family Felidae; genus Panthera; species Panthera leo. The sequence continues at coordinate 38,100,448 of NC_056683.1, forward strand.
CCTGACACTTTGAAACTCTAGATACTACCAAATCTGGTGATTCTGTCCTATCATATTTGACCTTTTGGTAGCAGTCAGCCAAAAATTTCTTCCTTGGAGCATGCTTCTCTATTGGCTTCTGGAAGCCTTCTCATTTTCCTCTTACCATTGAGCATTTACCATGGTCTCATTCAAAGATGGCTTTTCCCACTTCCTCCTTAAGCATCTGTGTCCCCCAAAGGTTTACTTTAATCCTCCTGTTCTTACCCCTCATACTCACTGGGAGATCCCCACAACTTCAGTGGCTTCCACTATAACAAAGGTCAGTGAGGCTCCAATCTAGGTCTGCCGCACAGCCCTCTGTGTTGAGCCACCTCTTTGTTCTACGCAAACCTGCCTACTAGGTGGGAACTCTATCCCTATTTAGGCATGCCCCCAAATAGGAGTAAATTTCCCTGCCCGCCCAAGAAATTTGGCAGAGAAGGATAGAAGAGAGGCGGGATGTGAAGAGGTGGGGTTGAGAAAGACTATGCCTGTTTTTACATTGGAAAGCACTCTAAACTGGAGGAAAGGCAAGCAGAAGGAACAAGTGGAAAGAAAGAAGGCAAAGATAAGGAGAAGCTGAGTTTCTGAGCAGGTGGAGGGAAACACTAGAAGGAAGGAGGACGATACATTCAGATTCAGAAACACTTGCAGGTGACAGGAAAAGAAGTTGATGGCCTTCCTGTGAGTTGGCTTCTGTTGTTTCCTTGAACCAGGAGGCAAGATTATTTGAAGTGAAATGGAGGAGATTTGAAGGTAGAGGTAAAATTTTGGAATGGGACATGAATTAGAAGGAAATAATGAAAAGCTCAACACAAACTGCTTTAAAAACAATGAGGAGATTTACTGACCGATCGATATAACTTGAGTCTAAAGGCAGACCTGAATGCAGGCATAGTTTGACCCAGGCACTCAGGTTTCCATCTGGCTCCTGAGATCATCTTGTCTACCCTGCCCCTGTGTTTCAGAAGTTAGAGACACCATATCCACGCTACAACCCACAGACAGGGAAGGTCTCCTTCAGGGCTCCCACAGAAGGCAGAGAAAGCTTATTTCCCAGAAGCCCCTGTGATGGTCTTCTCATGGCCCACTGGCCCACACTGGGTAGTGTGCTCATCTGTGATGAACCAATCACTCTGGAAGGAAGAATAGGAGAGCTGATTAGCTTAAGCTCATCAGAGCCCACTCCTAGAACTGGAAATGAAGTCAAACCCACCCAAACAATATCATTGGGAATGGGGGTAGGGAATTCCCTCAAAGGAAAATCTGGGTGCTTTGGGGAGGAAAAGGGGGAGTGGATGCTGGGAAGTCAACCAATAAATGTCCACCATAGTTTGTTTCTGAGGAAATGTGAGAAGCAGCTGTTGAAAGAAGGTATGTTTGTGCTGAGGTGGGATTCTAAGGAGTGTGGAGCAGAGAAATCTGTAGTGGCTTCAGACCTCGTGGTTTTATAATTGTCTGCAGCAGCTCAGAGTAGGCTGTGGTAGGAGAGAGAGGAGAAAGTGAACAATGGGATTGATCCAAAATTGGATGCTTGCCAGGTACATGTAAGGACAAGTGGGCAAGATCGGAGTTGAGGGTAATAGAGTGGTTGAAGTGATGGATGGGGAAAGAAGGGAATTTGGAAGGGAGCTGATAGATTAGGATAAAATGGAGTGCTTCAGGGACTGAATGTTCAGATGAACTCAGAGGGGGAGGGATAGAAGAATGGAGTGGGGGGGGGTACAAACAGGAGACAGCAAGCAAGATATGTGAGCCAGAGATAGAAGATAATGAGAAAGGATGAGGGTAAAATATTGACATTTAAAATTCAGAGGGAGAAAGTGATGCGAGGGGTTTCCTGGGTTCTATTTTCTAAATGAACACATCATAATACACATGTAACAAGTTATAGTGAGCTTGATGGCAACACAAGCTAAAAGCCCTCACTAGCCTCAGAAATCAGAAATGTCCTCGAGGTTTCATCTCGTTGGATGTCATGTTTCCTGTCAGCCCAGCTGGGCTCTTTGGGCAGAAGGACAACTGGGGGCTATTGGCCATCTCCTTTGCCTTCAAATCAGAGTCCATACAACTCTGAGACCACTTCACAGTTTTTCCTTTAACCAGGGGCTCTGGAATACAGTTTGTTATTTTGTCTTTTATCTCCCAAAGATGGGTTAGGCCACCTTGGCTCTTGGGACAGATAGAATGGAAAGGGAGGATGCTAGGGATCCAGCATATTGTATGCCTTTTTTTTTTTTTTAAGTCAAACTCTCTGGATAAGGAGATCTGCACAGAATTTCTATAGAATGAACAAGCAAAAGGACACTTGGATGGAATCTGAAGTCCTAGTTGACAAATTGGCTCAACCATGGACATGTTTTGAATTAAATGGAATTAAATATATAGACCCTCAGTTTCTACATATATACAATGAGTTTAATTATGGCTTCATACCAGGGATCAGCAAACTTTTTCTGTTAAGGGCCAGAGAATAACTATTTTAGGTTTGGTGAGTCATACAGTCTAATACAACTACTAACTCTACCATAGCATGAAAGCAGCTATAGAAAATATATCAATGAGTAAGTGTCACTGTGTTTCAATACAAATTTATTTACAAAAACAGGTGGTCACAGACTGAAGTTTAAAATATAAAACTAAACTCTAGAAGATAACATAGAACAAAACCTAGATGACCTTGGGTATGGCTAAGGTTGCCATGAGGACTTAGATACAACACCAAAGGCATGATCCATGAAGGAAATAATTGATGAGCTAGACTTCATTAAAATTTAAAAACTGCTGCTCTCTAAAAATCAATGTTAAAAGAATGAGAAGGAAAGCCATAGACTGGGAGAAAATATTTGCAAACGAAATATCTAATAAGGAACAGTCATCCAAAATATACAGAGAACTCTTAAAACTCAATTAGAAAACACACACTCCAATTTAAAAATGGCCAAAAATCTTAACAGACACGTCCACAAAGAAGATACACAGATGGCAAATAAACATATGAAAAGATGTTCCACATCTAACATCATCAAAGAAGTGCAAATTAAAACTATAGTGAAATATCACTGCACATCTATTATAATGGCCAAAATTTAAAACACTGAACACCAAATGCTGGTGAGGATGTAGAGAAACAAACTCATTCATTGCTGGTAGGAATGCACGAAGATACAGCCACTTTAGAAGGCCATTTGGTAGTTTCTTACAAAACTAAACATATTCTTCCTGCACAATCCAGCCATCATGTTCCTTATCTTACCCAAAGGGGTTGAAAACCTATTTCTACACAAAAACCTGAACGTGAATGTTTATGGCAGCTTTATTCATAATTGTCAAAGCTTAGAAGCAACCAAAAATTTTCAGTATGTGAATGGGTAAACTGTGGTATATCCATGCAATGGATTATTATTCACTGCTAAAAATAAATGCATTATCATGCCATGAAAAGATATAGAGGAACCCTAAATAAGTACTATTAAATGAAAGAAGCTTATCTGAGAAGGCTACATATAGTATAATTCTAACTATATGATGTTCTGAAAAAAATCAAAACCATGGGGACAGGAAAAAGATCAGTGGTTGCCAGGAGTTGGGGGAGAGGCAGAGAAGGAGCTGGGGAGGGATGAATAGAGCACAAAAAGAATTTTAAAGCAGTGAAAATACTCTGTTGGATACCATCATAATGGATACATATCATTATACATTTGTCCAAATCCATGTAATGTACAACACCAAGAGCGGGCCATAACTTAAACGATGGACTTGGGGTAATTATGATGTGTCCATGTAGGTTCATCAATTATAACAAATGTGCCTCCCTGATGGGAGATGGAAATAGGGAAAGTTGCAGGGGGCATATGGGAAATCTTTGTACCTTCACTTGCATTGTGCTGTGAACTAAAGCTGCTCTTTAAAAAGGAATCTTAAAACAGGTAGGCAGGATTTGACCTCTGAAGTTTAAAAAGGGCTGTGAAGAAGAGCATGTAGCCTGTGTTCCTTGGGTCCCTTTGACCACTAATGGGGACTTGTCACCTCTGAACCAGCCTCCCACTTAGGTATTTCTGGGAGGCCCAATGGATATCACGAAGATGCTAATAAATGCAGCAGACACTAATTTTCCCCTGATCATCTCCCCAACTCCCACCTTCATGATGTTAGTAACCAAGACTTGCTCTGTGATGTGAAAGACCCTTTGCCCTTTAGATGTCCCTACCCTGGTACCCAGTACAACCCTGTACCACTGGACGGTGGTACCATGTGCTGCCCCAAATTACACAATAGCCAGCAGGGTTGAAAGCCTCTCTAATGTTGTTAACACTTAATAGAGGGCTATTTAAGAAATATCAGATAAATTAGTGCCCACTTAGTCCTGATGTAATGGGGAGGAATTTAAGTTGGGGGTGGCATGAAGGAAAGGATGATGTATTTAGCTAGAGTATGTATTGCTAGGTACGAAAATTGATAAACTTCTGTTGTCAATCCACAAAAAAGTCACCGATTTTTCAGTTATGTCATAGTTTGATGCATATTGGAGCAGGAAGAAGAAAATCTCTGCTCTATGTAATTTTTTGAGGACCCAAATGCCTCCCATTATGTGACTTCACCACCTTTCACCACCACCAGCATTAAATGAGTGCTGGAAAAGGGTGGGAAAAGAGGGGGTATAGAGAATTGTGTGGGGAGATTTTATGGGCCATGTCTGGAGATGGCAACATCATTTCCATCTATGTGTCATTGGCCACTCATTCATAGGGCCATACTTAACTGCAAAGCAAGTTGGGAAATGTAGTCTGTGGGTCTAGACAAAGAAGAAAGGTTTGCTGAACATATGGGAAGCTAGAGACAAACAGCTAGAGACAAACTAAGTGGCAGCATTACCCTCTACTCAAATACTTTTCCCAGTTGTCAATTGAGACTGAATTACTGTTGGGACACAATTCTCTCTAGGTTACGTCTTCTGAGCAGAGGCACTGACAACACTCTGAGCTATTTTCTCACTGGTGTCTTGCAAATATCCTTGGAAGAGGGGAATAGTATCTCCCTCCAGAGTAGAGCACACATTTGTTTGGTGTCTAGGATAATAAAAATAATGTCTCCTTTTAAGGCAAAGATTCAACAATTTTGCTTGCAGCTGAAGTTGAAGACTGAAGTTCCCTAAGTTTGGGGTTTAATGGAGGTGGGAGGGTAACACAAATCTATTTTGGGCTCAGCATTCACCTGGGCCCAGCCCTGCATTGTCCCATGGCACTTGGTGGGCAAGGAGAACCAAGGCAAACACGGGGCTCTTGTGCCATGAGTAATAAAGTCTCTTGTCCAAGAATTCTGTGCCTTCTGGAAGCATCCATCAAACTGTGCCAGACTAATTTATTAGCTTGCAAGTAAGGTAAAATCTCAGACCCTTCACACTTTTTGAGAGTTACCTGATCAAACGTATCATGGTTAACACCTAGTAGATGCATTCTGCTCATCAACCATCTGTAGCCTTAAGAAACACTAAGTAGTAGACCGGGCTCAGGCTTAAGATGAGCACCCTATTCTCAGTTAAATGAAATGGTATCAGAAGAATATAAACTATGAAGCCCCTAGGCACATGTAACCTAATATCAGGGCCTCAACATTGTGTAACTCCAAGGCACTATTCACATCATAGTCTATGAATATGCAATATGGCTGCTCTATTACAAAATTTCATTGTATCTAACATCATCTGTGGTAAAATACACCATCATATTAGGTGACATTGCACAGCAAAATGCTGCCAATTAAACCATGACAAAATGCTCTCATTTAAAATTTTCTACTGTATTTATCAAAAGAGCTTTTTTATACTTACATTTATCATCTATCAACCTTGTATATACATAGAGAGGAAAATCACTATTCTTATTCAACATTACACTGGAGGGTCTGGCCAGTGCAATAAGGCAAGAAAGAAATAAAAGATATAAAAATTAGAAAGGAAGAATTATAAGACTATTTGTAGACACCATTGTTGTTTATATAGAAAACCCCAAAGAATCTAAAAACAAGTTACAAGTGCATGTATCCTGGTTTGAAGATACAAAGTGAATACACAAAAATCAATTTTATTTCCATATACTACCATTGAACTAGAAATTTGAAAAGATGCCATTTATAATAACACCAAAGAGACACCTGAGTGGCTCAGTCAGTTAAGCGTCTGACGTCAGCTCAGGTCATGATCTTGTGTTTGTGGGTTTGAGCCCCACATCAGGTTCTGTGCTGACAGCACAGAGCCTGGAGCCTGCTTCAGATTCTGTGTCTCCCTCTCTCTCTCTGCCCCTAACCCACTCTCACTCTCTCTCAAAAGTATATAAACCTTTAAAAATATTTATAATAGCACCAAAAACTCATGAAATATTTAGAGATAGATCAAATATATGCAAGGTTTATTCTTAAAACTATAAGACAGCAGGGAAAGAAATAAAAAGATGACCTAAATAAAATGGAGGGAAATACTGTGTTCATGGATTGGAAGATTATTGTTACAGATCAATTTGAGGAGAATTGATATCTTAAGTTCAACACAATTTCCCAATCCCAAAATTTTAGGTTTATTTTTATAGAAATTGAAATGCTGAGGCTACAATTTATAAGGAACAAAGTGACAGTAGCCAAAATAATTTTTGAAAAAAGAACAAAGGACTTAAAACATTTGATTTCAAGATTTACTGTAAGCTACAACCATCAGGATAGTTTGGAATTGACAAAAGGATAGACAAATACATCAGTGGAACAGAACAGAAAATAGACTCATACTTATACGTTCAATTTATTTTCTTTTTTTTTTAAATTTTTTTTTTAAACATTTATTTATTTTTGAGACAGAGAGAGACAGAGCATGAACGGGGGAGGGGCAGAGAGAGAGGGAGACACAGAACCGGAAGCAGGCTCCAGGCTCTGAGCCATCAGCCCATAGCCCGACGCAGGGCTCGAACTCACGGACTCACAGACCGTGAGATCGTGACCTGAGCTGAAGTCGGACACTTAACTGACTGAGCCACCCAGGCGCCCCCAATTTATTTTCAATAAAAGTTGAAAAGCAATTAAATGGAGAAAGTTTTTCTGGAAATATATTTACATAATTGGGCATTAATCCATGCCTTGAACCATATACAAAAGCTAACCTGAAATAGACTATCTACTAGTAAAAATCTAAAACCTATAAAACTTCTACAGGAAAACAGGAGAAAATCTTTGTGACCTTGGGTTTGGCAAAGATTTCCTAGGATACAAAAAGCATGAGCCACAAAGGAAAAATACTTGACAAATTGGACTTCATAAATATTAAATAGTCTTCTCTTTGAAAGACACTGTAAGAAAATGAAAAGACAGGCCACGGACTAAGATGATATTTACAAAACACATATCTGATAAAGGGTGCCTAGAATACACAAAGAACACTCATAACCCAGTAAGAATATGATCCAATTAAAATGATTTGAACAGGCATTTTTATCAAAGGAGCTATATAGACAGCAAATAAGCCTATGAACGGATGCCCAACACCATTAGGGAAATGCAAATTAAAACCATAGTGAGAAACCACTACAAACTTATACAATGACTACAGTTTTAGACAGCTAATCATTCTAGGAGCTGGTGAGGTTGCAGTTTAACTAGCCCTTTCATTCACTGCTGGTGGGAATATATGTATAATGGTGCAGACATTTTGGAAAACAATTGATCAGCTTGTTATAAAGTTAAACATGTACTTACCAGATGACCAGCAACCCTACTCCTAAGGTTTTTACCTATGAGAGATGATACTACATATCTATACCAAAGCCGATACCTGAACATTTATAACTTTATTCATAATTGTCAAACACTAGAAACAATACAGATATTCTTCTGTGAATGGATAAACTATGGTATAATCAGACAATGGAATACTTACTACCCAGTAATAAAAAGGAATCAACTACTGATAAATGCAAAAACAGTCATCTAAGTGAAAGAAGCCTCCAGGACTAGAGATATGGGTGAAGGATTTACTATGAAGAGGCATAAGAAACTTTCAAAATTTTCTATCTTTTGATTTTAGTGGTAGTTATAGGACATACATTTTTAATCAATGCATAGAACTGTACACCTAAAAAGTGTAAATTTTGGGGTGCCTGGGTGGCTCAGTTGATTAAGCGTCTGACTTTGGCTCAGGTCATGGTCTTGTGGTCAGTGGGTTCAAGCCCCACATAGGGCTCTGTGCTAACTTGCTCAGAGCCTGGAGCCTGTTTTTGGATTCTATGTCTCCCTCTCTCTTTGCCCCCCCCCCCCCCCCCCCCCCCGCTCACACACGCTCTCTCTCAAAAATAAACATTAAAAAAATTCAAAAAGTTTAAATTTTACTGTATGTAAATTTTACCTCAATAAATCTGACAAAGTTTTAAAAATTGGGTAAAGTATCATTAAATTATATTTTCCCTAGAATCCAAGTCCTCTGAATTACTTTCAATGGAGAGTTGATGTCAGAGTTTTTCCACACTTTGTCAGCCACTGGGTGACCAGGAGCCTTAGTAATATTTTTAAGAGTGCTCCAGTATTGTCTCTGGGATTTTTTCCCCAAGTTGCTGGTGTTCATTCTGTGTTTTGATGCTGACATTTTTTTTTTTTTTTTTATCTTACTGAAAGATGTCAACAAAAGGTTTGCAGAGAACAGACAGGTCTCATTTTTGGGGGCATCTTGGACCACTGCAATGCTTCTCCATTTTAGTCAACAAACCATTTAATGACAATTTGAATGAGGGCTAACATCTAAGTTTGTGCATGGGCAGGCAACAATGTCATGGCTGCCACCTGGATAACAGCAATTATAAGAATCTGTCAGCTTCAGAAGTATTAAAATGTGAAAAATGTTCATCTTCAAATTGGTAAGGCACATTATTACTGGAAAAAGTGTACATAGAGAAGTTGGACTCCAAAAGTCCTTTTGGTGGGAATGCAAACTGGTACGGCCACTCTGGAAAACAGTATAGAGGTTCCTCAAAAAATTAAAAATAGAACTACCCTACGGCCCCACAATTGCACTGTGAGGTATTTATCCAAGGGATACAGGAGTGGTGTTTCAAAGGGGCACATGCACCCCAATGTTTATAGCAGTGCTATCAATAATAGTCAAAGTATGGAAAAAGCCCAAGTGTCCATGGACTGATGAATGGATAAAGAAGATGTGGTTTATATATACAATGGAATACTACTTGGCAACGAGAAAGAATGAAATCTTGCCATTTGTAACAATATGAATGGAACTAGAATATATTATGCTAAGTGAAATAAGTCAGAAAAAGAAATCATATGACTTAACTCATATGTGGAATTTAAGATACAGATGAACATAAAGGAGGGGAAGCAAAAATAATATGAAAAAGAGGGAGACAAACCATAAGAGACTCTTAAATACAGAGAACGAAATGAGGTTTGCTGGTGGGGTGTTGGGTGGGGGGAAGGGCTAAAGGGGTGAGGGGCAGTAAGGAGGGCACTTGTTGGGATGAGCACTGGGTGTTATATGTAAGTGATGAATCACTATATTCCTAAAATCATTATTATGTTAACTAACTTGGATTTAAATTTAAAAAGAAAAAAAGTCTTTTCGAAAATCTTGTGGAAGACAGTGACATGATGGAATATTTTAAATTAATCTTTACTTTTTTTGCCCCAGAGAACCACACTCTGAGTTATATTATTGTGAACCACAATTACTTTAGGTAATGTGTATATAGGATACAAAATCCGAAATGCAAAACAGAATACAGTAAAAAGTAAGTTTCCCTCCAATGTCTGGCCCTCAGACACCAAGTTCCCCACCTAAGAGAGAACCATTATTAGGGCCCCTTATGTCAGAACTATTTGAGGAAGGTCACTCTGGCAACAAGGCAGAGCCAGGAGAAGTAGGAGGAACAAAATGTTGTCAACTAAAATCAAGGACAATAGTTGAGGGTCAATAGAGTCATGTATTGAGTACATACCTATGAAGGTATATCATTGAGTATTGTATTTAGCTACAAATATAAGCAATCTGAAAAACAGTGACCTAAGACAAAGGTTTATATTTTTCTAATATAAAACAAGATCTGGGGTGGGCATTTCAGGGCTGATTGTAGTTGTTCCATGTTATTAATGCTCAGGCCTCTTCCATATTTCTGTTCTAGTATCCTTGGAAGGTTGCTTCTATCTTCAAGGTTGCTTTAAAGTTGCAAAATGGCCAGTGCTGCTCCAGCCATCACATCCATATACCAAAGGAGAAGAAAAAAGGAAGGGCAAAAGTGCATATGCTTGCTTTTGCCCATATATTCTAATTCATATCGACTCTCTGCTCTTCTCCTGCTTGATCTACTCTGTTTCAGCAGGCTGGCTTATGTGGTCTACATCAGAGACCACCTTGTCCTTGGCTTCCTAAATGGGTCCAGCCAACAGGGATCCATGACAGGAGATAGAGTATGAGAAGAGAATGAGCTCAGGATATTTTCCTCTGACTCCATTCCTACAGTCACATCTGGCTGGCTGTATCTCTCTACCTTAAGGTCATTGTTTTCAGGGAAGTCTGCCCTACCTCTCTCCTTACCAGTTCAGAGATGATAGCAGCTCAGTTTATTCTAATCTCATACTCCTATGCTGTTCTTCATGATTTCCATACATTCTGCCAACACCTTTAGCAATAGTCCCGATCCATAGAAAACCTCCCCAAGTTATTCTAATTCCAGTGTACCATCTGTTTCTTTGTTGGGCCCCTGAATGATATAAATCACAGGTCAGCTGAGTTAGCCCCTTTTAAGAAGACTTCTTGAAAAGTTCACCCAACAATTTTTACTTACAATTAGAAATTAGATGGCCATAGTGACATAGGGAGGTAGGGATATACAGGAAGCTTACTGTTGGCTTGGGGGAGGGCAATAATTAGTAATGAAGAAGGAAGATTGGATACTGAGTGGGCAGCTAGAGGTCTCTGTCACAGGAGGAAATATAAGGAAAAATAAAGATGTCTTGTGAGAAACAATATTAATTTGTAACTAACCAGACTGAGGAGAGAAATATATCAACTGTCATTGGATTTCTAGGAATAGTCACATTTTAAATTTCATTGTCAAATTCATAAGCCTCTGCCTTTGAAGTTCCCAACTGCTGAAACTTTTATTTTTGTTTTGTTTTGTTTTGAAAGAGTGAACATGTGAGCTGGGGAGAGGGGCAGAGGGAGAATATGTTAGGCAGGTTCCATGATCAGTGCAGAGCCTGATTCCACGACTGTGGGATCATGACCTGAGCTGAAAACAAGAGTCTGGCACCCAAATGACTGAGCCAACCAGGCACCCCTGAAGGTTTTTGTTTTATTTTTATTATTTTAGTTTTTAAAATGTTTCTTTTTGAAACAGAGAGAGTGAGTTGGGGAGGGGGCAGAGAGAGAGAGGAGACATAGAATCCTAAGCAGGCTCCACATTGTTAGCACAGAGCCCAATGCAGGGCTCAAACTCAGACTGTGAGATCATGACCTGAGCCAAAGTCGAGAGTCAGATACTTAACCAACTGAGCCACCCAGGTGCCCCTAAGTATGTTTCCAACCCATGTCATAGAGTCCCTTGTAGAATTTGATTAAAAACAGAACTTTTTCTCTGAAAATATGTGCATAAATTATAAACACAATTATTCAACTCTTTTTTTTCTGTATGTAGATCCCATGCAACAAATTCTTTCTTGCTCTACCCCTCTCTATATATGCAGCTTAGTCATGTCCTACAGCTAAACTCCCTAAGTTTGAATCCTGGTTCCACTATGTGCCAGCTGTGTGTCCTTGTGCAAGTTAGCTGTTAGCTAGCCTCTTTGTTTCCTCCTCCATAAAGAGGGTGTGGTGGCCATGAAAATACACTTGGCAGACCTTCTAGTCCCTGGAGTATGACTGGCTGAGGGCCCCAGCTGCTGCACTTTGGAATCTATCATGGCATCTGTTATAAGGCCATATCTCTCATGGGCTTCCCTCTAGCAATGACTGAAAAATGGCAGGAACAGTAAGTGGATCCATTCCTGGGAGATTTGGGACTTCTTTGTCAGCCAGTATCAGCTCAAAGACACCCCCAACAGCTTTGCTAAACCTTACAAAGACTTCTGTGAAGTCTAAAACCCTTTGGCCCACCTTCCCTCTTTCTTTTTCACCCAAGGTTAGACTTGGACTATGGTTTAATGACTCTCCCAGCCTTTACCAGCTCTATCCCACCCCACCCCACCCCTATTTTGTTTTACACAGGCATTTTCTTAAAAGAATTCTTGCACATTTATTCTGGTCCTGGCATCTTCTTCTTGGTGGACACAAACTGGGCAGAACAGTACCTACCTCATCTAGTTGTTGAGAAGATGAATAAGTTAATTCATTTAATGTGTTTATAACAGTGCTTGACAAATAGTAATAACTCACTGCATTTTAGTTACTATGTTAAAGACAGACCACACCTTACATTTCTAGCAGTATAGCAAATTAGCTAAGTCCCAAAAACCTTCCATTATAAAATCCCATAAAAGTATTATGAAATATAGAAAATAGTCTTCTAAATGCATAGCTGAGCTTATAATAAAATAATATAAACCCTAGGGGCAAAAACGAAGGAATGTAAACACCAGATCAGTGGCCTTGAGTTCACACTACATCTGTCCCCAGAGGGCTTGATGAAGCTTTTGCATGTAAAGCTGAGAACTGTCAAAGAGCTACTAAACCTTCAGAAAAAGGATGGAAACTAAAAACAAAGTCAAACCATCAACAAAGAGGGATATCAAGGAAGCTTATCTGTCTTCGCTTGTATCTGGATAAGGGGGGAAAGATCTCCCAAGGCCCCTGCAATCCCTAACAGCAGAGTTTGGCATTTATATGACCCTCATGACTGAGAACTCCCAACCTGATAATATCTGTGACAAAATTAATACAAGTCCTCTCCAGAGGGACAAACCCTCAGGTAAGGATTCTCAGGGTGCCGTTCAATATAGCCCTAAGATAAACTCACTATCCAAAAATCACAGAACAAACAAGGAAATAATCCACCATGAGTTGCAATATGAAGAGAATTCTATTCAAAACAATTTAATACACTTATTTTAAACATATTTTATAATCTCTGGCTGTTAGATATATTAATAATAAAGGGACTTTTTAAAAGCATGAGGAAATATTGGGATTCTCGAAAGGAACCAAAAGTTTTAAAGACTCTCTTAGCTGAGGTTTTCTAGAAAGCAGTACCTGAGGCAAGGATTCGGGTGCTGATACTGTACTTTGTCCAGGAGATAAAGCCCACTGAGGTGAAGGCAAGAAATAAAAGAGGAAGCAGGGTCAAGAAACATGTGAAGCAATGTGATATAATGCAGCACAGGGCTGGCCACTGTTTTTTGAGAAGCCATGAAGAGACGGTCACTTGGCAGACACTTTGCTGTGTATCCTTGTGCAAGGACTTTTCTGGAGAGTTTCCAAAAAGAAACACCACCTCCGGTTGGAAGGAAAGATTTTATCTGACCAGCTCCTTCCTGTTTCCTATTTCCCATTGCTCAAATTCCTCTCCATGGAGAGCTAACCCACAAGTGTTGCATCATTCATTCATTCTTTTTTTTTTTTTTAAGATTATATTTTTAATTTTTTTTTCAACGTTTTTTATTTATTTTTGGGACAGAGAGAGACAGAGCATGAACGGGGGAGGGGCAGAGAGAGAGGGAGACACAGAATCGGAAACAGGCTCCAGGCTCCGAGCCATCAGCCCAGAACCTGACGCGGGGCTCGAACTCACAGACCGCGAGATCGTGACCTGGCTGAAGTCGGACGCTTAACCGACTGCGCCACCCAGGCGCCCCAAGATTATATTTTTACACGATCTCTACACCCAACGTGGGGTTCAAACTCACAACCGCAAGATCAAGAGTCACATGCTCCACTGACTGAACCAGCCAGGTGCACCAGAATTATTCATCCTTTGATGCCACTCAGGAAACTAGATCCTCTGTCTAGAAGTAGAGGGGCAACTTGGTGCAGATACCACTGGTATGTTCAGTGTGAGGTACATGTAATTCCAAGCCTCTGGCCAGACCAGGGAGTTTAGCAAAGGTAGCAGAATGCCTGTGCACTCCAGTGACTTACTGGTAGTTGGAAGAACTTTGAAAGCAAGTGAGGCAGTGCGACTCTAAGGTGGTGAACAAGGTTTGTGTCTGATGTGGAATGAGAAATAGAGTCATTGAAATTAAGAAACACTTCCCAACGGATACAGAGCATGCTAGATCCAGACGAAGCTAAAATTGTAGATTTTAGAAAGAGATAATCTAAAAAGTTACATGTCTGTGCTATATTCTGGATAAAGAAGCCAAAGAGATGGAGAAGGCAGGAAAGGGAGAGAGACCTGGAGGACAAAGTAAAAGGTCCGATTACTACCCAATAGGAATTTTGCAAGGTGCGATTAGAGAGAAGGAGCAAGGATTACGTTAAGAAGGTGAATCCTTGCATTCAGTTTCAATGTGAGATTTTTGATGTCTAAGGATAGCTTTTACATACAGAAAAGGTTATTTTCATTTATTTGGGTTTGATTTTTAAAACCTATTAAAATTGTAAATTTAAAAGCCTAGTTTGTCTAACCCCCTGAATTTAGCTTATACATTTTATTAAACTATTTTAAATCTGGTAAGCTTCATATAAAATAGAAGTACTTTTCATGGAAACTTGAACTTAAACTGGACAGAGTACTTAAGGGAATTTGATTTTGATTAATGTTAAATAAACTTGAGTTTAACAGACTGATTACCTTTAAATACTTTAAATAATATTTATAAATTTTATATGTTCATTTTCTTTGAGAACTTAGAATGCCTGCACTCAACAAACCCATGACCCACTAGGTTAATCTTTCCCACATTATTAAGCAACTCTTAATACATGTTCTCTTAACCACTCCACACTGTTTATAAATGGAGTCACTTCCTCTTATGCCATTCAACTTCAATCAAGCATTTAATTTGGAATCACAGGCCAATTTGTCATATACGTTAGTATGCCAGATTCAATTATAGTTTACAAGTATTTTAAATACCAGATTATTTTGTTGAAATGTAACACAAAATAATTAATGCCATGAGTTTGATATACTTTATAGTTTCTATATTTATAATTTCTGCACATTTCTGGAGTTATGAGACACAATCCACTAAGCTTTACAGTGACTTTAGATTCATGATGAGAATAATGGTCACCTGAGGTAAGCTGGAGTTACTTATTGGACAGACACATTTGGTACAGGGATGCCAAGCCTGGAGCTACCTATGCCCAGTGTGATTCTTCCTGCATCACAGATTGACATACTGAGTCCAGTTTTAGTAATCTTGAAATTAAAGGAGACCTTCAGTCTATATCCTTCAGGTTGGATTGTTACCTCATGTTTCAAATACACAATCATACAATATTTTTTGTAAACTTTCCATTTTAATTACCTGATTTTATCATCTAAATTCCAAGAACCTCCAACCAGGCTGCAGATGATTTTGTTCACTCATCTCGTTACTATCTAACTAAACTCTGTATTTTCATTTTTTTTCCTATGCCTTTGGGGCACAAGGTTTTGGTAGAGTCCAGGCATGTTCTGCTTATTTTATTTGGCTCTATGATCACAACAATCTCAAAAGGCATAAATAAAGTACATACAGATGTAGACACATTGAGGTGCAGAAGAACAACACAAAGAGAACATCTCAGAACAACCAGAGATTTCTGAGCCAATAGAATTCCTGTAAACATGGTGAATGTTCCTAAAACACATTGGACTTTCTGCAAGAAGTGTGGCAAGAATCAACCCCACAGTGACATGGTACAAGATTAGCAGGATTCTCCATATGTCCAGAGAAAGCAGCATTATGAAAGGAACAGAGTGGCTATGGTGGGCAGACTAAGGCCATTTTCCAGAAACAAGTGAAAGCCACAAAGAAAATTATGCTGAGGTTTGAATACATTAAGCCCAACTGCAGGTCTAAGATAATTCTGCTACTAAGAGATGCAAGGATTTTGAAATGAGAGGATTTAAGAAGAGAAAGGGTCAGGGCACCTGAATGGCTCAGTCCGTTGAGCGTCCAACTCTTAATTTTGGCTCAGGTCATGGTCGCTGGGTCATGTCATGGGATTGAGCACTGCATCAGGTTCTGCATTGAGGTGCTGAGCATGGAGCCTGCTTGAGATTCTCTCCCTCTGTCCTTCCCCTTCCCCACTTGCACACTTTCTCTCAAAAACTAAAACACAAAACAAAACAAAACAAAACAAAAAAAAGAAGGGCAAGAGGTCAGGCCTAAGCTCTTTTTTATTGTGAAGATAAAAAAAAAATCTTGAGATTATGTTAAAAAAGCAATGGAAAAATAACATTACTAAAGTAGAATGATAGGTTTCTAATCAACATCACTTGAATATTATCTTTGCTCAAAGTAATAATGCTGAAAGTAATAATGAACCTATAATTTTATACGAGTCTGAATTTTATTCAGAAATGGGGAAATCAAAGTCATTTTTAGAAAGAAAAAACTAAATTCAATTATGGAAAAACATTGCTGAACTACTCTGTGAAATCTCTTGCCATTTGCTATCTAAAACTCAGGAATAAAAAAGATTTGCATAACAGTATACTTTTCAATCTCAATATCCAAATTTATTATCCAAATCTAGGAACCAAAAGATTCAGATGGTGAAGAAAATTTATACTAAAGGAAGAAGAAATTAATCCACAAAGAAGTGAGGCTCAAGAACAAATGATGGTTGAGGAAATTGATAAACATATGGGTAAATTGAAGTAATCATTGGTTGTATAAAGTAATAATTATTTTTAGAGGTATACAAAAGTGTAACTAGAATATATACTGAGAATATGTAAAGTAGGCTAGATGATGGGAATGGAAAAGTTCAAGGTTGCTGCAGAGAGCAGGAGTTTAGGAATACTGATTGATATTCCACCCATATCCTCTCTGCCTACCCAAGTTCATGGATAGCTGTTGGAGACCGTTTTTAAGCACATCTCTTTTCTATGCCTGATGTCTTTATCCTGCACCACAGACCTTTCTCTGACTTAAGCAGGTATTAATCTGGAAGTTCAGAGATAACTTTCAACCAGTGAGGGAGTCGGTAGATAAATTTTTATCTCCTAGCAGGATAATTCTAAGTTTCATTTGGTTGTTCAGAGGGTTTGAGCTCCTCTTACCCACAAAAATAACCTTTTTGCGAGTATTTTCCCCATACTGTCTTTTCTCTTTTCCTGCCTCACTTTCCATTCCCTCTTTTGTCTTCCTCATGTCACTTCCCAAATGCTTGTAGCCCAAGTTCTGTTCTCAAGGGTAACTTTTAGGAGAATCCAACCTAAGATGTTGGTTAGCTTTAGAATGTATGCTTGTTACATTTTAAGAGAGATTACAGAAATGATACAAATAGAATGTGTAACTTCCAAACAAATGTAGGTGAAAAAAAGGAAATTTAAAAACACTTTTAATAAGTTGATAAAGATAGAAAAGGGATGGGGGTGGGGAGAGAAACAGGATATAAAAGAGAAAATATCATTTCTTAGAATCTAAGCTGACATAACCTGTAAAATACACCTAGGTTTTACATGCTGCTAAGAAATAAAAAAAGCTGCTAATTACAACATCAATTGAGAGTATTCTAATTTCAAAAATGTTAAAATATGGGGAAAATGTGTGTTTTATAATTGATGAAATCTGGTAGTGCAAAACTACCACAAGATGAAAGGGCTAAAACCATTTAAAAGATCGTATTGTCTAATTAGATATTTTTAAAAATTAGCTGTAGGCAGTTGATAAGAGACCTACTTCAGGAATAAAGAATACAAAGGTCACACCAAAAATAACTGAAAAAGATAATACCAGGAAAATACTAGCCAAAACAAAGCTGGTATAGGTATCTCAAAATGAGACAAAGACTATATCTCTAAAAAACGCCCTTTGCTTTGAGGGTCACTTTATAATGATCAAATTTCAATTCATGAAGAAGATAGTATGTTCCCAAATATTATATACCTGAAACATAGGTTCAAAATATGCAATGCAAAAAATCTAGAGAACTACAAGGAAAAATATCATCTACAATAGAAGGGGATTTTTCATATAACATAGTTTTGACAGATTAAGAAAAGTTAATAAATGTTCAGAAGATGTTAAAAATGTAACAACTGTGATATAATGAGCATATATTGAGCCCTATCCCCCAAATTAATAAACATTTTACTCAAACTCAAATGGAACATTTATGAAAATTAGTCACATATTAGGCCACAAATCTCCAAAAGCTAAAAGAATCAATATCATATAGATTACATTATCTGACTATAGTACAATTAGGTTAGAAAGGAATAACAAAAAGACTATATAAAAATATTTGGAAGCTTAAAAACCATGCTGTGAAGCAGTCTGGGCCAAAGACAATATTTTAAGGGGGGTTAGGAAATATTTCAGCTGAATAATAATGAAAATCTACATATCAAAACTCACGGGGTACAGCTAAAGCAGTACCTTTAGAGGAACTTAGTCTCATATTCTTAAAGAAGTCTGACAATTTGAGTTAATCATCCAACTCAAGAAATTAGAGAACAGAGTCCATAGTAATTAAATGGGGGTTAATAAAGATAAGACCAGCAATTAGTTATGCTAGATTGAATTATTGGTTTCTGTTGTTCATTCTCTTATACTAGGATTATATATCCACACCCTTTACACACAATGGGAGAATACTACAACATTACCAGGCAGAATATACTTCCTTGCCCCCATTGAAAAGGGGCTTCACCATCAATTTGCTTTAGCCAAAGGAATGTTAGTAAATTTGACACAACATTTCCCCCTATTCTTAAACATGTTTGCCCAACTTAGTTTTATTTCTTGTATGCCTGCAATTCACCATGAGAAGAACATGCCCAGGCAGCTTCTGGTCCAAGGAGAAGACTTGAATAGAACCTGCAACTTGGAGACTGAATTGCAGTCTAGTCCAGGTTTGTGCAGCTGACTCACACACTCTTTAGTAAGAAATAGATGCTTGTTTTTTAAAAGCTGAGTTTTATGTGTTATGAAGGACTATTGCAGCAATAAGTAATTCACTTATAAAACAAAAGATACAGCAGAGCATTATCAAACCTAAAATATGATCTTCTGAAAAGACAACTATCCCAAGCTTTTGCCAAACATAATGGAAGGTTGAGGGTGGGGGACGAGATGGGGACAGGGGGAAAGAGAGGAAGGAACAAATGATCAAAATGATGAATAGAAAAGGAAATGTAACCACAGATATATCAGAGAAGTTTGAAATGAAAGAATACCATGAACAATTTTATGCCAACAAGTTTGAAGACTTAGACAACGCCCTAGAAAAGCAATTCGTCCATATCAACTAAAAGAAAACATAATACCTGAAGCTAACGTAACACTGTATGTTAACTAACTTGGATAGGGGGAAGAGTATGGGGACAGAGGGGGGAAAGAGAGGAAGAAACAAAGAAAAGAGTGAGAGGGAGAGAAGAGGGGCAAGAGAGGGGGAAGGAGGGAGAGAAAGGGAAGGAAGAATAGAAAATCTGAATAGACTTATAACTACTCTCTAAATGAACCAGTAATTTAGACTTCTGATGGAGTAGATGATGGGGTAAATACATTTTCCCCTATTCTTAAAATACAACTAAAACCCCTGAACATTAAATATAAAGCAAACGTAAGACTCTGAAAGGTGAAAGAGAAGGAGTGCATGTGTGTATTTGTGTGTGTGTGCACGCATCTCTCACAGATTTGAAGCTAAATACTCTAGAAACCAAAAAACCAATGGGTACAGACAAAAAGAAAAAGAGTCCCAATATCATGCCTTCTGTAGCCACAGAACCAGGAAAGGGGCAGCCTAGCAAGAAGAACTTTTAGTCAATAATCACTCTACCCCAGCCAAACATTACAGGAAAAAACTGTGGCCTCACCACACCCATGCTAGCAAAACCTGAATAGGGAATCTTTCCAGGCATAAAAAATCCCCCTCCCTACCATATTGTTGTCAGGAGAGGCTTAGTGGAGAGTTGGGGCTTTCAACACTGCTCAATAGTAATGAAGCCACCCTTTACCATGGGGTCAGTGGAGACCATTTGGGAAACACCCATAAAGCAATCAGGGAGGGGCGTCTAGGTGGCTCAGTCGGTTGGGCGTCCGACTTCAGCTCAGGTCATGATCTCATAGTTTGTGAGTTTGAGCCCCACGTCAGGCTCTGTGCTGACAGCTCAAAGCCTGAAGCCTGCTTCGGATTCTATGTCTCCCTCTCTCTCTGCCCCTCCCCCACTCACACTCTGTCTCTCACAAATAAACATTAAAAAAAAAAAAAAGCAATCAGGGAGACCTGATAGGGAGCCAGAACTCCCATCTCTGCCTAACAGTACAAGGAACCCTCTCTCTCAAGTGTTAATGGAGGCCAAAAGGGAAACCTGGACTTCTACCCCCACCTGGCAGTAAAAAGATGGCATTCCCCTTCCCCTACAAGAGCATTTTCAGAGGGAAACCAGCTAGAACAGAAGGTCTGAACAAGATCCAGATTCTGACCCAAAACCCAGTATGTCAAAGTTACAGTAAAAAATCACTCATATCAAGAACCAAGATCTCAAACTGAATGAAAAAAGACAATAAATGTGATGCCAGAATGACAGAGTTGTTCGAGTTCTTGACAATCTTAAAGTAGTCATTGTAAAGATGAATCATCAAAAACAAAAAGAAAAACAAAACAACCCGGTTAAAAAATGTACAAAAGGCTTGAATAGACATTTCTCCAAAGAAGATATATGAATGGCCAAAAGCACGTGAAAAAGATGCTCCACATCACTAATCATTAGAGAAATGTAAATCAAAACCACAATGAGATATCACCTCAAACCCACTAGGATGGTTACTATAAAAAAAAAAAAAAAAACACATAAAAAAAAAACCAAGTTGCAAGGTGTGAAAATATTAGGATCCTTGTGCACTGTTGACAGAAACACAAAACAGTACAACTGCTATTGAAAACATTATGGTGGTTCTTCAAAAAAAAATTAAAGATAGAATTACCATATGATCCAGCAATTCTACTTTTGGATACATGTTTCAAAGAATTGAAAGCAGGATCTCAAAGATATATTTGTACACCCAGGTTTATAGCAGCATTATTCATAACTGCCAAGAAGTGTAAGCAACCCAAGTGTTCATTGACAGATGAATGGATAAGCAAAAGGTGATAAACACACACAACAGAATATTATCCAGCCTTAAAAAGGAAGGAAATTCTGACACACGCTCTAACAGATGAAACTTGTGGACATTATGCTATGTCAAATCAGCCAGTAACAACAACAAAACAAGTTCTATATGCTTCCACTTATATGAGGTATCTAGAATTGTCAAAATCATAGACGCAGAAATTAGAATGGTGGTTGCCTGGAACTAGGGGAGGGGGTAAGGGAGAGTTAGTCCTTAATGAGTAGAAAACTTCAGTTTCGCAAGATAAAAAGTGTTCTGGAGATGAATGGTAGTGATATTTGTATAAAAATATGAATGTACTTATTATTACTGAACTGTACACTTAAAAATAGTTAACATGGGGGCGCCTGGGTGGCTCAGTCGTTAAGCATCTGACTTTGGCTCAGGTCATGATCGCACAGCTTGTGAGTTCGAGCCCCTGTGTTGACATCAAGCTCTATGCTGACAGCTCAGAGCCTGGAGCCTGCTATGGATTCTGTGTCCCTCTCGCTCAGCCCCTCACCTGCTCATGCTCTAAGAATAAGTAAAACATTAAAAAATAAAAAAATGTTAACATGGTGTATTTTATGCTTTATGTACTTTACCAAAATGAAAAATGAGAAAAGCCAGAAGAAGAAAAAAGGGTCAATGAACAATCATGAATATCTCTGAAACAAATGGAAAAAGTTTTGGCAAAGAAATAGAAGATACAAAGAAAAATCAAATGGAAATTTTAGAACTGAAAAATAAAGAAGTTAAATAAAAAATTCAAGAAGTGGGCCTGAGAGCAAAATAGGGGAAGGGGGGATTAAGGAAAAAATCATGAACTTTAAGGTAGAATAATAAAATTATGCAATCTGAACAGAGAATAGACTGAAACTAATGAACAGTGCCTCAGACTTGTGGGACTATGCAAAAAAAAAAAAAAGTTTATATATATATATATATATATATATATATATATATATATATATATATTATATATATATATATATATAAAACATTTCTATCACTGGTGTCCCAAAAGGAGAGGATAAAATGAAGCTAGAAACATGTGAAAAAATATTGGCTGAAAAAATCTCCAAATTTGGCAAAAGACATAAAGCTACAGATTCAAAAAATTGAGCAAACTTAAACAGACAAACCCAAATGGACAGAAATCCACACCAAGACAACTAAAAGAAAACTAAAGACAAGAAAAACTAAAGAGAAAGAAAAAAAAAAAAAAACTTTGAAAGCAGCAAGAGAGAAAGATACTTACCTATAGGGGAAGAACAATTTGAATGATACATTCTCATTAACAACTATGGAAGCCAGCAGGAAGTAGCACAATATTTTTCAAGTATAAAAAAAACAAACAGTTAATAGGAATCCTATATCCAGCAAAAATATTTTTCAGGAGGGGAAATCAAGACATCCTTAAATGAAGGAAATTAAGTTTGTCATCAAACAGATCTACCCAAAAGAAAGCTAAAGGGAGTTTTCTAAACAGAAAGCAAATGGTAAAAGAACTATTGGAGCATCAGGAAGGAGGAAAAAATAAAAATGTGAATAAATATAATACATTCTCCCTCGATTTTTCTAAATTATTTGAAGTAAAAATTACAACATTGTTTGATAGAGTTCTAAATGTATATAGAAAAAATATTTAAGACAATTTGTTATAGGGGCGACTGGGTGGCTCTGTTGGTTAAGCATCCAACTTCGGCTCAGGTCATGATCTCATGGTTCATGGGTTCAAGCCCCACATCAGGCTCTGTGCTGACAGCTCAGAGCCTGGAGCCTACTTCAGATTCCATGTCTCCCTCTCTCTCTGCCTCTCCTCTGCTCATGTTCTCTTGCTCTCTCAAAAATAAATAGACATTAAAAATTTTTTTAATAAAAAAAGATAGTTATAAATGGGGAAGATTAAAGGATATAAAAGATGCTAAGGTTTTCATATTTTTTATGAACACTCTCAGAAAAATAGGAAACAAAAGGAACATTCTCAACCTCAACAATATCTATGGGGAAAAAAAACCAAACCAATAGCTAAGGTTTTTATTGGTGAAAGAGTGATTTTTTCTGCACGATCAAAACCAAGGCAAAATGTCCTCTCCCACTACTCTTATTTAGTATAGTGTTTATAGTTCTAGTCAGTGAAATAAAGAAAAGGAAATCAAATGCATATAGATATGAAAGGAAGAAATAAAACTGTTCCTGTTTATATATGACGTGATGGTCTATGTAGAAAATACTAAGGAATCTAAAAGAAAAACTCCTGGAATAAGTGAGTTTAGCAATGTTATATAAGACAAACATGAAAAATTCAATTGTATTTCTGCATAATAGCGAGGAACATGTGATAAGAATTAAAAAAATCATTGCTTCAAAAGGTGAAATAGCCATTAATCTAACAAACCATGTATAGGACTTGTTTGCTGAAAATTAAGAAAACAGTGATGAAAACAAAAATCAAAGGAGATTTGAGTAAATGGAGGGATATACTATGTTCATGGATTGGAAGTAAGGATGCCAATATTAAAGAGAAAGAGAGCCTCTCCATCTTTTATACCCTTAGATAACTGACAGCAAAATCCACTCCATATAGTTTGATCATGTCTCTATCCCCAAGACAAAGTAATATTAGAAACTCCTGTAATGTTCTCTAACAACACTGGACTTGGAACCTCAGTCCAGGGATGAACTTTGGCTTTCACCTGTGATTATTTGTAGGCTTTGCTGACTGCATGAGATAAAGACATGCCTTCTGATCCTTTAGGCTATTTTCTGTGTGTGTATTCCAGGAATTGCCTATAGGAAATCATAAGCAAACCTTTCAAGAACAGTTGAGAGGCAGATAACTTATTCATCAATAGTTAAGTATACTAAGTATACAGTCTAGAAAAAGTTAAACCCAACCAACAATACTAAACAGACCACTTACCATCTGACTTAGCCTAAAATTTTTGCACTTAGAAAAAAAAAAATAGAAGTCACTGTTAACCTAAGAATGATAGATGAGTTGTAACTAAAGGTTCTGTTCTTAAACTTTTTCTCAAATAAGAGGGATTTTTTTTTTATCTAGAGGGTCCTTTAAATACTTAAAATCTTAAAATGATTTAAAGTCATCCATGTGTATAGCCCAAGCAATATAGAGTGACATAAAACAAATTAAAATCCGCCCCCCTTGTTTCCCAAAGAGAACACTTAAACTTCTGATATTACCTCTGATACTTGCCTATAAGTCATTTTAAGTAATAAAGTATTGCTGGCTGCTCACATTTAGACATACTTATGTTATGAAAGGTGAGAAAATGAGTGAGCTTACACTTCTTTCTACTTCCCTTCTCCCCTCCCCCCACCTTTGACTTGCTATGATCCTTTTCACTTTGTCAAGTTTCACAACATTTTTGTTCTGTCCTTTAATTAAAATTACTCCTTCTGTGCTCTGACTGGGATTCAGTTTTCAGAAATCAATTTATTTATATAATTATGGTCACTTAGATTTTATTTGTAGCAGAATCCCACATAGTGTATTAAGCCCTTAGTAAAAGGGAAGCGCAATGCTTTATCATCTGGATTACTGAAAGGATACTGGACCAGGCACTGAGGTTACATGGCTTTCTTTTCATAATTACCCAGCTCAGCTTCCTTTGCTGGTTCTGGGATGTACTCAGCTCCTACTATTTCTCATATTTTACTTCTTTTTGGATTCCTTTTTGTAAAGTATATCCTTCATTTTTAACATACAGGGTGAGTGGGTGGCAAGCTTTTGTAATCCTTGCTCATTCGGAACATACCTACGGCTGCTGTGTGTGTGTGTGTGTGTGCGCGCACTCCTTGCATTTCTGATTGTAAAGAGTGGCACTGAGTTGCAGCCCCTGCTGCAGCCTCTGAGATCCATCGCAAGTTCATGGTGTATCTTCTCAGAGGCTGCCTCTAGACAAAGATGAACAGGGAGACCAGGGACTCTGCTTGGGCTTGAGGACTTCCTCAAAGCTCTTTGAACTCTTCTAAATTTGAATTGAAGTCTAAGACACTCCCATCTACCCTTTCTTCCCTCCCTCTTTCCTTTATCTGGAGTCAGATTAGCCTCACCCACCCTCTCAGTCTCTCTGGTCTCTTACAAGTATTTGCCCTAATACATCTCTTGTACACACAATACCATTTTGTCATGTTTCTCACAGGGCCTGGACTTGCACTCTATTTTTCCTCACATTTGATTTGGTATTTTGCATCTAGAATTCTATACCCGGTCATTTTCTTTCTGATTTTTGAGGGCATTGAGCTCCATTGTATGTTAGCATCCAGAATTGCTGACAAAGTCTTATGTTTTTTTTTTTTAAATTCTTGCTCTTTATAAAAAATTTTTTTTTTCATCCCTGAAAGCTTTTGAAATTCTCTCTTCATCCTTGAGATACAGAAATGTCACTAGTACATACCTAGGTATGTGTATTTTTAGAATTTTTTCCTGCTTAATACTTGATGGGCTCTTTCAATGTAAAGACATTCTTAGATATTATTTTCTTAGTTATTTCCTTTTCTCTTGTCTTACCCTCAGTTTCTCTGTTTTTCTGAGACTCCTATTAAAACTCTTACCTCAGTTTTAAACTCCTGAGAACTGTGTGTTTTGGAGAAAGATCTAAGTTATTACTAATTTGTGTGTGTGTGTGTGTGTGTGTGTGTGTGTGTGGTGGTTGGTTGTAGGAATATGAGAAGCCCAGGCCAAGGTGTAGAACCAGAACAGGATTTTCCTGAGGGGGAGAATCCCTAAGAGAACCACAGGAAAGCAGATGCCAGGCCAGGTGTGTGTAACTTTGGGTTCTCACCAGGTAAGACTGTGAAGTTGAAAACACACTAAAGCCCTTTGTGGTTATAGGTTATTTGTTTCAGAAAAAAATTACCTTTTATAAGTGTACAGAGATGAGAAAATGTAATTGTGCAATGAGGGAAATTCACTGTATTTGAAACCCACCATGCCCACCCCTTTTCAGGACCTAGTGAGCTGGAGATTTATTTTGAGAGATGTTCTAGAAAACATTGAAAGTGATGATGATTGAATTCACATCTGAAGACTTCATGGTGAAATTCAGGTGTAGGAATTAACTTGGCTGGTGGTCAAGAAAGTACATGGTAGAGTTTGGGGGAGGATTATTTTCCCCTTATGTAATGGGGCATTCATGCGCAGCAGGAGATAAGGCTGAGATGGAGGACTGGGGGGTCAGACTGCAGCAGAGCCTTACCTGAACACCCCGTATTAAATGTGGACTTTCTTCTGAAGGACCCTCTAAAGGTTTCTGAACAGAGGAATTTTTAGGAATTTTAAGGATGC
Organism: Panthera leo; assembly: GCF_018350215.1. Classification (NCBI taxonomy): domain Eukaryota; kingdom Metazoa; phylum Chordata; class Mammalia; order Carnivora; family Felidae; genus Panthera; species Panthera leo. The sequence goes on from NC_056683.1 coordinate 38,127,020, forward strand.
TGGTGTAGAAGGTAAATTTAGAGCGAGGAATATAGGAGACTGCCCACATTTGAGGTAGACCAGTATTTCTTTTTCCAAGGCTGGGACTGAGCAGCTGGTTGAGGACAATGGGGTACTCTGTCCAGGATTTTACTAAAGAGGGAGACTGAGAATCAAGGATCAAGGTAGCAAATGGGGAAGGCCAAGAGAAAAAAAAAAACTAGGAAAACACCAATATGTTCTTCTGACAGAAAAGGGGAAAGAAGTGAAGGAAACTGGGTGATCTTCTTCCTTTCTAATGAAGGAACAGACTGTCTGCAGGATGTGAAGGGTTGAGTATGGGCAAAGTGGAAGGAATTTGTGGCCTGGTCAAGAACACTACCCAGTGAAGAGTAAGGGGAGAACTCATGAGGGTTATGGCCTACTTGAAGAAGGAAAATCCCAATATGTGGGACAAGCAATCTCCCTGGCTCTGTGAGTTGATATATGATCTATATGTGGCTGGCAAGTGGGTGTACAGAAAATTAGTTTTCCTTTCTGACATGCTTCTTCTTTGCTTCCAGGACATTGGGTTCATCTGATTTTCTTTCTACTTCTCTGGCTACCTCTCTCATCTCCTTAGTTGGTTCTTCCACTCTTCCAGCCCTCTAAATATCAGGGTATCTCTAGGGCTCAGTCCTTGGATCTCTTCTCTATGTACACCCACTCCTTAGATGATCTCACCCAGCATCTTGGCTTTAAACATTGGTAATCTGATGATTTCATATTTATAATGTCTGTCAAACTGCCTACTTAATATCTTTACTTGGATATCTAATAGACATCTCAAACATGTAAAAAGAACTTTTCATTCCCTCTTCACCCTCTGCCAACCCACATTCTCCTGTAATTCCCTATCTCATTCAATGACAACTCTTTTCACCTGGAGTCATCTCCAAGTCTGTCTTGTTACCATTTCCTAATGAGTCATGTCCAGCCCGCCAGTGAATCTTGTCAGTTCTACCTATGAATCTATTTCCTGCACCTGAGTACTTATCATTTCTAATTAGTGCCACCATCCTGGTATAAACCACCAATGCTTTTCCCCAGGATTCCTGCAATAGCACCTGGCTAGCTCTGTTCTTCTCCATCGATTCTGTCACTGTCCTACTCAAACATTCCCTCAATGGTTTCCTATCACATTTAGAATAGAAGTCCAACATGACCTCCAAAGCCTTATCTGAGCTGGCCCCTGGCTTCTACTTCCTACCACTCTTCCTATCAATCATCTCAACCAGCCACGAACATTTTGTTGTCTCTTGCGCACACTCTTCATGTTTCCCACCTCAGGGCCTCTTTGAGGAATGTTCTTATCCAAGATAATGTCCTGGCTCCTCACTGTCACTTCATTCAGGTCAAAGAGTTTCCCTGACCACCCTTATTACCGTGTGTATGTGTGTGTGTGTAGCCCTTATCACTATATGACATTATACATTTACTTTTTATTATATAGTTATTCCTTATGTGAAAATAAAACTAAAAACTAAGCCCCATGAGGAATTGTGTTCCTTACTAATATATCCTCAAAATCTAGGAAACTGTCTAGAAAAGTTTCTGGCCCCAGGTAGGTGGTTAATGACCTTAATGAGCATTTATTCAAAAGATAGAGGAAGATTCTCTCTCTCTCTCTCCCCTCCCCCTCTCAAAATAAATGAATTGATTTTAACAAATGGGGCACCGGTGTGGCTCAGCTGGTTAAGCATCCAACTCTTGATTTCAGCTCAGATCATTAGCTCACAGTTTGTGAGTTTGAGCCCCGCATCGAGCTCCATGCAGGCAGTGTGGAGCCTGCTTGAGATTCTGTCTCAAAATAAACTTAAAAAAAAAAAAGATGGAAGGAAGCAAGAGTTGTATCAAAACTAGAAACTAGCAGAGTAATCAAAAGCCAAGGGTACTAGGGATTTGAGGGTGTTGGTGAGAATGGATCCCAAGGCAGATACAGCGGTAAAAGGGGTCTGGAGGTTGGGTAAATTGTGGGGGTGGTTAGACGTTAATGAGTGGGTGCATTGGGAAGACTGGAAGAAAGATGCTCTAGTCAAAAAAGGGATGCTGGAGTTGGATATTCTGGAAAAACAAATCATGACTATATTGAATAATTATGAAATCTTTAAGAATAGGAGCTGTATTTTACTCATTTTTATCTTATGGTCTCAGTACAAAGTTTAGTATATACCAGGCACTGAATCCATTGGTGAATGAGGGGACCCAATTTCCAGACTCTGAAAATGCACACTTTTATTCTGGTTCCTTGTATTGTCCAAATTGTACAATGAGAATATTTTTATGCCATGTTTGTCTTACGATAACTAATTCCTTCATTGCCATGTGGGCTCTTCCCTTCTTACAGCAACTTGGGGCAATGCAAATCAGGCCATTTGAGTTAGAGGCAGAAAAACTTGTCTGATGTTGCTCAGAAACTGGTGTCAGAATCAAGACTCAGCTACCTTATTGGCAGTGAGCTTCCCCGTATTCTGTTTCCAACACTGTAGGATTTCAGACTCACATTAGTTTTAAATGCATCTGAAGGACTTCCTTTTTTTGAATTTGTCCTTCCAACTTCTGATGTTTTAGTCCACCTCTCCTCTCAACTACCAAATAGCTTCCTCCTTTATTGTTCCTATGGTCTTGCATATTGTATCCAGATTAATTTTTAGGTATTTCTCCATAACCATGACATTCTCTGCTAAATTGTAGATTCCTTGCATGCCAACACATGCCCTGCCATACAGTAGGGATGCAATGAGAGTTTGCTAAATGGAATTGAACAGTATTCAACACCAGGATGGCAATTCAAGAGAAGAGCTAAAGCCAGGCCTTCTGTTCCATGTACCTGAGCCATTTGCCTCCTCTCAGGACAGTTCAAGTTCCACCTCTGGAAAGTCTTTCAGCCTTCCCTCTCCTCCCTCCAGATTCTTTCCCACGTGATGAAGACAGGCCCAGCTTCAAAGAGTAGTAGGATAGAATCTTGAGCTGACATAAGAGAATAAACAATCCTTGGAATTTACTCTGACAACAGCAACCTTGCAAAACACACTACCAAAAATAGATACAAAACAAAAACACCCTTTCCCTCTGTTTCACCCTTGGCAGAGTTGAATAGAGACCAAGTCAGTAAACAATTTTAATTCTACATTACATGAAAGAAATGGGAGTCCTACTAAAAGATACGAAATGACCAGAAAATGTGGACACTTTCTACTTTTCTTTTCATGGAATTTTGATTATATCCTCTTTATCTCTTTCTCCCTTCTGTCAACTCCTCTCTCCCCTCCTCCTTCAACTGGGATCCAGGTTGAAATAGAGGTTGTTCAAGGAATTTCTTAATTCTAGAAATCCATAAATAATGGCTCCAGGAGTCCATATCAGTGAGGAACAGAGCCACTAAGGCATGGCCCTCCAGTTGTTCTCCTACTCAGTCTCTAACCTTGTTCCAATTTAAGTTTTGGGAAATGAAAAAAATCACAACTTACTTTGGTGGAACTGTGCCCCGGGTTGCTAACAGAGGTATTGCTATTCTGGTCCCAGTGTTGAAAAGAAGGGAGAAGTTGGGGTACAGAAACAAATAGAACTGGAAATAAGCATAGTTTTCTCCATTAGGACTGTTTTGCCAAAATTCTGGCTGTAGAGCAGGAACATTGTCTTCTGAGGTCTTTAGAACATTGGTTGTACAGAGTTCCACTGATGACAACAGCTGTGGTGGGGAGACAAGGGAAGGGGGTGTTGTCCTGGTAATAGCCACTTTGGCATAGCCATATCCCTGACAATGGCACTAGTAGCCCAGTTGTTAGGGGACATCTGGTGATGGTGTTCTTTTCAGCATAGATACCAGTGCCCCCAAGATCTCATATGGCTTTTGTATCTCATTAAACATAGGGCAGGATAGGCTATTCATGAATGAACTGCAAAGGACACATCAGCCAAGTAAGTGAGAATAGAGTTTTATTTCTTTTCTTTCTTTCTTTCTTTCTTTCTTTCTTTCTTTCTTTCTTTCTTTTTTTTTTTTTTTAAGCAAACATGGTAGATATTACAATCATCAAGACGACAGGAGTTGTCGACTGGCATTGACAATTTCCAAAATCTTTGGGAAGAATATGAGAGGGCTGGAAGTCATTCAAGACAGACAGTGAGGGATCCAGGGAAGTGCCATTATTTGACAGTGTTGCCATTCTATGTTTCTCAGTGCTGTTTTTAAGGAAGTTCTACACAGCCTGGTGAGTATAGCTTGCAGGGTGTAAGGCCATATTCCCATGAAGGCAGTTGTGTTCATGTGCATGGTAGTAGAAAGACCAGGGGCAAAGAGCCTGAATTTGAGAGAGACAATCCCTGAGGGACCAGGAAGAGAGGATGGGGTGCTCTGCCTCCAGGGTTGAGGAGTTACACTAGCAGTAGGGGGTGATCCTGTGAGAAGATTTCCAAAGGTGCCCACTAGATGGCGGTGCCAGTCAGCACATGAGTCTACAAAGGTTTCTCAGATCAGAGCCTGGGCTGAATGGAGAATGTCATTTCACAGATGAGAAGATGGAGGATCAGAGAGGCAGGGCAACTTGGTCCAAGAACACTAACAACTAGCATTGTTCCATTCTCCTTGTCTCACGCTTCTAGGAACAATGCAGTGATTACCTCAGGTTCTGCTTCTGGGCTTTTTCGTTTGTTTTTAATATCTAACCTCTACTCTTTATTTACCACCTAACAAAAGAAATGCTTTGAATAAGCGAGGTTGGGGGTCTTGGATGGCAGCTACACTGTGGCTCCTCCTGGCCTGTGGAATAAAGTTCAAGTGCTATAGCCTGGCTTGTAAGATATTCCCCCTACTACAGAACCTCCTCACTTTTACTACAATGTCTATGTTACTTGAAGCTCCTTAAAATCTGCATAGAACTTTTTGTGTTCTGAAACCTACGCCTTTAACAGCTGTTGAATTGCTTCTTTGGGAAGCATCTCCTGGCCCACTTAGGAGATCTGATCACTGTTGACTTTGTGCTTTTACTTTACCTAATCTGTAGTGTTATGCTTATAGGCTGGAGGTCATATAATGGCCAGGAACCCAGAAATGTTCCCACATCCTCCCCCAGTAATCCCCTACTAAATCAGTCAGGACTTAATTGGATTTCTGTCACAACCAAGAAAGTTCTAACCTAGACAAAAAAAAAAAAAAAAAAAAAAAGAAATATTGGATTCACAAAGGGTGCAGGTGTAGCTTGGGAAGATTGGGAGAAGTGTTTACATTCTCTCTCTAGAATATTCTTGCTTTCTGTTGCTTTAAATGTCAAATTTGTTCTTTTCTGTGGAAGACTTTCTCCCACTGGTGGAGGACATGGATCCTAACTGCTTTATGCTATCTCTTGCCAACCTCACTACCAGAAAGGAAAATGCTCTTCTCAACCAAGGTTCAGTTAAACAAGGAATGATGCTTGCAAAAATGAGCATACGATCAAAGCAGGGCCAATCATTACTGTCATCAAGGGATCAGAAGCCCTGATTGGTCCTTCTTGGGTCATGTGCCCACCCTTGGTTTATGACTGACAGCCTCCTGCTCCATCAGCATGATTGGGGCAAGAATAAACTGAAAGTGGCTTTATTACCAGCCAGGTCAGTGACATGTAGCCCTCAACACAGAGGTCTGAATTACGCACAAGGCTTGAGTTTGAGATTAAAGCAGGGCTTGCTACCTATCCCCTAAACTCAGAAGTCATATATCAGTAGTCACCATGCTTAGGAAAAGGGAGGGAGGTATTTGGTGAAGTCACCCACACAATAAAGACCATGAAGATTGCTGGAATCTTTTCTCATTCCAGAGGACAGAATCTAGAACCTGCAGGAATCCTAGCTGTGCCCCAAATAGTAAATGAGATCCAATCAAAATCTCAGCAATCTGGATAGATAACAGGTCATCCCTGGGTGGTGGGTAGGAATTAGGAACGGTGCATTGATTGATAGAAATGGTAGAAATCTTTCTTCCCCTGCGTTCATCCACTTAGTGTTCTGTTGGCTCAGTGAGCTCAAGGTTATGGTCCTCACTCAAGTCTATGGTCAACTAGGAATGAGATAACGCCCTTCAGTGGGAGACACCAGCAGTCATCAAGGGAAACCTCTGGGGCTGCTCCCAGCATTTACTACTACTTTTTATATGGACCAGAGAAATGGGCAGTTCTGCTGTTGACTCTAGTAATTTCTGAAGTGGATAGAATAAGACATTTAGCCCAAGGACGTAGATTCACCAAACAATGACCTCCGGCTTTAGTTCTCAACTCAAATAATTCCTAGCCTTATAGAAAAATCTGGTTCACAGGAACACTACACCCCTGAGCAGCACAGTAGCATGCATAGCACCCACAATATAAAAAATATCCCCAATTGAAACTATAGGAATCCCCTTCCCTTATTAAATTCCCTCAGAGATATTTAAGTTCTAGTAACAAACTCTCCCTTTCTTTGTTGCCATGGAGAAAATAAAATCTCTTTTCCTTTGGGGAAATTAAAGTCCCAAAGAAATTAGAGGCCAGGAGTCTCGTAATTCCTTTATTTTGTCCAATTCCAGCTAGAGACAGCCTCATTGTGTTGATTGTTTACTCCCCTGCTTGCCCCCCTCCCATCCCTCACCTTCCTCCAATATTTTCCTTTCCTTCTCTCTATCCAGAAGGCTGGTGCCTGGGAACTGCCTCATTGGAGCTCCCTTGCTAGCTAGCTTCTCATCAGGTTTAGCCAACAACAGACATTAATAGGAGATTGGCATGTGGGAAGAGAATGGTTGTGATATTTCTTTCAGCTTCCTCCTTGCTTTGGGACACATTTCTGGCAGTGATTGTGTGCTTGAACAACTACAGATTCTGTCCAGTAACTCTTTCTTTGCAGTTCTAGCACTCACTGGGCTAAGTTTTTCTACTTCTTTCTTATTAAGGGTATTAACAGTTTGCTATTGCCAGTCTTGGGCTCCTCAACAACTCTGTTGATGCCCTGAATTCTGTCCATACCTCTGACAGTCCTTTAATTAAGGTCTCTTCCTTTGAACCACTGGACTCACATCTGGTTTCCTGCTGTGACCTTGACTTCTCACTTAAATATGTGGCACAAGGCAGCCTGGGTAGGGTGGGCCCTTCTCCAATAGCAGCATTCTGGGATGTCTTCCACCAGCATGAATGGAGTCATTTCAGCACCTGCACTGTTGAAATAATTCCAACTTGAAGTCTCATCTGTTCCACTTTTCCAAAGTTCCAAAGGATAAGAGGATGTACCGATGTCATAACACCAATTCTAGACCATACTATTTAGTTACAACAATAGCATTTCCTAAACAAGTGTGATGTTTCCAGAACACAGTGCTTATTGCAGTCTCCAGACCCACATTGCTGTTGCCAGCTGTCAACATTAACACAGGCAAAGTTCTATCTGGGGGAATTAAGGTAGACAAGAAAGCAAAAGAGAAAATCTGGGTTTCAGCTTCACTGGAATACCAGTTGTGGTCATCAATAATGCTGTTCATCAAATTCTCACCCATCTTCCCTATTCCAGGCACAGAAAAGGGCTGTTCTTCCTGGTCTCTCATCATTGAGTGGGGTTGTAGACTAATTCAACCAATAAATTATGATTGGAAATGACTGGAAATGATGTGTGTCTATTTGTGGCTGAGCGTTTAATACCTGGAGCAAGACTTATTAGAGCACTCATTCCTTCTAGCATTATGACCTGCTGAGCTCAAAATGGTGGATGCTTCACCAGCCTAGGTCCCTGAGTGACTGTAATAAGCAGAACACCCAGGTTAACCCATTATGAGCATGAAAAGAAAAATCTTTGAGCCACAAAATTTGGAGAGGTGTGTGTTAATACAGTACAATCTAGCTTTTCCTGATGGTTACAAAATATTTTATGAAAGAAGCCCAGTGAACTCAATGACCTTTACCACTTGCTTCTTTCCTAAGCCTTGTAGCAGCCCAACTTGAACAATTACAGAAACTGTCCCTAGCATATAGTTCAGAAACCAAAATCAAATACATTAGGGCCTTTGCCCCTGACTCTCTAAAATCTTGACCTTTGTTAGCCTTTGGATCACCGAGGCCTTAGCTGATTATTTCAAAGGCAGCCCCTGAATCTCTTTCCTCTACCAGTTGGCCTACAGCATCAGTTTCTCTGGGAAAGGAAAAACTTTCAGCAGCATTTGAGAATGAGTTTTTTTAGATGAGGAAGGAGGAGTTGTAATCGCAAAAACTATTCTAGTCACCAGAGATTAAAGGGCTTGTTTTGAATTGCATTTACTCTGGCCGAGGCAAGAGCCCTGCCCTCTACACTTGGAGTGGGGTTAGCCAGCAGAGACTTATTACATTGCAGCTACTTCCACAATCTAATAGGCTCCAAGTGAGTCTGCCTTGACCCTAGGAAAGACATTTCTAATGTAGGCAAAGAAAAGACCCAAACTTATTCAAGATCTTGAACCAGCTATATACCAGAGACTTCAACCTTCTAATAGAGTGATTAAGTCTCAAATTATGTGAATGTACCCATTTGAACTGTCATGATTACCTAAGTGCTATAAATAAAGGAGGAGGAACTTAATAGCATTAGATGGTATTTCCATGGGACTTCAGAATGGAAGTCATCCCTCCAGTTCACAACATGTCTTAGAAAAGCACAAGAAAAAAGCTGAACTGAAAGGCAAATACTGGTTGAACTAGGACCTTTCTTCTCATTCTTTGAAAAAGCTAGTAGGATGTCTAAGATGGCATGGTAGCCAGCTTCAAACATGGCCTACAAAGATCCTCACCTAGTGGTATCTATACCCTTGTGCAGTATCCTCCCTCTGTGTATCTGGATAGTTCTGCATGACCAATAGCATGCAGAAGTGATGGCCTGCCACTTCTAAGGTTAGATTTTAAGATACCAGTAGGTTTTTTTTGTTTTCTTTTTTGTTTTTGGCAGGGGCAGGGGGAGTTCTTCCCACTCTTGGGTTGCTTGAATCTCCCTTTTGGCTGAGAGAAGCCAGTTGTCATGTGTTCTGAACACTCAGGGAGTCCTGTGGAAAGGCCCATGAGGCCCTCATTCCACCAGCCTGGGAGGAATCAAGGCCTGCCAATACCCAGGTGAGCAAGCTTGGGAGTGGATCCTTCAGCCCCAGATGCCTTGTTCCCTAGACAAAGCTTGACTGCACATTCGTGAGCAAGAACCACCAAGCAAAGTCCTGAATTCCTGACCCTTAAAACCATGAACCAACGTTTGTTCTTTTATCCGATAGATTTTGGAGTAATTTGTTACATATCGATAGACAACTAGCAAAAGATAAAAGATCAATGACTCTGAATCATAGGACCCTCCCAAACTTCTGGTGGCCTGCTTTGTACTGGAACTTGAAGCAACATTTAGCCTCTTGGCTATGCATTTTGGGGTTGAGGGACATGGCCCTAGACACTAGTAAATCTGGCTTACCTTTTAACTCTTTATTCTTTTGGGAACAGAGGGGCAAGGGAATAGGAAGGGAATGGGTATATAAACACCTGGAGAAAGGAGGTTGGAGATTTTATTTTTACTCATACCTATACTGATGCTTTTCTTATCTGTTTAATTTCTTATTGTTAGCTGAACTGGGCCTTGCTCATTGTTCAGGCAACACCTATACTCCCTCTCGGCCAAATGTACCTGACTATGTGCATAGATGCAAGATGAGAGATTTTGCTTTGGAATTTGGAGAAGCAGTTTTGGTTGGAGAAAGCCTAACGACAAAGGTTGTAGAGGTCTGAATTTAGTCTAGCCCCAACAGAATGAGGCTCTGGGCCCATGGAGTATCAGTCACTCTGGAGTTGGAGGGGATGCTTTTCTCCCTCTTCCTGCTATAACTTAGGAATTCAGGTATCTCTAGGTTGGAAAACCCAGGATGCATGCCCTTTATGCACACCTCAGGCAGTATCCTTCACAGAGATAGGGTCAGGCTGGATTAAATCACTAAAAACAAACAGCTGAGACTCACCTTGACTTAAGTCCCCCCTTTTGAAATACTTAGAATAGTTTCCATTTTCTTAACCGGAACTTTACTAATGTAAGCTCTATAGCCTAGGAAATCATAAGAGGAAAAAAACAGAGAGAACAAACATGGGTATCTTTTTTTTTTTTCACAGCAATTCTGACATCAGTTAGGTGTTCAACAATTTAATTCTGGCACTAAGAGCCAAATGGAAGAGATGCATAGGGCAAGGTATGGGGTGGGGGTGGTCTAGAACTTCCATGCCTTCTCTAGGTTTGCCACCTTCCCAGCACCTCAATGTGTTCACCAACCAAAAAGTTCCTTGAACTTCATCATTTAGGGGTTTTTATGGTGGTTCTGTTATGTAGGCATGATTGATTAGATTATTGGCCATCACTGATTGAATTTGATCTCCAGCCCCTCACCCATCCCTGGGGGTTGAGGAGTGGGACTAAAATCTTTAACTTCCTAATTATGTGGTTGTTTTTTGTGGCAACGAGTCCCATCCAAAAGCTATGTAGTGACCCAGCCCCTAACTTAGGAGTCATTTCATTAGCATACAAAAACAAAACAAAAAAACCCAGCAAATTCCAAGGGTTTTAGGAGTTCTGAGCCAGGGATCTGTGACAATCAAATGTTTGTTATACCACACTTTGAGACTGTAGAATAGAGTGGAAAAGCATTGGGGCAACTTTTGAACCTCACCAGGAATACATACAGAGGCTATAGTGCTGGGACTCCAGTCCACTGTTTTAAGACTCTAAAATGGGCTATTCTAGGTTATAGGATATATCCCACATATCAACTCTCATCTCATGGAAGAGTGAGGGAAATGGGAAATGTTTTTAGAAAGGAGTCGCTTTAGGCAGAGCTGAACACTTTAAAAAATGTCTTGTACTCCCTGCTTAGGGATTATTTCAAATAATGTCCCAGGTGACAGTTTCCTTTGTGCTAGGCTAAACCTAGGGTAGGGCAAAAACAGATTCTATTACCTAGAATATTTAATATTTTCACAGTCTTGAAGCATAAAGAAAAAAAAAAGAATGTGTAACACATGAGGCAAATGATTCTTGGCCCCAAGAAAAATCAGACTAGGCGTACTTTGATTTCAGTGTACCTGAATTACCTTTATAATTTAGAAAGTACCCCTATAGGAAACCTATAATTTTCATTTTAAAAGGTGGTTTTATTTCCCCCTCATGTATTTATATATGCATATATTGAAATCTTAAGTTGAAAGCTCTATTACTAATACCAAAACCCGTTTATGGTTCCTTAGTACATTTGATTGGATGAAACAGATTTAATTGGGATTCTCATGTGCATATATAGTACGTCTAAAGAACCAAGTTTGTGTTGGCTGTAGGGAAGAGTTGGTCTCATCCTTCCCTAGGAGTGGGACTGTCTTAATTTGAAAATGATGTAAGGTGCGCTGAAGTGAAGGGAAACATTGAACATTTCACTTACTTTAGTGTTTTTCTGCAAAGCAAAATGTCACGGAAACAAAACAGTTCTTGAGATTTGCCCTGTGGTGTTCCACCTCACATGAGCTGCTCAAAAATTAAAATAAACCAATAAACTGGAGTTACTTCTTTATTTCCATATGGGAGAAAATGTACAAAACTTGGGTTATATATATATATTCACAAGTCCCAAAATGCACGTTTTACAGCTGGTAATGTGTTCATACACTTGAGAATGTTGAGATTAAAAGTCAAAAGTATTTCAATCTTCTACTATTCGTGTGTATGCAAAGTTTTGCATGTGATTCTCTTACTCATGATTAAAAGACTGTGGCTTTTAATATGTGGTTTGGGGGTGCCTGGGTGGCTTAGTCGGTTGAGCATCCAACTTTGGCTCAGATCATGATCTTGCAGTTACTGGGTTCGAGCCCCGCGTCGGGTCCAGTCCTGTGCTGACAGCTCAGAGCCTGGAGCCTGTTTCTGATTCTGTGTCTCCCTCTCTCTCTGCCCCTCCCCCGCTCATGCTCTGTCTCTCTCACTCTCAAAAATGAATAAATGTTTAAAAAAATTTTAAAAAATATGTGGTTTGGAGGACACTTAATTCTTGTTTGAAGATACACATGAACACACATTTTTTACCTCCAAATCTTGCTTTTATTCTTGCTCATTTTATGAAGAGGCTCGTCAGGACATTGAAATATTGAAATGTTTTTAGAAATTAAGGAAATAAGCCTAGTAAGTTCATATAAAAAAATTTATGTCAGGCAACAGGGTGCCTAGTATATGTGGGTCACATATCTGATTTCTCATCAGATGGTTTCTTAAATGCTGATTGGGTATTGGTACTAAATATTCAAGAATGTTTATTTTATTGAAGAGAAAGAAATGTAAATTCAAATCAGATGTTTGGCCACCAAAGTTTCACCTTTTAGGACTCGTTCCCTCATTTGCGAATTGAGTCTCAGATCAGAAGAGCCTGTTTTTAAAAACTCTTTAAAGATTAGAGCTTCCAGTTTCTCATTTAACCATTGAACAGTTAAATCTCCATTAGCTATAGATCAGTTCATGGTTTTCAAAAGTTGCTGCACACTGGAATTAGCTGGAAAGTTTTAAATCATGTCATGCTCAGATCTTACTCCTGGACTCTGGATTTCACTGGTTTTGGGTGTGGCTTGAGCACTGGGAGGATGGGAAGTGGGTGGGGTGTGGAGGTGAGGTGCTCCCCAGGTGATTCTAATGTGTAGCTGTAGGTTATGTCAAGAAGCAACCCAACTATTCCTAATAAGGTATAAGATAGCTATGCTCAGGCCAAGAGATTCAGATTCAGTGGGTGTAGGATGAAGTCCAGAAAGCTTTTTTTTAACTTTCATTGATATCTGTAAGTCTATATTTGAGTATGGTTGACATGATTATTACATTATTTTCAGGTATACAACAGTGACTCAACAACTCTATTATATGTTATGCTATGTTCACCACAAGTATGGCCACCACCTGTCACCATGCAATGCTATTACAATACCTTTCTAACAAGTTCCTCCAGTGCTTGATGCAGGGGTTCTCAGAGTCACACTTTGAGAAGCACTGCTTTAGATGATAATTCTTGGGTGCACTCTTACGGTTTAAATAAGTGGGACTAACCTCAAAGAACGGCTCCTCCAAACTGGATTCTAGCTTTGGGAAATTGGGGGAGGGTGAGAATACTGGGCAAAGGGTCCTTCTTTGCAATTATTATACATTGAAATTTACTTTAGGAAAATTAGGGACATTGTTAAGGCAATATGCCAAGAGTAGGAAAATCCCTCCAACTACAAGAAATCTTCTGTGAAAACAAAAGGTCCAGATCTGAACAGTTAAGACATGGCCACAGGAGACCACACCATAGGCTAGAGTATCTGGGGCTCAAGACATCCCTTCTTTTTCACAAAGAAGTACTCATTTCTGGATTTTCAAAGTTTTAGACATAAGTGCTCAGGAACATCCTGCAGTAAACTATGGCACAACATCCTATTCCTTGCTTGGGTAGACTCATATCAGGAAAATTAACAAGCTGTATTTTCGTGGTCTGGTCAGCATAATCACCAGTGCCCTACTCTGTTATCTGGGACACTCGATCCATCTGGGCTGCCCAAATAATGGTAGAAAGGACCGAAGGTGCTTGGTTGGGTATAACAGATGCTTTTGGTGCCCTGCCCAGGTCCCTTTATCCCCTTCCCTTTCAATGTATGCTGGCCTGACTTTCATCTCCCAGCCCCCTTCTCTACCTGATGACCATTACTCTTGTTCTATCCTCAAACAGTAACATGCACACATAGTCCTTAGCTAATGACTGATGGGAGTAGGTGTTAGCCCCCTTGCCTTGTAAGTAGGATGATTCTGAGATACATTTCCTGCAATGGGTCCCAGCATTCCTCACCTGAATTAAAATTCAGGGCCCACAGTGGCAAGAAACACACCTTTTATCGGCTGTTCCTTTCCTTGTTTCACTTCCCTCCTCATTCCATGTTTCCTGGGATCACATCCAAAATAAACTACTTGCACTCAAATCTTCCTTTGGGTTCCTCCATAAACAGATGCTGAGACAAAGACATCGGGATTGCCCGCTTCTTGTAACTAATCCCCCACATCTATAGCTCAACTACTTCTGCATATTTAAATGTGATGTTCACAGATAGAAATATGTATTATCTTCAGTTACAGAGAGGGTTTTTGTGCTCAAATATCTGAACTAAACACCTTTAATCGTCTAGAATACTCAAAGGGGTTGTTGAACTTTAGCCTTTATATAAAGACAAGAGAATGGTTTTATAAACTGCAAATATTTTATGATATGCATAGTCACTCAATCATTTTTGGAACAAGCAGGCATGAATAAATCTAAAGTGGCTGGTAGGCTAAATTATTAAGCTTAGTTTACAACATATATATTATATTGTATATTATATTGTATATATACATATAGTGTATGTATACACACACTATATATATATACATATGTTGTATATATATGTATATTGTAATATATATATATATATATATATATATATATATATATATATATATAGCGCTGATCCTTTGTGCTAGGAAATTGATGAATCCCATCCAGGTCCTCTCCCTTCCCACTCTGGTCTGCATTATTTGCAGATTCTCTTCTGCGTCCCATGCTCTTCCATACTCCATACAGGTCTAAGTTATAAGCTATTGCAGTGAAGGTAAGGTAAACTTTGCACATACAAGTGGTTATTTATATGCCCCCACATATACACAATACGTAATTGTTCAGAGCATTCATCCACTATACTCTTATAATTCTAGTCTATCCATAATTTGCTACCACAGACCCCTGTGATTTAGAATATATCTCCCTTCAATATACTTTGTAAGATGAGGGAGAACCACCAGTGATGGTGTTGCTCTACTGTGGCTCTCCTTTTTGGGTAGAAAGACAACTTACTACTATCTAAAAGTTCTCCTTGATGTGCAGGACATTTGCTGGTTGAACGGTGAGCCTCTAGCAGGTTCAGTCAGAAGTCCATGTTACTGGCAGTATGTGTGAACAACCACTCCACATTCTTCTCTGTGCACCAGGAGGCTGCCTCTATAGACTGCACACCCAGGTTCCCATACCATCTGCACTCTGGTTAGGTTAGGCTACCAGGAATCATGGGCTGAGGGGATAGGGGTTAGGGTCTCCCCTTCTCCCTACTTACTGGGCATGATTTTGGCAATGGCTGCACTCCTCTAAGGCCACAGCTTCTGTTCCATGGCCCCTCTCCCATGGTTCCGGACCTTCTCCAGGACCCTATGGGATTGATGTGGCAAAGGCTCTCTCAACCTTGCTAATCCTCAAATTTGTCCTTTTTGAGTTGCCTTAATCTGCCCACACCTCTGTAAATAACCCTTCATTAGACTTTCTTCAATAAAACCCTGTGAGCGTGCCATATGTTTCCTGCAGGAACCCTGATACAGCCTCTAAAATATCTCCCTGTAGTAGGCCCTGTAATCCATTCTGCACATTCTTTGAGAATGCAAATAGGCTGTCACTCCCCTGATTAACATACTCCAAATGACTAATTGCCCTCAGGCCAAAGTCCAAACTCCTCCCAGTTTCCCCCCATCTCTTTATTCTTACATTTCCTCTTCTCATTCTCCTTGTTGCTCTTTTCAGTCCAGACTGAACTTTATAGTTGCTCAAAGCCTCCTTCCCTTGACCATTTACATGTACTGCTTTCTGCCTGAAACATGCCCTCTTCCTCCTTTATCTTCCACCCCTGATTCCCACAACTCCAACCTTTTACCTAGATAGATCCTGCTTATACCTTAGGCATCAGCTTGGAGGTCACCTCTTCCCTTCTCGACAGCCTACACTAGGACTGGTACCTTTTTATTTGCATACGTATCCCAGCAAATTATGATTTCTCTGTTTTCCAGAATGCTCTTGTGCACCATTCTATCCTCTGTTCTGGAAACCATGCCTGGCACAGGAATAGGAACAAATGAGTAAGGTGGCCAACAGGTCAGTGGCCATGACATTTGTTCATCATTCTTGCTTTTTGCACAAATTATTTCCTTTTCAGTCTTTAACTGTGGTATATAACTAAGAACTTTATAGGCAAAGAAATATGATAGACACATGAACTCTCAGGCTGATTGGGATCCTATCAAAAAGAAAAGAAAAATGATCCTTTTGTCCTACATCACCCTACTTACAGGGCTTACTGTTGATGGATGGTGCACAACCATATTTTAACTTAACTCTGCTGGGTGACCAAGAATTCCTCCACATGTATAGCCCTTTTTTTTTCATAGAAGTAGGGAGAATAGAATCATTTCCTTTATCATGTTTTTTTTTTAAAATCTCAGGTGTATAGAATCAGATTATGAATTAGTGACTATGGTTTATAAAGCATTATCAATCCATGAATAATCTGCCATAATTTATTTAGCTATCCTTTTTTTTTTT
Source organism: Panthera leo (assembly GCF_018350215.1). Lineage (NCBI taxonomy): Eukaryota > Metazoa > Chordata > Mammalia > Carnivora > Felidae > Panthera > Panthera leo. The sequence continues at coordinate 38,143,410 of NC_056683.1, forward strand.
AAGTTTATTTTGAGAGAGAGTATGAGTCAGGGAGGGGCAGAGAGAGGGAGAGAATCCCAAGCAGGCTCCAGGATGTCGGTGCAAAGCCCCATGTAGCTCTTGATCCCACACACTGTGAGATCATGACCTGAGCTGAAATCAAGAGTCAGATGCTTAACCAACTGAGCCACCAAGGCGCCCCTTATTCTTAACACTTATGTTCTTCACTTTCCATCCCCCCCTCCCAAAATTAGGATCTTGACAATAGCCTACATCTAACAATGCAGTTTCCTCCATCCCATGCTCCTGGCTCTTCCTGCTTCAGGTAACCACCATCCTGAATCCTGTGGTTTTTACTTTCCTGTTTTCCTCTTTAGAAAATTTTGTATACCCATGTTTTTAAGGAGCATTTGTTTACATTTTAGTTTTTAATTTTATGGGAAAGTCATCTTGATATAATTACATATGTTATAAATCTTTTGGATTTACTTTTCACTTTATTTACATTGGTAAAGCTTATATGTATTGTTATAGGTCAATGTAGTTATTTTGCTCTCATTGAATAACCTCCCATTTAGTAAATATACCACAATTTGCTCATTCTTCTTCCAGGGACAGGCATCTGGGTTGATTTCCAAGGCCATTGTGAATAGTGTGTTATGAAAATCTTTTTCATGTCTCCTGTTGTACATGTATCAGTCAGAATAAAGTAATCTGCTGCAGTAACAGTCTTCAAATTCTCAGTTCAAAACTGCAAAAGTTTATTTGTCATTCATGCTGTATGTCCCTTGCAATCAATTGAAGAAGGTTCTGCTTATTATAGTCACTCAAGGATCTAGTCCAACAAAATAGTCACCATCTCAAATGTCAACAGCAGCTGTGCCAGAGGGAAATAAAGAGCCTTGAAAGATCTGGTATCAGCATTTCAGTGCTCTGGCATAGAAGTGACATGTATCACTTCCACTCATAACTCGTTGGCCAAAAACTAAACCTATGGCCCCAACCAACCACAATGGGCCAAAATGTACATTTCCATAGAAGAGGGGAGACCAGATATATTTGAAGAGTTTGAATATTCAGTTTTAAGAGATAGTGCCAAATACTTTACAGCCCAGCAATTCCTTCCCTGTACATATATGCAAAGAATTTTGCATTGTGGAATTTATCAATGCTATATTCCAATGATTGTACCAATTTATACTTCTACCTGCAAGATAAAAGAAATCTTGTGGACACATAGCTTTTCCAACTCTTACTATTGTCAGAATTTAATTTTTTTGCCAATTGAATGAGTACAAAATGGAATCTCATTATGATCATTAATGATAAGTATTTCTCCCTATTTTATTGATTACATAGGTTTCACCTACTGTGAAATGCCCATTTATGTCTTTGCCTTTTTTTCTATTTACTTATAGGTGTTCTTTTCTATAGTTTGAATATTAATCTTTTAAATTAGTATGTATTCCAGAAATCTTTTCAGTTTATAACTTATCTTTTTTGTTAAAATTAAGAATTGTCATTCAATAAGAATCAAGTTTATAAACTCTTTCATGGTTGATGCTTTTTGTGTCTTAAATTTTCCCAAACTTCCAGGTTTAAAAAATAAAACTAAATGCAGTACAAAATAGGAGTCACTTCTTCAGTTCATGCAAAGTTATTGGATATATGTATGTATGTGCATGTGTGAGTTGTGTGATAAAATTTTAACTGCTATCATTAAAATTTTCTAATATAACTGATGAAAAATTTTTTTCCACCCATGACATAACTTCCACCATGATGTTCTGTTTTGGGGGCTCCCTATTCTATTCCATTTGCCAATTCGTCAATTCTGTCAATGTCATGCTTTTTAAAATAGCATATTTAATAGTTATACCTTTTTTTGTTTTTGGAAAATATTCTTGGCCATTTATTATTCCATGTAAGATTTATAATCATCTTGAGTTCTATAAAATCCCATAATTAAACAGTAAACATGCTGTAATTCATTTGTTTAGATCTTTAAAAATATGTCTTAAAGTTTATTTTGCCTATAAAGATTTTTCATATTTTAGGTTTATTAAATCTTTAATATTCTGATACTGCTGTAAATGGTATTTTCTCTTCAGTGACATACTGCTGGTTTATGGAAATACAACAAATTTAAGTGTACCATTCTTATACCCAGATACCCTAATACATGTTATTTGTAATAACTTGTCTATATTCTTTTAGGTTTATCTTATACAGACAATGACAGCTTCCTCCTTTCTGATCCTTACGACTGTTTTCCCTCTTCTTGCACTGGCTAGGACCTTCAATATCATATTGAATAAATTAGTTATGGTGAAAATTCTTTCATTTGAAAGAATTTTAAAATGAATGCTTCTAATGTTCCTCCATTCAAGAGTTTTATCATAAATGGTTGCAAAATATTATCACCTGCTTTATTGTGATGTTTTGAAATAATTGTCAAGAACTGTGAAGAGTTCCAGATTTTACTTTCCTCGCAAACTAGTAAGTTAGCTTGCCAGTTTTAACTTTTTAAATGCTTATTTTTGAGAGAGGAGAGACAGAGATGGAGTGTGAGAGGGGGAGGGGTAGAGAGAGAGGAAGACACAGAATCTGAAGCAGGCTCCAGGCTCTAAGCTGTCAGCACAGAGCCCAACACGGGACTAGAACCCACAAACTGCAAGATCATGACTCGAGAAGTCAGGTGCTTAACCAACTGAGCCATCCAAGTGTCCCAGCCTGCCATACATAGTTTTATAGATTCTGACAGAAGACGGGAGACTCTTGGGTAAGAAGTAAAGGATTATTACTTATACTGTACAGACAGTATGATCTTCCTGTTCACATCAGTTCCCCTTGCCCCTCTAAAGCCCCATGGGAGCAACACAGGGCAGCCCAGGTGGATACTGTACATACAGCTGATTTGCATTATAGCTGAAAAAAACTGAATCTTTTAAAATGGGCTATAGGCAGACTTGTCCAACATTTTCCCTGAAGTGAAATATTATACCGGACAGTAAAAAACTTGCCATCTACTTTAGAAAGTGGCACAATATCTTTCAAGCCTATTTTCTATACAATAATCTTTAAGAATATAGTCTAGAACAAAGGTCATGGGAGCTTTTCACAAGGTATGCAGAAACCTATGAGACCCATGGAGAACGGTCTCAAAAATGTTTTGTTGAGTTGATGTGGCAGAGTATATTTGAGTTTTCTAATATTAAACGTCTTTGTATACACTCAACTTGAACATAGTATCTTTTCATACACTGAGTTTACTAATTTTTTTTTAGGATTTTTGGCATCATGCTTATAAGGGTAATGTGCTTGTAATTTTTTTCATAACATCTTCACTAGGTTTGGCACAGAAGCTGGCCTCTTAGGAGGAGCTTGGAAATGCTACCTCATTTTCTATTGTGTTTAATATTAAGTAAATTCCATCAGAATGTCAAGGAACAGATCATTCTATCAGTAAATCATCCATTGGTGGTCTCGTCTTTGGATAGCTATTTTGAATAATTGTTCAATTTCTTGGATAGGACCATTTGAGACTTTTAGTTCTTAAGTCCCTTCTGGTTAGACAAAATGAAAATTTTTAAAAAATTTTCTTAATGTTTATTTTTGAGAGAGAGAGAGAGCGCACACACACGCGAGTGGGGGAGAGGCAGAGAGAGAGGGAGACACAATCTGCAGCAGGCTCCAGGCTCTGAGCCGTCAGCACAGAGCCCGACGCGGGGCTTGAACTCATGAGCAGTGAGATCATGACCTGAGCCGAAGTCAGACCCTCAACGGGCCGAGCCACCCAGGCACCCCCAAAATGAAAATTCTTAAAACATACAATTAGGTTTTTAAAAATTCTTGGCATAGAATTGATGATATTTTATTAGTTTTTGAGTGTCTACTTTATCTGTAGCTATGTCCCCCATTTTACGTATGTTATTGTATATTATTGGTGTCTTTCCTCATCTTTATCATTCATAGCACAGGTGCGTACTGTGTTATTTCAACAATTCCATTTTGGCTTTCTTGGATTCTCTTATTGAAGGTTTTCTATTTTACTCATTTCTGTTTTTAAATATATTTTTAATTTGTGTGTTTATTATTTTCCAACTTCTTGACTCATTGCTTTTGAACATCCCCTTTTAAAAAGGTATTTATAAATATTAGCTTCAATCTCCTGTTGTAATATGTAGTTTTATCACTAGTTCTAGCTATTAAAGTTTTTATTTCTTGCTTAAGTTTTTAGTGTTTTTAACTTCAAATGTGCAGAAATATTTTAAATTAGCCTCTAACTTGTTATGGTCAGACACCATGATCTCCATCAAAAACAGCTTTTTAACAAAAGTTTTTAATATTTTTGAGAGCGTGACAGAGCACGAGCAGGGAAGAGAGGGAGACACAGAATCCAAAGTATAAACTGGAAGTCTATACCTCTTAATCTCCTTTATTTTTCCCATCCCGCTACCCAATCGGTAGTTTTCTCTATTTTAGAGTTTTTAATTTTTTTAGATTCCATGAGTAAGTGAAATAATTGTATGTTATTTGTCTTTCCCTTAACTTAGCATAATACTCTGTCCCATGTTGTGATGAATCAGATCTTTTTTAATGGCTAATATTCCATCGTGTGTGTGTATACATACACATATATACACACATGTATATATATACATACACACCCATCTTTAACCATTCATCTGTTGATGTACAGATACTTGGGTTGTTTCCGTATCTTGGCTATCATAAATAATGCTGCAATTTAATCCTTTAGTGCTATGTAGAACTTTTTCTATCCTTAATTACACATTTTGTCTATTTTGCTACCAATAAGCTATAGCAGTTTTTTGCTTGACCCATTTCTTCAATCTTTCAAGTCTTTATTCTTAGGTATTAGATGTATCTCTGGTAAATAACTTACTCCTGGATTTTGTTTTTTTTAATCCTGTCAATATTTCCCTTAGCTGATGAATTTTGTACATTATTTTGTAATTGATACTTATGCCGATTTCTACCATTTTGCATTATTTCTTCCATCTTTTTTCAGTATCTTTTATATCCCAACTTTTATGTAATTAATCTATGTCTTCGTTATAACATGACAGCTGTAGTATGATCTTATGTCCCTTGTTTCTCCCCCTCTTCACACAATCTGTATCATTTTAATGTCATAAAGACTTAATTCTGGGTTAAATATTTTATTAAAAAATTTTTTTAAATGTTTATTTGAGAAAGACAGAGACAGACAGACAGAAAGGCAGGCAGAAACAGAGGGAGACACAGAATCCAAAGCAGGCTCCAGGCTCTGAGCTGTCAGCACAGAGCCTGATGTGAGGCTTGAACTCCCTAGCTGTGAGATCATGACCTGAGCTGAAGTCAGACGTTTAACCAACTGAGTCACTCAGACACTCCAAAATATTTTCTCCTTTGTAAGGCTATTATCTTAATTAAAAAAAAAAATCTAAGACCAAAGGCAACTGATAATTTTATTTCTCTCCTGCAATTCCTAGTTTCATCTTTTATATAAGTGCTTTGTCCCAAACTGTTTTCAGTGGATTTTTATGTTTCAGTGGTTTTCAATTGCCTGAGAATGTTTGAATCATGTGTTTGGCTGAAATATGTTTCTAGAATACAAATTATTTTCTTTTAATATTTTGACATCTAATATTTTAACAAATTTTTCAACAAATACAAGAGATTTCTGTAAACTTTAGAATCTTCTATTGTCTCTTAAAGCCTTGTATTTCATTATAATGGGTCTGGATATGCCTTTCCCCTCCTCTCTTCTCTTTGGCACCGTATAGACCTTTCCATCTGAGAGGTCTCATGGAGAAATTTATCTTATTTCTTCAAGTATTTTCCCCACTGTCCTTTTCATTGAGTTCTTTCTGGAATGTTATTTCTATTTTCCAAAAAAATTTGAGAATTGTATTTCTCATGTTTTCTTAATCTGTTCTTCCAATTTACTAAATAATTTCTCAATTCTACCCATAATGCTATCTTATGTATTCTGTTATGTGTGTTTATTATCTCAGTTATATTTTTCAGAACCATCATTGCCTGCTCTTTTGGGCATTTTCTTGTTCTGGTTTCAAATTGTGAAATCGCTTATTAGGTTTATTAGGCTAATTTTAATTCCTGGCTTATCTTTAATTTTTCTGCTTTAAAAATTTTCTTATTCTTTATTTTTGACAGAGGCAGTGAGTGCGAGTGGGGGAGGAACGGAGAGAGGGAGACACAGAATCCAAAGCGGGATCCAGGCTCTGAGCTGTCAGCATGGAGCCCATGATGGGGCTTGAACTCACGAATTGCGAGATCAGGACCTGAGCTGAAGTCTGATGCTTAAGTGACTGAGCCACCCAGGCACCCCTAATTTTTCTGCTCTTGATAAAACTTGTAATCCTGTGTGTGTGTGTGTGTGTGTGTGTGTGTGTGTGTGTGTGTGTGTGTTTCAATAGTTAGCTCCCCAAACTTATTTTAACCTATGAACTTTTCTTCTGGAACTTTCATCTCTTGTGATAGTCATGCTTATAAGAAAGGCCAAACTCCAGTCCATGTTGGCCCCAAAGAGCTCTGGGGTCATAGAGGAAACACCTCTCCTGTGGAGTGCTCCAGGTACCAGCAAACCCCAGTTAACTTTTGCCCTGTGCTTCTCAGAGCAAAGCAGAATGAGAAGATACTCTTTATAGTCACCCAGTCCTGGTAGTTAGGTCAGTATCCTTCCCGAGTGCCTTGTACCTCCCCCTCACTTTGCAAAGAGCCCCCATACAAATAAACCTTCCAATCTAATAGGAGTGAGCCATCTGTTTCAGTTGGAACTTTGATGTTTGTAACCTCTAAACAAAGTTTATAATTCTATAAACATACTTTTGTGTTTAAGTTATAAACATAGTTACTTATAAATTTGATTTACTATTTTATTACTATGTTTATAAAATATTTCTTCTGAAAAATAACATATTAGGGGATGCACAATCAGGCATAGCATTTGGGAGAAAGAAGATGAAAAATCAATTGGCCTTTTATAGGGTGCTAACCCCACCCGGGGGACAAATAGCCCTGTTTCTTGGGTGGTGAGCAGCAGTGTTATCATCTTGCCCCAAAACCCACAGAGCACGGGGCTGAGTGCCTGCAGTTTCTCTGCTTTGATGGAGGAGCTGGGCACCTGCTGGGGCATATGGCCCATCACCTGGCCAGAACAACACAGGCAGCCTACATAGGCTCTCCTCTGTGGCAAGTTTGCTGAGCAGCAGCTCCCACCCAGGTAACTGGCTCTGAGTGCTTGGTCATTTGGACGTGTGAATGAGAAGAGCAGGCCTGTTTAGATTGTGGACTGTACAGGCCCCAGGCAGTTCCTTCCCTCTGAGGTTTCATCTGCGGGGGACCATCGCCACCCAAATGGTGCTGTTATCTTTGTTAAAAGGTTTAAACTTCATTTGCAGGATCAGGAGGGAAACTACACTTCACAAGAGAAGATATGGGAAGAACTAGCTCTACTCAGAAGTGTCTGGGATACTGTGTACTCCCTTCCATGGTACAGCATCTTCCAGAGCCTCTGATTTCCCCCTCAGACTGGACCTACTGCTAGCTTGGGAAGGGAAACTGGCTGCAGGATGTGCTCTTGGGCCTGATGGAGATGGGATGGGATGGGGGAAGGGGAAGGGCCATGTACTAGAGGAAGGCAGCCAAGAAAGGGCATTGTTTGCAAGTGGAGGATGGAGGTGGAGATATGGAAAGACAGGTTTTTGTATTCGGGCTGATTGTACAGAATTGGGGATATAGTAGTTGATGTCTATTAGTGTTTTTCAGTTTAAAAAACACTTTTACCTTCATTTGCACTGGATCCTCAATAGGCCTGTAAGGTCAGGTTATTAATTACACATCAAATGAGAGTTTTGAGAGCATTTCCCCAAAGTCTCAGAGCCGGTACTCCAAGTCTGAGGATACTTCTTAGACCATGACCCGGGACCCTCTGCCTCATTCTCCTGGCCCACTTCAGACTCCAGCCACTGCTCAACTGTCATCATTCGTGCCAAGGTTTCTCCAACTCCTGATTCCTCCATGCATAGCTGGAAGCATGGGCACTGAGCAGTTAATGTCCAAAGGGAGAATTTGACTGATGGAGGAAGGAGCCAGAAAATATATGCTCTTCTCTTTTGCCCCATGGATGGGCAATCCTGGGAGGCCCTGGAAGCTCCTGATAGGGTTTTAGAGTGGTGGGGTCCAGAGCTGATGGCCAAGAGAGACATTTTTGGTGCAAAAAGGTGATTTTACTTAAGCCTGGGGACAGGAGCCTCAGGCAGAAAGAGCTTCACTGGGGTTGTAAAGAGTGGCTAGTTATACCATGGAGTTGGGAGAAGTAAAGGCAAAAGGGAGGTCTCCAGAAGGACTTTCATATGCTCAAGAAGACTCAAGATACCGAAGGCCTTGCTATTGTCAAGATAAGGTTGTTTTCCCTCCACTAAGGCATTAACATTAAGACAGTAGGGAGTTCCTGGAGAAAGGTTATACTCTGTATTTGTCTCTAGTAAAACCTTGGTCTGCGAGCATAATTCATTCTGGAAAAATGCTTGTAATCCAAAGCACTTGTATATCAAAGCGAATTTCCCTATAATAATGGAAACTCAGATGATTTGTTCCACAACCCAAAAATATTCATACAAAAAGGATTACAATACTGTAATATAATACAAAATAAAGACAAAATATAAATAAAAATAAGTTAACCTGCACTTACCTTCATAGCTGGTGTGTGAGGGAGACAAGAGAAGGGTTATTTTGTAGGATGACTTTCACCATCACTAACGGAATCACTGTTGTCTATTGGCTCAATGGAATCTTTCTTCTCATGCAACTTTAACAAGGAACCTATCCAATGACACTTGCTTTGCCTCCTTTTGAGGATTTCGCAGAAATGTGACATTGCATTGTCCTTAAACATATTCGTCACTCGCACTGCTACAGTCTTATTCGGGTGGTGCTTTTCTACAAATAATGCACTGTTTCCCACATTTTACACATCTCCCTAATCTCATTTAAAGTGAAAGATTCTTCCACCTTTTTCTCCTCTTCCTCTGTGATGAAGTTTTGGGGTGATGCGCAGGAAGTCCAGACCTAATGGCCAAGAATTCTTGAAGACGTCTTTGGTGCAAAAAGGTGATTTTATTAAAGCATGGGGACAGGACCCATGGGCAGGAAGAGCTGCACTGGGTTGTGATGGGTAACTGATTATATACCCTCAGATTGGGAGGGGGATAGAGATAGAGTAAATCTCTGAGGTATTTTGGAAGCAAATTTTCCAGGATCTTTAGGGGGCTATTGTTAAGGCCCATTTACTACCATTTAATAAAACCTCAGTCATGAGACCCTTCAGATGTAGATCAGGGGGGATTAAGCTTGGAGTATGGTTGCCAGCATGTACCTTGGGGGAGTTGAGATAAAGTTTCTAAAGGAATTTTTATAGAATTATAGAATCCTTGGGGATCAGAATAATGTTAATTCAAGATTCCCTTTTGTCCCCTAGCAAAGTGTCATCATTGAGGCATCTGAGCTCCTTTACTGAGATCACTCTGCCAACCTCAAGGACTTGTCAATGGGCTGTAGGCAGTAAGGGAATTTAATTTTTCATTTGCCTTAGTTTCTCACATCACCATGGCAAGCACTTAAACCCCTTTCCTTTGTTCTTGGGTAGCCAGGAGTGTCTGAGGAATATAACACATATTCCACCTGGGGTGGGGGTGGGATGCTCTTAGCCTGTACTTTCCCCTCAGCTTGCCTTATGCTCCCTCATCACTCTGCAGAAGAGATCTCCTCCATAACCTCTTACTGTTGCTTGTGATGCAGATCCATCAGTTCATTGATGGTCACCACAGCCTGAGACCAGGCATCCAAGCATGGGAGACAATCACCCACAATCTCATGGTATGTGTGTGTGCACGAGAGAGAGAGAGAGAGAGAGAGAGAGAGAGAGAAGGGGGAGAGGAGAACCATTAGCTCAGTTATGATGTGACACTTGGCATCACATACTACTGGTATTGCTAGACATTGCTCGTTTATCAAGTTAAAATTAGAAATATTTGCTCATTTTATGGAACACTCACAGAAGAAATTATTCACAATCCAAGGTTTTACTGTATTGGTCAATAGGCTACAGGTTGTAAAGAAATTTAACATTACCTACCGATTCCTTCTTGTCTTGTTCCCCACGTCACTATGGAGGGGAGGGTGATGTTGGAGTTCCAGGAAACTGAGTATATAGGTTTTTGGATATTAGTCTATTGATAAATTATAAGAAAAAGGCAATCTTACTAAGATATATGTAAACTGATAGAGATCACAATCATGCAGGACTTGACCTCCATCAGTTAACCATTTCCTTTGTTCTTGGGCAGCCAGGAATGCCTGCAGAATATCAGACAAATCAGTGTGGGGGTAGGGGGCAGGGAGTGGGAGGAGGGGTTTACAGAGTGTCAGCTTGCCTTCTGCTCCCTCATTATTCCTCAGAGTCCCAGTGACAACTTGCCTGCATTGCCCACAGCAATGACCGGCCTGATAGAAATCACAAGCTTGTTTTGGGGTCTCCCTTCCTGTTTCACTTGATTTGTTTTCTCAATTTCTCAGATTCTCTTCTCAAACTGAATTGCCTACATATAAGCTCTGGTTTTAGGCTTTGATTGGTGTCTTTCAAGCTAAGACCATCATGACTCCTCCTTCTGCCAGGACAGATGGAACTGGTAGGGGAAGGACTGATACAGATGGTCTGCTAATTACTACCTGTAGTTGTTTCCTGATGCTGTTGTAACAAATTACCACAAACCTAGTGGCTTAGAACACCTAATTTATTCTCAGTTATGGAGGCCAGAAGTCCAAAATCCATGGGTCAGCAGGGCCATGTGCCCTCGGGAGGCTCTAGGGAGAAAAAATCTTTCATATCTTCTAGCTTTTGGTGACTCCAGATGTTACTGGGCTCACAGTACCTTGCCTCCACCTTCACATGTCCTCCTATCTCCTCTCTTATTTCTCTTATGACAGCAGTAATTGTATTTAGGGTCCACTCTAAATCCAGGATGACCTCATTAAAGATCTTTAACTTAATTACACCTGCAAAGACTATCTTCAAGTAAGGTAGCATTCACAGGTCCTAGAACTTTGACTTATCTTTTTGGGGCCCATTACTGAATTACTATACTACCCTTTTGCACAAAATTTGGAGGTATACATGCAGGTGTCTTGAGCTTAGAATCTCAGGCTCTGAAAAACTAGAATAGAAGGTGGGCCAGGAAAAGATGTGAGCCCAGAGAAAGTGCTGGAGAGAGAAGAGCCAGGTGGTACAGTGTACAGACATAGGCAAAATCAGAGGCTGGGGAGAAGCCAGATATGACTGGTATGGGGACACCTCATGTAGAACCTGAGGCCAAGTCCTGCAAGCAGGAATGAGACCCCAAATAAGCTGTCCCTTAAAGTGTCCAGGGTAAATAGATCCCATCCAGACCACCTTATACCTTCATGGAAGATGGAATGCACAGGTCTGGGAGTATAGGCTGGACAGCTGTGGGCAGGAGGTTAGAACCGATGGGAGGCTCAAAATTCAAGCCTCAAAAAAAGTACGCAGTCACTGTCTTCTGGAATAAATGGTGGCAGTGTATTAGTGAGATGGAAATACAAGACTCCGAGTTTAGTCCAGAGAGAAAGAGTATAAGGTTGATAGCCTGGATGGAAGAAAAAGAAATGGAGAAAGAACAGGCCATGGGCATTGGCAATCTAGCTATTAGGCATTGTGGTGGATACAATCCTAACTCTAAGTGAAAAATGCGTAACAAAATTAGGAGTTTCTAAAGTAACAAACATTGATTATAGACCCATATACTGCTACATACTCTATAGGACTCAGAAAAGCATAAGTTTTGCCTATAATAAAACCAACCAAAAAAAGCCACTGTTACATTTAATGTTTGCACAAGTGAGATTGCATTCTATAATGTTTTTAATTCATCATGTCTTGTATTTTACATGTCAAAGTACATTTTGGTGTTTTTTTCATGGCTGTGGAACATTCTATTCTGTAGAGCTACCATAATTTAATCACATTACTGAGTAATTAAATTACATTTTTATTTTTTTCCATTATAAGTATTGCAATGACTGTTTTATACTTGTCTAAGTACATGAGAAATTCTCAAAGTGAAATTTGCTAAGTTAAAAGGGGTAGGTCTTTTCTTCCCGTTTCAAGCCTAATTTTATTTTATCAGAGTGAAATTACTTATAGATCTCAAGTGTACAACCCATTGAATTTTGACAAAAGAATACACCTATTTAACTACCATCTACTCAAGATATAAGCCATTTCTATAACCTAAAAAAGTTCCCTCATGCCTTTTAGTTGTCAATCCCTATCCCAACCCTCAGGCAAACCTTTGATTTCCTTTGCAATAGATTAGTTTTGCCTGCTCTTGAACTTGGGCTCATAGGGCTCACAGTTACTCTTTTGTGTCTGGGTTTTCACCAGATCTTTTTCAGATTCATCTATATTGTCACATGTAACTCCAGTTCATTTTTAAATTGCTTTTATATTATCTGGTAACTTGTGTATTATTTGTTAATTTGTATATTTTTATTATGTACTGTTTTCATTGCATGAAAAATATATTTTAATTTAATATTTTTATTATACTGTAGGACTATACCACAATTTGTATCACTGCCCCACAATTACAATTTATGAGAAGACACAGGGAAATGTTTAAATCCTGGTCTAAAGGACTCCCACATCTTTGGCCCTGAAAATAAGTTGGAGATGATCTAACACCCAAGGGGATGGTGATTTGCTCAGGAACACACAGTTCTAGAGGGACTAAGTTTTTGGAAGCTTTAGGTCAGAGGTCGCTCATTTACAACTTCCTTCAGAGAAAGACTGGGAAGGAACAGAGGAGAGAACTGGGAATTTGTAAGAGTTGAGCTTCTGGATAATAGAATTTTCCCCTGCCTGGTAATTTAACAACTCCAGTACACCAGGGGGCACTAACTCTGGAGGAGGTCGATTAATTACTGCCAGGCTACAGAATGAAATTTCCCCAAGACCCCCGTATTCTGGGCTGCATTTCATACCAATTAAAAGTCTAATCCAGTGGGACTCTTTCCTGGCAAATTAACATCATGGACTTTGATGAACTGATGCTTTTAATAGACTGTAGTATTTTGGTGGACTCAGTCACAGCTGTAACTCCTCTCCTTCTCCTCAATTAGGTTAGCAAGATTAATCTGATCCAGGGGATTCGGGCGATGGGCACAAGGTGGGTCAAAGCAGTGAGGGCAAAGGAAAGTGGGAAGTTCAGTTAAAGTACTTTGAGTGGGCTCATTCATCTTTTGACCAGCTCTATTTATGGTCAGAAACAACTGACAGACAACCCGTTACATTGTAAGATGTTTAATTATTTGAATTCATATATGCTAGATATGGGTAGAAAGATAAGACTGTTCTAACACTCCAGGAGCTAGGAGTCCATAGGGAAAAAGACCTCAATGACTGCCTGTCCTCCACATACATACATTGACATCGCAGATCTGCCCCATTTCCTGACTTTATAGTTGTTCCTATGAACTAAAGCTTTATATCCAGGATGTTCTAGTTAATAAATTAACCCTCGAGGAATATTTCTACCTTAAGTTATGATCTGGGCATAGAATCCAGATGGGAGTGCTGAAGTAGTAGAAACATAGAATGGGACAAATGAAGACAAGGACAACCACAAAATATTGGGAGTTACATGGTATTTAAGAAATGGCTGGGGTGAAGCCCTAGTTAGTATAATTTGATGCCCACTCCAATAAAAACAAGTGTATTTTGATTAAAGCACCACAGAAGACAAATCTTAAGGGTACATCCTGTCCTATGATTTCTAAATGGAATTTGAACATATATTAATGTTTTTTTTTTTTTATAAAATCTACACCATTCCATTGTTTTCATTTGTAGATGGGGCTCCAACTGAAATTATTTCAGGGGTCCTCTAAGTATGATCAGACATTAAGAGATTGGGTGAGCTCATGGAATTCAAGTTGTCAGAATTTCAGTCATTTTAACATTGGCCTTATTTTCTGAACCCAAATCAGAGAGTTCAGCTCTAAAGTATTGTTTCCTTCTGCTATGACTTCAGCCCATTGCTTCCTGTTATAAAACTGGTTCAGGCAAGAAAAAAATAGCAATCAATACTACCTAACTCACTGGAGATGAGGTCATAGTGAAGACCTACCTAGCTGTCCCTCGTTGAGGGTTGGAGAACTAAATCCTTAGAGAGTTACAGTCAGCTCAGGGATCTATTAAGTTATCAAAAAAGATTTTGGAGGGAGATACTGGAAAATCCTCACACTTTCCAACAGAAAAATCAGGGGCTTGAATGCCCTGGACTTCCTCAGCCTAGGCTCTCCATCCTTACTATAGCAGGTTCCAACATGGATACAGATGACAGGTTGGAAAAAAGATCGTATGAAGTAGCCACAGGCACTCTATATTACAAAACCATCAGAAGAGAACTTTGCCTTAAATGGTCTTGCACAGTTGTCCAAATGTGTGGTTAATATTCCTACTCTTAGACTGCTTTCCCCACCCACACTGTCTTATTCCTTGAATTCTTACAGATCTTTACATATTTTTTACACATTCATTTTCCCTCCAACCCTCTTTCCTTGGCCTACTGCTACATCTTATGGGTCTTAAGTTTTCTAGATTTCTGGGAAATCTGTTCCACCCAAAATGTTGGAAGCTTCTGAAGCAATGTGTAGCAGATATTACCACTATTCACTGATATCTGTAAGGACACTCATACTTTCTCATCCCTTTGATGTTAAGTGTGACCATGTGACAAGATATAGCCAACAAAATATGATGTGTGTCCCTTCTGGGTAGAAGCATTTACGTGCCCATCACTGACTCACCACCCAACACTCTGTTCCCCTATTCCTCAGTTAATAGTGGAAACAAGTGCTGATGTGGAGCTACAGTATCACATGCAAGAGAGCTGTTCTGGAGAGAGTCACTGGGCCCCAAACTGGATTTTGCATGAATGAAAAAAATTGTTTAGAGATGCTTGGAATTTGGGACTCTTTGTTACTATGGCATAATCTAGCATATCCTGCCTCATACATGGTAATCAGCTCCAAATATTCTAATTATGTATGGATGACTCAACATCTTACTTTCTTGGCTATCCTTGTCTTTAACTTGAATTTCCCATGAATATATATTTTTTTATTTCCCAAAGCACCACTACCGAGCCTATTGTATTAGTCACAAACTCTGAAATCTCAGCCACTCAATATATTAAAATGTTAATTTTCACGCATATAAAATACAATGTAGATTGAGTCATCTCTAAATCTTGCAGCTATGCCATCTGGAATCTTTAAAAATCATTTTTTCCAAACTTGGGTTAGATAAAATTCTCCAGCAGAATACCCTCTTCTAGTGGTTCCTAAATCATAAGCTATTGATGGATTATTCTTCCTTTTAGAGCATAGGTTGACAAACTGGCCTTCAGTGTAAATGTAGTCACTACCTGATACCTACTTGTGTAAAAATTAGAACATGGCCACAGCCATTCTTTTGTGTTGTCTTTTGACGCTTTTGAGCTGCAGTGAATGTTTGTGATAGAGTTCATCTGGCCCCTTAAGATATGTTGACCTCTGGTGTAGAACAAACTCAGGTTTTTTTCTTCTGCATACACATGAATTTCTCTTAAGACTCTAAACCCCCACCCTCTATGCAGCTCCCTTGCAAGCTCCTTTTTCACCATCATTCACATTATATTGTGATTGCCTGCTTACTCATTGTGAGGGCCATTCCATCTACTTCATCAATCTCCAGTTCTTGCATAGTGTCTGGCTCATTAAGGACACCCAATATGTTTGCTGAATGAATGAGCTTTGAAGTTATTTCATCCAGGTATGGTCTGCAGAAGTAGTTGCCTTTTCTCTCTTTTTCCATAGAAATGGGGTGTTGTGGGAACCAGTGGAGATGAAGACTACTTAAAGGGAAGCTTTCCAAAGGAGACTTGGAACAAGTTCCCAGGGAATGGAGTAGAGATACCCTCAGCTCTTGGGATAGTTGGGAAGAGCCTGAGCAGCCAGAGCCCCCAGGCCACTGTCCTTCAGTGAACTCAGTACAATGAATGTTTGCTGTGTGTTACTTTGTATAAGAAAGGATGGGAAGTACTGGCTTAGAAACTGAGCACAAGAGTCAGGGGTATGCCAATAACCAGATGTATCCAGCTAGGGCACCCTGAAGACTCCAAGTCATTTTGCGCTGAAAGCTCCTTTTGCAACTGAGGCAGGTCTGGAATGATGAGAGCCAAGAGTGTGCACACCTGTGGGTGCGAAGGCTGGGAGAGAAAGAAAAAACAGGAAGATGAAATAGACCTTCCCCCTTTCCCCATGGTACTTGGTAGCTTCCAAAATAGTTCACAGAGCCATGCACTTTCATGAGCTTTAATGTTCTAAATGTCAGGACTGTAATTACTTCTTCCTTCTGAGGACCCTGACATTTATGGAGCCCAGCTCTGAGCTTGCCTCCAATACCCCAGATAGTCCCTGGGAGCTCTTTTACTCAATCAAACATGTATTTTATAAACACAAACTGGTATCCTATTTGTCAAAAAGTCTTGCTCATCAGTAGGGAATAAAGATGGATGAGACAGTCTTTCCTTCCTTGAGGCAGCTTATAGTCTCACACTAAAGTTTGCAACCTGGCCCAGCTTCCTGATGTTGATTTGGTGACTTGGTCATCCCGGTCTAAGCTCCACAGAGCTTCACCAGAGCCCCCCTCAATGATGGCATGGATGCTAAATATTAAGCCTGTGACCTTGGTCACATATAACTGGTTCATATATCTTTCTAGGGACAAATGGTAAACTTATTTGGCACAATTTGCTCCCAGGTCCTGAGAGGTATGCCTTCAGCAAAGTTCATCTTTCCTTTCCCTCCCTCCCACAATTCTTGCTATGAATTGTCTTTTTAAAACATTTTTCTTAATGTTTATTCATTTTTAAGGGAGAAAGCATGAGTGGGGGAAGGGAAGACAGAAAGACACAGAATCTGAAGCAGGCTCCAAGCTGTCAGCACAGAGCCCAATGCAGGGCTCGAACTCATGAACCACAAGATCATGACCTGAGCCAAAGTTGGACGCTTAACCAACTGAGCCACCCAGGTGCCCCTAAGTTGTCTTTGTTAGGGAGAAATAAGAACAGGTAGGGAAATTGAATTAAATGAAAGCTTCCAAGTTTATGTAATCCTATTATACCCTCTGCATTCTCTCTATGCCATGTATCTCCATTTTTCCCTTCTTCACAAGACTGTCTGAAATGCCACCTATTAGAAATCCCCTAGATGCCAATCAACGCAGGCAGAATGGCACTTCCCAGTGCCAACAAAAACCAAAACCAAAACCAAAAACCAATGGGAAATGATTGATATATCGGGTGCCATTGGATAGAACTTGATACACTGGTAGCAAATTATAAATGATATTTACTTATGAAGGACTGGACACAATTTTCAAGTCAAAAATTCACTTTTGCCTCATGAAGTTTACTGGATTCTTCTCTGCTCCTTCTTACTAGTTCTGTGTCACAAAACCACTGAGCCTACACCTGTGATTACACACAGGGTGAGAAGGGGCCCACAAAACAGGCCTGTTATACTGTCTGAAAGACCATCACTTTTTCCTCTTCAAAAATGTGAAATTCTAAAGGCCCCAGGCATTTTACAGCAAATCTATGGATGGGAGTGTGAGGGGCAAGCGAAGTAAAAAGAATCCGTCCATACTATGTGAAACCTCAGCCAGACCCAGGTCCTAGGATCTTCTTCCTGAACTTCAACCTCACCCCTATCCTGGAGAAACTAATTTGCCACTGACTTAATTTTACTTCTGTGGAGATGGAGTAGCCAATATGCATTCTGGGTTTGCCTGAGTTTCCCTCAATTCTTCCCAATAGGCGGTGACCTCCCTTGGGAGAAACAATGCATTTAAAGCTAGGCATAACTTGCTAATCCTTCAGTCAACAACAAATAAGACCCTTCACTGCTCCCAATTCTGTGGTTATAGTGAGAGGCAGGAATGCCTGGAAACCAGAAAATTCCCCAAAGAAGGCAGTGGCAGACATCCATACAGTAGGCCTCCTCAAATGGACTACACAAGAACACAGACATTAAAGAGTCACCTTAAAAGGTCAGAATAATCCTTATAACTTTCTAGGGCTGATTATTAGGTATTTTTCAGGGTAAGGAGACAAAGAATCAAGACCTTGTCCCCCTGCACCTCTCTATGTTCTTAAGAGGCGAGCTTTCAAGGAATTGTCAAATGGACCCCTTACTACTTCCAGAGTGCAGATCCCTGAACCCTCCAGCCTGACCCAGCTCTCATGACTCCATGTTCAGCTTGAGGGCTGGGGTAGGAGAATGACCAGGCTGCACTTCTCACAAATTTTGGAGTCAGAAAATGTGTGTATACGTATATACACACATGCCCCATATTCAATAATCCAATGTATGGCATGCAAGAGATTTACAAAGCTCAGATCTTAGTTTACATTCCTCTGGAAACAGGCCCTAAACCAAGGATTTATTTGAGAAATGCAGAGGAATTGACAGGGGTGTAGGAAGGGATATGGGGAAAGGAAGGATGCCAATAAAACCACAGAAGGCAACTGGAACTTAATTCCACTTGGCGACCCTGGATATGGTACAAAACAAATGCCTCAGAATTATCCCACTCCGTGTGTGTGTGTGTGTATGAGTGACAGAGAGAGAGAGAGAGAGAGAGAGAGAGAGAGAGAGAGAAGCATTGGGATATTTATACCCTTAGTCACTGAGGGCAGCTCTTAGAGAATGTTAATTATCTAGTGTTTTCAGTCTGCTGTACATTGTCCTACAAACTGAGAAAAAGCTATCAGGCACAGAGACTGATACTGGAAGTCATAAGTCAGCCCTGATACTCTCAAAGTCCTAGGGAAATGAAAGGCACAGATTCTGTCTCAGCTGTAGGTCAGGCATACATAATCAGACAACACTGCTTGTGAGGGGATAGCATGACCTTGTATGGAAGAATCAGGATCTACAGGGCTTGATGTTGGTTTTTGTACTCCTTCTCCCACTCTTAGCCAACAATCCTAGAAATCCCCCACAATAACACATTTCTCGTTTTATAATAAGTAATCGGAACATGGTTTTTGCTAGTCACTTTAAATCTAATACGTATAGATCCAGCCATCTTATTATGAATCCTTTTCCATAAGAACCATCCTCCAATGGGAGTTAAATAGCAAGCTCTCTCCTGGTGCATTTAAGAATGATTTAATTTTTACAGGTTCAAGACCATGTCTAGGGTGGGCATGACTATGTGCAGAATCTCAATTCGTAATAAGTTTGCTGGAATGTAATTTCATTTTTTCTTAGACAGAGCATGAACAGGGGAGGGGCAGAGAGAGAGAGGGAGACACAGAATCGGAAGTAGGCTCCAGGCTCTGAGACATCAGCCCAGAGCCCGATGCGGGGCTGGAACTCACGGACCGTGAGATCATGACCTGAGCTGAAGTCGGACGCCTAACCGACTGAGCCACCCAGGCACCCCATTTTTTCTTAGATTTAAAGAAGGAGGTCAAAATATTTTTCATACCTATTATCTCCCTCACTTCTAATAAAAGTCCCTGATCAGGCAAGGAGATACAACAAGGTTTAAACAGGAAAGATTAAGAAACAAAATTGTTTCCAGACTGTTTGGTCAGAACAGGGTCCCCCCAAAGTCTACCAAGTCTGGAAAACAAGATTAGTGCACATCAGTCACAGAATTTGAAGTGACCTCAGTCTCTCATTTGACCACCCAAAGATGGTCTCAAAAACCCTTTTAGCGGTTTAGCCAAGGAGTAAGCCTGCAGCACCTGCTGCTCAAGTACTCGTAATGGAAAAGGTTCCCTAACTCCTTGGAGATCCACTCTATTATTCACAGACTTAAGAGCTAGGAGCTTTCTTCTAAAGCCAAAACAAATATGTCTCCTTATAACTTCTGTCAAAGCCATGTAGAGCAACTATTGTGCCTCTTCTGCAGGCCAGCCTTCAAACATGGAATGATAATGGCAGTGACCACCACTTGTTGATCATGTGCTGTTTTCCAGGCACCATGCTGGACTGTCTACCATGTTAGCTACTATAGTCCTAACATCCCTAGGGGGTAGTTATGAATTCCCATTTTATAGGTTTTAAAATCTGATGATTATGGTAGATATCAGGAAAATGTCTGAAGTTCTCTTTAACCTCCATGTTTTTGGAGGTTTTCCAGACTTTTTCCTGTGGTTGATTTCAAGCTTCATAGCATTGTGGTCTGAAAGTATGCATGGTATAATTTCAATTCTTGTAAACTTATGGAGGGCTGTTTTGTGACCCAGTATATGATCTATCTTGGAGAATTCCATGTGTACTCGAGAAGAAAGTATATTCTGTTGCTTTGGGATGCAGAGTTCTAAATATATCTGTCAAGTCCATCTGATCCAATGTATCATTCAGGGCCCTTGTTTCTTTATTGACCATGTGTCTAGATGATCTATCCATTTCTGTAAGTGGGGTGTTAAAGTCCCCTGCAATTACCACATTCTTATCAATAAGGTTGCTTATGTTTATGAGTAATCGTTTTATATATTTGGGGGCTCCGGTATTCGGCGCATAGACATTTATAATTGTTAGCTCTTCCTGATGGATAGACCCTGTAATTATTATATAATGCCCTTCTTCATCTCTTGTTACAGCCTTTAATTTAAAGTCTAGTTTGTCTGATATAAGTATGGCTACTCCAGCTTTCTTTTGGCTTCCAGTAGCATGATAAATAGTTCTCCATCCCCTCACTCTCAATCTAAAGGTGTCCTCAGATCTAAAATGAGTCTCTTGTAGACAGCAAATAGATGGGTCTTGTTTTTTTATCCATTCTGATACCCTATGTCTTTTGGTTGGCGCATTTAATCCATTTACATTCAGTGTTATTATAGAAAGATATGGGTTTAGAGTCATTGTGATGTCTATGTTTTATGCTTGTAGTGATGTCTCTGGTACTTTGTCTCACAGGATCCCCCTTAGGATCTCTTGTAGGGCTGGTTTCGTGGTGACAAATTCCTTCAGTTTTTGTTTGTTTGGGAAGACCTTTATCTCTCCTTCTATTCTAAATGACAGACTTGCTGGATAAAGGATTCTCGGCTGCATATTTTTTCTGTTTAGCACACTGTAGATATCGTGCCAAGCCTTTCTGGCCTGCCAAGTTTCAAAGGAGAGATCAGTCATGAGTCTTATAGGTCTCCCTTTATATGTGAGGGCACGTTTATCCCTTGCTGCTTTCAGAATTTTCTCTTTATCCTTGTGTTTTGCCAGTTTCACTATGATATGTCGTGTAGAAGATCGATTCAAGTTACGTCTGAAGGGAGTTCTCTGTGCCTCTTGGATTTCAATGCCTTTTTCCTTCCCCAGTTCAGGGAAGTTCTCAGCTATAATTTCTTCAAGTACCCCTTCAGCACCTTTCCCTCTCTCTTCCTCCTCTGGGATACCAATTATGCATATATTATTTCTTTTTAGTGTATCACTTAGTTCTCTAATTTTTCCCTCATACTCCTGTATTTTTTTATCTCTTTTTCTCTCAGCTTCCTCTTTTTCCATAACTTTATCTTCTAGTTCACCTATTCTCTCCTCTGCCTCTTCAATCTGAGCTGTCATCGTTTCCATTTTGTTTTGCATTTTGTTTAAAGCGCTTTTCAGCTCCTCGTGACTGTTCCTTAGTCCCTTGATCTCTGTGGCAAGAGATTCTCTGCTGTCCTGTATACTGTTTTCAAGCCCAGCGATTAATTTTATGACTATTATTCTAAATTCACTTTCTGTTATATTATTTAAATCCTTTTTGATCAGTTTATTAGCTGTTGTTATTTCCTGGAGATTCTTCTGAGGGGAATTCTTCCGTTTGGTCATTTTGGATAGTCCCTGGAGTGGTGAGGACCTGCAGGGCACTTCCCCTGTGCTGTGGTGTATAACTGGAGTTGGTGGGCGGGGCCGCAGTCCAACCTGATGTCTGCCCCCAGCCCACCGCTGGGGCCACAGTCAGACTGGCGTGTGCCTTCTCTTCCCCTCTCCTAGGGGCGGGATTCACTGTGGGGTGGCGTGGCCCATCTGGGCTACTTGCACACTGCCAGGCTTGTGGTGCTGGGGATCTGGCGTATTAGCTGGGGTGGGTAGGCAAGGTGCACGGGGGCAGGAGGGGCAGGCTTAGCTCGCTTCTCCTTAGGTGATCCACTTCAGGAGGGGCCCTGTGGCAGCAGGAGGGAGTCAGATCTGCTGCCGGAGGTTTGGCTCCGCAGAAGCACAGAGGTGGGTGTTTGCGCGGAGCGAGCAAGTTCCCTGGCAGGAACTGGTTCCCTTTGGGATTTTGGCTGGGGGATGGGCGAGGGAGATGGCGCTGGCGAGCGCCTTTGTTCCCTGCCAAGCTGAGCTCGGCCGTCCGGGGGCTCAGCAGCTCTCCCTCCCTTTGTCCTCCAGCCTTCCCGCTTTCTGAGCAGAGCTGTTAACTTCTGACCTCCCAGACGCTAAGTCGCGCTTGCTGTCGGAACACAGTCCATCCGGCCCCTCCGCTTTTGTCAGCCAGATTCGGGGGCTCTGCTTGGCCGGCGAGCCGCCCCTCCGCCCCGGCTCCCTCCCGCCAGTCCGTGGAGCGCGCACCGCCTCGCCGCCCTTCCTACCCTCTTCCATGGGCCTCTCGTCTGCGCTTGGCTCTGGAGACTCCGTTCTGCTAATCCTCTGGCGGTTTTCTGGGTTCTTTAGGCAGGTGTAGGTGGAATCTAAGTGATCAGCAGGATGCGCGGTGAGCCCAGCGTCCTCCTACGTCACCATCTTCCCTCCAACCTCTGAAGTTCTCTTAGTAAGCGGTTGAGCCAGATTCAAACCCAAGACTGATTCAAAAGCCATGTGCCTTATGTTGCCATCCAATCTTCTCTTCCAAAATATTCCTGAAGTTGAACTCTTCTTTATAAACCCTTTGGACATACTCCTATTTCTGCCAGCCTACTCTTTTTTCCACAGTCCCACCCCTCTCTATCACAGCCTTATTCAATATTCCTCACCTTCAGAAATCCTTCTGAGACTATATTCTACCCTGAATTCTCATCTGGTACTATCCTGCCTCCCTAATTAGTCTCACATAGTAGGAAATGTTAGAGCTATTATTCTGCCACTCCCTTCCCTCTAGCCCTCACCCTAGCTCCTGGGATGAGATGACAATCTCAGTGCTGAAAAGACATTATGTAGTTTGGCCCATTAGACTTCAAAGTCATGGAGCAATGTTAGATCATCTATCAGAAGAAAATTAGTGTGTATTATGGATTGTTTGATACAATGAAATTAAGATCCAATAATTCATTAAAGGTACATTATATTCCAGACAGATATCTCCTGTGCACTGGCATATAGATCTGTTTCTATTGTTTTCTAAAATCCCCTGAAACACCCTGTTCTCCATTCCTCTTCCTTAGAAAGAGAGAACCACTAGATTAAGCATCATCATACATTGGAACAAAAACTGATAGATTTAACAAATGGAGTTTCCCCCAGGCTTGGGCACCAAGAGAACCTCATTTGTGCCCATTGGTATCTTGAATCCAAGAGGAAGCACCATATATACCACTGGTTCCAGCTACTTGTCCTGGTAGAGAGGAGGTAAGCCTAGGGCTCAGGATCCTCAGAATAAAATGCTCCAGGACTATCATTGTCCTTTCTTGACCAATCTACTTAAGCAGTTTCAGGGCAGTACTCTTGACCATAGCATTGACAGAAGGTAAAGATGTGTTGGTTATTATGACCAAAGCAGGGGCAAATGCAGAAGATTCCAGCTAGGAGTCCAGACTTGGGAATTCATACCAAAGAACTCTTGGGAATTTTTGACTATTCTTGTTCTGTCAAGATTTGACAGTCCCATTTTATAGATGAAAACTGGACAAAATCATTCTGCTTTCAAGCCAAAGACAGAGAAACTAAGTGGCAAAATCAGCCATTGGAATCAGCTGTCTGGGCCAAGTCAAACTTGTTCAGTCCACCTCAAGTTGAAATTCCCAGTGTCTTAGGTTGGGCTGGATCCACAAGATAAAGACTGGATAATAAATTATTTGGAAGGTGAGCCCAGGAAAACACCCATAGGGACAAGGGGAGGGAGACAAAGGAGGAAAGGCATCCAACAAATTATAAGTTACCTAACTTATCTCTGTGGGTAACTGAAGCAGTTTCACCAGGGAATCTGGAGAGCCAGTGTAGCAATGCACCTCAAGGTGGTGGGGTATTCATACATCACTTCCCCTTAGTCATTAACAGAGGACTGCTGCTAGTGGCATTAATTCCCTGACTCTACAAGACTACCATGTACCAGATTTCAACAGCCAGAGAAAATCCTCAGGTGAAATATTATAGGTGCAGTTGGAAGTCAAGCTTGAGGGCACAGAAGTGGTAGAAGGAAGTATGGACAGCCAACACAATCTGACTTAAATGGGGTTCTCATCTACAATGCCAAGTTTTATAGTGCCTATTTAAAGTGCACTATAGCAAAGGGGCACCTAGGTGGCTGAGTTGGTTAAATGTCTGACTCTTGATTTTGGCTCAGGATCTCATGGTTCTTGAGATGGGCCCTGCATCGGGCTCCATGTTGGGTGTGGAACCTACTTGAGTGTCTCTCTCCCTACCCCACCCTCTCCCCCAGTTCTCTCCCTCTCAAAAACAAAACAAAACAAAACAAAACAAAAACAAAACACTGTATCATGTATTTAAGATATCCAGGCTGCAGAACTTTGGAATTCCTAGCCAGATGACATCCTTGAGACTATCAGACTCCAGCCCCAGTACCTATGAGGAAGGGCTTAATGCAGTCCTGAGGGGTGTTTGGGGGTGTCTAGTCACCCAGGTACCTGGTTGACTACAAATGTGGATATTGAAAGGTTTTGTGTCTCCTCTGGAGTTGATTTTCACCATGGGCTCATGTCAAGTATTGGTAAGATTTCTATAGAGCACGAGATCCTCAATATTTTAGGATTTGAGGGCCATCTGGTCTCTGGGCTATTCAATGCTTCCATTGTAGAATACCATAGTAGCCACAGACAATATATAAACAGTGTTGGGTTAACCAGGATGAGTTGGTCACCATAGCCAGATGTGTGAGTCAGTCACCTTGGGAGCAGACTCTTCAGCACCAGTAAAGCTTTCAGATGATGCAATCCCCCGAGATGCCCTAAGCTGGAACCACCCAGCATAGCTGCTTCAGATTCCTGACCAAGAGAAGCTATGATAGAATGTTAAGCTGCTAACTTTTAATTTGTTGCACAGCAACAGATATCAAATATAAGCACATGAAGAACCAGCCTTTCAGCTAACTCTTGGGAATGAGCTTTGATGCTAGTCTATACTAACTAAATGCAAAGGAAGTTAGGGAAACTCTACCAGATGGGTTCCATGTGTTCCATTCCACTATTCCCTACCCTCTCACTGCCCTGGGAGGCTGAACTGGGTGGACAGGCTCTGCTGCTGCTCTCTGGGCCCCTGGGTTGAGTTCAGTCCATGGGGAGGCCAAGCAGGAGATCATTGTAGAGGAGGGGAACAAAGGGAGAATAGGATTTATTCCTGCTGAGAGGTCAACTCCAGCTGGCTGTAGGAGGGCCAAAAGGCACTGCCCCTCTTAAGGCAATGTTGTCTTCAGGACTTGCTCCTGGAATTCTGGTAATCTCTCACCCTTGTCCTCACTTTGGGGCCCAGGGGTGGTAAGTTTGCTGATTATGGACTACTTCTGTGGTTCCCCCTATGCTTCACCCATAGCTTTGAGGAGTTCTTTGGAAATAAGCCCTCACCAAATGATCCAAATTTGAGTGAGCTGCTTGCTTCTACTGGGACCCCACTAGCACAGATCCAGAGAGCTGAGGTACTGCAAGCTCTGTTAGCAACAGCAGCACCACCTAGCAGGCAGTCCGTTCTCTGATAGAGGTTGTAGGAGGCAGGTTTGGGGAGCTGGTGGTTTTTCTACTGGTAGGTACCTAGAATGAAACAGGAATATCTTTGGTGTTTGCCAGCCTCTGTTTCACCATCCCATTTTGATAAGCACTATTTTAGGCCATGTAAGAAACCCCTGAGAGTAGGGCATACTCAGAGAGGTGGCATATGGCATGGCCAAGTACAGGTCTTGGGAAAGGCTGGTTCTTGTGGCCAAAGCCTGGGCATCCCCAGCCAGGTAGGATCCCAAGAGTTGGTGAAGTGCCCATTGGAATGGGCTTATCTCAGTCTTGAGGGGTGTTGTGGGGGGGGGGTGTCTTTTCACCCAAGGCTCCTGTCTTCCCAACTAGAGCTGGGCAGAAGGAGGTGGCAAGGTGGGCCTCACCTGTTCAGACAGCATCACAGGAAGACAAATGTCAGGGCAGCCAAATGGCTACATTTGGAGTCATGTAGTAGACAGAGGCAAATTGGCCCTGGCATCTATCCCTGCCACAGCACAGCCTTCAACCAACCACCCACAGGTGGAAAGAGAGCAGGTATATGGGAATCCTAAAGTGACTGCAACCGCTCTAGAGCCATTCCTCAACTTCTGGACCAGGCAACTGGGCTAAAAGGATTCTACTGCTTTTGACACTCAAACAAGTGTGGGAATCCATGAGGGCTGGGAGATGGCTTGTGGATGAAGGACAGAAAAGTACTCTAGAACTGCAGAACTACTGTTCTAGATGATCATAAAGGGGAAAAAGTAACCAAGAGAGGGAAAACATTCTTCCCTCAAGGAAATACTGTATTCTTGCTAACTCTGAATTACTGGTATATATCTGATTATCTAGTTCCTTAATGCATTTATTTTTCTGTAATCACTAGCTCTCCCCGACTAGGATTCCCACAGGCCTCTGTCCTGCTGTTTCAGTCTGAATCTGGCTGTTTAAGGAGGAAGGAGGTAGAGGTGCCAGAGGAGGCTGTGAGTCTGGTTCCAGCCCAGCCTTTCAAGACAACTGCAAGCTACACATAGACCCAGACCACATGAAACCCATGTCTAATAGGAACTACTGTGATCCCTTGTGGGGCCCCATCTTCCCCCTCCTCAAAGGCCTCAGGGGTTATCATCCTTCTCCTCCATAGCCTAGAGTCAGCACAGAATTGGCAAGGAACAGCCTCATCCAGGAATAGGTCAGACATGGAGATGCGTCACAGACTCCCATCAAGAAGGGACCTGATGGCATGTCTTCCTGGGGAAGTTTGTGCCCAGGGACAGGAGTGTGGGTATATTCCATCCTAGTACTGATGGGCTCCACAGTGGCTGCCCCGTCCAGTGTTGCTCCAGACTTTGTCGAGTTTCAGTCTGTTATTTCTCTGCCCCATCCTGCTTCCTCTTTCATAGGTGTTGATGCCTAATCAACAACTTGCACCCCAAAGTCTGCATCAGCATGTCCCTGCAACATGGAGAAACTTGATGCAAACGAGATGTAGTCCCATCCTTAAAGGAGCTCTCCATGTGATAGAAACAGGATTCAGAGTAGAGTCAAAAACAAGAACTGTTCAAATGTGAGAAAGTCTGAATGAAATGCAGAATTGCTCAAATCAGAGGGGACTGAGAACAAATGACATGGTAGTGAGAACTGATTCTGTCTTAAGCTTGCTTTAGTCCAACATCTAT
Organism: Panthera leo; assembly: GCF_018350215.1. Lineage (NCBI taxonomy): Eukaryota > Metazoa > Chordata > Mammalia > Carnivora > Felidae > Panthera > Panthera leo. The sequence goes on from NC_056683.1 coordinate 38,171,068, forward strand.
CCGTCTCAGGGGCTCCTCACTGCCCCTCAGGTCTGAACACCGCTTTCTCCTGACCCAGAGTGGGCCAGGATGCCGCACTCCCAGGACAAGGGGCATTCACCACCCCCACAGGCTGTCAGCCAGCTCCCTGCCCTAGAACCTCATTCCAACTCAGACATGCCCTCAGAAGATTCCTCCTCTCCCTGGGAGAGTGCTGTCACTGAACTGCTTAATCACCTCACTTAGAGCTGCATCATTTAGCATCATCGTGGGGTTTTCCTTGACAGCACACAGCGGGGAGCTGCACACAGGGTTGACATGCACGCATGCCACTGGAGACATGGTGACAGTGTACAGACAAATTCTCACACACACACAGTGGGGAGTATGTGATGGAGATGGGATGTAAGGGTATGCATACCTTATTACAGCTCCCTAGTCCCTGCACATGTCCTCAAACTGCCTAGGCTCCCTCAGATCAAAGGGCACTGGGTTCACTAACTTACATTTTAAGGGAAGGGATAAAGCAGTTGAAAGTACAGGAGGTACGTATAAGCTTATTCGTTATTTATTGGTTATTCTGTGTTTACATCTCCAGAGCTATTCTCTGTCTTGCTCTGTACACAGGAGGTGGATATATATGGATTGCAGCATCCATCCCCCTTGCTGTCATGGGTTGATTTCCCTTGGAGAAGACACGGAAATGGGATTTGGGATGCAAGATATTTACTTGGTATCAACACCTGTGAAAGGGAGGGGAGGAAGCAGGACAAAGCAGAGGGAAGCCAAGTTGAAACACAGGCCAACAGCTTTTGACCAGTTTGGCTGGGACTTCTGAAGCCTTGTCTATTTTAGTGTCCTCTGGGATGACCCAGCTAGGCCTTTATAACCCACCTTGCTTAGCCACTGGCTGTGGGCTGCTTCCGGTCAGGCATGATCTTGAATGTGTGGCTCTCTGCAGCTGGGCAGCAAGCAGGTCCTTGGAATATGTATTTGTCTTCCATACTTGTCTTCTGACTTTAATAGACTCAGCCAACAGAAGGCACCCACAGGAGTTCAGAAGGTGAGAGGAACACAAGGTTGGAGTGTTGATTCCTCATGCTTCCTTCCTCACAGGCCATTTTTAGCAGCAGCTATGTTTCTTTACAAAAAGCCATGACTCTTGTGTCATTTCTCCCATGGCTACAGCTTGTACTGGGTTCCAGTAACATCTAAACCCCCCCCCCCCTCGCCAACCTCATACCCAGGTCCAGGCAGTAGTAACAGCTCAATCTGTTGATGTTCCTTTGGTGCCTCACTATTCTTAGTTCCCTTAACTTTACTTCTGCCTCCTTAAGTAGTCCCCTTATTAACTACTCTTTAGTTAAATCCATGAAATGTACCCTATCTTTCCTGTTAGGATCTGATTGGACCAGTAATCAAGGAATTTTCTCCTCCATGCTGGTTTTCTTTGGTCCCAAATTCCTGTGTAGTACCTAAGATCTTCTGCAAATTAGATAGGAGTTTAGGAAAAACCTACTTTTAAAATCTATAGTGAGGTGTTTAATGCAGAGTAGCATGCAGTTTGTTTTGTTCTTTAATGTTGATAGGCTATAAGTTGCTATTTATTGAGGGAGAAATGTAATGTATACTTTGGATCTTCCCCAGAAACTGACCCTGAGATGAATGGTTTATTAAGGAAAAATTCCAAGGAGGATAATGAGGGAGTCTGGAAAGCAGGAGAGAGAAAGGGAATAAATTAAAGCAGGTATATTGTTCAGGCAAAGTCCCACCGAGGGCAGGCTGCAGCCTGATCCTATAGGGGAACTCTGGGGCAAAAGCTAGGTCTAAGTTTTATGGGTGCAGAGATCTGAAAACCCAGCTCCTTTGCCTCAGGTAGGGACAGTCATTGGCTAAGGACTGCCCCCAGGGAGACAAACTCAGTTTCTTCTGGCTCTCTGCACCTGCAGATGAGGTGGTTCCAAGTTTGAGGGCAATCGTCCAAACAGGAGGTACAGACGCAGGCTATTGGAGGCAAAATCTCGAAGCTGGAGAGAGATGCACAGAAATGGTAAAAAGGAACTCAGGAGTACCACACTGAATAAACAATATATAGGCCAAAGTTTCTTTGTAAGAACTCTAGAACCCAGTTAAGAAGTTGAGCAACCAAGCTAAGAACAAAAAGCTATATTCCAAACAGTAGAAAACTGGATTTTGGGGGTGCCTGGATGGCTCAGTTAAACCTCTGACTTCAGCTCAGGTCATGATCTTGTGATCTGTGGGTTTGAGGCCTGCGTCGGGCCCTGTGTTGACAGCTCAGAGCCTGGAGCCTGCTTCAGTTTCTGTGTCTCCCTCTCTGTCTGCCCCTCCCCTACTTATGCTCTGTCTCTTTCTCAAAATATTAAAAAAAAAAAATAAAACTGGCATTTTTGCTTGCCCTTGCTCCACCCCCTTTAGGAAATTGAGACAAAGCTGCCCCATTCTTGGTCCTTCCCCTGGGAGGGAAGGAAAAGACTTCAACTTGCTTACAATATTCTAGCTTGTCTGGGGGCTGCCTAAAGGATGGCTTTTTGTCTCAATTCAGAGCACTGATGGGAAGGGCAGCATAATTTGGCTATCTCGTTGCAGGTCCCTGAAAGCAGAGGGCAAGCACCACAATGTGAGAGCTGCAGCAGGGGGCTGAGGGCACAGGGACAGAAATACGATAGGACATCAAAGCCCCTGCTACGAAGCAGGTGTAAGATTTTAGGGAAGTTAAGACATTTAAAAGCAACCTGAACATAGGGAATTGGAATAAGCACATAGGGCCAGGAAAGATACATCACCAAAATGATTGGAGAGAACCAATCTTTACACCTTTATGCGGCCTTCTTAAAATTCTTCCCCTGCAGAGAAGTCTGCAAAGAGAGGCAACACTTTTCAAATTCTCAGTTTTCAACAAGAGATCACAATGCGTATAAAGAAACAGGGAAACAGAGCCCATTTAAAGGAATAATAAAGCCCTAGAAATTGACTCTAAAGAAATGCAGTCCTCTGACTTGAGGACTTAAGATGGTTGTTTTAAAGTATTCTCATGAGCTAAAGAAGAACACAGGCAACCAAACTTAATCCAGAAAATGATAGATGAGTAAAATGAGAATATCAACAGGTATTCTGGAGCTGAAAATATAGTATCTGAAGTGAAAAATTCATTAAAGGGGTTCAACATCCCATTAAACAGGCAGAAAAAAAACAGTGAACTTGAAGGGATTTCAAATTATTCTTTTTGCTCTTCAAATTAAATAACGTGAACAGAATCTGAGGGACTTATGGAACAACATCAAATGGACCAATATATTCATTATAGGAATCCCAGAAGAGAAAGGGACAGAGCTTTCTTGTAGTGATGGCTTAAAACTTCCCAAATTTGAGGAAAGAAATGGGTGTACAAATGCAAGATGCTCAAACTCCAAGTAGGATAAAAATCAGAAAGGGGCGCCTGGGTGGCACGGTCGGTTGGGTGTCCGACTTCGGCTCAGGTCATGATCTCGCGGTCCGTGAGTTCGAGCCCCGCGTCAGGCTCTGGGCTGATGGCTCAGAGCCTGGAGCCTGCTTCCGATTCTGTGTCTCCCTCTCTCTCTCTGCCCCTCCCCCGTTCATGCCCTGTCTGTCTCAAAAATAAATGTTAAAAAAAAATTAAAAAAAAAAATCAGACTCTCCACTGAGACAATCAAACCGCCAAAAGTAGAAGACAAAGAATCTTAAAAGTGACTCCCCACATACAAGAGGTTCTTTATCATGGATTTCTCAGCAGAAAACTTATAGGCCAGAAGTCAATGGGTCAATGGGATGATTTATTCAAAGTGCTGAAAAAAAATTGAATACTTTATCCAGAAAGTCTGTCCTCAAAAATGAGGAATACATTTTCAGATAAAAACAACAACAACAAACTTGAGGGAGTTCATGACTGGCCCCTATAGAAATGCTAAAGAGAGTCCTTCAAATTGAAAGGATGCTAGGCAGGAACTCAAAGCCCTATGAAAATATAAAGTTCTCTGGTAAAGGTAAATATATGGACAAATATAAAAGCCTGTGCCATTTTAAATGTGGTTCATAACTCTTGTTTTATAAAATATAAGTGATGAAAGCATAAGAACTAAACCTATGTTAATTGGTATATAATCTAGAGGTCATTGTGATAGAAAATCAAGTATGGGAGATGGAACTGTAAAGTACTTTTTGTATTCCACTGAAGTTATCAGTTAAAATAGATGGTTATAGTTTAGGGTGTTTTATATAATCCTGATAGTAGCCTCAGAAGTATCTATATAAGTATACACAAAAAGAAATGAGAAGGGAATCAGAACATGTCACTACAAAAAATAAAATCAAAGGCACACAAAGGCAGGAAGGAAATGGAAGTCAGAAAAACTAAGACATACAGAAAATAAAATCCATAATTTAAGTGTAGATCGATTAAACTACTTGGTTGAAAGATTAGAATGAATAAAAACACAGGATCTGACTATATGCTGTCTACAAGTGACTCACTTTATTTTACCGTCACTTATTCCTTAATGTTCTTCCCTTTTTATATAGGTTTGAGTTTGACCTATATTTTTCTTCTCTAAAGAACTTAAAGTCTTATGGTTTTCTATTTCAATTATACCTCAATAAAGCTAAAAAAAAAAAAAAGAAAGAAACCTTAGGAACTTTATGTAGTCTTTTTAAAGTTAGAGAAATCTCTAATGATAGTGCTTCAATCTCCCAGGGCTATTCCTCTCACAGAGGTCTTTATAAGGGGCCTCTGGGAAAGACTCCCCTCTACCACCCTTGCTATTTCCACAGCTGAATGCTGAGCTGCTTCTGTAGACCAACGCTCCTAGCTGGCCTTGCCCAGGCCAGCCTCAGACTCAGTGGTAGGGCCTCTGGCAGAGGTCATTTCACTTGTCATCAGAGTGCCATCTTCACCTTCACTCAGCCCACGCAAGTCATATGGCTGGCCTTGCTTCTAGTACTCCAGGTTGGTCTCATCTGTGCCATCTATTTCCAGACTCCTTCAGGATCACTGAGGGCCATCCAGGTATATGAAGAACTTATATATTCCTGAAAATTCTGGGATGACAGAAGGGCAATTGTGATTTTTCCCCATCCCAGCCAACTCCTTGGACTGGGGTTCTAAACTTTGACTGTTAAGTCAGTTGAGAAAACTTTGGGATCTAAAGAACTTTTAACATTTCTTACAAAAAGGTAGGACTACTGGCAACGAATTCCCTTAACTTGTCAGACTCTTTCTTCCGCACTTCTGAGAGATATTTGGAGGGTACATGATTCTAGGTTGATGATAGGTTCTCTCAACACTAAATATTTCATTCCATTTTCTTCTTGCTTAAATAGTTTAAGGAAAAGTCAGGTGTAATTTTTTGTTCCTCTGTAAAGGTTTTTTCCCCCCTCCTTTGGCTTGAGGATTTATCTTTGATTTTTTATAGTTTGTAAATATGCCTAGGTGTAAGTTTTCTTTTGAGATTTTATTCTGCTTTGGGTTCAGAGGTTCTTGGATCTGTAGTTTGATGTCTGAAATTTAATTTGGGGGAAATTCTCAGTTATTGTTTTAAACATTTCTTCTGTTCCTTTTTCTTCTGATAGCCCCATTATACATATGTTGTAGTTCAGCATTTCTTCTGTTCCTTTTTCTTCTAATAGCCCCATTATACATGTGTTGTAGTTTTGTCGTTGCCCAACAGTCCTTGGACTTTAAGTCTATGTTTGCTTTTTGGTTTAAAGATCATATTGATGTATTCTCTAGCTCAGATTCTTTCTTCAGCTATATCTAGTCTATAAGTAATCCCAAAGGTATTTTTCACTTCTGTTATTTTTTTATATCTCTAGCATTTCTTTTTTTTTTTTTCTTTTAACCTTTTTATTTTTGAGACAGGGAGACACAGAGCATGAACAGGGGAGGGTCAGAGAGAGGGAGACACAGAATCCGAAACAGGCTCCAGGCTCTGAGCTGTCAGCACAGAGCCCGTCGCGGGGCTCAAACTCAACGGACCGCGAGATCATGACCTGAGCCGAAGTCGGCCGCTTAACCGACTGAGCCACCCAGGCGCCCCATCTCTAGCATTTCTTTGTTCTTCTAGCTCTGCTTACACTGTCTATTTGTCCTTGCATGCTACCTGATTTATTAGACCCTTAGCATATCAGTTATTTGAGATACCCAGTCTGATATTCCCAGTTCAACATCCCTGCCATGTCTGGTTCTAATGCTTGCTCTGTTTCTTCAAACTGTTTTTCTTCCTTTCATAGGTATTGTAATTTATTGAATTTTTAAAATATTTATTCTCAGAGGGAACATGCAGGGGAGGGGCAGAGAGAGAATCCCAAGCGGCTCCATGCTGTCAGCACAGAGCCCGATATGGGGCTCCATCTCACAAACTGAGATCATGATCTGAGCTGAAGTTGGATGCCCAACAAACTAAGCCACCCAGGCCTCCCCCACCTTTTTTTTTTTTCCTTTGGAACAATTGAAGTATAGTTGACATATAACACATTAGTGTCAGGTGAACAAAACAAGGATTCAATATTTGTATATATTGTGAAATGATCACTGCAATTTTTTGATAGGAAGTACTGATGTACCAGGTAAAAAGCACAGTAAATAGGACTCTAGTAACATGGTAGTGAAATGTGGGGGAAGATGAGGGAATATTCTATAGTCCTATCATTAGGCCTAAGTCTTTTAGTGAACCTCTGGACAAGATTTCAAGTGTTTCTCAGTTTTTCTCCACCCTTTGGTAGAACAGGTTGGAATGTGTGGAGTTGGAGATTTCCCTTCTCCAGGTCAGTTAGGTTCTGCTAGTACTCCAGAAGGCTAAGCTCCAGTTAACTAGTTTCCCCTGAGGGTAGGTCTTGCTAGTAAATAGAGTTCTCTGGCATGTTTCAAAAGGATTCCTCTTCCCCCTCTTCATGCAGGAAACCTGAGGGAATTTGTCTCCAGTATTTACTGTGGAAACCTGGTTGAATTCAGGAGGTAAATTTCATGACAGTGTGCCCCTGTAGAGTTTAACTTTCAGAGTTGTTTGCACTAAGCCTTCAGAAATTTGTGAATTACTGTTCAGATTTTCCTATCCAGCACTGGTTCTTACAGTTTTTCTTGTATTGGCCCTGGTAAACCATGACAGCCTGTATTTTCCTGCTTTCTTTAATCTTGGGGCAATTTACCTTGTATCGTCCCCCCTCTTGTAGATCTAAGAAAATGTCAATTTTTCCAATCTGTTCAACTTTTCTTATAAGGACAGAGTAGTGACTTCTAAACTCCTGACATGTAGAACCTGAGACTCCTTTTAGATCTAGTACATGCACGGGTTAAAAGTGAAGGGATGGAAAAAGCTATTCCATCCAAATAGGAACAAAAGAGCAGGGATACCTATAGTAATATCAGACAAGATAGTATGTTACAAGAAACCAACAACAGTGTATAGTGAATGATAGAAAGGTCAATTCACTAACAATGATAAACTTACGCAAACATCAGAAATCCTAAATATATGAAGTAAACATGGACAGAATTGAAGGGAGAAATAGCTCTAGACTTTAATACCTCACTTCAATAATGGATAGAATAAGACCACAGTAAGGAAATAGAGTACTTGAACATTATAGACCAATTGTACCTAACAGACATCTATAGGACACTATCCAAGAACACATTTTTCTCAAGCTCACATGGAACATAATCCATGATAGGCCATATGTTAGGCCACAAAACAAGACTTAATAAACTTGAAGAGATTGAAATGTTAAGATTTTCTAGTTTCATTCCCTTGTGATAACAGAAGGAAAACTTGAAAATCCAAAAACATGTGGAAGTTAGACAACACAATCTTAATAGATCAAAGAAATCACAAGGGATGTTAGAAAATATCTGAAGACAAATATGTGCCCAGAAAATATCTGGAAAAGATATATGCCCAAACTAATGAGATGTAGTGAAAGGAGTGATAAGGGAATTCATAGCTGTAAATATATTTTAAAACATTTCAAAACAACCTCACAAGTTTAGCACAAGGAAGGAAATAATTTGTTTTCTTGCTCCTTAAGATTAAAGCAGAAATTGGGGTGCCTGAGTAGCTCAGTCAGCTGAGCATTCAATTCTTGATTTCAGCTCAGGCCATACATGATCTCATGGTTCATGGGTTTTAGCTCTGCACTGACAGCATGAAGTCTGCTTCGGATTCTCTCTCCCCTTCTCTCTCTACCCCTCCCCTGCTCTCTTGCTCTCAAAATAAAGATTAAAACAGAAATGAAAAATAGAAAAGTCAATGTAACCAAAAGTTGGTTCTTTGAAATAGTCAATTAAAGGTTTGTCAATTTTGATTAAGCAAAAAGATTCAGCTAAAGTCAGAAATGGTTTTTGATGAAGTCCCAATAGTTAATGTTTGCTTTTGTTTCCCTTGCCTTGGAAGACATACCTAGAAAAACGTTGCTATGGCTGATGTCAGAGAAATTAATGCTTGTGCTCTTTTCTAGGATTTTTATGGTTTCAGGTCTCACATTTAGGCCCTTAATCTATTTTGAGAGAGTGAGAGAGAGAGAGAGAGAGAGAGAGAGAGACAGAGAGACAGAGAGAAGAAAGTGGTCCAGCCTTCCCAATACCATTTGTTGAAGAGACTTTTTCCCATTGAATATCATTTCCTATTTTGTCAAAGATTGACCATATAGTTGTGGGTTTATTTCTGGATTTTTGAGTCTGGTTTATTGATCTGTATTGGTTTTTGTGCCAGTATCATACTGTTTTGATTACTACAGTTTTATAATATAACTTGAAGTCTGGAATTGTGATGCCACCAGCTTTTCCTTTTCAAGGTTGCTTTGGCTATTCAGGGTCTTTTGTGATTCCATACAAATTTTAGGATTGTTCTAGCTCAGAAAAATACAGTTGGTATTTTGATAGAGATTGCATTAAATGTGTAGATTGCTTTGGGTTGTATAGACATTAACAATATTTTTTCCAATTCTTAAGCATGAAATCTCTTCATTTGTGTTGTCTTCAATTTTTTTCATCAGTATTTTATAGTTTTCAGGGTACACATCTTTCACCCCTCTGATTAGATTTATTCCTAGCTTATATTATTGCTTTGGGTGCAACTGTGATTATTTTTCTCTTTCATGCTTTGTTATTGTTTAGAAATACAACAGATTTATGTACCTTGATTTTGTATCCTGTAACTTTACTGAATTTGTTTCAGTTTTAGCAGTTTTTGGTGGAATCTTTCTGCACAGTGAAGGAAACAATCAACAAAACTAAAAGTCAATCTGTGGAATGGGAAAAGATATTTGCAAATAGCTTACGTGATAAAGGATTAGTATCCAAAATATGTGATGAACTTATAAAAACTCAACACCCCAAAAATGAATAATTCAGTTAAAAATGGGCAGAAAACATGAATAGACCTTTTTCCCAAGACAACATACAAATGGCCAACAGACACATGAAAAGATGCTCAACATCATTGATCATCATGGAAATACAAAACTACATTTACATCTGTCAGAATGATAAAAGTCAATACAGGAAACGTGTTGGTAAGCGTGTGGAGAAAGGAGAATCCTCTTGCGCTGTTGGTGGGAATGAAAACTGGTACATCCACTCTGGAAAATAGTAGGGAGTTTTCTCAAAAAGTTACAAATAGAACTACCCTACAATCCAGCAATTGCACTGCTAGGTATTTACCTAAAGAATACAAATATGCTAATCCAAAGGGATACATGCATCCCCATGTCTATAACAGCATTAACAATAGCCAAGTTATGGAAACAGCTCAAGTATCCATCAACTGGCGAATGGATAAAGATGCAATATATATGTACAATGGAATATTATTCAGCAAGAATTAAATTTTTCCATTCGCAATGACATGGATGGAACTAGAGAGTACTAAATGAAAGTCAGAAAGACAAATACCATGATTTCACTCATGTGGAATTCAAGAAACAAAACAGATGAGTAAAGGGACAAAAAGAGACAAACCAAGAAATAGATTCTTAGTTAAGAGAACTGATGGCTACCAGAAGGGAGTGGGTAGGAGGACAGGTTAAATAGGTGAATGGGGGTTAAGGAGTACACCTGTTGTGATGAGCACTGTATGGAAGTAGTGAATTCCTATGTTGTACACCTGAAACTAATTTTAAACTGTTGACTGGAATTTAAGAACTTTAAAACTCAGAACTAGAAGAGGGGATATTATAATCTTTACACCTGTAAGATTGGTTAGAAAAATATGACGGTTGTATACTGAATATATTAGATAATCTAAATAAAATAGGTAAGCTACTAGAAACAACCACCAAAACTAAATCATGGAGAAATAGAAAATCTGATTAGACTTATGAATTATAAGGAGATGGAGTCAGTAATCAAAAACCTCCCAAAGAAAATCCCAGAACCAGATGTCTTCAGTGGTGAATTCTACCAAACATTTAAATATTGACACCAATACTCCTCACACTCTTCCAAAACAATTGAAGAGGAGAGATAATGCCCACACTCATTCTAGGGGGCCAGCATTACCTTGGTTTCAAAACCATATAAAGATACTGCAAAGAAACTACAGACCAATATGAATATTGATGTAAAAATCCTTAGAATATTAGCAAGCAATTCAACACCACATTAAAAGAATTTTATGCTATGATCAAGCAGGATTTATTCTTGGAGTTCGAGGATGGTTCAGCAGCTTAAAAATCATACTACATTAACAGGATGAAAGTGGAGAAATTACACAGTCATTGACTGATGCAAACAAGTTGACACTATTCAATACCCTCTCATGATAAAAACACACCAGAAATAAATGGGAACTGTCAACATAATGAAGGCTACATACTCCATTGTGGAAAAACTGAAAACTTTTCCTTTAAAATTAGGAACAGGGGCACCTGGGTGGCTCAGTAGGTTAGCTCACAGTCTTGAGATCAAGCCCTGCATGCGACTCTGCACTGGGTGTGGAGCCTACTTAAGATTCTTTCTCTCCTGCTCTCTCTGACCCTCCCCCACTCATGTGTGCTCTCAAAATAGAATTAGAAATAACAAAAGCACAATTAGGAACAGAAGGATGCCTGCACTTGCCACTTCCCATTTATCATACTGGAAATCTTAGAGCGATTAGGAAAGAAAAAATGTCAAAGGCATCCAAATTGGTAGTAAAATTATCTGTTAGCAAATAATCATGTATGTAGAAAATCTTAAAGATTCCACACAAAAACATGATAGAATAGTAAAGTTGTAGGATATAAAAAGATAAAAAGTCAGTTGTATTTCTATGTATAAACAATTTAAGAAAACAATCCCACTTACAATAGCATCAAGAATACATAGAAACATGAGGCAAGAGATTTGTATACTAAAACAAAATGAAAGACAAAAATAAGACCTCACATTCATAAATTAGAAGACATTATATTCATAATTTGATGTACAGGTTTCATTCAATCCCTATCTCAATGGTGTTTTTATAGAAATAAAATACTTAAAACTTCATATGAAATGTTAAAGGACTCTGAATTGCCAAAACCACTTGAAAAAGAACAAGTCAGAGTGAGACAAATACCATATGATTTCACTCCTATGTGGAATTTAATAAACAAAAAGATGAAACATTCTTAAATACAGAACTGGTGGTTGTCAGAGGGGAAATGGGTAGGGAGATGGGTGAAATAAAGGAGATTAGAGGTACACTTATCTGGAGCACTGAGAAATGTATAGGATTGTTGAATCATTATACACCTGAGACTAATACTGTATGTTAATTATACTTGAATAAGAAATTTTTGAAAACAAATTTGGAGATCTTACACTTCCTAGTTTCAAAACATTACAAAGCCACAGTAAGATACTGGCATAGAGAGCCCTACAGACCAAGAGAGAGCCCAGAAATAAACCTTCACATATATGGTCAAATGATTTTTGGCAACCGTGTCAAAAACCATTCAATGGAGGAAAGAAAGGTTTCTTCAAATGTACTGGAAAAACTGGATATCCACATGCAAATGAGTGTAGTTGGAACCTTTCCTTACAGCATAAATAACTCAAAATGAATCAAAGACCTAAACATCCTCAGAGCTAAAACTGTAAAACTCAGGGGAAAACATAAGGGGAAAGCTTTGTAACACTGGATTTGGTAATGATTTATTGTAGAGGACAAAAGCAAAAATAGAGAAGTTGAACTACTAAATTTAAGACTTGTATGGAAAAGACTCAAACTCAGTGAAGAGGTGACTCCACTGAGGAAGGGAGAAAGGGAGAAAGTATTTTCCAAATCCTTTAATAAGGGGCTAATATCCAGAACACATAAACAACAACAACAAAAACAGACAACCCAGTTAAGAAATGGGCAAAGGACTTGAATAGATATTTCTTCAAAGATAATATACAAATGGCCAACAGCCCATGAAAAGACGCTTAACATCACTAATCATTAAGGAAATTCAACTCAAACCCACAATAAGATCATTTTACACCTATTAGGATGGTTACTAGCAAAACAAAACCCAGAAAACAAATGGTGAGGATGTGAAGAAATTGGAACCCTTGTGCATTGTTGGTGGAAGTGTAAAATGGCATAGTCACTACAGGAAACAGTATAGTGCTTCTTCAAAAAATTAAAGATAGAATTACCATATGATTCAGCAATTCACTTCTGGGTATATACCCCCAACAGTTGAAATCAGGATTTTGGAGAGCTATTTGTATACCCACGTTCCAAGTAGCATTATTTATAATAGTCAAAAGGTAGAAGCAACCCAAGTACCCAACAGATGAATGACTCAGCATAATGTGGTATATATATACACAATGGAATATTGTTCAGCCTTAAAGGAAATTGACAAGTGACAAGTTCACAAGCTTCAACATGGTCAAAATTTGAGCACACTAAGTGAAATAAGTTAGTCACAAAAAGAAAGATGATTCTAGTTGAGGTACCTAGAATACTCAACATCACTGAGACAGGAAGAACAGTGGTTACCAGAGGCAAAGAGAAAAGGAATGGGGAGTGGTGTGGTCATTTAACAGGTATAGAATGTTTTGCAAAATGAAGAGTTCTAGAGATAAGTATATTCATTGTTGTGAAACCACATATGGAACTGTACACTTAATGGCTAAGATGGTAAATTTTATATTATATATTTTTGCTATAGTTAACAAAAGGAATGGAGAATCTGGGTGGAGCACTGAGTGTCCACCATACTTAAGAATTTTCCCTATAAAGAGTCTTGTGAAAGGCATTTTGTGATTTTGTAGTTAACAATTTAGGATAGTCACCTGTTGCCCTGGGCTTTACTTGTAACAGGGCCTTCTGCAAAGGGCCACTTTTATTTTGGTGTGCAGAATTGGGACATAAAGTCTGAGAACATGTCTTTGGAAGTCCCTGGGTTTCTCAATGTCCCTATTGCTCCTTCCCTAGATTAGAAGGAGGGTCTTGGAAAAGTACAATGAGGTCTCTGAAATAGGATCTCCCAGGGTATGAGGGAATTTCAGATTGATAGTCTGGGATCAGACTAACATTTGATTGGTGCTGGATGCTCCCTCGATGCATCCCTTGTGTTTTAGAAACAATGGTTGAACACAGGAATGATTTTTCAAGAACCTGTAACTTTGGTAATAGAACAGGATCCCATTGCAGCATTGACTGGATTTGGAACAGAATCATCCTCAAGAGCTCCAACCCTGTGGAAATAACTAGCGGGAACAAACAGGACTGACCTTCCTTCATAGGGCTACACTTATTCCCAGAGCTCTCAATTACTTTGGAGCTAGCCTCAAGAGGTAGATATTAGATTTCCTGAACAAAAATGAGTATTAGAGGAAACTCTAAACCAGTCATATCTTTTAGTGACCCAAGAAAATAAAATACAGGATAAATACATTTTCAATGATTAGTATTCTAATCTGTTCCACCACAGGTTCATCAGACAAGCTTAACTCCAGCACTGAAAGATACTAAAGCCCCTCCTTGTTGGAGTCCAGGCACCACTCTGACACCCCCATAAAAACATTTTCCACAACTATCACCAAGCTCTAGCACATCATGCTCCCCTGGATTCTCTGCCCATCAACATTTGAGCCCATACCTACTAGCTTCTTTCCCCTTCCATGTAACTTGAGTTCTAGCAGAGCCTCTGTAGTTATACCTTTTTAAACTTGTACCTGGCCATGGCTCCAGCTCAGGACAGCTTGGATACCTATTCCATCTTGCTTTAAGTTTTAACCCCTGCCTCTTCTCCCTCTACTCCCTGACATTTACATTGATTTATTTACCATTATTTCCCTGAGATGGTATCATGCTACATTGGTGGTGGTTCTTGAGCTAAAAGGAAGAATTGGATAATGGTTAAAGAGAGCCTACTGGCTTGAGACAACTAAAGGGGATCAGAATAGGTCACCCCCAAAACATTCCAGTTGACATACTGATAGTGGAGCTGAAGGCACTTGAGAAAAAGCAGAAACAGGAAGGGCAGACCTCCCCCTTTCTATTTAAAAGCAGGGCATGAGGTTACCTGTGAGAAAGGTACCTTCTGCTCCAGGAAGCAGAGAAGGTTATTACCACCAGAGACAGGCAGTCAACATCGAGAAGAATCTGTACAAACCAACCCACTAAAGTAACCCTTACTTTTCATTAGTTTCCTCCATGTATGTTCTAATCACTCTCCTACAGTTTACTGCCCCTAACCCAAGCCCTGCTTTCCTTTGCCTTGTCTCCACGGTTTATTATTTTTTGTTAAAATAGTATATAGGGCCCATCTGCTTCTTTGCATTTCTTATGATGTCCCTCAAGTACATTTAAGCATTATCAAATAAAGTTTATGTGCTTTGCTCCTGTTAATCTGTCTTTTGCCAGTTTAATCATCAAGCCCAGTCACAGAACCTAAAGTGAAAGGGACAAATCCTTCCTCCTCTTCACAATCTTGGGCATGCCTCTTATGAACTGCTGCTTATAACCAGGATCTAGGGCAAGTCAACTGATGACCCTCATATTTCTCACCTGAAGACCTGCCTCAGTGTTGCAGCAGATTGAAAGAATCCCTATCAAGGAGGTCGTACTGTCAGGTAATCATAGCATAGCCCCCAAAGACAACCCGGGTACTGGAGGTCCTGGAGTCTCTTCAAAAGGAAGAGAATCTAAAATAGCTTTAAGAGCAAAGTATGTGTTGTGACGGAGTAAAATCCCAAAGAGTAAACTGAAATCTTTTATGCAGGGAGACGTCTTAAACATTCTCCCCACTGATGCCCTTCACCATCCCCCACAGGAGGCAGCGCTCTAAACTCTGCTCAGCCTCCAGAATCACTCCCACTCATACCAGGATGTTTTTCCCTTTTTAACTTCTGCAATAATTTTCCTCTCCTGGCAGTAAAGTGACTCTTTCTATTACAAACACAACTTCCCCACTTCTCATGTTTTCCTCTAACTGATTACCTGAATCTGAATGAGTCTCAGGAGCTTGAGAGATGGCAGAGATGCCGGATGAAGGGGAGGAGGCAGAGAACGCTCTTACATTCATCATTTGACCCTATTACACTAGTGACTGTTTGTTAAAAGTTAGCCATGTGTCATGCAGTATGCTGCCAGGACTGTGGGTTATGAAGAACATATGGCGTATGCCTGGATATCAGAATTTTCCCTCAAGAACTCATCCCTCAGCAAAGACGGTCCGATTATGAGGCTTTACACTGACTTTGAGCTTTACGATGGAGTTCACAAAGACTCATGTTTGGTGCAGTCTCACAGTGGTTTTATTTTGAATACAAAGTGTGGGGAATGCATCAATCACAATACTCCAATCAATACTGGTTCAGAACTGTACTACAGGTCACTTGATGGAATTAGCAAAGACAGTGAGTAGTTGTGTATACACAGTGATACCAGTTAGTTGTTCCTCCGGGTATGCCCCGCATCCTCACAACCAAATTTTAGATGTCATTTATAAACAAGCCTTTTAGAGATCCCTTTTAAAAGCATCAGAGGAAGTTACACTCTATTAAATCTCTGATCATTGAAAGACTAAGGGAAAAGGCTGATTGCATTATGTAAAGGAGTCCTTGTGACCTGGCATCAAATTTCCTGAAGCTGTGTCTGTTCCAGATATTGTTATGTGAGCACATGAGCTCTGGAAGACTCGGTATGTTGCTAGTGATCACAACACTAAGGTTATTAAAGCTACATATGAGGAGTGAATTGTTATGTAACAGGATTAGAAAAAGCAATAGTTTAAAAAATGTTTGAGGATTTGAAATATATATAGTATCTGATAGTTTTCTTTCGGCTTCAAGTATTTGTATATTCAAGTGTCCAGAGAATATTTGCATCTTCTCAGTGGAGGGTGGGAGTGCCTTACATTCATTACTATTCTGTATTTGTGTATTTAGGGTACTAGTGTGCCTGTATGGAGCCCAGAGCCTTACTCTGCCACTCCTTTGGTTGTGCAATCCATTGGCTACCCCAACTGTAGTTTGTTTTCACAAACGAGTTAATTCTCTGAGGGAGAGCAAAGTAAATATCCTAAAATTAACACCCACCCCTCCTTAATTCTCATTACATATAGTGGCTATTGCAACATTTTTCTCTCCACAAACCTTCTTCTCATGCCTCTGGCTTCCAGCACGTGTGTCTGCCCCTAGCCTCTGAACTCCCTCAGCTCTCCCACACCTCTTGAGATTACTTAGGATCTTCCACTCCATATAGTTTCTTTACTTATCAGGAAATGGAATTTTCTGAGCTAGAAAGCTAATCCTTCCTCATGTTTCCTAAATCCCAGGTTTTCCCTTATTTCTGACTTACTCCATGATTTCTTCTCCTGCACCTTCAACTTTTCTTCCAGTGGTTCTTTCCCTTAGTGTAATAATCCTGTCACCTGCATTAAAAAAAAAAAAAAGGAAAAAGAATTCTCAATTTGTTTCCTAAACTGAATTCCTCACAGATCAGTTTAAAATATTCATTGTATCAGGAGTCTCCAAATTGAGGTGGATATACCCACAACTTATCCCAGTAAACCTATTGAGGCATACAGATTCTCACACTGATGTCTAAATTCTGATAAGGATAATGGATACATAGGTTGATCTCTATTCATCTGTGAATTGGTCAGAGGGTACCTGGGACACAAGAGGGAACTCCCCAATCTGGAGATGCTCACCAAGGCTCCCTCATGCATGGCTCATCCATCAATCCACTTAGGGCAAAACATCACTGAGCAATGGAAATTATTTAAGTCAATCCTCACAACATGGGCAGCATGGGATTCAGATTGCTACAATTTTAGATTTAAGAGATGGATACAAGCACCTAAGAGCATAAAAGCTGATAATTTCTACTACTACGAATTAATAACCATGTTAGGAGTATAATCAGTTCAAGAAATCTGCCAAAAGAATTAAAATTACCAGGACTATTAAGGTAATGTTCGTCAGTAATAGAAAAGTCCCATTTCCTAAGTATATACAGTGACTTGATAGGTTAATGTTATTTTTGAAGTCTTGCTGATCCTGATAGATTTATACTAAGCATGCAGAACATAGGGAACTTGCACTGATAGCAGTGCTCTGTAGAGTTATGTAATGCTTCCAGTACTCCACAAGATTTCACTAAATTTAGCCATCAATGTTTAAGAGTGAAAGCTAAAAATCCATTTATCACTGGGGAAACACTTGGCTCTTCCTACCATTATAGAAATTGCTAGAATACCCCAAAACAATAGAATAAGCCAAATGTATTTTGTTATCACCAAATACTATTGGCAGATGCACAGAAAATACTGCAGATTTGAAAAAGCAAGGTTTAGAACAAATTACATAGCGTGGGAGAGGTTGCTATACTGTTGGATGAAAGTATAAATGTTTTGAACATGTCTCAGATTGTGGTATCTGCCAGGTTCTATTTCAAAAATGATATATAACTAAAATTACTTTTGTAAGCCACATTCAACGTTAAATGACCCCTTCATAGAAAATATAAGTAACTGCTGTTGATACCAGAGTAAGCTTACAGATATTATACCACGTGCAATGCATCCATCACATCATTACAAAAGGAGTTGCCGGGAGGAAGTTGAAAACAATGTACGTAGTGCTAAGAGGTCACTGATGGAACTAATTTCATGAAAACAAGACTTAAAGCATAGTCAACTCTTTAGGATACTTTGCCCTATGAACCAAATGTCTTAGTATGAAAAAATTAATCACTCCTTATCTCAAATAGGAAAGGATGTACTTAAAGTTATGCATTTGTCTGAAAACTTTTAAATGTTCACCATTTGCAGACCTTGACAGGAGGTAAAAGTTATAGCAATGATACAGGGACAACCTCTTTTGAAGAAATTCATGTTATGCACAGAGTATTTTAAAAGCACATTTTGACATTTTTCCCAGTATAAAGTCTCAACAATGGAAACAAGTTATCTGAAGTCTCTTGAGCCTGCATATGAAATCTGGAAGAGTTCAACAGATTAAAAGATTATGTTTTCAAACAGTTTCAGCAGGTTTGGGCTAACTGGTTAGATGTAGAAATCCAACACCTTCCAATTATTTTGCAACAATTGCCATGGAGGATGGGAGTTTTCCACAAATGACAAAAAAAAGTTTTGCATAATTGAAAATGGAACTAAACACCGCATTTCATAATAAACCACCAACGGTGTAGTTCCTTCATTTGGAGCTACCAATCTTTGTAAAGTATCTTCTCAGCTATGACAATCCTTAAAAATCAACAATCAAAACAAAGCTAAACCTAGATCCTGAGAATGCTGTATCAAAGGGTGTTAAAAAAAAAAAACTTTTGCAAATAGAGTACTTATATTCACATCACTGACAAATTAATATTTTCATAGTGAAGAGGTTTTGTATTAAAAAATGTTATGATTTTGAGTGTCTAAAAATGTACATACTACAACAGTGTATACATATGGTAGAAGTATACAGACATACCACTGTCCTTGGTCCAGAGCACAATCCATTTGTATGTTGCAGGCTTTTATCAATTTCATTACAGAACTAGACTACAGCTAATGATTTCCCGAATTATTCACAACCTACCTTGTTTGGTTTTTGCTATGTTTGATACCATTTTTCTAATCTTTTTTGAAAACTCTTTTCCCTTGACTTCTGTGGCAAAATTTCTTCTTTCCGTCACTATTAACCCTTGAAGTCCCCCTAAAGTCACCTTATTCTACTTGTCCCTTAAAAGTTGGCATTGCCTAGGGACTCAGTTATGTTTATTTCTCTGTATACTCCCCTGGAATGGGTTGAAAATGTTTGTGTACCACTTCAAATGCTGACCTCACCTATCCTTTAAGCCATTGCAACAGACACCAGTTTCACCCGAGAGCAACCCAATAACCTGTCACCCACCTGGCATCTGGTCCTGGAGCTTCTAACACTATCACATAGGTGGCTGTGAAAATCTGCTCAGCACTTATGCACATGTGACCCAGAAAAGCATGGAGTTATACTTGGCAATATTTGATCAATAGGGACCATGAAACCTCCTGGATAAATTTTTCTTTCTTCCCCTGGTAGTCAATGGATGAAGCAATTGGTCATCCGTAGAGATGACCAGCTCAATGCATCTTTGTGGTCTCTCATTTCCCACTAACTTTGGGACTCATCCTCAGCTTGGGTGTCCCCCAAAATAGGGTCTAAGAGAAAAACACGGGGTAAGCTCAGTCACTAACCATCTCGTGCTTTCTCATCTGCAGGTTCCCTACTCCACCCAGGGTTCTGTCAAGTCTAGTTTCCAATGTCTTTCTACCTGGATGACCTGTAGGAGTCAAGCTCCAACAGAATGAAAGTTCTTCCTCTCACCTTGCCTCTTGTTTTGGTAAGAGGCACCATCATCTGAGTTAAGCACTTCTGAAGGCCTTGGGATCTTTAAGATGTCCATTTTCTCAAACCCTCAACAGGTCACTAATGAACGTTGTATAGAAGTGGTTAGAGGTACATTTCTTCCAACTACTGAAGCCTTGGAATCCTAACTAAAAACCTAATCATTGTGTCATTTCCAACTTTGTTCCCCTACCCCTGCAATTTAGCTACTGTTTTAGTTGAAATATTTATGACCTATGCAATTTTAAAGACTTGGTAAACATCTATGTTTATAAACAATTCATCTCAAAAAATTAAGTTTCACCAATACCCTTGAAGCCTCTATTTTCCACCAAGATCCAAATCCAAACCCATTTATATTCTTTCTACGGTTCCTTAAAACTGGATCATCTGCTCTGTGAATGGTTCCAGAATCTAGATTTTGCAGATTTTATTCCCATGGTGTCATTTGTGTTCTGTCCCTTCTGTCTTCTATAAATTGAAAGTTAGATCTAGGCACTTCAGATTCAAATTTGTATTTTAGCAAGAACAGTAAAATAAGGGGTAGTTTTAGACCATGTATTCCAGGACAGAGCCTAAAGCAATTTTTCTTTTCTGATACTTCATTGTAATGAAGTACCATCCTAAGAATAGGAGGGAAAGGGTGGAGGGGGGAGAGGGTGGGGAGAGGGGAAGATGGCAAAAGGCCAAAGCATTTGAGTTGGTCATTGCTTCCTAAAAAGCTGATTTCTCAGTCTGCCTGAAAGTCTTTATAGAGTTCAAGGAAGTTATTTTCCCTACAATTTCTCTAAAGTGATGGAGAATATTCACCAGCTACTTTCTCTGTCAAAGTTGCCCCAGGGACTATTAATTCCCCTGCACATCAGATGTGCATTGAGAGGTTCTCCAATGGTCTCACAACTCCAAGTGAGTCAACAGTAAGGCAAGGCTACGAGCAACCTGAAGACTCACAATGCAGCCTTCACAAATCTTGTTTTGTGGCAATAGCTGAGGCAGCAGCTACCTTTCTTTCCAGACTGCAGGAAAAGTACTAATCAGTGTTAAAGAGCCACTGGAACCAGACTCAGGTCAGGTGAAGGAGTTCAGAATGGCACATGTCTAAATCCAGAAATGCCGTGCTGTGAACTTCAATCAGAAGGCACTAGTATCTTGTTGGGTCTTTCTAACGATGATTCTTTTCTAGAATCATTTTATGGCACGAGATTTTGTTAAATCCTTCATTGTAAGTTTTGTCAATGCTGACTATCTTATACTTTTCACATTGATCTCAGCTTTCCCAGACATCAGGGCACCCAATTGATAGTTGCTCAACTTTGGGTGCTTCTTGCCAAAAGCTGGGTACTCTAGTTCCTACTATTAGAAACCATCCAGGCCACCTACCAGCTCAACCCACTCCAGTGATCAGAATGGCCTGATGTAGTCAGGCTAAAGAATTCTGCTAACACTGGGCCCTGTAGTGAACCCATACACTAAGGTAGGAATAGGACTGCTACTGGGTGAGGAGAAATCAACCTTGGTATGATCCAAGGTCATACCAAATAACAGAAGATGGCAGCCTCATACTTACCAGGCCGCACAAAAGATGGACAGCTATAAGTTGACAGCCTTGGTAATGTAGGGGAGACCAGGCCCCACTTGTCAGGAAGGTAGGCAATTAGAAGTACAAGCACATGGGCAAAGCTGCTGTGATCTACATGTATTTCAGGCTATTCACAGGACATCAGCTCCCCTCTGCCTGCCACTATGGCAACCTAGCCTGACCAACAGAGCTGTTTCCACATGCTGCCCAGCCTGTAATTGGAATCTGTCAGTTCACCAGCGCCTCACCACCCAATGTAAAGTTCTTACTGGGGAAGCACACTGAGTAAATAAGGGGAGTAGGGTAATGGCAGTTTAAAGTACAATATGG
The DNA here is from genome assembly GCF_018350215.1 of Panthera leo. Classification (NCBI taxonomy): domain Eukaryota; kingdom Metazoa; phylum Chordata; class Mammalia; order Carnivora; family Felidae; genus Panthera; species Panthera leo. Next base: position 38,192,787 of record NC_056683.1, read on the forward strand.
GACACTGATGGGCAACTCACACCGGAGCACCTCATCACATTGGTGAAGCTTTCTCAAGCATGCTTCAATTGGACTTCTCCATCTGTTTAATTTGCATCCTCCTGTTCCTTTCCCAGATGCTGGTCCCTGTTAAATTTTATACCCCAAATTGTACTGGCATCTGTTTCAGAAGGACCAATTTGCAATAGGTCACAACTGATATTCCTTGCCTACCACCCATTCTAGATTTCCCTTGTTCTCAGATGCTACTCCCCCACGGATTACCTAGGCCTTCATTCCTGACTGGTCTAGCCTTCAGCCTCTCAGCTACTTAAATTCATGGTTGTCCATAGCTCTGGAAACACCAAGAGATGCTCCGTAATTCCCACATATGTCCCTACCTCCCATCATTATCTAATAGTAGCCTTAGCTTCTTACCACAGCCAAAAGTTATAAGTAATTTTCTTCTTGTATCCTTGATGGGAAAAGTCCACTTTTCTACTGCAAAATATCAGCAACTCCCAACAAAACATAAGATTGTGGCAGGGGAAAGAAATTTGTAAGTGGGTCTTGAGAGTGGCCATTCCTACCTCTACCCTTTGGTGGCAGAACATGAGAGTCTTCTATTGGTGGCATCAAGAAGTGGCCGTCAGCACAGAGTATGTACTCATCTATCAGAATGGCAGAGTGTCACGTGCACCAAAGCTGATGTGCCAACTCTAGATAAGAGGCCATACTCAGGTAGGTCATGCCAGCAACCTCTAGGTGATGTAATATACAATAGCAGTTTGTGTTCCTTTTTGTGTCTAATGTTGGGCTTGTTCATTATCTCCCATGAGTCCATGCAATTACTGCAGGTACCATACACAGCACTGAGTGGGGATATAATCGAGGAGAACTATTGACTCCCACATCCTTTAAGACTTCAAGGGAACAGTAGAACCTACCATTCTAGTATACATTCCAACATACAGTATTTCAGTTTTCTGTTTTGAACAGGGTCTAGTTTCACAGGCTTCCCCCTTGAAGGGTTAGGGTTGAAAGGTGGGTCTTTCTTGCCTGTAGAACGTTAGTCCACATACAGGAAGTAACATGGTTTTACCAACTGCCAGGTGGGCCCAACCCTTACAGGCCTTCAAGTGTAATGGGAAAGGACCACAAAGTGGATCAGAGAAACACTGGACTGAGAAAGACCAACTTGGGTGGGGACTAACTACCCTCTTATACCTTTTAATAGAAAAGTCATGAATGTTTCGGGTCCCTCTTATCAGTGACATATCTAACCCTGTATCCAACAACTTCTGATAGGTCTGAGTAGTTTCATTACCATGAGGTGGAGTTCCTCAAATTAAGTGAGCATAGATGTTTTCAGGGAAGGACTTGGGGAGTCACTACTGTATACTTGCCATGCTATTATGGGGTCTTCCTTCAAGGGGATTTAGCCAGTACTAGCTAAGGTGTGAGTACTGGGCAAGTGATAGTGGACTTTATACTGGGGCAACTAGTCTTAATCTTCTGCTCATCCACTCTTGATCCTTTTTGGTTATGTAAATCAAGTGATACTTTTGTTGGCCGCCCATCTTTATTAACCCCATAGATCCTTGTCTAGTAGCCTTATGGATCAGGATTTCTCCTTGCCACTCTGGATTCATGTTTTTTTATGGCAACCCTTAGAAGCAATGTGGATGTGATTACATGCCACCGCCAGGCCTCTGCTTTTCCAAATCCTACCACCCCCCACCCCCCCCGCAGACACGAAGGAACCTAGCTCTATATATGCCCTGCCACCAAACTTGGCTTACAGAGGACCTCCATAACACCGCGTCTCATGGTGGCTGGTGTCATCCTCACTAGTGTTCCTTTAGTTCTAGAGAAAGGAGTGACTACTGGGGAATCCCAGGGAACAGACAGCACATGACTTCTCTAACCAAATATTCAAGACATTCAGGCCACCTACCTCATAGGCTTTACAACATAGCCCCCAGAATAGTAAAAGTATATGAGGGATTTTCCAACTATACCTTCACATTTAGTCATCATGGACTGGGCAACCATGGAGTGGTTCCTTCCTGAGACTTAAGCCCTCAGACCAGGAGGATTTGCCTAACTGGCCCCCTACATCCTTAGTCTAGTTGTAGATTCTTGAACATTTTTCAATCCTTCATATCACTAACGTGTACAACCCTTTCTCCAACACTTTCTGAAGGATCTTAGTATTTTTTTTTCCTCTGTATATAGTTCCTCAGATCATAGAAAGGGGATGGACTTTGGGAAATCACTACTCTATGTACTTGCTATAATATTACAGGCTCTTCCCTTAAGAGGAGTTAGCTAGGATTGGCTTAGGTATGAGAACTAAGATAGTTCCTTCATGTTGGGGCAGCTGGTTAAGTCTTTTCACCTGCTGTTGGTTGATTGCCTTTGACATGTCAAGCAATACCTTGGCGGCTGCCAATCTTTTGCATTAGATCTGTCATGGTCTAATTGCTTTGTGGATCCAGACTTATACTTGCTATTCTGGCTTTATGTAGATGTGATTAAGTGCTACTGCCTGACTTCTGCTATTTCTGAGTCCTATTATTCTCATGGACACTAGTGAGCCCAGTTCAATATAAACCTATAGCACTACCAACCCAGGCCTGTAGATGATAGTTACCCCTGCTTCTCAGTGAGGCTGTGCCTTCTATAACTAGTGTAGAACATTTGTTTTAGGGAAAAGACCCCCCCCCACCTCAGGGCACCCCAGGAACATCCTGGTCTCTTGTTAAAAATCTTATAGCAGGCTCACCTCTGAGCCCTTTTTCAAAACCTTGCCAATGTAACTACCATCTCCTCCTTAGTTGCTCTATGTTAGTGGCTTTCAAACTTGGCTGCAATCAAAAATCACCTGGGGAGTTCTAAAAACACTGATGCTTATGCCTTATGTATTGAGATTGATCCATTTGTAAGAGATTATGGGAACATTAAGAGTCAAAAGTAAAAAAGTCTCCCTACAGGATTTGAATGTACAGCAAAGTTTGAAGAGAGCTGCTATAGGCCATTTTCCACCTCCCCACCCTTATCCAGAGCTTCTGATCACTATACCAGCAGCATATTAAGACTGGCTCCGTGTCTGTTAGGACAGTAGTTAGTCCTGTGAGGGCACCTCACAATCAACTCTGCATATCTGGCCTTCTATACTCTCTGCTCCAGCACCTTTAAAAATCCATTCATAAGTCTGTTCTCTGAGTTCCTACTGACAGAGTAGCCAGGTCTTATAGATCCTTTGGTGAATAATCCTTTGTCTCAACACTGCCCCACTTGGGCCATGCTGGACTTGACACTAGTAATCGGGTTAGAAGCTGTGAGAGATGTGGGGCATCTCTTACAGGGAGTAAATATCAGCTACTGCGAGATGTGCCTCAGATGAAGCTTTTGCATTATCCTTCAGCAAAGGGAGAGAGGCCCAGAGGATTAAGGGAAATGAGTAGTTCAAGGATGTGAAGTGCATCTGCCCAGATGTCCTTATACCAGTATCCTAGCTCCTTCACCAGGACCTGACTTTAGTATACCAGAGGTGAGAATCTAGCATCCCTTGTAACCTGCTATTGTCCTGATCATATGCTGGGGCCTGATTCTTAGCTACATGTGTACTTCAGCTATAGGAGATGAGAGTTTTTAGATGATGCCATAGTTTGTAGTTAGCTGAGCTGAACTGAGCTTCCCTTTTCTTTCTCTTTTCCCAGTGCTACTATGGTCATTAACAACCAACTTCTCAATCCTGGTAATCACTATTGTCTTCCTCTCTCTCAAATACTAGAGAAATTATACAAGCCAGTATGCCTTTTGGATCTCTAGGTCATCTGCATTCACCACAGATGAGAAATCTGAGAACCTCTGTATTATAACATCATACTTACTAAAACTCAGCAACAGAATCCCCTGAAATGCTAGTCAAGCATAAAGGCCAAGGCTCATTGAGGCATGAAAGTATCTGGCCTTAATATTTTCACCAAGTTTTCTAGGCCATTCTGATCCCCACCAAAATTCGGGTGTCATTGGTATAGTAAGCTGGGAGTTATTACCGCTCCCCTAATACCTGCAATGTGGTCTTCCTATCATAAGGTAGAGGAGAACAATTCTAAACTCTTAACTCTTAGCAGAGGCTTTCACTGGCCAAAGATAGAATAAATACAACCTCAATAGATTAAACACCTCAAATGTGTACGTTTGTCTAGGTAGAGAGCTAAAGTATTGATCATTAGCCTTTAATGCATTTTGTAATTTTTATTACCACTAAAATCATAGAATAACTTCATTAGAAGGAAATAATGGAACAAAAGTGTAATCAGTTCAAAAGGAAGAAAGCAGGGAGAGAAAAAGAATCAGAACTTGTGGAATAAATCTCAAGTATTAGTAACAAAGGACTAAAGGCTTAAGATGTCAGGCTCCAAAAAATCTAGCTATACACACACCCCCACACAAGCCATAAGGATGTAGGAAAGTTGAAGAGGAGAGAAAGATACCAATTAAACTCAAAAGCTATATTAACATGTCAGAAAACACATGGAGATCAAGTTATTATGTGTACTCAAACAGAATGCTATTTTGAAGTGACTCTCTAATGGTTTTTCTGCCTCAAAATATGTCAACCAAAATTTATAGTTCTTTTTAGACGAAAAATCCATAAACACACTGGGATACTAATATAGTTCCCTTAGTAACTGATAGAAAAGTAGACACATCAATAAGGAAATTAAAGATTTGGCCACTACAATTAATAAACTGGGACACATACAAACACTGTACCCAGTAAATGCAAAACACTTTGAAGCACATGCAGAATTTCTACAGAACAGTAAAGCAAAATTTCAAAGTCAAGTTATAGTGAGTGCCAATTAAATGCAAATAGACTAGAAATTGGTACTAAAAGTGACAAAATCCTGTATTTGGGAATTAAGAGTCACTTGTAAGGTAATCCATAGGTCAAAGAAAAACTCAGTGCAGATCAGAAATTTGGGAATGAGGTATTATTTCTATTCAGAATGGAGGAAGCTTCGAGAGAACATTCCTCCCTTAAGTCAGATGTACAAAATTTTAACTTGAGCCCAGAGAGCTGAGGTTGCAAAGCAACCAAGGGAGTTACATTCCAGAGTATCCACCTCTTCTGAGGAGAAACAGAACAGTCTTACATCTGGTCAGACACAGAAGGGATGGCGACCCCCATAGAAATGGGTAAGAAGAAATCAAGGGGAATGTTTAGGAATTCTTAAAAGGTCAAGTGTAGGCCAAAGTTTGAGATGTTTGGGTTCCCCAAACAAAAGAGAAGTTCACTCGCAAGGTCTTTGCCAAAGGTCTCCTATGGTTGTTCATGGAAAAGACTGAGGCAGACACCAGAGAGTTGTGCTTTGTTGCACAGGCATGCAGCATGGGATTGGCTGCTGCTGGAGGCCAGGTACCAACACCTTCCCATTTCCTGGACCTTCTCTCAGAAGGGAGGCCTTATGCCACTCGGAGAGGAGAGGGAAATGCTCTTCTCTGAGCCTGGCAAAGGCCCAAAGCTTCTAGTGGAGAAGCAAAACTCATCTGCCTTTGTCAGAGAAAAAGTGTTTTCTTTCCCCATTTCCAGGACTAAAAGCAAGAGCCATAGCTTCTGGGAGAAGAAAAAAAAAAAAAAAAAAGCAGGAAATCCCATAGCCTGACCCCCTTCTTACACCAATACAAAGAGGCAGGATACACGTGGGGGATGAAGAGGATGTGTTTGCTTTCTTGCTAAGACCAGGGGGAGTGTGGCTGCCATGGGGTTGGAGCAGAGTTGCTCAGAAATCACCCTAGAGGCTCAAGCACACAGGACCAGCTTGAGACTAAGGCTGATCAAGGAGAACAGAGGACAGTTCTGCCTCCACCATACGCCTAGCACTTGTAACAAACCAAGCAGTCTATTACAGGGGCAGTGCAAGACCTTGGAGATAGACCCTTTCTGGGTCTTTCAGGCATTGAGAGATAGCTAAAAGCGGAGGATGGGTAGGAACACACACACACACAAAAAAAAACTGGCACCATTAGCATAAGGGAAAAGCAGACTGCAGTAGAGAAACTGAAATCCATAAAGGTAATATCACTGACAAAACCCCAAACCCAAGTCAACATCTGACCAGATTGACTCACCATGCCATCCCTCCACCCATATTAACAAGTAGTAGCCCACTTCCAGGTGGGAGTTTTATCTGTTCAAAGTAGCTGGCACTCAGAACAGAAAGGACCACCTATTGTAAAGATTGAAATAGTCAACACAACTCAGGGATACCTCAGAGGCTAGAATATCAGACAGGGACTTTTAACCATTAGATAAAAAGATTTAGTGAACAACATGCATGAATAGAGAATCAGAAAAATAGAAACTAGCATTAAATGGAAAAGCTAGCAGAAGGCATAGTATCAGAGAAAGATGGACTCCATGGGTCTCATCAGAAGACTGAACTTAGCTGAAAAAAAAAAATCTGAACTTGAGGCCATTTGAATAGAATTGACCCAAACTGAAACAACCACCCACCCCCCCCCCAAGCCAGAATCCAAGATCTATAGAACATTATCACATGGTTTAACATTATGAAAGTCCCAGAGAGAGAAGAGAGTAAAGAGGGAAGAAATCTTTAGATAGAATGGTAGGGCCAGGGGGTACCATGTTAACACTAACTTCTGCTCAATTTTGCTATGAACCTAAAACTGCTTTAAAATAATCTATTTTAAAAAGTAGGGGGAAAAGATAGAAAGGCTGCAAACTTTAAAAAAAGTAACAAAACCACATATCCTAGAAGCTCTAAGAACACAAGCAGAATGCCAAAATAAATACATCTATAATCAGATTTAACAGGATTATATTAAACTCCAAAAGTTTTGTTTTCTCTAGTAATTGACAATTTCATTCTAAATTTATATGAAAAAGCAAAGGGACAGGAATAGCTAACACTGCTAAAGAAAAACAAAGTAGAGGCATGTTCTACTAGAAAAAGACTTTAAAAAGTGGTAATGAAGACCAACGGAACAGAATGAAGAACCCAGAATAGACTCAAGTATGCGGAAGTCTAAAATGACACAGCTGCCTCAGCAGGGAGGGGGTGAGTCAGGAATGAATGCTTCCATAAATGAGTCTAAGACAGGAAGTTATTCATATGGAAAAGCATGAGTATGGACCTTACCTCTCACCACGTGCACAAAGTATATCAATTCCAGATATATTGAAGATGTAGGTGTAAAAGTCAGCTTACTCTATTGTCTTCTAAAGTTATTTTATGACTGAGGTAAAGTAGAGGTAAAAATCATTTGGTATTTAAGAGATATTAGTTTGTGCTGCATAAAAGAATTGAGGCATCAGAAAAAACACATATCAAGTTGTGAAAAATTATATGTACCATATAAACCCAAGAAGCAGCTAATATCCAGATTATATAAAGGAACTCCTGTAACTCAGGAAGAAAAACACTATAGCAAGTTGTGAACATAAATTTCATGTAAGCAGAAAAATGTGAAGATGGTCAATGACACTAATGATTGGGGATGGAAGTTAAAGAAGATTATAGAAGCACCAGATTGGCAACCATTCAAAAGGTAAAGAGTATCTGGCTTTATCATTCTGAGTCCCAACAGGAGACAAGTGGCTTGCTAGCTTAAAATATGGCCATTTGCAAAGGTATTCTTCACAATGATGTCGGCAGTGTGTAGAGGGAACACATTGGATGGTGTAGTAACCAAGGGGAGAAGCAGTTATCTACCCCCAGAGGGGCCAGGTGGAAGAGTAGTTCCCTTCCTTCAGATCTCTTGGCAGTGTTCCTCACTGGCAGGCCCAAACCAGAGATCAGAGGGCTAGAGGGCTGGAAGCCTAAGTGATCAAGTGTTCAAGTCAGCCTCTGGGAGCTTAGAAGGTGGAGAAAGGAAGGGAGTCTGAAGAAGCAAACATAAAATCCCTGAAACTCCGGTATTGTTGTTAGGGACAGGAACAACGAACTTTAATACATAGCTGGGAACAGAAAACCTACACGTACACTGGAGTACAGTTTTGTGGTTTCCAGTAAAACAGAAGCTCCATATGCCCAATAATTTCTGGACATTGTTATACCACGAAGAATGTCTTAAATATGTATACCAGGAGACACATTCAAGAATGTTCATACCATTGTTCCGATAGCAAGAACCTGGAATGAATCCAAAGTTCTATTGACATTTGTTCCCAGTTTCAGTCCTTGCCCTTCTGTTCTGGTCAGTGTACTGCAGGAGGGCTGACCTTGTACTTGCAGGCCGCATTTCCCAGGCTTTTTTTCCTGCTGGTGCTTAGATGCTTTTGCCAAGTGAGAAGGCTGGTGGGGGATTGTAAGTTGGGAGGGAATCTAGAGTATTCTTTCCCCTTTGTCTCAGGCAGCTTCTCTGTGACTTAGACCCACTTTGACTTTTCTTTCTCTGGGTACCTCAAACCTGGACTTCCTAGCATGCTTTTCTCATCTCTCCAGCCTAGGGGGGACATTAAATCCTTGTAGTTGTTCATTTTTCAGTTTTCTCACTGTCTCAGTCCCCTGTTTGGCTGCCAGCATGTTCATCTTCAGAATAACTCATTATCTGGATCAGATTCCTTTTGTAGTAAATACTTGAAGTGTTTTGTTTTCCTGGTTTAGACCCTGACTGATAAAAGGTTACAATGCACAAAGAAAATGCCAAAATAAAAATTGCTTAGTTTTATAAAGCTAGCATAATTGATACCATAGAAAACAAGAACAGTAAGCTATAGGTCAACATCATTAACAAAGATGCAAAGAATCTAAAAATATTTGAAAATCAAATATGGCAGTGTATTAAATTAATATAGGGAATGAGCAAAATTGTTTTATAAATGCATAGATAGATCAATATGGGGGGTGTATATCAATAACTTACTACATTAACATGTTAAAGGAGATAAACCACATTATCTCAAACTTCAAAAAAGTATTTGCAAACTTTGAGTAGATTTTGTCAAGCTAGGAATAGAAGGAAACATCTAAGTTGATACAGGGAATCCTCCAAAGGCTTAGAGCAAAACTCACTTAATGATGGATCATTAGAAGCATCCAATTTAGTTAGAAAAATGGTATTACTACTACCCCTAATTTTCACCACTGTAATGTCCTAGCAAGTTAAGTAATGTTGATGTTAGAAAAGTATTTGTAGGGGCGCCTGGGTGGCTCAGTCAGTTAAGTGGCCGACTTCGGCTCAGGTCATGATCTCGCGGTCTGTGAGTTCGAGCCCCGCGTCCAGCTCTGTGCGGACAGCTCAGAGCCTGGAGCCTGTTTCAGATTCTGTGTCTCCCTCTCTCTGACCCTCCCTGTTCATGCTCTGTCTCTCTGTCTCAAAAATAAATAAACGTTAAAAAAAAAAAAAGTATTTGTAGCTATGATCATATTTCAAAGTTCAAGGTGGTAAACTGAGCACATGCTGAAAACATTCTTATTCCTTACCTTATTTGTCAAGGTTTTAGAAAGAAGTTCATAAACTACAACATAGCCATGCTTGATATGGGAGGTCAAGAGCAGTGCTTGACTTAAGCTAATGCTCTGTGAAGGATCCCTGGCACATTAACTCTAGTTGTGAGAGGTGAATAGGACTATCTTCTGCTTAAAGAAACCACCACCCATGGACACCTACCTCCATCCCCTTAGGGAAGGGTACAAACAACATCCCATGGTCCAAGTTTCATGGTGGGGAGTGGGAAAGAGATCTCCACTGAACCAGATAGACTCAGGTGCTCAGGCAGTCTGTTGATTTTCATGAGCTCAGATATACTGGTTCATTAGTTTTGCAGTCAAAATTAGTGCTAGTATTTACTTACATTGTATGTTGTCAAACCTTCTGCTCTCCCATTCTTCTCCCCAATCTCATTTTTGTTTAGAGATGGTAAGTTTAAACAGAAGAGAAAGTTTTTCCAAAGCTAAGTGACCAGTTAGTGGCCATGTCCCATCATTTATCCAAAACACATCTACTTCATAACCTCAAAGAATATTAGTGGAAGTCTATTCCCCACCCATCCCAGTTCCTTGAAGAGGAACTTATATTTATCAGCTGTGTGTCAACACATTAATATTTTCTTATTCTTTAGTGATCTTAAACAGAAAAAAGTGTTTATGGAATTTGGCTAAATCTTTGCTTAGATATAAGCTTATAACCATAAAATTTGAAACACCTGTTTTTTAAAAATCTGAAAAAACATTCAAGTCTGAGTATTTGATTTATTCTTTGATCCAGTAGTTATGACGCAAAGCACTTTAAATTGGAAGGGTATGGAAATGTTTTCTTTCTTTGCTGCAGAAGATTCTCTTGTGAATGTAATTTCTACATTTTGAAATTTAGGATTATCTGTCCTGTTATAATATTGATTTCTAGCAGTTTTTCATGGATGCTTGGAAATGTATGCTCTGTTAATAGGGTACAGAGTTCAATGTGTAATTATCAGTTTAGCATGGAGCTCCAGATTTTCTTCTACTTTAATAAGGTCAGGTATATGAAGAAGTATAACCCAACAAGTCACATTCCTAGATTTATCCCACATAGTCTCAGATTCATAAAGGGAATATTCTAGAACATTCATTTTGGAGTTGAGTTGGCAAAGAATCTGGATGTTTATTACAGGAAATGAGAAATAAAATTACATAAGTTAGAAGCCATAAACTGCACATAGTAAAACCACCACCAATCTTGAGGTGTTAAGTGAAAATTGGAGATCTATAGCACTATATCATTTATGTAAATTAAGAATACATATAACATCTTATATTACCCAAGGATAAATGCATGTTTTCAGACATTTAACACACATTAGAGAGATTGGCTCTGGGGGAGGTTGGAATAGGAGTGAAGTCAATAAGCAGAGAAGAAAATAGACATGGCTAAAATAGTTCTGGTTTAAACCATTTGATATTTGGCACCTAAAAATATCAGGCTCATGTAAGTCTGTTGTTTTGTTCTCAGATCCTTTGCCAAATTTCTTCTTCACTTTCCAGGTTCCCCTGCTAGTGGATCACCTCTAAGATAGCCCTCATGTTCCCTGCCTCTGGTATTCACATTGTGAAGATCCTCAAGTATGGGCAGGACCTGACCTGTGTCTAACCAATAGGATCTAGCAAAACTGAAAATGTGTCATTTCCATGCTTAGGTTACATAAGATTGGGACCTTCATCTTGTAGGTATACTCTTTCCCTTTTAGCTTTTATGAAGCAGACATTGGTATCTGGGGAACCCATGTGGCAAGGAAGTCAGAAATGTCTGGAAACAGGATGGCCTCCAGCCAAAAGCCAGCAAGAAACAATCTCTCAGACCAAAACCACTAGAAATTGAGTTTTACTAACAACCATCTGAGTTTGGAAGTATATTCTCTCCCAGTCAAGCCTTTGGATAAGAATGCAGTCCAACCAACACTTTGACTATGGCTTTGTAAGACCATGAAGAAGAGCCAGCTAAACTGTGTGTGGACTCTTGATCCATAGAAACAGATAATAGATGTGTGTTGATTTAGGTTGATTTAGGTTTCAGTAATATTCTTATGTAGTAGATAGCTAAAACCTCTGTCGACAAGTTTCTGGCTTGGTTCAGCAAATGGCACGTTAACAGGATACTGGGCAATAGAGAAATAGAAACTCAGATACTTATTACCTTTCCTCAGCTTTGAGCACCAGCCCACAGTGAATGTGTACCCTCTGCATCGCCTGCCCCTGCCAGATAGTCATCAAGTGGCCCTGGTTCCTGGGCTCTGGGACTACATCTTCCCTTTGTCTCCTTAGCCTAGGGTGCTAATGGCTGCCTGTTGCCAACCTGAGTTACTGCACTGATCCTTTTTTTGCTTTTGTTTTAGGATACTCATGAAACTAATTCTCTTGAAGCGTTTATTGTATGGAAACCAATTTGACAATAGATTTCATATTAAAAAATAAAAATAAAAATAAATAAAAGTCCAGTAAAACTAAGCCATTGTTTATTGACAAAAGGCCCTTTCAATAGATTTGTTATTTATGAAGTATAACATTTATCTAAAATGTTATTGAGAAAAGAAGGATATCCAGTCCATGAATAGACCCTAATTCGTGTTAAGATGCCTATTTTCCCCATTGAGCTATATAGTTAATACCAAACAACAAGATATCAGCACTTTTCTGTAGTATTGACACTAATTCATATGGAAATGAAAATTGAATAGCTGAAGTAATTCTAATATAGAACAAAGTCAGGACTTCTACTTGAGACTAAAAGCTATAATAGTCAAGATAGTGATACTGGCATGAGAATAGACATAGAACACTTGCCAGCTTAAGCTTTCTGGGAAGCATATGTTGAGTTGGGGATGCAAAAGGGTTGAGGGAGTAATCTTGTAAAGGAATAGAGGGAAGATAAGAGTCTACCAGATTGCAGTTTAGAACTGGCAGTGTCAGCAATGGAGAAAGTTCGCTCTAGAGGGGAGGTCCAAAATGGACAGAACAGCTAGATCTTTGACCAGAATAGTAGATAAGGGCAAGCTCTTCTCTGGACATCCTCCAGCCAGTGACTGACCAAGGTCATGATACAGAGTTGTTGTCAAGGATGTGGAACAAAAGGAAATCTTTATATCCTGTTGGTAAGAATGCATTATTCAGTGGTGGAACCTCAAAAATAAATTTTAAAATATCTAGGCTCTAAAATCCACTTCCAAGAATATGCCTTTGAGAGCTCTACCCATACAAAGAGATACTATATACCTGGACAAGAACTGTCCAAGGATTTTCAATGCATCCCTAGTCATAAAAGCATCTGAACCCAAAGTGTACCAACAGGAAAATACATGAACCTTCACAACTTTTCTATTGGAATAATTTGATGAAAAGTGAGTAAACTATGGGAACATGCATGGGTAAGTATCACAAACAATGACTGAATAAACTGAAGAATTCTAGCCATTTACATCTAAAAGCCTGAAAAACCACAAATACATTGAATATACTGTTATGGTTCAAAGATATGAAAACAAGGAATTGATGAGCAATTCTGGAGAGGGAGTCAAGGAGGTGGGTATTGGAGCCACAATGAATTGGGAGTCCATTGCTGCTGGTTTTTACTTCATTTTTCAACTAAATATTTGTTATTTTATTTAAAATGTTTTTGATATAGAATATGTGCATTTATTGTGTGTACCTTGTAAGTATACAATGAGTTTTGACATGTTTACTCCTACTGACTTCCCTGGGCAAGAAATAGAACATTCCTATTACCTGAGAAATCTTCCTTCTACCCCAGGAAATAACCTGTCAGATTTTATGGAGTCCTATAACAATCAAAACTAAACAGAATTATAAAGTATATTCTCTTGCTAATCTCTGGATTGCTTCAATATCCCTGTTAAGCTTTTCTCATTTTCTATCACCCACATTAAAGTCAATTGTACTAGAAAGCACTGTGGGAATTTCAAGCAAAGGAAATTTGCTTTTCTAGTTGGACCTTGATGGATATACCAACTTTGAACCAAACTTACATCCCTGAGAAGTCTGTTTTATAGTGTTTTTATATATGTATGTGTTGCTAGGCTCAATTAGCTATAGTTGGTTATTTGAGATCGTTCAGGAGTACCAATCCCCAATTTTATTTTTATGCTATCCTTCGTTTCACAAATGTTATTCAGGCTTTGAAATGAGTTGAGAAATGTCCTTTTCACTTTTCTCTGGGAGACTTTGTAAGATTGGAGTTAACTGTTTGAGAGAGCTTAATTAAGAAACAGTCTGGGCCTGAGTTTATTTATAGAGCTATTCAGAGAAGTTATTTCTTGATTTCATTATGGCGAAGACTGTTTTTCTAGAAATGTTCATGTCATCCAAGTTTTCAAAATTGGCATAAAGTGGCTCATAAAATTCTTATTCTGTATCTAATTACATCCCATTTCAAAAATCCAAATGTTTACTTGGAGCATCTCTTTTTGACCAATTATTTTGAGTTATCCCAAAAGTAGACCTTAAGAATTCAAGTGCAAGTAGATTTGGGAAACACCAGTGGGCAGAGTAGGGAAGGGAGACAACAGAAGGTAGCCAATACATGATTTTGTTACTAAGGCTCTTATCACCGGGAATGACTGAAGTTAATCTCATGGGGGAAAACCTGAAGGTATCCCATATGAGAGGTAAACACACTGGGACATTTTTACAGACTAACTTCAGAGATGTGTTAATTCCCCCAGCATGTTAGGTCTGCCCTATGCAAAGGCAAAGGGGTCTTCTAAGGCTTTGAAAGGGAAAGCCATGAGGCAGTAATGCAACACTGGCAGTCAAACTGCCACTGGCAGTCAAACACTGATGTGTTAAGACCCGAGGGAGTATGGGTGGGCACCAATAGAGCCCACCATACCCATTTCACCAAGTTTGTTTCCTTGGCCTTTCCACAGAATCACTTTATTTCATTGGGTTCTGCTATTGTATGCATGTAGTTTTATTTTTACATGTATGTGTATTTATATATGTATTTACATAGGGAATCCAAAAATGTAGAAGTGACATTTGTTCGCCAACATAAAAAGTGCTAAAAATAGTCAAAATCTCTTTAAAATTCTGTTTTCTGTATCCCATAAGTTTTGACTTATGGCACTTATCTTTCATTTGTAGTATCTACCTTACATTAGGATTTGTTCTTAGACCAAGAGTTTATCAATGTTTCCTAAATTCCAAACATGGGGGTGTTAAACTGAAATCAACAAAGATAACAAAATTTGGGTCAAAGAAGGTGATCCATGTGTAGCAGGTAGTTTTGGTGGCTCACCTCTAACCTCCTGGCACACCTGATCTCATGCAAATCATGTCCTGTCTCAAGGGCTCTCCACTTCCTCAGGGTTTTCTCTGAAACCCACAAACTAATTTGGTCTACACACAGGGTAGCTCAGAGTGAGGGAGTTGATGCTCCTGGAGGCAGCCCTCAACAAGGCTGGAGGTAACAGATGCATTCTCTGGCCTCCTATCCTGCACACCTGCAGCACTTTCTCCAGGGTTCCTCAGAGGTCCCCAGTAGGGTCAAGCACCCATTTGCCATGGCAGTAACCAGCTAAATCACATGGGTTTTACTTTATTTTTAAGTAGGTTTAATGCCCAGCGCAGAGCCCAACTCCAGGCCTGAGCTAATGATCCTGAGATCAAGACCTAAGCTGAGATCAAGAGTTAGTCTCTTAACCAACTGAGCCACCCAGGCACCTGAAATCATGCTCTTTGCTGCCTACTCTTCTTGTCTCTCTCCACTCCTGCTTTAAGTGATCACCTCCCAAATAAGTCCCCTGCACCCAAGTTGTTTTCTCAGGCTTTAAATTTCCGGGATAACCAGACCAAGACAAAGTGAAGTCAGTCCCTTGGAGTTTGTTCAAACTTTGCGGCCTAGTGTCAGCCATTTTGTGTACTTGAAACTGCATGTAGTCTGAACAAAAGTAAAAACACTTCAGATAGGTCCTAAAGAACACTGATCACAAGGTCACAGATCAGAACCTAATTCAGTCTTCAACATTCTTACCTATTTTTGCCTATTTGACATGTGTACATAGCATGTATTGGACACCTGTTGCATACAACTTCAGATCCCTTCATTATCACCTGTTCCATTCTAGCAGCTGGTTTCACAGTGATATAACCTAACAGCATATTATGTCACCTTCATGCCAATACCTCAACTTCTGCCTTCTGGGTTTCCCTATTCAGATGGGGGACATAGGAAGGCCCAGATCTTTGCACAGTGCCCAGGCATGTGGAATTGGGTGGAAGGCAAAGGTAATACTAACTGGAGCCAGCCTCTGACTCATGGGGGACAGAAACCAGCAGATCAATACTTCCCTTCTGTGAGTGAACAGTCAGGGACACAAATCATATAGAGTCTCAGAGGAGGATCTGACAGTTGCATTGTTATTTCTCTCCTTTCCCTGACTGTAACAGGTACTTTTTCTGAGTCCCACTTCCCTGGCTCACCTCTAATTTTGGCTGCAGATGCTTTGGACACTTCTAAAAGAGATTGAACTTATGCTGACAGCATCAGGCCACAAGTAAGCTTTGGGTCTTTGTGCTGTTTGGAGAAGCCCCCAAAGTCAGTACAGCACATGTGAAAGCACATTTTGGAAGTAAGGGTTGTTAACTTCAGGGCATAGCTCCACTAACATGGAATAAGTTGTGGATAAATGATTCCAGATACCTGTCCTTCACATAAAGGATTTTGGAAGACCTTCCTTGTGTTGTTCAGGGATCTCAACAGAACCAAGATCATATAGCATCACCATTTAAGACTCCTCTTTCCCGAGTGGAGGTATAGATAGAAAGGGAAGCACGTGGTAATGCAGAGACTCTGGTACCAGAACAGTATTGCATAATGAAAATTAAGGACTGTAGAAGTCTTTTTTTTTTTTAACTGATTTAGAAACCCTGAAGATGGAATGACAGACTACTACCAACTCAGAATAGGCTGGAAGACAGAACTTCAAAGACTTCATTTAAGGAGATCTTCATTTCCTGTAGCAGGATGATAGAGCACATTGGAAAATCAGGATGAAGAATTGACTGTAAAGGTGGCAGGGATACAAGAGACATTTGATGTGAGGACTTGAGAGGTCTCCTTTTCTAGATTCAAAGCCTTGGAAGGGCAAAAAGTGGGACCTACATGTCAGGACGGGTGTATTTGGGTGAATGCCGGAGATTCAAAATCTGATATACTCTAAGCCCTCCAAACTTGGAGTGACCCTCTCCTCCTCTCTACTGGGAAGGAACAGTCTCCTGTTGCCTAGAGATTATGAAAAGATCACACAAGGCAGATACCTTGAAAGGTATTAAATGCCTAAAAATCCATCCCTTTCTTCTGCTTGTTATCTCAGGAGAAGTGAATAGGTTCAGGTCCCCCAAGTCCGGAATTCAGTTTCTTCCCTGAAAGAAAAACTTCCCCACTGAAAGGGTTGCAAACCTTGATAAATTCATACTGTAGTACCTGTGAGAACATGCATAGAACTTTCGCTTTGATGTTTGAGTTACAGGGTTGAGAGGAATATAAGACTGGGTAAGAGTGTGTGACATGAGAACACTTCTCCATGACTCAGGACCTAATATCCTGGTTAGGATATCTGGAGATGATCCTAATCAGATGCTGCTCAGAGGAGATCCATCCTGTGCTTTTCTAGTTCCTTGAGTGAGGAATTTTTGACAGAATGCTTAGCAGTTTATTAACTCATGTTGGCTCATTGACTGGTGGAATTAAAGATATGAAGATAGGGAAGGCCAAGTAGAATCCCCTGAAACTGATCATCACCTTAAACAT
Organism: Panthera leo; assembly: GCF_018350215.1. Taxonomy (NCBI): domain Eukaryota; kingdom Metazoa; phylum Chordata; class Mammalia; order Carnivora; family Felidae; genus Panthera; species Panthera leo. Next base: position 38,210,049 of record NC_056683.1, read on the forward strand.
TTGGAGGTTGGGATAGGTTATCGAATGCAATATAGCTTCCCTGGAGGAATTGCAGGGATTAGCATCAAACACCTAAAGGATGCAGGGACAGTGGTCAGTTATCACCCCCATCATTTTGTTTTTCTGATCCCTACAAAAACCAAGTATATGTGGCTGATGACAATGGATCATTTTAAACTTAAGTGATAAATCTAATCACAGCTGCTATGCCAGATGTTTATGGAAACATACCAACTTAGCTGTGACACTTGTATGTAGCTATTAATCTATAGCATGCATTTTTCTCAATTCTGTCCATGAAGCAAAGTGCTTGTCTTGCCACAAAGCAAGGTCTTCCGTGGTGTTCCAACAGTCTGGAGGGACAGAAGTTTTGATATTCTCCAGAACACTGGTCTACCATCTTGGTGACAAGCTAACTGGACCAGGAGTAATAAGTTTTCTGAGGCTCCAAGACATGCATGCCAGAAGGTAGGTGATAAGCACTATAAAGACATAGGAGATTTCCACATAAGTCTGCAGGGGTAGAATAGTCTGGGGGCATGCCACAAGATCCTTTCTAAGGTAAAAGTATTCTATTTTGACCACCTACTACTAAGAAAGAAGCACAGCACTTAGATTTGGGAGACTGCATATATGATTCTTGGCTTTCTTCCCCATTCCCATGAATGCAGATTTGCATATACTACACACTTGGCAATATTTTAACCTATTTCTTGGGTCCCTGAAGGTGCCAGTTTTGAGTGGAGCCCAGAGAAATAGGGAGTACTACAGAAGATCCAGTCTAATACAAACGTGCCATAGTAACAATCCCAGTGGTAATAGAGGCCTCAGGAGCGTACGGGCATGCTATTGTGTGGCCTTTGGCAAGCCCAAGTAACAGAATTGTAGCACTGATCCCTTGGGTTCTGAGCAAGATTAGGTCATCCACAATAGAAACGCAACTCCTGGGACCTGTCAGTGCCTGAATACTGACCACAGGATATCAAGAGACTGACTGGAACTGCCAGTAAACTACCTGGGTCACATCTACTAAGACAGTATTATGATGGAAATTGGCCATTTGAGATAGGGCTTAAGCAGGTCTGGGGGAGGGCATGTTGTCATTTCTTCCTTCTCTCACCAAGGTGAGAAGGGGTAGAGGAAAAACAGATGGGGTCTACTCTCCCACAACATGGCTCTCAACTAGAGTTGATAGGTATCTCAAGTTTTAAAAATATCAATAAATGGAATAAAAAATATCTAGTTGATTTCCAAAGAGGCAGGCTCAGAAGTATTTGGTAAAATCTTAATACTTGTGTTTCTTTTAGTCAAGATCATTTGACTCACTGGGCCACAACCTTCCCATTTATAAGGCTACCAGGGCTTATTACTATGGAATTTTTAATGGTTGGTCAACTCAGGTGAGATTCTATATTACAGACAGAAGTAGTAGGGAGATAAAAGGACAGATAGACAAGTCTTGTGAGGTGAGAAGTCACAATTTTGTATGATATTTTGATAGGTACCAGCCCTAGTCCACATCAGCAATGGGATTCTCTGCCAGAGACTGTCAGGGGATGGGAAGAATGATGGGGAGTGGCAAAGGGAATCCATAGCTTCATACCTCACTGGGTTGACCATGGACATCAACCCACTATAGAAAGCCCACTATAGGCTTGATTTCCAGGGTTAAATGAACAGTTCACTTCTCTGGTGACCAACTCCAAACTAGTCACAGGCTGGAAGAGACTGGGAGACTAGATAGGCCTCGTTTCATGCATGCTACCTCAGTTAATAAAGTCTACATAGGAGTAGAGGTGTTAGTCTGGCAGGGAACATAGTCCTAATAAAGATGAAAGACTTTACAAGGTTATCTGTGTCCATCCTAATGAGAAGTTTTCTGGATAAAGGGTACAGATCCATTCTTGTGCTATTCTGCCTTGCTCCATTCAATAGGAGTTGACCCTTATTGGTGGGCTACATTTCTTAAGTTCCTGGGAAACTGGCTTCTAGGTAAGGTTTGTCTAACAGGAGGCACTGGGGTAGGTGGGAAAGGGATAAAGAAGCCATGATATTTCTCCACTTCTACATTTGCTTTGGGTGGCATCTGCCTGCCTCCCTGATCTCTGGTTCCAGCTCCCACTGGAGTTGTGGCTCTGATAATGCTACCTCTACTCTTTGACCCTTAAGCCACAGGGATGGTAGAGGCTTCTCCTGCTAGACTCTGGGGTGCCTCAATTTCCCATTTGGCCTTTAGTCTTTCTAACATCTTTACTATGATGAACTGGATACAATTCCCTCATTATAACCTTGTGAATTAGGTATGATCATTGGGAGATTTTCTTGGCTGGACCCTGACTGATACAAAGGATCAGGGTACACAGCATCCTTTGAGACTGAAACCAGGTTTTCTGATACTACCAAGCCAGTCTATCGCTCCTGCACTTTGTATGTTCTTGAGTCATTTGGCAAGATCATGGCACTACTTTTTCCATTTGATCTCCAGACTCAAACTCATGGGCTTTAGATTAATGTAATTCTTTTGATGCAAGCCTTGGTAACTCTTTGGTCTGAAGTCTTTATTTGGCTACCCAAATCCAGTTCGCTTATGAACCCTCAGATTGACCCTTGCCCTGTCCATTTGTATATTATTTTCTATTCATTCCAGTGATCTTTCGAGTCTCAGCTTGTGATAGGGTATACAGTGATATATGTTGGATACATACTAGGATACTTGATACATGCTTGATACCCTGATAGCTTGGCTCAAATGCTCTCTAGACTGATGGATGTGTTGTCTGGGGGGAAGGTCTCTCACATTCCACTCATCTAGAAATTGAAGACCATCTCACTGAAACCTGAAAATAGGAAAATATTGGTTTCCCAAGTGGTGGTGTGGTGTGTGTGTTTGGTAGGGTGGGAACCTAGAGGTAGACTTTGAAGAAAACTTGAAATGCCAGCCTGTGAGGCTTTTTCATCCTTCTGCTGGGTCCAATGAGAGAAAGTGGCAACACTCATCCGAGAACCCCAGAAGTAGTAAAAGGTCTAGGAAAAAAGTATCCATTCATTGTTTGATCTTAGGGTATCCCTGTCAAATACCAGTTTTCTAGGGCATTGATCTCTGCTTATGGTAGATCTAGGTAACACTATCCCTGGAAAAAAAAAATCAGACTCCTCTTTGAAAAGACAGACCCTCCTCCTGAAAGAAACCTCCCTAAAGGCCTCAAACTCTCAAAGGACAGGATGCACTCCAACTATTTCAAGCACAGGGGAAAAGGCTTTGGAATTTGGTGACTTGAGATAGCCATTTTCTCTGAGGTGGTTAATCAAGATATAGGAACACAGTATTTAGGGACACCTCTCCAGGGACTTTTAAAGCACAAATGCAGTTCCACACATTAAGTGTGTAAAAGGTTAGGTCTCAGGAAAGGAAGGGTTAGGGGGAAAATCCTTACTCAAGCATCTGTTATATGCCAGTGAGACGATTTTTCAAATAGTTCTGTTCCCAAATGAATCTTTTAGCCACTGAGATCAGGAGAGCTGGTGATCTCTATAACCATCTGCAAATATGGGGACACCAGAGCCTAGATCCTGCATAGGTTTTTGCAGCACAGGACAACCTGATTCAAAGGTAAGGGTGACAAAACTATTTGCCTCCCACTTATATTTCCAGGATTCAGATGAACAAATACATAGCCAAGTAAATTACCTCCCTAGGACATCTGCTTCTGGGATTCCAAAGACCTTGGCCTTCTTGTTAATAAGATCTGTAATGGAACCTATTACTGCAGCTTCCATGTTAGTCTTTTCTCCATTTGCAGGGCAAACTGAAGATGCTGGACTCTAAATCCATTCAAACAATCCCCTCATCCAACTGATTTTGGTGGTGCCTAATCCACTACAATGGAGAACCTGTTTTGTCATCTATGAAACCTGCCTTTGTAAGGTCACTTAGAAACTATCAAAGCCATCACAACATTTTAAGTTCATGGACTCCTCATTGTCAGCATAGCTTTTCTGAGGAAGTCTCAGATCAGTGTAAGAACACTTAAGTTAGGATTCTCCAGGGCCTAACATTTCCTATACAAAGGATTTAGAGGGATAGGATAGTTAGCTTAGTAGCAAGATAAGTTGTGATATTAGTAATATGCCATAACTATGGCATTTATGCTAAATCCCTGGGTTTTCTTTAAAAGTCTAAGTATGTCCATAAAAAAACAAAACATGAGAAGTTAGAAGTTATGTACTACTTATTCATTATGCAGTCAGAAAATACAAGGTAATTATAAGTTCAATTATGGGTGCTATATATATTTCTATATTATGGTTTTCAACCAAACATTTTTCTATGGCTACTTAGACTGTACAGTATCCTATCTAGTGGCTGTACTATGGTTTATTCAATAAATGCATGGCTAAATATTTAGTATCTCAGCATTTTCCCAAGCCATGTGTGCATTAAAAAATAGATTTCTCCAATATTTGGTATTTTTGGACTCTACTTTTAGAGTTAAAATTATGATACTAATAAGGAGAACAAACTTGATGGTTGACACTGTCCATCTGCCTCTCAGAAGTATCCTATGAACTGGGGTCTATCCTATTGTGAAGTACAAGCACACAAGTTGGATACCCATAGCTTGCTCAAGTTTTACATTTGTTCTCATGAAGTTGAAGAGGTCTATTTACCTGTTGAACTTTGTGAGGTAGGTGGTCCCTGGACCATTAATTTTTTAAGTTGAGATAATTTACATTACCATAAAAGTCACTCTTTTAAGCTATACAATTTAGTATTCACAGGATTGTTCAGCCACAACCCCTATCTAATTCTAGGACATTTTGCCCTGTCTTCAAATTGATCAAGTTCACTGATTCTTCTACTTGTTCAGAGAGGGGTTCAACAGCAGATTTAAGATGTTTTCAGTTACACTTTAAATTGAGAATTACTAGTTGGGTCTTTTAGGAAGTGTGTTGTATTTTCTATTCGATGAGCCCTGTTATGTTTCCCTGTAGTTGTATAGCATGGTTACATTTCTTTGAATATATTTAAGATAACTGATTTAAAGTCTGTATAGGAAGTTCAATATCTGGGCTTCTCCAGGACAGTTTCTGTTAACTGCTGTTATTGTGGATGGGAATATTTTGTTTATGTGTCAACTTTTGTTGAAAGTTGGACAACATAATGTGGCAACTCTAAAGATCAGTTTGTTGTTTGCTTAATTAGTAACCTTACTGAATTATGTAAGGTCAGTACACTTTATCATAGGTTACCACTGAAGTCTATCCAGTTATCTGATTAGCTACTAATAGGACAATTTTCCGTAAACACCTGGGACCATAAGTTGCCAATCTTTGCTGAGAATCTCTGTACATGTGTTAGGACATGCCTTCAGAACTCATCCACTCAGTTGGAAACTGCCTTAGCCTTCATTTCATGCTTGTGTAGAACTTCAAGATCAAGGAGAGGGGAGAGCTTAGAGCCTTCTCAGGTATTTCCTAGCATGTGCCAGCCATATGTATTGTCCCATTTAGATTCCCAGGAATATATTGGAATTTTTCAAAGGCCCTCTCCGCACCTGATTTCTGGCTTTTCCTTTTAAGCTTTTTGGTTAGCTTAGTGTTTCCCCCAAATGTTACCTACCATCTCAGCTGCCATGTTAAAGTATTACCTCTAATTGTTTGACAAATTCCCCCAGGAAAAAGTGTTATGAACTAAGTGATCAAGGAAGCAGGTCAAATAAAGACAGCCTTATGAATGGGGTCTTTCACTGAAAGAACCAGGCTGCTGGTTTTCAAGTTTGCTACAGAACTGAGGTTGAGGGTGGCGGTAGTGGATGGGAATAGGACATTTTAAAATAAGACAAAGATTGCCATTAGAGATTCCCTACCCCACCCCCTCCCAAATCACTGCAGGATTTGTTAGTTGGAGTTCTGAAATAAATTTGACAAGTTTTTTCCTATTGTTCTGGTTTATGGAGGATAGTGCTTTTGTAAGTTTCATGGAGGGCTTTACTCTGTCATTGTCACTGATGTCACGTGTCTATTGGCTTTTAGACAAAGATATTATCCTTTGGTAGCCTTGTGTCCACAATGTGGAAAGCCAAGTATGATTTGGGAGCATATAGAGCCATCTGACAGTGAGGTCTTCTGGGTTTTCCCAGTGAAGTAGGACTAGGTCTGGCCCTACTGTGGGAAAATTGGTACACCAGTGCTGCTAATTCTGATGCACACATCAACAATATTATATCAAGTATACTATAGTCCTTGATGAGTTAATGAGCTTGTATCAGACTATGATGTGCATTTTCTCCTATAGAGAAGACTTGCTGTGGAAATACCCCAGTTGAACTAATACAGTGTGTTTGTTGATTTAGTTTACATTTTGATACAGCTTTTTGTCATCGACAAGAACAGTTTGTAGTCTAACATCTTCAGTAGCACTGAAATGCATTACTTTGGGTTTGGCTCTAGAGAGCTTTGATTCTTCCATATCCACAAATACACATTCCAGATAGAGTAACTGAGATAGAAGGAACAGGAGTTCCTGAATCATCTCTCAGATGAGCCACTCAACCCTTATTACTCCAGTAGGGAGGGGACAAACATGTGTTAAGCTATGAAGATTTGGGGAATATTTGTAACATATTCTGTCCTACCACTGCACAATATATTTGCTGTACAAATTCCCTGCTCTCTTCAGTATAGGTCAGTTTTTTATGTCTTAAGTTGTCTATGTTATAGTTCAGAAAACTGCTTTTACTTCTGGAAGTATTATAAGCATTAATGTTCATTTTAATTTCTCTAGTCTTTTTTTTTAAATTTTTTTTTAACGTTTATTTATTTTTGAGACAGAGAGAGACAGTGCATGAACAGGGGAGGGTCACAGAGAGAGGGAGACACAGAATCCGAAACAGGCTCCAGGCTCTGAGCTGTCAGCACAGAGCCCGACGCGGGGCTCGAACCCACGGACCGCGAGATCTTGACCTGAGCCGAAGTCGGACGCTTAACCGACCGAGCCACCCAGGCGCCCCTTCTCTAGTCTTTTTATAGGTCATTCTGAAGTTTTAGGATATGAAACAAAACCTGCTAAATTTGTTTTCTAAATTATTCAATTATAACTATCACTAATTGAATAATCCTCCTATTGTCCATTGACTTGTGATACCTGACATCAGGAATTAATTTAGATCACAAAAGTGGTTTTTTTGGTTTTGTTATATTGATTTTTGTTGTGAGGTTGAAACCACTACAATAGTGGTTAACAGAGTAGGACTTATCCTTCAACTCATTTAACATATGTGGTTACCTTTGGTTAGTCCATAAGATTCCAATGGGATTTTTTAAGTTCACCATTAGTCTTCTTGGAGTTTTAATATCATTGGAAGATAAAGGTTCGACTCAGAATGAATCCATTTTCTGCAAAGGTGTTGTAGGTAAGAGGCTCAGATTAGGAAATCTACAGATCACATAGTAAGAAGCGGAGATGGGAGTTAAACCTAGGCCTAACTTCAGAACATTCACTTGTTTCAAAAAGCATGCTACTTGCCAGCCAATCTAAAAACTCCTTTTTAGAGAGACTTCACTGAAACTGACCCAATGAACTTACCTCCCTATATCTAGCAGGGTTATAGCATCTACCAAGGTTTAGTAGGATTCCAGACTTCTATGCTCTTTTCCAAAAGTAGTGTAATGAGGACATCCCCTTACCACCCTACAGAGATAACATGCCTCCATATAGCCAGAAAGTAGGGTTCTAGCTACCTAGGCTTATGTTTGAGTTGCCACTTACCCCAGTACTAGTCTTATTTCAGTAGCCTCCGAGAAATTGGAAAGGGAAGAAAAGAAAAATCTTCTAGAATTCCTCCTCTATTTAACACCATTGGCCAGGGAAACTTGACTATTTTGGTGTGGATGGGATATGCTTAATTCTGAAATACTACCCATATCTCAACGCCAAAAGGAAACTTCCTTGGAAGGAGTGGGACTGGCAGTTATGGGCCTTGCCAATCAGAGGACAGTACCTACAATGGGACTTGCATACCAAGGCTCTAGATGAGCAAGTTGTGCTTATGTGGATCAGAATAAAAACACATAAGGTGAGCCTCTTATGCTTTGGGACCTTCACACCCTTTACCAATTCTCTTGCAGCAGCAGGACACACTCAGATTGACAGCTGGCAGAAAGCCAGCTGCAGCATCTACTCATGCCTTGGGGATTCTGGTGGGAGGTATTATTGAATACTACGGTTTGAAGTCGCTGATTCCATCGTGTTTCCCAGAATGCTGGGACTGATGACAGAAGGGTGGCAAAGTGGCAAAACGCTATGTACTGTGTTTCTTTCATGTAAGATTTATGTCTCTGTAGCACAAACAAGCTTTCCATTTTTGACAATATTGGCAAGAATCCAGGAAGCATTGTCCTAAAGGTGAAAGAAACCTGACTGGAGCAACCACCAGCATACCTTCTCTAGCACCTGGGCAGATTCTAACTTCATGATTCTCCATTGGCTCTTAGGGTTGGCATCCTTGCCTAACAAATGTGGCCAGAGAGAATATTTTGAACACTAGGAAGTCTTCTGAAAAGCCCTGGGAACCTACTTAGTATTTTTAGGCTTCGGGTCTCATATGTTTTATAGAGGTAGCTCTCTATAAAGGTCAGCTCACCTAAGGCTGGTCTAGAATGGTCTCATCTGGGACAACAGGATATATTGGTCTCCAGCCAGCTTACTGTAGCCCAGGCTCATTCTTATGACAGTGAAAGAAGGATAAAAATGCACAGCATATTGAAGCCTAAGGCTTAGAATATGGCAGAAACTGCCAGTTTATTTTCCAAGGTAAGTTAAGGTCAACTCAGATTCCAAGGGCAAGGAAACAAACTATCTTGAAAGAACAGCAAAGTCACATTGTAAAGAGGTATGCAGAATTTGGGTTTTTAATTATCAACCAGGAACTGAATTCCTGATGAGAAACTATCAGTGGCTGGAGACAATGTCAGTCTGATCCATTCACTAACCTTAGCACCACTGTAAATGGAACAACCAGATATTCTGCTTCCAAATGTGATACAATTGAGAAAACTCCATAGGTGACATGTACTTTCTAAGACCATCTAAAACTTGTATCATCAACTACCAGTGTAAAGTACAGGGAGAAGAGAAATACTGGGGGCGGGGGCGGGGGCAGGGGCGGGGGGGGGGTGTACAGCCAAATCTAAAATGTTGAGCACTTTATGACAAATGATCAAGTTTCTCTAACATGTGACCCTGGTGGAGAGAAGACTTCGCGTTAATGCTGCTTAAGCCTTTTAGACACATCTGCTGCTTCCCCTCAGATTCTCTTGGAGTCACTGGTCTTCCAGATGCTGGCCAAAACTATGCTGCCCCACAGTTTACACTGTTTACCTGCATGTGGGGAATTTCTGGCTCTAAGTGCTTCTGGGCTCAGATGAAGTGCCATATTGCATGAATGGGACTTGTATTCTCCAGCTGCCAAATGGGTTAACTAACCATCCAGAAGAATGGGAGTTTACTCAGAGGTAAATTTTGACCAATGAAGGCTACACGGCAGAACAGACCCACAGATGAATTCTTCCCTCTTTCCCCTATACAGTCTAGGACTTATGAGACCCAGAAGTCAGCTGTGGTTTTGTGAAGCAGTGGCAACACGTAAGCCTATATGCTTTTTCTATTCTTTACACCCTTTTCCCCTCATTATTACTGCTTGGGAGTCATACCTCCTGATTAAACATTACTGATCAATGTTTTCCTTAGTTTTGGTTTTTAGGGAACTTGGGCTGAGGCATTCAACCAAGTGACTTGTTTGGAGACTGATTTGAACGAGCCAGCTGTAGTACATTTAGATGCAAGCCATGCAGTTTGACTAGACTATTAAGGAATTGTTGATTTTGTAGATGCAGGACAGTGATTACCCAAAAAAAAAAAAAAAACAAAAAAAACAACAACAAACAAACAAAAAAAAAAAACCCTTTCCAGTTTGTATTTTGTGGGTAGACAAATAGGATGCCATATATTTGCTCTGAAAGAATTTTAGCAAGGCAAACTAAGTTAGAAAGACCTCGGGGGATAAATAAGACTGAAAAATATGTAGTTGCTAAAGCTGAATGGGTATGTGATTCATCACATCATTTTCTATAGATGATTTTATAGAAATGTTGAAAAACACAAGTTCAATGTTTAAGAACTGTTCCTGTGTCTATTTCACCTAATGTTTGAGTCCTAGGAGATCCTGATTTTTGTTCTGTAGATGATCTCAGAGCTTTTGGAATATTTTTGTTATTGTACCTAGTTGTAGAGTTTTATACATTGTATGAGCTCTTTCAAAGTGAGATTATGTCTGGCAAGTTTCTCTATTTCAGCTTTCTTTTGAAGCCATCTACCTGTTTACAGTTTTATGAATCTGTCCCTCCTTCTGGGAGAGATCCTAAATCTGATATTTGACTCACTAGTTTTTTCTTTACCTATATCCATCTACCCATTATGTTCTATTGACTTTTTTCTTACACCTGATTTTTAATGAAAAGGTCTTGACCTTGGATATAAATATACTTATTTTAGGTTATCTGAATGTTTTAACATTTCTGCTTCCAGTAGTCCATGTTGTTTCAATTTTCCTTTTGAGGTAGTTGTACTCCAGGGTCTCCTTTTGGCCTATGAAAATATCTAATTCCCTCAGGGGGATAGGATTTATCCAGTAATGCCATATTGAGTAGAGACCAAAAGGCAAGATTCTAGTTTGTTTCAGCACTAGTAAATTCAGGAGAGAAGAGACCCAGGATGTTTAGTTTCTAGAAAGAAACTTTAGGTCAGGGTCTCCTTCCCTGAGAGGGGCAGCACTGGACAGAGGCAGGCTCCCTGGACTGGAATCCACCAGCTCTACTAGGGGACAGGATGAAGGACTGAATGCCCAAGATTGATCAGCCCCCATTCACTTTCACTGACCCCCTCAGCTAACAGTGCTTCTGTGCTAACCTGATTTTACCCAGTAAACCCCTGCATCAGCATGTGGGGTTGTTGCCACTGATTTCTGCCAGGCAATCAGTGATTATCTCAAAGCAGTCATGTGGAAGAGACCAAGAGCAGAACTGAAGTCACTGTTCTCTAACACCCTCACAGCTCTGCCAGATGCCCTTTGTCTCAGGTCACAGCTATTATACTTATGGGCACCATACGTGTCAACTTGCCCAGGAAGTTCCAGTTTATGCCTGTTGCCCTGGTACAATCATGAGTAGTGACCTTTGTCCAAATAGGACACTGGAGAGTAAAAACAATTATACAGGCGTTGTGGTGACCAGAGATGCTCTACTCAGAGCTCAGAAGCTGCCTGATTTGTGCGGTTAGCAGACAGCCTTCATCTGCAGCCTCTTTGCTAACTGCTGTAGGATCAGCAATAAGGCCCTTTTCACCCAGGTGGCCCCTAGCCAATGAGTGGGCAGGGAGGGGCAGGGCACACTAGAACCTGGCTACTTCTGCTCAACATAGGACCTCTCTATGGGTAATCTTTGTGCGAAAGTTCCCTGAGGGCTGGCTGAGACTTTCTTAAAGCTGCATTGAGTTCTGGGTGTCTTCCTGCTGACCATGAACTGACCTAGTCATCCTACTTACACCACCCCACATCATATCAAGACCCCCAACCCCTTTTAGTATGTTAAAGAGCTCTTCACAGTAATTTTTCCTGGATTCCATATTTGCTTCTATATAGTTTCTCCAGGGTTGATGGCTGAGGAGGAAAGACCACAGCCAGTGCTGATTTGTCAAGAAACTCAGGCCGGGAGTGGGAGACAGGAGGCAGTAGTGTTTCTAGCGCCATAGGTGGGTTTTGTGCACTCAAGACGTTAGATTTGTATTCCATCTCTTATTCTTCCAGTAGTTGCCAGAAATACCTTTTAAAGAATATTGTTCTAAGGCCATAGGCTACTAGATCACATTCATTTCTGGAGCCAGGACTCTAAAGGCTCCCAGCGTTAGATCTAAAAACTGGGTTGCTAGGCCTCCCTACAGAGAGCTAAAGCCAGTTGGCTTGTTGGATCACAATACTGTTACTGGATCTGCTAATATAAAAATCAAGTAGCAAGAATCTTGAGATCCTAATTCTATTACCTTGTTATCCTTTAAAAAACAGCTCCTTCCTATGAATAGGTTATGTATCTGGGTTTCTGATACCAACTTTATCCAATCACACTTCACCAATAAGGGAACTAGGGGAACCAGAAGGTAGACAACGCTCATCTGGTAAACATTAGAAAGTACATCCCAGATACAAGCAATTAGGAACGACACATTAACTCCTGTCATCTTTGCTGTACAACACAACCCACAGGAAGAAAATTTTATGACCAAAAGGAGCAAACTTTCCTAGGCTCTCTTGCCATCTGGCTTCCAGTTGGGTTTGGCCAACAGGAAGCACTGGTGGAGGATCAGAAGGCATGTGGAAGGGAGATACCCGGGTATTTTTCCCTCCACTTCAGTAGAATCTCTCCAGCAGTGGCTATTATCACTTCCAGTGTTGTAGAGGCAGCCCTTCTTCTATTTCCTCTAAGCATTCCCTGCTAGGACTATAGCCTACTCTGTGCAGTCTCTACTACCATAGTAGTAGTAATATCACTTTCTCCTTGACCCTCCAAGGCTTAAGAGTAGAAGTGGCTTCTTGCTGGTAGTCTGAATTTCTTCATGACTTCCTGTTTGGTTTCCAGCTCTTAAAATATCTTTGTAGCTTACTGCCCACATTAAATTCCTTCTATTGAACTACTTAACTTTGGCTTTGATTTTCTGAGTGGACCCAGAGTATTAACAGCTGATTTATTTCAAGAATAAGCCATTAAATTGCCATCTCTTTCAGTTGGCGTGGGTTAATGTTTAGGGCATGGAATATTTAGAGGCATCTTAAGACATGAGCCATTAATCATAAATAGAAAGTAATATCTAGAAATAAACTATAAGAAAATTGATCTGTAACTATTATATGTGCCAAGCAACAAGAGTTTAACCCTAATAAGGCACTACTTAGCACAGAGGTGCTAAACAGGCCAAACTTGGCTTGCAGAATCTGTGCTTATGTTCTAGGCAGATAAGGTAACTTTCTCCAACAGCCTTTCAAAAATATTGAATGCCAGTTTAATTACCCTCTTGGGGACCAGGGGGGCAATATTTTTAGTTGTCAAGCTATGAATATACTAGATTTATCTTCAGACCACCCTCTAGGGGTTCATGCTATAACATCAGCTACCAGGACTCCAGGGAAGCTGTGTTCCAGAAGGCTAAGGCACAGCTTTGTAAACATCCTGTTTCTAACAGTCCCTTCAAGAAGCCAAATGAAGTATTTGTCACTTATCACTATTAATGCCATTAACTTTTATTACTCAAAGTCTCTAATTTGTCCGTTCATTGACCTACTTGCTAACTTAACTGTACATAGGTACACCATAGTGGACAAAGTCCATAATTCTGGCCAGGAGGATTTTTAAGGCGCTTAGGTGCTAGTCCTTGTTTTAGACCAGAAATGAAAGCTTGTTGGACATTGATGCTTACCTTAAAGGACACAGCATCTTATATTGATCTCAAGCTCCCAACTCACACAGACCCTTTTCTACTTGTTTAGCAGGTAGTATGGCTATCACTGGTGAGGCAGGTCTTCAACACAACCATTTTCATAGTGAAAGGAATAAGAGAAAAATTGAGTTGTTCTGTCTGGTAATTCAAAGCACCTTCTCCTAATCTGGCTCTGGACCATTCCCCGAACCTCTGATTTTCTACCTGTCACTCTCAGGATAGTTCTTCCTTAAAGAAATATTCTAGGCTACCCATGTTTGGGCATCTGTACCTATTCTGTTTACCTAAACCAGTAAGAAACTTCATATGGGTTTGTTCAAGTCCTGAAATCTAGCTCTGAAACAATCATGAAGGGAACAGTTGATGATCCAGCTAGTTTTATTTTATTGGAATTAGCCTTTTGGTTCTGAAATCCCAAGAGAAACACCAAGTTTAGAGAGCCTAGTGGGAACTAGGACACACTTTGATATGCACGTCTTAGTACTAATGTTCTGAGGGATCTGTGTGCACCTTCAGCTTTGAACATTCCCTCGTGCCTCTCTGGGCAGTCTTTATTGCCATTGCTTCAAGTTCATGAAGCAATTCCAGATCTTTCCCTAGTGACTAACAGTGAGCAGTTTTGCCCCTAAAGTAAAAGTTGATTATAACTGCGTAATTGTCACCTGTTATTTCTCAAGAACTACTACTGGGTTCTATCTTCTGGAGATATGGAGTCAGATCTGCAGCCCTAAGAAAGTTCCCCCACATAACCATAGAGAACATTAAATAAAACTCAGGTTTTTTTTTATTGCTTTGAATACTTCCCTGAGCTCCTGACTCATCCAAGCATCTATGTGACATTTCCACATGGGTACCATAATAGACATCCCAAGTTTAGCATGCAAGAAAACTTGGATATGCCCCAAACTTTATTCTAGTCTTTCCCATCTTATTGGTGGCACTAAAAACTACTCATGGGGTCAGAAAGCTAGGAATCATTCTAGATTCTCTTTTACCTTCATTGCCCACACCTGATCAGTAAGTACCACTCATTGCATTTCTAAAATATGCTCTGGATCTATCCAACTTTTCTACTTCTACTGCCTCACCTTAGTCCCAGCAATATTTCATCTGCTTCTGAGTGGATTATAGGGACCAAGAGTAGAAGCAGAGTGATTGTGATTCAAGACTTAACAAGGGAATCATTCATGTTTCTCAACTGCTTGAAGCTTTCCTAGTGGCTTTTCATTAGGTATAGAATGAAACTTTTCTTACTATAGACTCTTGTATTCTTCATGATATATTCCCTGATTTTCAATGCCTCTCCCCTCCACTCATTTAAATATCAGTCGCATGGCTCCCTTTCAGTCCTTAAAGCATGCCAAGGTGCTTATACCTCAGGGCTCTCATTTACCATACCCTCTCCCCAACTCATTTTTGTTAAGGTCCTTACATTATAAGCCACCCTCCCCATTTGTTTTTTAAAAAAGAGCAAATGTTAAGGTCTTATCAGAAATATTCTTGGCCACTTTATCATTGCCTTCAAAATTCCTGCCAAATCCTTTTGCTGTTCTCTTTAACTTACACTAACCAAAAAAAGCCTGTTTGACTCTTACCCATCTCTTCCAGGAGAATAGGATCCTGTTCCTTCAGACCTCATCTGCCTAGTTCAGATGCAGAGGTAGGCTGCCAGATCTTCAAGAACGAACTTCCTGTAGAGCTATAAGGGGTACCCTAGCCAAAAGCCTCTATCTGGACCAGCTGCAAAATCCACCACTGTGTTTGAGCTAAGGCCACACTTAGTATGGAGAATAAGGTTAACAAGGACATTTTGGGGGGACCCCTCTGCAAGCCTTCTTTGCACCAGAGCTTTCTTTTTGGATTGCTAAGGCTCTCAGGACTGCATTGCACTCTGATATTCCATCCTTCCCTTCTATCACAGGGGTCAGATCAGCATGGCCATCTGAAGGCTTGCTGCCTTACTGATACCTGCATCCTTCTTCCCTCTTGTAGGAATTATCCCCTATAAGTCTTATATTTCCAACTCTTCTTGGCATTTATTTTGAGGACTCAACATAGTTGGTAAGAAGTGGTTTGGGGACTGAGTCATCTCTATCCAGATAGCCAAGGAGGACCCAATCCCAACTGATGTGTGGTAGAAGTAGCTCCTGACACAGGTGACCAGTTGCTAAAGATTTTTACCAATACTGATCAAGAATATGTTCCTATTAAGGGGGAATTCTCTGGCCAGTGCAAGGATTCAGGCCGTTAAGTACAGGCAAATAGAACAGTCTAATTAGTACATTGTAGTAATGCCCTACTGTAGGAGGAGGAGAAACTGAGGAGTTTGTTAAGGCCAAATGAGAGTCAGAGGGTCTTTCTGGTAAACAGCATATAAGAGGCCCTCATCTCCTGCAAAAAGAGAGTGGACACAGCTGAGGAACAAATTCAGAATCTGAGTCACCAAGATTAAAATATGGCTAAATGCTCCATGAAGACAGGGCTGCTACAATGTCAGAGCCCTAGTTAGAAAAACCTGGGGACTGAAACATGGGATGGGGATATCTGGGTAGATGTTCTTAAAGAATTGAGATCCTTTAGGTAGCCCTGAACCAATGTCGTTGCAGACTGTAGAAGGGACTTACTTCTTTATTAGGAACTATCGTTCGTTAAGGCATCCCAAGACACTGCAAATGCTTCTACCACACAAGCGGACAGATTACCCTGTCAGGTGACATCCTTTCCTGAATGCCAGGGTAATAACCAGGATTAAGTCTCTGCATACCTCCATATAATGGAGCTTAGGATATACTGGCCCTGAAGAGGAAAACAATTATACCCCAAGAAGCTATGAGAACTAGTTAGCAAGTATCAGAAGTCCAAGGAATATTTCTAGGACTAGATTTTAAGGATGCTTGTTCAAAGTAGAATGTAAAACTTAGGAACACTTTCTCAGGACACTATCTTTAAACTCTGGTAAGGAGCCCCAGGGATAGACAATCTCATTTTTAGGTGACTTAGGCATCTTAACTTTGCTTATAATTGACCTTTATCATTCTGAATTGGCAGGGCAAAGGAAGCAGCACTAGAAATCTCTGGAAGGTGGGCACTTGAGTGAGTTGTACAAGGCCAGAAAATCCAGATGTTCCATGAAAGGACACAGATACATGATTTATCAAGATCATCTGCAATGTACTGCTGAAAGGGGTTCCGCATCACTAAGTTTAGTGGCACCTCTTCTGCAGGCTAAGGCTGCTGACAGAAGCAATTCTAAAGCTGGGTTAATACTCAGATTGTACAGCCTCAAAAATCAATGCCCAGTGGTAGCACTTACCACTAGAAGCCAGGGTGTTACAATTTTATCAGCTAGAAAGTTTGGAAAGGTAGCAAAAGGGGTGGTTGTCTCATAGGGAGTCCTAGAGGTGATTAACTGAACATGGCATCCCTGGGGCAAAGTAGCATGGCAGTCAAAGAATTATAAAGAATGAAGGCTGAGGGAAATTGCCTCAACGTTACAGTGTCTTAGCCATTTCCCAGACCTGAACGATTTAAAAACCTGTAACCCATGGACTAAAGAGGTGGTCAGGTCCCAGGAGAAAGGGGGACTTCCAACACTACAGCAAAGACACCTATTGAGGAACTGGGTAGGGATAGCCAGACATTAAACTTTTCTTGGGTACAGGGTCCAAATGGATATCAGTACTTGAAGACCAGAAACCTGGTCATGACTTCCTTGTTAGACTAGGCCTGGTGGGTCTAAGTAAGTAGCGTTACAGTCAATATAAGATTCAATGGGTCTGCTGGATCCATACACCCACCTGGAGATAATTCCTTCAGTCTGTGTAATTGGCATGGACATAATGGAAATAACCCATTGACATTTTAGACTGAATAACTGCTATAATAGTGGGGACTGCCAAGTGAAAGCTTCTGAAACTACCCAATTCCCAGCCAAGATTGTGAATCAAGATGGATTTTGGAGTGTGTATGTGTGGCGGGGATAGAAAATGTTAGTTCCATCCTGAAGGATTTTAAGATTTCTGGGCTGATACTTTCTATAACAGCATCATGTATTTCATCAGTCTGGTTTTTGTAGAATTTGGATTGGCTGAATGACTAGAAACACTTAGGTACTCAATGTAGTAGTCTCAGTTGCTGCTGTCATGCCAGATGAGCTATCTTTGCTAGAGCAGATTAAGATGACCTCAGATACATGGTATGTGGTCAATAAGGTGAAGGAGTTCTTTTCTATATCATAAGAGGATCAGACCATTTGAATTCATGTGGAATTGTAGATATACATTTAGAGATTTTCCCCCAGGGAAATGTTTTCAGGCTCTGATATGTTCAGAAGACTTGGGCCATTTGGACCTGTTAGAACATATTGATCCTTTATAGTAGGAGTCATATTGCAGAGATGGCTACTATAGTGGAAGTCTCGGTAAGATACACATATTTTAAAAGATGGAAGGTATACTGAAACTTCGGGAACCTTACACTTCAGGAAAGGTTCTAAGAGGTCCAAGGTTAAAGAGAATAATGTGATAACCCTCTGGAGCAAGACAACTTGTGGAGGATATAAGACGTACTTTCTTCTTTGTTATAACACCAGGTAAGCTTTAGTTTCTAGAAACAAAAGACGACTCTGCAGTAGATCTGGGCTGTGATACAATCACCCCTGACCCTGGACCATATAATCCAAATGATGCAATGGATAGATCTATTGCCTCAGTTGAAGTGAGGGAAAATCTTTCCAGTGAGCATAACTTAGTAGTACATCATGGAAGGGGAAGTAACCTGAAGAATATTGGCATACTTCTGGGCAGCAGCAGATAGGTCTGGTCAGGGGTCTGGAAGAGGAGGAGTGGAGGGTCAGAGGCAAGGAGATTTTGGATAAATACATGTAGAATAACATTTGGAAGTAGGCACAAAGTATAAGGACTTATGGCATATGTTAATACCTATCAGAATGCATTTACCACAGAATATGTACTTTAGACAAAATGACCAGTTGATGTTAACCAGCTTCATCACTGGTCATCTAAGAATGGTTATGATGGTCAAGTAATTGAACACAGAAGCAGAGAGGACAGTTCCGGAAAAACCCAGAAGCATTGATTTCCACTTAAGGCCAATTTAGGTACCATCACTTACTAATGTCTAACCTGCCAGCATAAAGCAATAGGGAGCCTTCCTTGAGGAATAATGCTATATCAGTCACTCAGGAGGAAATTAACTCCATTAGATCCCCTTCATCCCAGAAGGGCTAGTAATCAACACTTGTAGGAGTAGACACCAGTTTCAGATAGGTGCTCACAAATCTTGCTCAGAGACTTAGCCCAGCATTTACATTCTAGAGACTTAGCCTCAGATAGTGTCTGATCTATAGCCATGAAATGCCATAGAACATGCCATATTACCAGAGGATCTCCTATATAGTGAAGGTGTGGGAGAGCCCCCATGACAGCATGATCCACTGGCTATAGCACATACCCTACCATCTAGGGACTGCCTGCCTGGTACACTATTAGGATGGCCTGCTGAAGGCACACCCAGAGTCAGAGGAACAACTTTGCAAGGGTGGAAGGCATCACTAAGGATGCACTATATTCAGGTCAGAGACCTCGATATAGCTTTGTGCCCATTAGAAAGAGCTCATGGGCCTGGAAACCATGGTGCCAAGCAGAAATGGTCTAACTTTATTATTAGTGACCCAACTAGGGGACTTGATCTCTACAAGCCTGGGTTCTTCAGTATTAGGTGTCCTAATTCCTGAAGGGGACACACTTTCTCCAGGAGATATAACAAGGGTCTCTATGAAGTACAAGCTACATGTTTCTATGTACTTCTAGGATGCTTTGAACTTCTTGCATCCAGGGACAAGTAAAAAGACGTTCAGATCAGGAAGGGATAAGGCCCTGGTTACATAGTGGGGGCAGGAAGAAAAGCGTGGAACTCTTATAAATCCCATCTAAATGGGATTCATTTAGGTACCTCTTGGTACTACCATGACCACTTGTGACTAAGGAAGTACAGTTACCCAGTTTGAAAAGTATATTATCAAGGGCTCAAGAAATCAGGTTTGTGCCATACCACTAGGTAAACCATGAAGAGCAGAAGCGATATCTGAGAGCAGGAGTAAGAGTAGGTCAAGAAATGAAGGAATGAGCCTAGTTGTGGCTCTCAGGACAATTGAATGGAATATAGTTCATTCCTCTAGTATTTAGAGGTTTTTCCTCAGTACTAGGCACCCACTGGAAACCTGGAGGCCCTGTTCTTTGAACATATATGGAGAACTAGATCCACGTGGCATAGGGGTTGGACTGGAGGCATGCCCTCCAGACTTCAAGAAATTGATACCTGAAAGGAATAGTGTCAGAGAGCCTCCAGTTGTAACAGCTTTGAGATTCAGCACAGCATTTGAACTGATGCTATCTTCTCCAAGGAATCCCAACCAGAATTTAGAGGTCCTAGGGTCTGTCCAGCTATCTGTACTCAATGGGGGAAATCGTCTATGGAAAATATCTGACCTGTTGCTCCCACATATACAGAGCTGTGATCTGAGCCTATACACTCCTCTTTATGAATTCAAGTCTGACACTTGTTATTCTGGAGACTTTCCCTGAATATTTCTGGATACCTTTCCCCTCTGGCTTTAACAAGAGGCAAATAAGTATCTTGTACTTCCATTCCATTTGGTGTACTTCCAACACATTTGGTGTATGCCCAGTACCTTGGAGAATGCCCAGCACAAAGTAGGTATTCAAATATTTGATTAATTGGTACTTGGTGCTGAGATAGAAAGGCAGAGGACTTCTCCAGATTTCACTTTGTAAGAGGTTTTGGCAGGGTGGGTAGAGGCTGGATGCAGATACTGGAAGTAATAAGAGTGTGTGTGTGTGTGTGTGTGTGTGTGTGTGTGTGTGTGTGTGTGTGTGTGTGTGTGTTGGATATTGCAGAGACCAGGAGAGCTGGACTTCCAGGAGTATTTTTGGTAACTGTTGTTTTGCCTTGATGAGAGGAGAGGGAAATAAAGACAGATTCTTGATCACTAGACCATCTCTAATCCCTGAAATCTTAAGGGGACATTGGCCAGAATAAGAAGTCTGGCTCTTAACACTAGAATGCACCCCTCCTTTTTTAATCATAATCTGAACCCAGGGAAACCCTAGCTATATGAGCAAGATACCTACTAAGTTATTGCCCTCTTATCCAGTTAGACTACTTACTTCATAGGCACCTGTCAGGACATAGACATGGCTAATATTGACACGTTACCCTCAAGTTCCACTACCAATTTCTCTGCACACAGGTACCAGTCAACTGAAGCAATTGAGTTGTACTTCACCTTATGGCCCCTACTTGTCTGACTTTTAAACCTCTTATTTCCTCCAGGAGGCCCCATCTGCTCTTGGCTTGCCCAAACCAAGCCACAGTCATGTAAAACACACATGCACACATGCACGCCCAAGCCAATTTTGGCCCCAGAGGAAAGGAAGATAGAGATGTAATTCTAGGGGGCCCAGGACAAGGAGGACAGAGTTGTTGGTAAATCAACTAAGATACAGAAATAATGCTGCATAAGTATGGGGTAAGCAGTGCTTCATCATTCTTGTTTTAAGTTCTCTGGAACCTGCATACTTGCCTAATCCCATTAGTTTAACTCCACAGCAAATAGGGGATTTCACAAAAAAAAAAAAAAAAAAAAAAAAAAAAAAAAAAATCAAGATGTATTTTCTCTAGGAGTTCCTGTCCCTGCTAAGAGGACTTTTTTTTTTTTAAAGACTGAATAGATCCAGAACATTTCATCTCTTAGGATAGAACGTCTTCATGATCATGAAAGAATTCTTTTGCTTGTAACTGGTTTTTTTCGACCACTGGTTTAGAGCCAGAGATGTTCAAGTAGTTGTTTCATCGGTGTCCACCCAGAGCAGAGTGTAATGCTAAGCAACAAATACAGATGTACCAGGCAAGTTGGCTGTTTGGGAGCTGGAAGCCCCCCCTCCAACTTGAGATCTGTTAATATCGTCCTCATCCTTAGATCAAATTCTTATTACTATTGCACTGCAGTTTCTGGTTATTTGGGATTTTTCCATAGTAGTCTGTTTCAAAAAGGTAGAAATGATAGGCCAGCATGAAAATTTGGACCATTTATGGGAGAAAACAGGACTTTCATCCCCCTGATACACGAGAACATGTGAAGGTTTTATAGGACTTGCAGACACAAAGCAGCAGTCCAGAATGCTGAGCTAGTGCCCAAGTCTGCAGATGCTACAATCCAAGCCCACTTCATTCAGAAGCTTGCTAGGTTCCTGAAGTCCTGGATAGTTCTAGGTCAGGCTGACTATCTGTCCCATCATTCACACCACCACAGATAACCAGTACTAAAGGTGCTAGGTCTTTCCCAAGATGGACAGGTCTTTAAGCTGTGGGTTAAGCACGGATTTGCCGTCTATCACAACTAAGACGAAGTCCACAAGCAGGGAGCTCATGGCAATCATCTCAGAGGCCCCTCAAGTCAGTTCTCTTTTCAACTGTTACTTGCTTTGGGATGCCACCAATAAAACCAATCACCTTGGCTAGATACCAATGGGATCAGGTTTCAGCCATGAATATACTTCTCTGAACTGTCTGGCACAAGTTTTTCCTGTTACTGCTGAGAACCTAGGGGGCTCCAACCTACGCACTCCAACAAGCTGAGTTCTCAAGTATAACTTTAAAAAACATAGCACGTGGGACTGGACAACATCCTTTACACCAGCAAAGTCCATATGAAAAAGGAACTCCTGGGGCGCCTGGGTGGCTTGGTCGGTTGGGTGTCCGACTTCAGCTCAGGTCATGATCTCACAGTCTGTGGGTTCGAGCCCCGCGTCAGGCTCTGTGCTGACAGCTCAGAGCCTAGAGCCTGGAGCCTGTTTAGGATTCTGTGTCTCCCTCTCTCTCTGCCCCTCCTCTGTTCATGCTCTGTCTCTCTCTTAACGTTAAATAAATGTTAAAAAAATTAAAAAAAAAAAAAAAGAAAAAGGAACTCCTGCTCCTAACCCTCCAGAGCATGAAGCAGGGCCTGTTATCCATTGGTGGGACTCTTGAAGTTATTTCCTCCACCCCCACCAAGAGTCAAAGTTTGGCCTTAGAGAGTGGCTGCTTTGTTACTAAGACCCTGAACCATAGCTTTGCCTGGCAGTGCAAAAAGATACATTCTAATTGCTTCTCAGTTACCTTCTACTACTTGACCAAGATACACAGGTCAGAGGGCGCATGGTGGGACAATCCATCTGACACCTAGGATTGACCAGGTACACAAGGAAATCCACAAGATGATTTGACATCTGGCACTATTCTCATTGGTATGTTCTCTTCTACGATCAGTGTGGACCAATGCCTGAAGTGGGATGAAGCATAAGTTATTGCATCTGACTTGAACTATTTCAAGGAGGATTTTGTTTCTCAAGGTAGACTATAAGCCAAGTCAATTCCTTGAGAGTCGTGGCAAGCATTTTGCTGTTTTAGTCCAACATTCTCAAGTAGAGTTAGCAGTCAGCCTTGGGTACCCTATACCAGAAGTACCACAGGATCATGCTAGAGGAATCCAGGAAACAATAACAGCTCATTTTCTAACACCCTGCAACCATAACTGAAACCAGACAAGCCAGTCAGGATAGTAAGGGCTGCACATGGCGTCTGTGGCTGCTCTACTTTTATGTAGCATGTGGAGCTTATGGGGCATCTTGAGCTGCATCATGAACCAGACCTACCATCTCAGCTGATAGAAGCTGTCTATAGTTCATGTTCAAGACAAAACATTAAGAACACGTTGGTATCAAGATATAAAAGCCTGTTTCTGGAAGATATGTCAGATGACCAATGCCAAGTACATGTGGACCCACACAGACTACACTTTCCACCAGTGCCAGTTGCCTAGGTCTACCTATCCAGTGCTGACACTCCAGCATTGTACTAGACTACCACTATCTTTCTTTCGTGTGGCTAGTCAGGACAGACATCAGCCATGACCATGCGAATCACATTAATTACCTAGAATCTAGAAGATCTGGTATGCCTGGGCTGGGTTATCAACTACAAGTTGATGCTAAAAAACATGTTGCACTCAATCTCCCTTCCCAAGTATCTGTCTCCAGTTCCGTGGTGGGGGTCAGAGATGACCTAAAGCAATAGTAATATACTACTCTATTAGGTATTCCCTTCAACTCCTAGGCCATGGCAGATACAAATATGACAAGAAGGGTCTTTTGTGACAACCATAGGAATGCATCTGAGATCTGACTGCAGGAAACATGACTGACCATGGTCCCTCATTGCTGTGCTCTAAAATCCATCACTGTGTTTTACCAAGGCTGTACTTCTCATGTCTACTTCCAGTCAATGACTGACAGTGGCCAGTATATTAAGACAGGTCTGTTCCTGGGGGACATGAGACCCCTGACAAGAAGATTTTGCTGGACTCCTTAGAGTTGCATTGTGAGCCAGATAATTCTACCCAACCTTCATTCCTTTACTTGGTACCAGGCCTATGTTGCAGTCTGACAGCTCTCAGCCTCTTTGGATCACTCATTTTCTCACAGGTGTTCCACCAACCCCCCCACCCCCCACCCAGTTTCTTCCACCTTTAATCCAGTCCTGGCATCTTTCTTGACAAACCAGGACTATCCCATTTCTTTATGTAATTCACTACATATCAGACACAGAAGTGATTCTACATAAACTCAGAACAGAATACTTCAACTTGTTTATGACAAGAACCTGGATGTCATTAACTGAAAAGGGTACTACAAGAAAACTATAGGTCAATATGCCTCAAGAACATTTTAAAGATCCTTAGACTTAGCAAATCAAAGCCAACAAATATGTAACTGACCATGTGAAGTTATCCTAGGAATGCCAGATTAGTTTAACAAAAATCCATTCACCACACTAACAGGAGAGAAATCCTCAAATGTATGAAAAGCAGGTCAAAATTTAATATCCATTCCTTATAATTCAGCAAACTGGGAATAGGAGACAACTTTCTCAACTGGGAAGAATGTTTCTAGAACTACCTGTGACTTGCACAATTCTTGATTATGGAATATTAAGTGTTGTTTCCCTCTAATTTTGGAGAATACCTATCTATATCTATCCAACACCATGTTGGAGGTCATAGCCAGTACAAGAAATAAGTTTATGATATTTATGTCTATGCATAGAAGTGTTTACCCTATGGAAGTGGGCAAGCGGATAAGCAGGCAGTGGGATATATCGGAGTTCCAGCACCCTGGTAGACTTAAGGAAGAAATGCAGTTGGAGGTTCTTAAGGTCTTTCACTGCACTTGTCACTTCAGAGCCTGGGTACAGTTATGCCTCAATAGTGAGTTCCTAGGAATACCTCAAGTTCCTAAAAGAGCAAGACCAAGTGCTGAGGAAAGAAGTATGGTTCAGATAAACACAGGCACTGGCAATTGAATAGGGTATTATTCTAGGGTGGCCTTTTCATGGAGACCTAGCCACACCCTGCTTGTAAGGCTTGGAACAGGTGGGCAGAGTTTGGATAAGGTTGTGCCTAGGTCAGAACCAGAGGACTTTTTGCCCAGTTCTGGCCTCTTGGCCTCTTCTCCCTTTCCTACCCACTTCCTGCCTTGGGCCAGGTTCCACTCATGGCTTGGGGTCAGAGGGCAGGAAAGAGAACGTCTGCCTTAGCTAGCTTCTGTCTCCAGGGCCCTCTTCACATCTAGCGCCCCTTCCATCTTCTCAAGGTATGGAGCAGGAACACTGGGAAGGACCACATTGAAACCCAGGAGAACTTTGTTATTTCTTTTACCCCCTTAAGTTGTAAAGCATCTTACTGCAAACCCTGAACTAGACAAGTCATTTAGATGTGGCCAGAAAAGCAGAACTGGGGAAGTATGGAGACTCATAGCATCTTTCCTCTGAGAAGTCTCCTTGGAACAAAAAAGGGATCTTCCAACTTAGTATCAGTTCACAAACCTCTAGGAAGATTCCTAGATATAATCTGAAGCCAGCTCCAATATACAGAGGGCAGAGAGACTAAAGAGGCAGGCCACTCCAGGTTGGTAGGTGGCATTTTTAACAAAGAACTCCCATGAGGCTTGTCTTGGGCAGTAGCAAGACCAATAATTCCCTCACCTGCCTAGATCTTAAAGTTTATGAAGAGACCTTAACTGAGTTCAGTCATATATACCATGTAGCTGTTCAACACTATCATTATCTCAAGGTTAGGTCCTTGGAGCAGTCTCTGGAAGTGGAAAAGGCAAGTAAAACCCACATTGAGGCCAAGGTGGTGAGGAGTCTGAGGGCACAGGTCCAACTCCCAGGTCAACTTGTAGACACATCTTTGATGACCTTCCCAAAACTTAACCATTGGCCCATAGAGTCCTTCCCTTCTCCAAGTTGTCTAGTAGATTCCTTCTATTCCTGGTAGAGACAGGATGAGTGGTCTAGTTTCTACATATATAAAAATTAAAGTCCTTGGCTTTGAATACTTTCCATTGCAATGCTTACTACCTAATAAACTCCCTGATTTCTTCTGTTACTTAGATATCCCTCATGGCCAAGAGAACATTATTACTCAAGGCTACCCTAAGATCATGCAAAATTAACAATGGTAAAATTTAGAGGTAGCCCATAGCTTATGCAAATGTTTACTGAAATACTGGAAGCATATACAACTTAACCTATCTTTTGTCACATACCCCCCTGCTCATTGCTGATTTTGCTGTAGTTCCATGGCAGTAGAGATGGATATACAGAGTACATAACTGAGGTGAAGTTCTACTTCTTGCCCCAGATCTGCTTCCATTGAAGGTCACCCAATAGTTCTCAGGCTAAATACCACCTACCAACAGGATGCAAAAAATCCATTAGGTAGAAGAGGTTCTTGCTTCCTAAGCTTCTAGCTGACAATGCTGCAGGTCATCTTACATGTTCTAGCAGCTTTCCGTGGAATCACGTTCCCATTGCCCATGGCAGAATCCTCAAAGCTTTCCTTCTTCTACACTCTTTAGGTTCCCTCGCTCCTACTCTTTGGGATTAGTTTCCAAAAGACCGTTTACATTGAAGTCTTTATCTTGGGTTCTACCTTCAAGGCAGTGGAGCTAAAACAGAAGAGGCCCTAGAAAGGCAATTATATTTATTTGGACTCCCCAAAGTATATTTGGATAGGGCATAAAAGGGAAACATTTAGGTTTTGCAACAGCTCGGCACTTCAGTATAGGAACAATGGTAATAAGTTGTAGAGTTGGCTGGTACTTGCTAACTGCTTTAGAAAAACCTGAAAGAAAAGATCAGAGACTCTTAGCTGTCAACTCATCACCTCAGGGCATATGATGATATCCAGGGTCTCAATGACAACCTTGGAAGAGGCTATTGTATTCTGCAACTAAAGGGCTGTAATAATTAGATTCTGGGCTTGAAGAGTAGCAGAGTTGCAAGAGAGATCAGATTCATGTTACTACCAGGTCTTCTATGCTACAGCCAAAGACCCAGTAAGGGATGAGTAGGACTCTGACACCCATGTCAGGGCTATCCTAAATATATGAGCCCAAGAATATTGGGCCAGGTTTCTTGGAAACCTCCAGGACAGCAGAAGCAGCCCCCTACCATCTGCAAGTGGAGATCCACTGCCCATCGCCCAAAGACCACATTAAGATCTCCCTTAAAACAGACACCTTAACAAGATGTTTGTAGTAAAAATCATTCCACCCCCCCCTTTCTCAATGCATCAAGGCAAATAAGTAGGGTCGGCTCTCAGCATAGCCTGAAGAGGAAAATGCTTGCTTTAGGGGGAAGTAAACCTTCACAAAAGTATTTTCTACTACTTAATATGCATCAGCAGGGATGGGAAAGTAGAAATTGAGGGTGTTAGGGGGTTGGATGAATAAGCTAGATAGGATGGTAGATCACCATTATTCAGAATTTTATATCCTGAAAATGACGCCCAAAACTGGTCTTACAATGCTGAGCTTTTTTCTTGAAGCTTGGACATGGGGCCTTTAGCAAGTAAGGTAGAAGTTCTAGAGCTGTCAGAATATAGCGGCAAGGCTTAGATATTCAACAGGGCGAGATCAGTCTTATGTAATATACATTCTTACAGAGGTCCCATCAGATGACTGCATTCCTTCTAGTAAGTTCAGGGAATATACCCTTCACTAGGACAATACAGAATGTTTAAGATTACAAGCAATTGTTTACCAGCTTAGTGTGGACCATCTGTCCTCTGTAGGCAAGAAAGGACAATAGATGTTGCCCTGAAACAGAGCTCCCTAGTATAGATGGGGATGATAGCAACCAGAGTTGGCATATAGCCTTCAGAGGCAAAGAAATTATGATGAGCAACTCTGGTGTAGCCACCAGTATATCCTGACCTGCAGGGATCTCTGATCATGACTAGTATACAATCCTATCCCTAATGTGTGAGGAAGATGTACAGAGTGTTGGGCTTGTAGGTTTGGGGCCAGAAAGGGGGGGGGGGATGTCCCAAGACCCCACCAAGGATGGGGTTAGCCACAGAAGTGTGAAATCATGATTCTTTACCCCATTGCCAGAGATCTAAAGCAATCCTCAGACCCAGACTCTACTACTTGAAAGTAAATCTCACCAGAAGGAGGCCTCTGGAATGCTAATAAGTATGCCTTAGCTATTCTAATCCTTTGTCAAAGCCATTCGCCAGAGTCGTACACAAGTGCTATCTCACATTTGAGCTGAAACGCAGGCCAAGAGATTTAAAATGCTATCATGGTCCCTCAGAGTAGAGGCCAGATAAGAGTTGTAGCTCAAGGAAGTCTTGCATAATCCGTTGGTTCCAGAGATCTTGTCCTGAGTCTTAGAGTGCATACTTAGGGTGGGTAGACCTGAATGTAGAACTCCATTGGTTCCTTGACCTGGGATGTAATTTCAAGGGCTTGGAATTAGTCCTTCCAGTATACTGGTTCTAAGCAATGCTGAATTCTGGGATGAAATTACAGAGAAATAGTACTAAAGGACTCAAGATGGGGATCACTAACACTGCAGGCTTTATCACATGTAGGCTGTTTGCGCAAAGATGCATCATGGCAGATGTTGATGAAAGTTATGGTTCTCAATATGATCCCCAAATGCAGCTGCTTTGCTAGATGTGGTAACTTTGATACCAATATGACATGCACCTGATATGCTTTATGAACATGGAAAGAGCTTTCTCAATCCCTAGGAGATGATTTGACTGTCACACACAAGTGTAAATGGTCTTAATAGTACAACTTCAAAGCCTTATAAGTCTGTTAACTCTCCTGCTCTTTGACTATGTATATAGACCATAGGATCACGATCACCCTGACATACCACAAAATACCTTATCAGTCCTCCATATTGAGGCCATGCTATTCAGACCTAGTGACAGGAGTAACAAGTTCTCTGGCTGCCCTTGAAAGCCATGCCAGATATCTAGAGAAACCCTACAGAATTAGAGTATTCCCATATTCATGAGATTTTTAAGATTGTAGTCATCTGATCTATACCAGGACATTAGAGATAAAGGACATACTGTACCTTGTACCGCCTACAGCCAAAGAACAAGAGAATTTGCTGGGTTTTTCACATGGAAGCAGAATACTTGGGAGCTTTGTTTCAATACCTTTGTCAGGTTATGCTGAAAGCACACGTTTTAAATGGACCCAAAGATAGACAACTCTGTAGGAAATTGAGCCTATTGTTCCAGCTGTTCTGCCACTTGGTCTATATAACCCAACCAATTCCAGTAAGAGATAGCTTTAGTACAAAAGGCAATAAGGAATGTCCAGCAAGCCAGTATGAGAGCCCTCAACTTTCTGGAACAAAGTCATGTTAACTACAGCATACATCTGTTCCTAAAACAACTCCTGACATACTGCTGGGCCCTCAAAGACGGAGGTGTTTACCCTTGGGACTTCAAAGTCACTGACAGCTGGTCATCATGAGATAGTATAGACAGACCCACCAAATCACAAGGTTGGGTGGGAAATGTAGAAAGTATTTTAGAAATGGCCATAGTACACTCAGGTGGAGTGTGAAGTCTTGAGGGTACAAGTTATATAAGTAGGTGGTTCAGACCCGGAATCTGATCTTTCTAGAGGTTCACACTTATTGCCTCATAGGCAGCTTTTTTCTTAAGATTTTTTTTTTTTATGTTTATTTACTTTCAGAGAACATGAGCAGGGGAGGGTGGGGGGGGGGGGAGGGAGGGAGGGAGGGAGGGAGGGAGGGAGAGAGAGAGAGAGAGAGAGAGAGAGAGAGAGAGAGAGAGAGAAAGAGAAACCGAAGCAGGCTCCAGGCTCTGAGTTGTCCGCACAGAGCCTGACACGGAGCTCAGACCCATAAACTGTGAGATCTGGACCTGAGCCAAGGTCAGAGGCTTAACTGACTGAGCCATCCGGGCACCCCATGGGCAGTAGTTTCTTAAAATCACCAGGAGGCAGAAAAAACCTGGCTCAAAGCTCAGTGAAGGTGCTAGCAGAGTATCCATTGTTGTAGTATTATAGCCATACGAGGGCATAGACAGTGAGAAGAGAAGCCTTTTAGTGGACACAGATGGAGAATACAGGCATACATCATTTTATTACATTTTTCTTTGTGCTTCATACTTTTTAAAAACAGGTTTGTGGCAACTCTGCATCAACCAAGTCTGTTGGTGCCACCCCCCACCCCCCCCGCCAACCCAAATACTACCTACAGTTCATGTCTCACATTTTGGTAGCTCTAAATAATGAAAAAGTTTGAAACATTGTATTGGTTATGTTGATCCATGATCAGTGATTGATAATTACTATGGTAACAGATTTTGGAGTGGCATAAACCATGCCTATGAGACTGCAGGTTGATTATTGTGGGTGTTCTAACTGCTCCAACTGACTTTTCTCACATCTCTTCTCCTTGGACTTTCTTATTCCCTGAGATACAATATTAGATTAGGCCAGTTAATAGCCCTACAATGTCCTTTAAGTATTGAGGTGAAAGTCCTGCTTCTCTAAGTCAAAAGCTACAAAAGATTAAGCTCAGAAGCTGAAACAGGCTGAGTCCTCTTGCATCAAACAGTTAGCAAAGGATAAGTTCTTGAAGGAAATTTGAATTGCATGTTCACTGGAATTGCACTCCTAACAGCCTTATTGCTGATATGGAGAAAGTTTCAGGTATCTGGTAGAGGATCAAGCCAGCCACAACATTCCCTTAGAAATCACAGCTTAATCCAGAACAAGGCCCTAACTCTTCAGTTCTGTGAAGTCTGAGAGGTGAGGAAGGTTTAGAAGTGAAGCTAGTAAGAAGTTGGCTTGTGAGGCTTGAGGAAAGAAGCCATATTAAGATGAAGCAGCACGTGCTGATGTACAAGGGGCAGCAAGTTATCCAGAAAA
Source organism: Panthera leo (assembly GCF_018350215.1). Taxonomy (NCBI): domain Eukaryota; kingdom Metazoa; phylum Chordata; class Mammalia; order Carnivora; family Felidae; genus Panthera; species Panthera leo. The sequence continues at coordinate 38,240,946 of NC_056683.1, forward strand.
TCTGGCTGGGATAATTAAGGAGTGGCTACACTAAATAGGTTTTTAATCTAGAAAAATAGCCTATTGGAACATGCCACCTAGGACTTTCATAGCTAGAGAACTCAATGCCTGGTTTCAAAGTTTCAAAAGACAGGTTGACTCATTAGGGGCTAATGCAGCTGGTGAGGAATTTGAAGTCCATGGTCATTTACCATTTACCATTCTGAAAATCCTATGGCTGTTAAGAATTCTGCTATTCTGCCTATGCTCTATAAGTGGGACAGAAGTCAGATGACAGCACATCTATTTACAACATAGCTTACTGAATGTTTTAAACCCACTGAGAACTACTCAGGAAGATTCCTTTCAAGATATTACTGCTCATTGACAGGGTACCTGGTCACCCACGAGCAGAGATGGAGACATTCAAGGAGATTAGGGTTTTCATGCTTGTTAACACAACACCCATTTTGCAGCCCATGTAACAAAGAGCGATTTTGATTTTCAGGTATTTAGGAAGTGCGTTTCATAAGGTTATGGCTTCCATGGGTAGTGACTCTTCATGAATCTGGACAAAGTAAATTGTAAGCCATCTGGAAAGAACTCACCATCCTAGATGAAACCTTGGTGATTCACTAGAATGTCAAAACAACATTAACAGGAGTTCAGAAGGAGTTTTAAGGGTTCAGGAATTCAAAGGACTGCAGATGTGGTAGAAATAGCAAGAGTACTAGAAGCCTGAACATGTGGCTGAATTGCTACAATCTCATGATCAAACTTTAATGGTTGAGGAATGGTTTCTTACAGAGGAGCAAAGAAAGTGGTTTGAGGTAAAATCTACTTCTGGTGAAGATTGAACTGACAAAGGATTTAGAATATTACATAACTTCGTTGAAAAAGGTCAGGTTTTGAGAGGGTGGACCCCAATTCTGAAAGAAGTTCTACTGTCAGTAAAACACTATCATGGAGCATCGCATGCTGTAGAGAAATCCCTCATGAGAGAATTGATGTAGCGAGCTTCATTGTTGTTTTAATTCCCACAGCCACCTCAACCTTCAGCTACCACCATCATGATCAGTGCCATCAACATTGAGGCAAGAGCCTCCACCAGCAGAATGGTTCACTGGAAGCACAGATGGTTAGCACTTAGCAATAAGTTAAGGTATGTACATGTAGATGGAGTATGTGTAAGCAACTTATACGCACCAGGAAACCAAGAAATTCATTTGAATCACTTTATTGCAGTGGTTTGGAACCAAAGCTATCATGTCTCCAAGGTATTCTTGTGTACCTAATCATGTACTAAAAGTGACCCAAGACCAGGATATGCAGGCACTTTTACATAAGTGGCTTTGCTACTTGGTCAGCTTCCTGGAAGGAAGGAGAATGGAAGAATGGACACAAAGTTCTGAGGTAGGAGTGGGTCATTTGATCAATAGAATGATCTGAATTTCTGTAAATGCTCAGAAGACAATGAAAGATATTGAACAAATGATTAGTTCATCTGTTTGAAGTCAAGCAAGCTTGTTCTCTACTCCAAAGCTTTCTGGAAGAACCAATGAAGTTGTCATAGAATGATGAATGGAAGCTATTGCATAGGCCAACAGCATGAACTTTGTCTCACCAAAAAGCTTATCTAGCTACTGTCACTGTTGACTATGTAACCTGTGATCTGGATAGGCTTACATCTTGATGGTGCTATACAGAGAAGGCCACTCTAAGATGTTGAGCTTCCATGTGGGGACAAGCTGAATATTGGGTCCCTTCTGTCCTAGAAGGAGCAGTGATTAATCCTTACTGGAACTATGTATTCTAGGTATGGGCTTGCTTTTGCTCATAATCTTGGCCAGCAGCACTACCTAAGGGGCTTCAGTCATTTATATAAACATTTCAGACTAAGGAACCCATTCTATGGTAAATATACAATGGAAATATGATCAAGAATTATTGGTCCTACCAGAGGACCTGGAAACTGTAAGCCCAATAGAATGTTAGAATGGTCTTTTGAAGATACAGCTAAAATACCAACGTGGACACAGAATGCTTCAGTACTTGGGCACAATCTTCAAGAAGGAGATCTGTGCTTTAAGTCAGTAATTATAGGTGATCTTCTCACTAGCTAGAGAACATGGGTCTTGGAAGCAAGGAATAGGAGTATCCCTCCCTCTTTATCATTGTAGACCCACTTGAGGAATTTGTGCTTTTCCATATACCTTTAAGAGCTACTGAGCTTGGTATCTTGTTACCTAGGAGGGAAAGCAGAATGCTTCAGCCAGGATACAGAAAAGGGTCTACTGAACCTGAAACTCCTAGATTAGCAGGCAAAGGAAGTAGTTTTTTGGCAGGAAAGGTAGGCACTATTATGTTGAGAAGTCTGTTGCTACATAATGGGGATGAATAGGTCTGGAAAACATGAGAGGCTTCTTGGTGATCCCATGTTTTAGGCAACCGTGTAAGGAATTGCAACAATAGCATGATAAGGACTTAACTAGAGACTCCACTGTATTGAACAGTGGGGTCATGAATTATCTTAATAGGCAAGCAACCCATATCGGAAATGCAGGCCTATGACAAAGGGAAATGTAGAATGGCTAGGAGGAAGAGGAGGATCAGATCACTGGACAACTTCAGCAAGAGGAACTGCAGCATATCCTACTCGCCATTCTGTAGTAACACTTTATCAAAAGCATCTCTTCTTAGTATTCTAAGACTCAGGGAAGTAACAGGGCAGACAGTCTAGTCTCAAAGTATCTTAGTAATGTCAGAAGCAAATTTAAGTCTCTGATTCTCATAGACACCTATTCCACCTTAAAAAAAAAAAAAAAAAAAAGGAAAGGTTAAGAAACAGGAGGTGCCTGGATGGCTCAGTGGGTTGAGCATCAGACTTCTGCTCAGGTCATGATCTCACTGTTTAGGAGTTTGAGCCCTGCATTAGGCTCCCTGCTGTCAGGACACCAGGTTGGGATCCTCTGCACCCCCTCTTCTCTCTGCCCCTCCCCTGCTCATGCTCTCTCATTTAGAAACATGCTAAAAAATAGATCACAATCAGTGTTCTAGGCCCATTTAAGTTACTATAAAGAATCAGGAAAGATTCGAAGTATAGTTCTGTGATCTTATTTCAAACAAGTTGAGAGCTGGGACATTCTTTCTAGAGAGACTACCAACTTTAATAGGATTTAAACAAAATAGTGATTGCATGGGGTTTTGCTTTAAAGGGGAAGGGATACTGCTGTTAGAGCTATGCTTTCCTTATATAAGGCTTTCCAAGCTGAAGATGGGTTTGTAGATGTGCAATTGTTTGTTCAAAGGATGCAGAGGGTCATAGTTCTTGTATGTCATCTCTGAAGATTTGGCCTTCATCTATCATAAGGCCAACAGTTTTACTGTGCCCTCATCAGCATGAGATCTAATAATGGCACAATAGTTACTAGCAATGTTTGACCTTATCCTCCACCCCCCATGCTTGCAAAAGTCAAAACCTGGAAGATACTAAGAACTTCATAGACAAATGGGCTAAGTATAGACAAATTTACAAGTAGAGCCCACAAACAAGATGTCACATCTTTGGCATCCTTGTCAGACTGAAAAGCATTTTAAGGAACAGATCAAAACAGGAGTCTTTGCTCTCAGTTTCAAACCCAGGTCAGTGACCACTTATTGGTATTTGTATGAATTCTGCACTGGTCTTGAATTCACTCCTTGTTTTCATTCTGTACATCTGAGGCTGAGTCATACATCAGTAGAGGAATTTAAGCAGATTAATATCCCATCCCCTCAAAGGGCAAGGCATTATTGAAGTCAGGCTCAAGCTAATGGAAACAGTCAGTTATCCCCTCAATGTTCTTTCCCTCTACGGTAATAGGTTTTCTCTAGACACATAAACATGTGGGTAGAGATAGCTTTTCTAAGTCTTTCTTGCAACTAGCTATGCTACATGACTAGACACTGGTTAATAGGATCAGAGAGATGTATACAATCCGGAGGTTATTCACTTAAAGGTATATATCTTATTCCCCCCTTTTCCTCCCTCCTAACTTGATGGATTAGAAGTTTTTTGAACTGAAGTCTAATATGGCATGCTGGCTCCATAATGGCACTTGAGTCTGATGCTGTTAAGTGGCACCTAGTCCTGAAATTAAGACACCCACACACCCCTCCCAGGACTGTTACATGAATATACTTTACCCCTGTACTCTACTTTTTTCACACTAGGTCTTAGACTTGATCCCTGAAGATCTACCTGAAAGCTATTAAGGTAGATACAGGATTATGTAAGGACCATGAAGAATGGTAAAGTAATCCCAGTAGAGTAAGGAAATAAAGTCTTCTAAATTAACAAATAGGACAAGATGACTGGAGAGAAAGTCCATCAAGCTCCTTTTCAGTTTCAGGGAAATAATCAAAAGCTTATGTGCCAGTAGTTTACTTGGGGATATGGTCGTAGGAATGATTGAAGGATAAAGTCAAAGGGAAGCCAATAGAAAGTTGCACATTAAGTTGGCCACTAATACCAGCAGCTGATTGCTTCTCCAACAGAATTACTCAAGAAACCTTATGAAATCCATCCTAGTACTCAGGGGAAGATAGAGGGATGCATTTATCCATTGGCTCCCAGCTCCCATCTGTCAAGGATTGCCTCCAAATGCCAACTACCCCATACTACCAGGTTGCTTGGCAGGAATACTCAGTGGATTCTGAACATCCCATACCTCCAAGTTAGAGAAAAGCTCTGAGACAAATTAGGAAGTAGCTGGTAGGAGATGTTAAGGTGCCCTCAAGTAATACCAGCAACCACAGCTGGAACAGAGAGGAGGCAGAGGGAATGTGAAGTGACATGCAGGAGGAGTCAATACACCAGCTGACGTGAGAAAGGATTATGGGAAGTATGAAAAAGCCAAGTCAAATCAGGTTTCAGGTACCAGAATGGCAACATTTCCTATGCCACTGGCTTTATCTGTTTTATTTAGACACCTGCCTTGCAGTGGTAGAGAATATGAAACAGGAGTAGCCAAAACATGCCAAGTACTAATGTATGCCAAGTACTAATACAGTAGTAAAAAATTGAGTAAAATAAAAACTGGAAGCATTAAGCTGTGACAAGGAAAGGATTTTTAAATGTATTTTAGTAGATTGTAAGTCAAGTCTGACTGTGCTTAGGTTTTGAAGTGCGAATTCCTAGAAACTTAACTTCCTTGAAAGATCAAGGAGAAATATAAGACATAGAAGGCTTGAAGAATGATTCACTAGCTCACTATGCTACATATATAGAACTTCACACCTTAAAGATATATTCTAAGTATCGTTCCAGCTCTTGGGTATGAGCCTTTCAATATCTCTTTGCCAACACAGTGTGGCCACTGCAATTAAGTTCCTATTCTTCTGGTTTTGATCTTTGCTTCTGCCTTCTACAAAGCCGGGAATGCTTCCATTGTAAGTTTTATAGCCAACATTAGTTTTTTTCCTTTAATGTCAGCTTCACTGTGGGCTTATTTTGACCCACTTCCTCTTCAACTGGCCCCCAAGCACTAGTCCAGCTTTGATGATGTCCCTGGTTCCCAGCAGGAAGAGCCCAGGGGAGTTTGGATACCATTTGAGTTAGTTCACCTTGACATAAGACTTCCTACTAATAGAACATTTAGCTAGAGGCAACAGGGGCTCCCAACACTGGACTGATAAGACCACTTCACACAAGTCATTGCCCTACTCCCCGGATACATTGTTGTAGGAGCAGGGAGCTGAATGTTACCCAAGCAGTACTGAGTTGAGTCCCCATAGGAGGTATAGGCTCCAAAAACCAGGTTCCTTACCCTCTACAGTAAGGATTACATTAGGCTAGATATACAGGCAAGAACTCAGGGGAAGAATTTTGGGATAATCCCCTAGACCAATTCCAAATAATCTTGGAAGGAAACCTCTGCATTGCTGAATTTATCTTCTCCCCCAAATAGGACTATTCCTAGGATAGAAATCTATGAACAGAGGCCACACATAACTACCATTCAACAGATCTTGAACCTATTCCTCATTGCCTTTGGGCATAAGGCTTTATAGACAGACTTGGAAGCATAAGATAGTCCTATTTGATTCACTGAGGTTTTAAGAGTCACTTATCTCCATCTTCTCGGATTAGCTGAACCTAATTTGAATGAAGGCCTACTTCCCTTCTATTCCATTTTACAATCCCAGAGCAAAATTCTGCCCAGACTGCCCCTTAAGTATAATACCGGTCTTGCCAACACAAGCCAGCCAACCATGATTAACGTAGTGTCTACAGAGTTCTGCTTGGAATATTTGAAGTTAGACAACTATCACCTTTTAGTTCAAGTGCTATGCGAACCATAGCAATAGCAGTGAGCTTCTACAGTTGATACAAGAACCAACTACCCCATCCAAGAAGGAAAACCTATCCTGACTGTTTCCATCACTCAAAATCTGACTGGCTTCATCTCTAAGTACTATGCCCTTGACTTTTCTTACTAGATAGGCCTCCTTGCACAGTTCAAACTGACTACATGTTGTACCCAGGACACCCTGCAATGGGGTAGATGCAGGGAGTAGTTATCTATAATCTTCAGGTTAGGAAGGGTTCATGGGTTCTTGCTTACCTTGCGTTCCACTTAGCTTACCCCCACAGGGATAGAAAAATGGCACAGGGATCTGGGAAGGTAACTTTGGACTGCAGAAACTTGCTTTATGTGCAGAGAGGGAGCTAAAGTACCTGGGAAACTTACATTCCCCTGGTAAATTTGAGACTGGCATACTGAGGTTCCCATGCTTACTACCTTTATCCCTTAATCCTACATTAAACCAGATAAACCCACTACAACCCTGCTAGCCCATGCAAACTTTACATCAATTCCAGTAAGTCAGTTGAATTGCCAACTGCTTGTTCATACATCTCTTTATCCAATCCTCAAAGTTCTGACACCCCAATAAGTCCTATGTTCTTTCCAGAATTTGGCTTTATATCTTAGTGCACAGCCTTGGATTTTTTCTGACCTCTTTAGTTTGGGCTTTTAAGCTTTGCTTACTAAGGACTCCTTATCCTGCCTTAGACCCCTGAAATAGTCCTGTCCCTGGACACCTTGGACACTTGTATATTCTATCCCATTCATCAGTATACATGAGCTATGTCCATTCAAAGACTTCCTGCATCCTTTGAGAACACCAGCCCCAGATAGGAGTCAGCAACTGGAGGGGCTCAGTAAGACACCTGATACCAAGAATTAGTCCAAAGCACTTACTAGTTGACCAAGGATGCCAAGGAAGAATCTTAGCTAGCAGTGCCGACATTTGGTAATTTGTGCTATAGGTCTTTGATGAATGCTGACTGCTCACTTATACAAGTCAAATTGTAAACACATTAAGCAAGTGTTCTGTCTTCAGGCAACATGCATCGTCTATAGTTGTCTTATATAGAGTGCCCAACTAGTCTCGGTTTGCCAGAGATGCTCACTTAGCAGTCTAAGTGCCTTGTTCCCAGGGAAAGTGGGACACTTGCTCACCATTTTTATGGCAAGCTCATTAAGTCCCTCCCTCTACCCCCTCCTCAGCTTGAACAAGCCAAGATTAGTAACCAGAGTACGTACTAGAAACATAGTAATGCATACTTAAAAGCAGTATACCCCTATTTTGTGTGTTTTCAGGGAGATCAGAACACCCAAGTCTTGCCCCAGGCACACTGAGTGATTTCTGCAGACTACAATGAAATTATAAACTCAATTCCCTGTCTGCTGCACAAGAAATCTTCTAGTCAAGAAGAATATAAGCCCAGATACAACCAGTGAATAGAGCATTAGAGAGCAGAAGAACTTGCTCAGGACCCTGGTCTAGGGATTCTCAACACCTTACCCACCATGTAAAGATTGAGTAGTAGTCACAACTCACAAGAAGTAATTTGGAGCTACATACTCAGGTAAAGGTATTCTAGGAGTGAAGGGTAAACAACCCAGTACAAGAAGGGATGTGGCAATTTGTTTTTTCCCTTCAAGGAGAAGATGCTAGAGCAGAGAAGGAGCCTCAACTATAGACTTGATGGTTTGACCTCACAACAGACTCCATCTGTTATCTACAACAAACAGTTTTTCTGAAACCTCAGACCTATACGAATGCCATTCATGCCCTGTGTCTTCAGGGTTATTAGTCTCAGTTTAGATGGTAGTACTGTCAGCCATCCTAGAATCTGTCAAAATCCTAGAACTAAGTTCACAGAATTGAGTAGGTTCAGTAATTCCAATTCCATCTTAAATCAGGCAGTATTTTGCTTGTTTCATTTGGTTCCCCCCACCACTATCAAGCACACACGTCACCACCACCGGGGAGTTTTATCCTGAATTTTAGATAAGTCTACCAAATGTCATGGACTGTTCAGTCTGACCAGTCTTAGTACCACAATGCACATTGTTTTACTGCTTTCCCAACCCCACCACTTCCATTTAGGAGAGATTAAAATGGGCCAGAAAACTGTTTATAGTTACCACAACCTCTGAAAAGCTATTTGGTAACATATCATTGATGTCTGAAAGGGCCAAATTGAGTGCACAGATAACACTTCTACATTTCCCATTAGGCATGAAGTTATTGGCACTCATCTTTATTTTGCTTAAACAGTTTGTTTAAACTGTTGAGCTTGATGGTTTCCCCATGAGACTAACAATACTAAGGAGTTTTGTCACTACTCTTGACTGCATGGTCACTGGATTAGGTCTCTCCTTATGATCTACATCTTGATAAGTTTTGTAGCTATTGCCACCACTTTTTAGCGTACAGAAGTTTGAAATTTTGCTAACAGAATTGAAAGAGACCATGTGTCCAAGATTCTGGCCCAGGAGCTTAAACTTCAAGTCTTTGGAGAAGATAGGAAGCCAGTAGGAAAATGATTTTGCAGTTTGATAAAGTATCTTGCCATACTATTATTAACCCTTTACTGACTTAATTCTTTCACAATAAGGAGCAGTGTACATATAAGTCATGAAGCCAGGAACTAAGTCAAAATTTGTTAGGGGAGAGTGCACAAATGAACTAGCCACAGATCAATGGTCTGTCATCTTTACACTTATAGTGGGAGCAGTAAGTCAAGTTTACACTTGTCAATGGGCTCAGGTATCCTGTTTTAAAGGATAGACAGAGTCTGAGCCAGTCAGCTGGCTCCCAAGGCTCCAGAGTCAGTAGGGTCTCAAAGGTCAGGCCTTTAGTTGGTCTTGTACACATCCATTACCATTTTGGTTGCTTCCATTCTGACATCTAGTAACCGATCTTGAATTCATGGCTAACCTTTGCCTTTTGGTGATCCAGCTCTTGTTTCTGAATGTGACTCTCCCAGAAGCAAACTGACGCACCAGAGTACAAGGGTATTCCAAATGATCAGAATCCCCTTTGGGAAAGTCAGGCAAGTATGTGGCAATTTCTCATGCCCCACAGGGAAGACTTTTCTGACCTCCTTTAACATGCTACTTCATGGTTGAAACCACTTTTTGGCCACAACCATCCCTATGTATCAATGCTCAGCAGCTTCTAGGCTTATGTATTTTAAGAGGCCCCCATGAATGCCATGAATCCAGAGGACTGAGTACCCACTTACCATGGAATGGGTGGGCATTATCAGGAAACTCTTCTGTAGGAAGAGTGATCCTATAACAGACCATTCAAGGATTGTTTTGGAAGAAGGACCTGAGGGCTTTCCCTAGAACTATAGCAGCATATCCTACTCCATGTTCATGAAGAAAACTGAGTCACCTTATTCTACCAGTTAGATCAGAATGGACCTTAATGCTGTTTTGCATAACAGTAAACAGCCTATAGCCTGATTATTTGGAATCTGACAGAAGTGGAGCCAAGACATGCTTCTTCAACAGTGAGAAGTTCAGTTCAAGTCTGGTATCTGTAGCCTCTAAGACCCTAGTCCAGGGCTCCCTGCCTGCAAGGGGAACAGATCAAATAAAGTAGGAGCCACAAGTTAGGTCAAGCAGATTAAACTTGATGCAAGACCACCACTTAAGCCCACTTGGGCCCCTTCAGTTAGGTCAAGGTTTCATTTCCCCAGAGGCCACAAGTGAACAACTGGCTTAACAGCCCTTGAGGATGCATCCATACTATTCAATACAGCAAGCAATTGGAGGTTATCAATAGGATGGATTAAGCATGACAGATGTACATGCTAGGTAGTAATTAAGTCGTTACACTAGTCCTTGCAGGAAGACAAGACTGATGATGTTTTACTGATAGTACTTGTCAGGATTTATGCCAGGGCATCCCGTGGCAAAGACCTTCTAAAGCAACAACATGCATGTGTCCCCACATAGGGCTGTGTTCTTATTTCCCTACTTTCACATGGAATATTTAGTCCATAAGCTTTTCCCTGCATATATATCAAGCTGAAACAGGGATCAGGGACCCCTTTATTGAGAGCTTTGGCCTACTAGCCAGGTTCAGATATATAAGCCTGTTTTTTCTTACAACATGAAGACAGACCTTATCTGACTTCTGGAAGTTAGATTTCTAGTTCCTTACCTACCAAGCTCATGGAGCTGGTATCCTGGATCATCTAGGCAGAGTCCCAGTTGTTAAAAGATACAAGATAAAGGCCTGGAAACTCCAAGAATCTAGCTTATACCTGAATACCCTGACCTTAGTCATGGTTTCTCATCCCACTCTAACATGTTCTACCCTGGCTGTGGTTAAAGGAAGATATATTGAAAGTGAGGAGTTGAGGGGACATTTTTCTTCATTCCTTTGCTGTTTCCAATCACCAACCCTTAGAATTCTTCCATTCAGATTTCAGTAACCTGCTTTAATGTTTCTCCCTTCAAGCTAGACCCAACTTCCATAGATACTTCAGGACCCTGAGGACTGGGTTTTGTTTTAAAGAGCTTTTGCTTTGTCCTATAGTTGAATTATTCCAATTTAGTAGACTGGTTGGATGGTTCTGATCCAATGGAGAAAAAGTCATTATATTAGATCTCCCTCCTTTAATCGCCTTCAGGTCAACTTTTAGGAGTTGACTTGATTGTTTAAACACATGCAGGGCACCTGGGTGGGTCAGTTGAGCACTGACTTCAGCCTAGGTCATGATCTCATGGTTCAGGAGTTCAAAGTCCTGCGTCTGGCTCTGTGCAGACATCTCAGAGCCTGGAACCTGCCTCAGATGGTCTCTCCCTCTCTGCCTTTTCCCCCACTCACTCTCAGTCTCTCAAAAAAAAAAAAAAAAAAAAAATAGGGGCCCCTGGGTGGCTCAGTCGGTTAAGCGTCTGACTTTGGCTCAGGTCATGATCTCACCGTTTGTGATTTCGAGCCCAGCATTGGGCTCTGTGCTGACAGCTCAGAGCCTGGAGCCTGCTTCGGATTTTGTGTCTCCTATCTCTGCCCCTCCCCCACTTGTGCTCTTTCAAAAATAAATGTAAAAAAATTAAAAAGCAGACACATACGATAAAATTCACTATGCATCTTTACATCATGAAGTAGTTTTTATATCTATTACTTGACCTCCATGAAGGACAGGTGCCTAAACTTGACTATTGGCAAATAACTGCTTCAAGACAATGTCTTACCTGAATTTACTTGGAGAACAATTTCACAGACCATGTTGAAGTTTATATGATCATGTAAGAACTATAGGTTCCTGAGGACACCATTCCAATGAAAACTGGAAATGAGCTCAAAAGGAGGCCTTTGTGAACATCTAGGACACAGAAAATAGCCATCACAGGTAGCTAACCAGAATAGATTTTGTGCTATCTGAACACTCAGGATTAACTAAAGTCAGGTAGAGACACCAATTAACAGGGTTAGGTTATAATATGGAATGGACAGTAATGTCTAATAGAGTGGGTTATTCTTGGAAAGAAGTGTAGAAGCTGGCTAACAACTAAGAATTGGAATATTTGAGAAGGGCAAACATAGGCTGTGTAGAGGAGAGCATTGAGTATCTTCCTTTCACTCAAAGTAACATCTCAGCAAGGGTGCCTGAAGCTATCCTAACATGCTGCTAGGATGGTTCCTTGATGCTTGGACACAGTGGTCTATAGTAAAGGAGGGAGGGATGGTTGCTTTAAGGGGTCAAGACAGCATGGATAGTGTGACTGGGGAAGCTACCACTTGCTCATGTTTCCTGGAAAAGCCAGCCTTTCACTAGAGGGAGTGAATTAGGGAGTTAATATACCAAGAAGTCCAAGGGGGGAGGGGTTCCTCCGTAGGTCAAAGCTAAGATATGCTGCTATGAGGCTAGTCTCCCTGGTTTCAGTAGGATAGTTGAGCAGGGACCAGGTGGCTGCACTGAACTCCTAAGGCATAATGAGCATAGCAGACATAACAGGTAGCAAGGTCAGAATGGTCTTGACCTTTAACAATCTGTAGCAATAGCTTAAACTATGGTATGCCTAGCAGTGAGAGGTGGGAAGTCCAAGGTATATTCTGTATAATCAAAAAGAACAGATAAGTTAAATATCCATCATTGTAAAGAAAAGTCCTGACCCCTGGATGGTTTTTGGTGTTAGCTTGGCTAGGCTTCAGTCTTGGTCACTAAGCCAAATATTAATCTAGGTGTTTATATATATCCTACTTGTGATTTTTTCCTAACTGCTTGTGGACAATAGTTTTGGCCTATGCCTGGAAGTTCCAACCAGCCTGTTATCTTTCCATCTTGACTAATAGCCGTACATATTTTAGACTTGCTTCACCAGCCCCCACAATCACATAACGATTCTTTGAAATAAATTCAGGTTGTTATAGTCCTCCTACAGGCTGTGTTTCTCTGGTTGCACCAAGACTGATGGGATCCCCTCACCCAGTGTCTGAATTTAAGCAAGTTGCTAGGTGCTACAGGAGCCTAGGGGATAGATGGCTCCCCTAAAAAGGGCTCTCTAATGTCACAGCAATGCACAGTAACTATTCTCCCCTGCCTTCCCCAGGAGGAATCTCTCCATTAGTTACCCAGGTAAATGGGAATAAAGGGTGGGGGGGGAACACTCAGATCTGTCATAGGCTGTTGGATATTGGGTCTGAACAGACACTGGTATCAAGGGATCTCAAGCCTGATCAGTTCCCCTTGATAGAGTGGGATAAGGTATGTGGAGGACTAGGTGACAAAAGGAGATCAAGAGAATGTTGCAGCAGCTCTAACAGGTCTGTAGGCTTACTTGAGAATCAGGAAGATGATCAGGACATCTAATCAGACACACATGGCAAGTGACAATCCACACACTAGTTCCCCAACCCATGGAACAAAGTCACGATGGGAAAGGCCAAGTGCAATCCCTTAAAACTGCTCTCCACACAGCCGGGAGTAATTTAGAAGCTATGCCATATCCTTATTTGATAGTGATAATTCTGGGGTAGAGGCTCCCTATCACTTGATTCACTAGGAGGGCTCCTAGAACAGTTAACTGAATTATGGCATGATGCTGGACCATAAACAAGATGGTATCTAAATTATAGTGGCTATGCCAGATGTGGTGTTTCTACTGATCAGCCCTTTTAGACAGTTGAAGTATGGATATAGTAAACATTCTACTCAACGCCTACGGGGAGATTGAAAGTCATTCATGTTTACTTGGAAAGAACAGTTTTCACCATCTTAATCCTAGGGTTGTATAGGTTTTTTCTGCTCTGCCACAGTAGTTTCAAATGACTTCTTGAGTTTCTGAAGACCATCACAGTCCACACTGGTCCACTATGTCAGTGGCCAAGTGTTCAACATGATCAGCAAGTTATTGATATTCTTACTAGGACACCTGCATCCCAAAGGGTAGAAGATTAATTAGGTGGTCAGAGGCAGGTCATATTTGACCGAGGGAGCTAGCAGTTTGGGATATACCAGAATATCTACTCCACAATAAGAGAATTGTTATTCTGTTATAGCACCCTTATACCTCCTATCCCTTGGTAGGTTTCTCTGGATTTGAAGAACATTAATCCCATGTTTGGGAGTAGTATTGAGTAAGACCTACAATGAGAGGTCTATAACAGGTCCAGGATTTGATACAATTTTCCCTGCATCACATACTAGTGATGCCAAAGGTATACCGGATAAAGATATCACATAAGGTTCTGGAACAGACAGGTTCTGCAGCACAAAACCATTCATAAGATAGCTCCTGATCTGATTCTAGTCTCTAAAGAGGGGCAGAATGACTAAGACATTAAGGGGCTATAGAAGTAGAGCTGCCATTTTATGCACAGTATTTGACCCAAGTCTGAGCACGTCAGAAACTCATTGATCAGAAATGTTGTGGAAGGTGCAATACATGGGGTCCAGAGCCCCAGGTGTCATAACTCTCCAACTCCCATCTAGGCCTTACTGGAGACCGGGGTTGTGTGGGGTGGTGGGGGTGAGGGGGTTCCTTATGACTGGTTCAAGGACTTCAATATTGAAGATAGTCAGCTAGACATCTGCCAGCCGCTGTACTATACCCTCATTCATAGCTCTAGAAGTAGGGCTGATAGAAGTCCTCCCAGTGGGCAGAGACTCACGCACTACATTTGATTATCTGCTTGATGAGAAATAGAGAAAAGGTAAGGATACACTCTTGAGTAGTGATCAGGGGCCTAGAAAGGAGAAGACCTCAAAGTAAGAGACAAGGAGCCCTGGGAGAAAAGATGTGGATAAACCTATGTGAGGTGGCAAAGAATGTTCCTTGATATTTCTGTAACTCAATCCTATCAAAGGCTGTCAACCATGTGCTTGGCTCCTGTGGTCCCCCCTCTGGAGCAGTGAATAGAATTGGAGGATACTGAGCCAGGTATCCAGATGGGGTCAGGCTATAATTACCTGAAGTCTTCCCTGGAAAGGGCATAAGGGACCCTCAGGCTGCAGCTTCCAAGATTAGCTTGACGTTCAGAGGTAGACCTGCTTCCATGTGTATGGATATTCAAGATCCTGTGTCAACTATGGTTTACATGACCCCTAGTCTATCCTTTTCTCCACCTATGCATGGGTTGGGGTCTTCTGACCTAGGAACCTAGAAATATTAGGTGGAGATTCCCTCACCTCCCTCCGTTCAGAGGCTGCCAGGCACATCTCCCAAGATGCCAAGAAGGGACTCTTTGTATATATTGGATGAAGAGGCACCCCACTTCTCCCTTCTAGTATCAACAGGCAACAAGACATTAGGGGGCCCTTCTCTATGCTAAAAAGATGGGAAGTTTTAGGTTTCAGGTAACTGAATTCAACTCAGATGGTTTGAATGAAAAATATAAGAAAGCTTCAGTGGAACAAAGGATGAAGGGGCCAAAGGATGAGGAACCAAGGGCTATCAATGGTGGGAAGTTACTGCGAATCGTAAAGCTAGAAGGCAGCCAAGAGTTACCTGAATTCTGTGAAAGCCAGAACTATGGAAAAGGATCCTACCTGGTAGGAGCAGCAGGTCTGGAAGGACATACTTAATGGCCTTAGATGTCCCTGTAAGAAAGCTGGAAAGTATTCCCCCAGATCTTTTCTAGCCAGTATCCCCCAATGGCTAAACACATGCATATCAACTTCCAGGGGAAACTGAGTGATGCGTAAAGGCCTACCCCTACTGCAACACAGAACAGTGGAGAATCAGTTAAGGAGTGCTGGAGAACTGCCAGCTCACTTGTGGACTAATGGGAAGGCGAGAGTCAGAATAGCTAGCTACCACAAGCCCTAGCCTATGGATTTTCTCTACACATGGCTTTCAGGCTCAGTGCAGCTCCCATACTCCCTTGCTCCCCCAAATTAATCTTTAGTCCTGTTACCGGAGAAGTCCACTACCATCATTTTCTAATGGAGTCATTAGAAGTCAGAAAAGTCATTCCTGATCAAGAAGGCATTATCCTCCTTTTAAGAAGGTGCTAGAATCTCTGCTTGGGAGAGCTACAGTGTTGGGGACTAGGAGAAAGATTACCACTCTAGGGATCAATTTCTATTTAACAGAACAAACCTTTAAAAATATGCAATTTGCTTTTGGTTTAGCATAGCATGGCTTGCGGTTTTAAAACGTTGCCAAAGCTACATAAAATGTAGTTTTAGTCATAACGCTGATGACAAGGATTATGGCTTGAAGAGGGCATGATATGTACAGTTTGTGTTACAATTTTAGCTTTTTAGAGATTTCCGCTGTATACAATAAACTCCTTTCAGAAACAGAACATTTTATACAACAGTGACCAAGAAAATCCCCTGGGTTACTTCCTACAGTAGGAGCCCATGTGCAGACCAGGTTTCCTGGTACTCAACATCTCATACCTAAATGAACAAACTTTCTTTGAAGCTGCAGCTGTCCTAACTGGAAACCCATCCCGTTTACAATTGCATCAGAAGCCACAAGATACCTAGGAATAAACCTAAAGAGAGGTAAGACATCTGTACTCTAAACCATAGAACCTTTAAGTTGAAGACAAATAGAAAAACATTCCATACTCATGGATTGAAGAACATTGCTTTAGGTAGTATAGACATTTTAACAGTTTACATATTTAATACTTATCAAAGGACAAGCTCAGCTTTACTTTCAATTTCAGTCATGACCTGAACCTGAAGTCTGATTTCACAGAGCTCTTAACAGGCATTGACCTACTTCACGTTGACAGCATTTTGACCAGAAGGAGCCCCCTTCTGCATTGACTCTCTAATCCATGTCTCCCCAGTTCTGTGGTTGCAGGGAGGAGCTAAGTTTTTAAGGCTGCAGCATAGAAACTCAATCCTTTAATCAAATCATTCCTGGAGCAGTTTTGAATGGATCTGGGTGATCTGTAGATCAAGTCCTTGATACTAACAAGGGATACAAACACCCTTTGTCTCCTCCCATTTTTGGACCACACCCTAAAAAGCTGTCCATATGCAAATTCATGTCAGTCTTCAAGGAAATCCAGGCTAAAATAGGATCCCTTCAGATGAAGCATAAGCTCCTTACATTTCAGTTGGAGTTGAATAGGTTTTACAACAGTGAATTAGGTTAGATTGGTTAAGAAAGTTCTAGTCTAATATTTGGTTTAGGGAAGAAGTCCCTTCATTTCTACCTCAAGTTAATTTCCATCAACTAATGGTTGCCTACCACTGCTTGGACTTTGGTCATGGAATATTAACAGGTTTGTAAAGGAGAACATTCTAGGAGGATATGACGAAGTTTGAAGTTCCTGAAGGGGCAGAACACAGACATGTTGGGAGTTAATTCCAGCACTCCCTCCTCACCACTTGAGAAAGGTTTTTCCAATCCTCTAGCTTCTCCCTTGTTTCTGTTACTTGGTTATTGGCCAACTGAATAGCTCCCCACTTGTCTTTCAGACCTGAGACCCTTACTTCAAGGGTCACTTAGAAAGTCTTGAATATTAACAGCAAGAGTAGAATGGGTGGAAGGAAGGATTCCAATCCCTTTTCAGGAAAGGGGCCTTTGACAATACACACTACACAAAGTCTAGAGGTATGCCTTGAAGCAGAGGGGTTGGTGATGTGCAAGTAGAAAAGAGGAACTGAATCTAATTGGGCACATCAAGGAGGAGGGCTCAAGAAAAAGGCAATATACACATGTACACATTAAGGGAGTCTTCAAGAAAGCCCACCTTGATATTGCCTGATAGAGCCACTGAACTGCCATCACTGGGCATTTTCAATAGATGTTCAGTCTTCTAAACTCCAGCTCATATTCTACCGTGCAATTAGTACTTACACTTCAGAATTTTACTGTCGTCCATAAGCACTGAGATGTTGCATGACAAGCAGCTGATGAATATGTTGTTTGATCACTTAAGATCTTTCCCTTTCAATAGTTCTGTACAGAGTTGCTTGTAAGCATCTGTAGGTATTAATAATCCAAAGTTAGCCTATGCAATTCAAGTCTTTGGATAGCAATATTCAATATTTTCCTTCAAAAAGCTTCAATTCCAAGACTTAGAGCATCTTAGTCTAGAATCTAGATCTAAGTTACTACTTATCTTTAAGTGGGGGGGGGGGGGGGCGGGTGCTGGGGAACATTCAGTAGGCATGCATGTGTGCCACTTTTGGTAGAACACCAAGAGTGCCATCAGGGTGAGGTCAGGGTAGAAGTATCTAGAAGCATTCTCAGGATTGAGCTGCTTGGGGCTTCAACTACCTTAACGAATCATGCTAATGGCAAAGTCCATGGTAGATCCAGTTTGAGGAAGCTGATAGAAAAATCGGCCTTTCTAATTTAGAGCTAGTTTCAAAGACTCAATTATAAGCCATCTTCAAATAATGTTACTGTTAAGGTTACTTTTTATTTCTTAGGAGATTCCAAGACTAGAAAGGTGACTAAGTTTGAAACCATAGTTTTAACTTTGTTCAGATTTGATGATTAACAAATGATCAGATAGAGACCAGAAATTCTGGGCAGAGGCTGAAGTATAAGTAAAGGCCTGGGTTAGGAAGGACACTACACAAATAACTGGAAGGGGTAATAGAAACCTGGGTCATTCCCTGCCAAAAACCAACTTCTCAGCAGCCCCAGGGTAAGTACAGAGAAGGCCCTCAGGTTTTTCAGATGGTAGGTCTTGCCCTCACCTTAAGGCAGGTCTAATAAGATGCATTTCATTGATCTAGATGTTGCCCATTAGGTGCGTTTCCTATGTTTCTCTTTAGTAGGATCTTAACTCATCCCACTGCACAGCCAGTACACTGGTAGGGAGCACCTCTGAAGTGTTTATCCTATGGTTTATCAACCACATTCTGATCCATCCACCTTCTTGGCTTTTGATCTGATTCACTCTCCCACTTAAAGCGTGGTCTCACCTCTGCCACCAGTGTCTGATACTATTCCGTTAGAGGGCATTCCTTTGACTAGGGATTAAAGAGACTATGTGAATTGTCCATGTGTGTCTGCAGGGCTGCCTTACCTGCTGCTTTACCATCTGCAGAGTTGGACCTTACTTGTCTAGGAGTTGGATGAACAATTCTAGTACTGACCAATTCCATGCATGACCTTGGGTTTAGCACCCCAGATGGAAGACCTTTTAGTTTCTCTTACTCAGCTTCTAGCTATATCAGTGACTCTTTAAAAGAGATGTCTCTAGTAACTAAGGTCCTTCTTACTCCTTTGAGAAGTCAGAAGGTTTTACTACCATCTTGGCCCTCAAGGAGGGGCACTGGCACTGCTCAAGTATGCTAGGAGTGCTCTTTTCCCATGTAATACTGCTCATCTGCCCACTTGAGCAATTACCAATAGGTGGGTGGGTTTGTCCTACTTCAGCTAGTCAGCATGAATGTTTGCCTCTTAGATATGGATCTTAATTTCCAAGTGGTTATATAAAAGGTGTTTACCTAATTAAGCCAGAGGAAGAGATTGCTAGAGTTTTTTCAGCTGAGTATAACCGACCAGGACTTCCCCACCTCTCTACCTTGGTAGAGGTGTCCCCAAACTAGTTCCCCAAACTAGTTCCCCAAACTAGTTCCCCAAACTAGTTCCCCAAACTAGTTCCCCAAACTAGTTCCCCAAACTAGTTCCCCAAACTAGTTCCCCAAACTAGTTCCCCAAACTAGTTCCCCAAACTAGTTCCCCAAACTAGTTCCCCAAACTAGTTCCCCAAACTAGTTCCCCCAGTATTCACAAGTTCTCATGTGTAATCTCCATCTGATACTTAACAAGGGTAAGTATATCTAAAATGTGTGCACCTGAAATGCTTAATACTGCTCAAGAAGCTCAAGTTTGGAACAGAGCCAACTCAAGTAGTGAGGAAAAACCTAGGTGCTTCCATGAAGGTACTCTAATTGCCTAAGGAGGTCTCTTCAAGTTCGTTCAGCATTACCCGGGTCAGTAGGGAATCAGCCTACGTATTACTAAGTGAGCCTATAAGTAGGGAGATGTGAAAAGAACCAAAAAGGTCTAATAGTTCCACTTCTGTGATGTTAGATGCCTGTTATTTATTTTAAATACACAAATGAGTATTTGCCTCCGATGAGGAAGTGGAGGTAGAAAGGAAATAACCATGTAGAGGACTTGCACGGACAAGGTGTGCCATGAATTAAGGCATACAGCCGCAGTCTACTTCATCAATTAAATTCTTCTGAAGACAATTAAGTCTGAATTCCATGAAAAGTTAAAGATTCACAAGACTGGTGTCAGATCGTAAGGAGCATAAGTCAAGCTCTCTACTAACTCCTGGCTCCAGTTAGAGTTTTAAACATTAACCACCACAGAACCTTTAAGATGTACTTACCCACGAAGTTAAGCCAAAATTTTCATTTCAAGGGGACTTACAAGTCTATAGGGATGGACCCTGGAATGATTACCTCTTCAGTTCCCATGCCCTAGTATCGCCATTTTATTGAAAGTTTAGAGGATAGGTTTGGCACCTGACCTGCTCAGTCTTTAGCACAGGGTCCTCAATTTGAATTTCGTTGTTAGGAAGGAAGTAGTTGTATCACCTTCGGAACATTTTTGCTTTAGTCTGAAGTCTTTCTCTTCAATTCTACCAATGGGGAAAGAGTTTTAAGGAATGTGTGGCACCATGGCTGGCCCACAATTGAGATACTGTCTCAAAGTATTAAGGATCCTTTTTGTATCCTTGATTAGCCAGCTTGTTTGTGAGCCTTGCCTAACTGATGGTATGAGGCATCATGGCCAAAAGAGGGAATAAAAAGGGCCAGACATCAAATGGAGATCTAGATATCCTGTTGATGTGGTGGAAGGGATACTTGAGGTGGCAGCTTAGGAACAGATGTGTATGTTCAAGAGTTAGACACAAGCTCATTATAGAGCTAGTCACCACCCCCATCCATGCCTGCCCATTAAGCAAATGACACTCAAAGGAATCAGGAGAGTTGGGCAGGTGGGAGGTTTGCCCTTAGCTGGAATCCTTCCCAGTAAGAGGCTTTGCAGTGGTCTGAACGAACAGCTCTAGTAGAACCTTTAGCAGCCAGAACTTTTTAAAACATGCATGAAGCAGAAGAGTTAACTATGGCAAAGTACCAACGGGCTGGACTTGAGAGCGTGTCTCCTCAGTGGAGGACTAGTCCATAAGTGACCAGGTCAGGAAATTCAGGACTTTCAGTGGACTTAAAGTGCTTGGAAGTTAGGAGCCAGGAGGGAGAATTTGGTCCTGTGGACCTTCTAAGGTGTTTCTTTTATCACTTGTCACTTTGAAGATTTATGCCATACTTATGGTCTTTCTAAAGGCTAGCAACTAAGGAGTAGGCATTTGAGAGATTACTCTAGCAACACAAGACAACTGTACTTGTGAAGATCTGAAGCTTCAGCTCTGCTTTTCACATGAAGCAAGGCAGGATAGAGCATGGAAACCTTTGGCTGAAGGCTGGAAACAGGACTGCCTGACAAAGCACCAGGGAAAGCCCTACTGCTAGAAATATACAGAGTTATAAAAGAACTAGGACAGTAGAGTGCCCCTTACAGATCTTTCCCACCTCATTCCAGCCAAATGCAATGCTGGCCTATAGGGCTAGGCAGGACCTATGGATCCTCAAGCTCACATGTTAGACTTTCCTACCCTTCCTTTCTGCTTGAGGGCAATGACTAGGTTTCAGTATTCCTAGCTAGGCAAGGAATGTTCTGTACTGTTCTGTCAGGCTGGCTAGTTCTTTTGAAGACCCAGGATCCTTTCTCCATGACCAACCATCCACTTTAGAGGTGAAGCTCATGGAAGTGTGGAAATCTCTAAAAAATCTTAGAACTGGGTCCCCCAGAGTTTTTAACTCGAGCTAGTCCATAGGGCATCCAGCGGTTTGTTTTCCTTTAAGTGTTCCTACTGATTGGCTGCTGGCCCTAGCTATGGCTTATGGCTCATGGCAACCTGGGATTCTCTTTCCCTCCAGTTTCCAGGGCAGAAGTTTGCCCTGTGACCTCAATTATGATCGATGTAAGAGGATTCAGTCGATTTATCAGTCCTGTC
Organism: Panthera leo; assembly: GCF_018350215.1. Classification (NCBI taxonomy): domain Eukaryota; kingdom Metazoa; phylum Chordata; class Mammalia; order Carnivora; family Felidae; genus Panthera; species Panthera leo. The sequence goes on from NC_056683.1 coordinate 38,262,738, forward strand.
CTTACAGGAAGAAAGCCGACTTCTAAGCCCTCTTACATTGGAGCGGAAAGTCCCCCTAGGTTAACTTAGAATAAAAACATCTCAGGTCAATAAGGAAAGGTTGACAACCCAGGAAACGTCATTGAGATGTTTAATGGTTTAGAACAAGGAAGATTCCCCTTGTATTTAAAAAAAAGAATGAAAACCTAGAAGTTATCCTATGTTTAATCTATTACTGAAAGAAGGCCTTTCCAAGCAAGATACTCTAGAGGCCCTGAAGAAAGCCATTGGGCAGACTAGATATGAAACAAGTCTTCAATATAGAAGGTATTCCTGAAGATGGGCAAAAGTCTGAAACAACCTTAACACAAAGTGCTCCTCTCCAAGGAGAGGGAGCTGGAAGTGACTAGTGTTTGGACAAGTGAAGACTTAGGATGGGAATGTGAACCAGTTCTGAGGTTTAGGAGCACGGACAGATCCATAGGGGGTCTCCAACTTCTCTAGGATTTTTGTCTGAGGAACCACTTGATCAGAGGTTTTTCCCTCCTCTGCCAATTATGGTTTTTGAGAACACCAACAGACTAAGGTGTACATGAAATTGTGGAGACTTGGAAAAGCCAGCTCCAGAAGAGCTGGTTTAGTCATAAAAACATGGTCTCTGGTAATTGGTGGAATATCAATCTTCAGTCCTGCTTTAGCCCTGCAGAGTTGTAGGAATAAAGGTCATTCTGGGGAAGACAGATGGAATGGGAACGAGTTCTGAAACTAGTATCCAAGTGGTCAGTAGTTTGCTTTCACCTTGATTTCCTGAAGAATTTCTTCCAACGATAGCAAGAGACCATTTCTTCCCTCTAGGGCTCTTAGTCTAAGGCTTTCATGCAGATCCCTACAGTCTCAGATCACCTCAAGAGACTTACAGGGTCATGGTGCCACCATCTTTGGTGAAGACGACAGAGCCAGACTTGTTACAGGCATGTTCGACATCTGCCCCATACCCATGACGGCAATCTGATGGGCTAGAGAACAGGAGTCAAGTGTTCAGAGACCAGGCTCTCCCTGTAGGAGCCCCTGGGCTGGGACAAGTAGAGTTTGGCCAAAAGGTGGGAGCGCCTATAGCCAGAGCTTCCCTCGAGAGGGACTCCTCCCACAGGGCACAAGGAGGCAGGCTCTTATTCCTCAAGGAGTAACTTGTTCTTCCTGTGAGGAGGCCTCCACTTGAAGAGCACCTAGATAATGAGCCCCCTTTCCCACTTCCCCTTCTCCTATCACTGGTTCCAAAGTATGAATTACCCAACCAAAGGCTATTCAGCTTGGTGATGAAGAGGGAACACCAGGAACCAAGCCGAAAAAAAGGAATATGCTGGCCAGGTGAGGCTTGAGGGTAGCTTACACTTAGGGAGGGAGGTGAGCAAAGAACAGGAGTCTCTCAGTTATCACACTTAGAATGGAGACCAGGGAACTTAAGCAGGGGAAGAAGTACAAGGTTATCAATTAAAAGTTACTGGCTGCAGGACCAGCGGCAGTAAGCCAGGCTCCCTAGGATTATGGATGAAACTTCATGGCTCAGAATTAGGCTTTAGTTTATCTGTTTTAACAGGCCAAGTGTTCAGCTTAACCAGCTCCTTCAAGACCAGAGAAATGACAGGATCTAGGCTGAAGCAACAACTGGCCATGATGCCTATGACCTTGGCCTTTTGGCTCTATAGCCCACCACATTTCTCTGCCGTTGAGGGCCTTATTGCAGAAAGCCTGTAAGCCAAGCTTTGTCATAAGTTGCTTCCTCATAGGAGATCTACAGTCCAGATTTTATATCATGAGCCCATCTCCCTCTCCACTCAGGAGTTTCCTGGTGTGAAGTAGGATACAGAAAGCCCATCCAGGCCATTGGATCTACCAGCCCATCATCAGCAGTAATTGACAGCCCTGAGTTGGCCCTCACCTAGCATGCTCCTGCCTACTGAGTAAGCTGGAACCAACTTCAGGGCTATCAGGACCAGCCATGTGATCTTCATGCTTGTGACTCAGCACAGAACCCGGTGTCACCCAAGTGAAGCTATTTAGCTCTGGGCGGCATCTCAAGCTAGATCTCCTGGGCCCGGCCAGGTTCAGGCATGCACTGGATCTGGGTTTAAGTCACTACCAAGAATCTACCATCTTCACTGTTTGCCTGCCCAACCCCCAGGGACGTGCTTCTAAACTTCATGCTGGAGCTGATAGCGTAGGAGTTCCTGGATACTTTCATGGCCTTTAACCAAGGGGAAGACAGAGCTTTGGCTGCAGGACAGAGGCCAAGAATCCGGAGGTTGCAGGAGTGGCACCTCCTGCCTGGAGTAAGAACCTGTTTGCCAGCTTCAACCTACAAGATTCTCCAGGTTCTACCCAACTCCAACTTGGTTTTAGTCCTTCATTAAGGCAACTAATGCAGTCTTAAGTGAATCCTTCCATATTACTGGCTTAGCTCTGACCTTGTAAGATCCATCCTCACCAACTACGTTTTGAGCCCTAAGCAATTAACAAGCAACGTCTTAGGATAGTTGAAGCAATTGCTGAGGACAACAGGTTTATGAAATCCCAGGTGCAGACTATGCCCAGAAAGGTGAGGGAAGCAAACAGGAAGTACACTAAAGCTGGGTTTAGAGTGATAGACTACAGAGAGGTTATAAGGAACAAAGTTCAAATAGCACTTGTGACTGAACAGGAGTTCCATGCTGCAGAAAAAGTGCAGGTGCCAAGTCAGACGCCCCTGACAGAACCATAGGAACTCTCACCGAGTAGTGTATCCTGCCAGTCCACTAAAGTTCACTTGGGCACATACTAAATGGGCCTTGGTCTGCATCTGGTGTCATCCAGGCACAAGACCAAGTTTAAGCCAGTTTCCCTGAATCAGTAACTCGCCTAGATTCTGAGCTAGTAACAGAATTGGACATCAAACCCAGGTGAGCTCAAGCTCATCCCTCTACACCATACTGCTGTGAAGACTTTTCTTTCCAATGTGAAGGCTCAAGATGGAGGTTTTAGCCAGCATGAGAGTACATCAGACCCTGCCAGTCCTGAATCCAGACCCCACTATTCTCACCTCTAGTTTGAGCAGAGGCAACAGCTCCTGAAGCACTTTAAGTAGCCCTCAGAAGAACTGCCTCAGGAGTTTGTATTTAAGCATTCATCAGGTTTGGCCTAGAACGAGCTCAGCTGGGCAAACCACACCCACTGACTTCACCAGTTCTCAGGTAAGGTCAGCACTCCTCAGTGTCCAAGTTCAGCAGGCGGACTCCGGTTCACCTGCACTCCAGCCACATCGTGTGGTCAAGTTGCCTGACACCTCCCCAGAATTCCTCCTATGCGCTTAGACTTTATTTGCTTCTCTAGAGCCTTCTTCAGCCTTTGAGTCTGCTCTAATACTAGGTAATTCCAGACAGGCCAGGGTTTTTACGAAGCTGTAGGGTCAGCCGTTGTCACGACTATGGTGTGGTTGGTCTCTACAAGCTACTTCCTCTCAAGGGAGGCAGAGGAGTGTGGGGATTCTCAGACCTAGGCCAGCAGGGGGCTTCCAGGAGCTGTTTAGCTAGGATTGTTAGAGAAAACTCCAGTCTGTCCAGTTCCTACTCTGGCACTCCCCTAGAGCAGATCTTGAATTTGAGTAGTACAGTCCCTAGGAGAAAGCTATTGTTTCTAAGGACAGATGCTGTAACTACCATCTTCGGTCCTAGCCTGACCCACATTTGAGGTTTTCAACTGGAGGAGAGAAACATGGGTCTCCAAAACTTGTTTTGGGTTTTGCCAGGTTTGAGTTCACACTTCTATCCTAGCTTTTCCAATGACACCTCCTCCACAGCAGCTTATTCCCAGAGAATAGCTTGAGGTAGTTTTAAAGGCTCAGGAGAAGAGGTTCAGGAGCAAGCAAGAAGGGTGGCCACCTCCGAGACCCAGCTACAAAAGCCAGGCCAGAGGTCGGAACGGAAGAACTTTCACTGATAGAAGCAAGAAGTCCCGAGTTTGTCATCCTCTCAGAGGAAAGGCTAGGAAGTCACTGCCCACCAAGAACTTTTAAATTTCTGACTTTAAGGAGCACGAGACAGATCATCGCCTTAGGTCCATACATGCTAGTTCAGGCCCCCCAGGTGCACAAGCTTTCCACGTTAGTTGACAGCTGTGGAGTTCAGCAGAGCTGACCCTTCTCCACACCCACCTCACCAATAGAATTGTTACTAGAACCTATTCGGAGAGAAGGTCCTTCCTGAAAGGATAGCTTTCTCAAGGAAGAAACATAGGCTTGCTTTAACTACCATGAAAGTGTAAGGCTTTTTATCCATTGGGAGAAGTAAACCTAAGAGGTTTTCAGACTTAAGGAAGGTGGAAGAAGTCCCCTAAACAGAAATAGACAAGTACCTATAATCTTGAGACCTCAGGACTTCTCTGAAGAGAACAGGAGAAAAAGCCCATACAGGAGAGTGCCAAGACTAGCTTTTGGAAAGAGCCTCCAGAACCCCTTTTCCTCAACTGCTTTCCATTTTTAAAGAAAAGAAAAAGGACTTTATACCCCACCCTCCTGACTTCTTCTGCTCCTTCCACTCCAACTCAAGGGAGCTTCTAACAAACACCTCTGCAGCCACCACGACCTCCTACCGAGCAATACTACTCCTCCCTGGCCCCAAGTGTGCCTTTTATAGGCTGTGGAACTTTAGTCCCACCCCTACCCTGAAGCATTCTGGGTGGGCAGTTACTCCTGTTTCTCATTGGTTCTCTTCCTTTCAATCAGTAGCTAGCTCCCACCCACCCACCTTGAGTGGTTTCCGGTTCTGTAAGGCATCAATAGCAGTGAAAGGTAGAGGAGGTATTTTTTTGTTTGTTTGGTTTGGTTTGGTATTTTTTTTGTGATGTTTATTTCTGAGAGAGAGGGGAGAGTTGGAGAGGGAGAGAGACAGAAGACCCAAAGCGGGTTCAGAGCTGACAACAGAGAGCCAGATGCTACTGGAAGTTTTAATGGCATGCTGTGCCCAACCCCTGCAAGTATGTATATACTTACACACGCACACACATACACACATATACGTGCATATATGTGGCTTCCCACCCATGGCAGCAACCTTGATTGAAAAACAAAGGCCAGACCTTTCACAGGCAGAATGCATAATTATCTTATGTTCAACTTCCCTGTTAAGAATACCTGAAGTGCTTATAAATCCCAAATTATCAGAGCTTTTCCCTGGAAATTATGGGTGAGAAAATTGGGCGAGAGCCTGGGAGTCTGTGGTCCACATAAACATCCCCAAGATGTGTGTCGTTAGGGAAGGTGGTGTAATACTAAAAGGTCTTATGCAAAAATTCCCTTTGAAGTAATTGCTCCTTTAACCTGTTGTAGTTATCCCGGTATTTCCTATTAGTTTGCTCTTTGGAATTGAATTTCTCCAGAAGCTGCCCCAAATAAGCATTGTTTTTGGGAAAGAAAAAAATGCACAGTTCAAGAGAGGCTGCCTAATCCTGATTTTCACAGCCCCTCTGCCCTCCCCTATCCCTTTAAGGAATGAGCCACAGGAGGAGCTAATTCACCTGACTCCATTTATGAGCTTAGCTACAGGTCTCCCTCTGGACCTGAATGAGGTGATAAGGTAGAACAAGAGCCATTTAACCAGAGTAACTGCAGTGTGGAGTGAGGAAGTTTCAGGAACCCCAAGGTCAGGCCTGTGCAGTCAGAAGAAGGTAGAAACACAGGACACTTATGGCAAGAAGGTGGCTTTCTTTGCCCCATGCCTGTGGCAGGTGAACATGATATAAGACACTGAAACTGGGATCAGAAAAACTCCAAGAAAGGAAAAATGTTAAACTCAGTGGTTAACTCTTACTCTTGTGGTACATTTGAAAATTGATTCTGTAAACACTTGTTTCCTAATTGAAATCACTGCCAATTCTCTCCTCTCAACAGGTCCTTCATTTTCCTGGCTTCCTGTATTTACTCCTGCTGTTCCACTAGCCAGGGACATCCTTTCCCTATTTTCTGCCACAAATAGAAATTCCACTATCAAATAATTCCATTTTTTGAAACCCAGCTGGGATGCTAAATCTTCACCAAGCCTTCTCTGATCTCCCAGATTGATTCCACCTGCTCACCAAGCGCTTTGTCCAGCACTTTCTGAGATACCAGTGGTTAGGAAATGGAGATGACCAAGTCCCTAGAGGACTTCACACCCTGACTTAATAAATATTTCTTTCCTTTGCTCTATTGTAACATCACTTGCATCTCCATATTGTGCATTCTGTTCACCTTGTATTTAATTGTGAGCACACTCGTTCACATCGCTACCTTGTAAGCTCCCAGAAGGATGGTACAAGGGCTTCCATTCTGTCAAGAATGTGGCACAAGTGTGCCATGTGTTTCTTGAGTGGATGAAGAAAGAAAAGGAGGAGGAGATGGTCACAAAGAAATCAAATAAATTCTGCTGCTTGTGGGCCTAAGGGTGACATGAGAATAAGTTCTGGACCTCCTTGAGCTCTAGAAACAGGTCTATCTCCATAAAGCTGGCCTGCAAGATCAAGAAGGGCAAATATCAGAGTGACAGAAGGAAGAGACTTCAGGCCTCTTCTCCCTATCCATAGTTTATATGTTCAAGTCCTACCTCACACAGCTATAAATAAACTTCAAAAACGCAGGAGTTGGTATAGGTAGGGGTTAAATATCAAGATTCTGGGTTCATATCCTGGCTTTGTGGCTTACTAGCCTTGTGACCCTATGTGACCTTGTACAAGTTATGTCATCTCTCTAGGCTTTAGTTTCTTTATAGGTAGAATGGGGATGATTATGAAAGCATTCACGTCCCAGGATTATTGAAAAGTTTAAATGAACTAATACACAGAAAGCACTTAGACTCGTGACTGGCACACTCTAAGTACTATGCTGTTATTATTAGCATCACCTACCAATTAATATTATTAGTTTGATAATATGTAGCTCAACAATGTTTAGCAGTTATCATTCACATGCTCTAACTGAAAAAATGTGAATTCAACACAGATGTAGACCAAAGCCTAGGCAGCAGAGGCGTATTAAGAATTGCTGGGAGGAGTGCTTGGGTGGCTCAGTCAGTCAAGCATCTGACTCTTGATATCAGCTCAGGTCTTGATTTCAGGGTTGTGATTCAAGCCCTGTGCTGGTGGGCATGGAGCCTACCAAGAAAAAAAGACAAAAAAAAAAAAAGAATTGCTGGGAAGTTCAGGATGTGTTAGTAAATGTCCCTAAACCATTAAGGAGCACTCATGCCTTTCCCCCAGTTAATCCACATGTTCCTGTTAGAGTCAGAGCCCTGAACACAAAAGGGCCTTGGGTATCTCAGGATAGAGAGGCTGGTTGATGTGTTCATGTCCTTGGTATTAGAGAGGATGACTTCTCATCCCTTTACAGAGAAATAACATACATTATAGAGATGATTAATTTTATCTGTGTTGCATAATGACTTTGCTTCATGAGAGCTGTCATGGTATCATGACATTAAGACAAAATGATCTTATTGATCTCCAATTACTTTCTGGAAGAAGATTCTAGAAGCAAAAGGAATAATGGGTGCCTGCCTCCCTCTCCAAGAAGAACTAATAAGCAACTAGGACTGAGGCAGCTGCAGCAGGTATCTGTAGGGGAATAGAGGTGCTAACAATAATCCTAAAATCAGTGGGCAAAATTCCCTGGGAAAACACCTGTCCCAGAGCCAGGGCCCTCACAGAGGTGGGCAATTAGGTAATTCTCATTGGTGGAAGTTGTGTGAGAAGGGAGGGATGAGGACTGTTCTGGAGACACTGGTTTCCCATCATGTCCTTGGCAGGGTGGGGGAGAGTCATTCCTCTTGGCTTGCTCTCAACTCCCTGCTTACCTGGAACTTCCAGAGCATTCCTCTAAACCAAGCCTTCTCACATGTTACTGTACACTCAAATCACCCAGGGATCTTGTTAAAATGTGGATTCTGATTCAGTTGATCTGGACTGAGGTCGGTGATTCTGCATTTCCAGCATGTTTCCAGGTGGTGCTCATGCTGCTGGTACTGGGAACATACTTTGAATAACAAAGGCCTTGTATCCAACAGCATCATCATCACAGGGAACTTTTAGAAAGGCCCTAACTTCTAATCAGAGACTTGTTTTAACAAGCCCTCCAGGAGATGTTGGTGTTCAAGTTTGAGAACAACTGTTATAAACTATACATGAAGAACAGATTAGGTTTTGGAAAAATGGTGTTTAACTAGTGGAGAACTCCAGGGTGGGGAGATGTGCTCAAGAGGTTACCCACCCAAGCCCTCCTCTGGGTTGGCCCTTTCAAAATTCCTTTGCCTAGGGTGTGACTGGTAGAGGGTGCTGGCATCCACACCTTTCTTGGAACCTTCCATAAAACAAGCAGTTGGAACGTTTATTCTGATAGGGCCTTCCTGCAATGCTAGCTCTTGGCATCCATGAAAGTCTTGTGGTGGGCAATTTATGGAAGGGGGGGAAGGGAGGATTTCTTGAGGTGGATAGAGAAAGCAGATGAAGAGAAAGAGGGGTCTCTGGACTTGCCACTAACACAGTGCCATATACACAAACATACATGGCCTTGTGCTGGAGAACAGAACCGACCTCCACATTGGGTTGGAGACAAACTAAGTTTTCAAGGCCTGGGTGGGGTCCTCTAGCCCAGAGAAGAGAGAGCAAAGGACAAGGGAACCCTTTTCACAAAATTCACTAGCTATCTTTGCATCCAGTTAATTAACTAGGAAAACTAAATTAAACCCTAAAGCCTTACCCATTTTGGAGGGTACCTTTGATGTTTCTGAGCACTAAGACCAGGAAGGTGGGCAATGCTGGGCTGGGAACATTTCCCGTGGATGGCCGAACAGCATTCAGTTAATTGTGGCTATTAAACTGCTTTCTTGGGAGTTGTTTTTGATTCATGTGGAATAGATTAAGAGTCTGTTTTGAATCCCCCAGGGTTTCCTGTGGAGCATAATTATAGATGCATTGGAATAAGAATTCAGGTCAACAATTACTTTAATGAGATGTCTGAACAGCATGGCCCATTAAGTGGGAAGGCAGAGAAAGGAGGGGGAGAGAAGGTGTGTTGGGGAAGGAGACAAGAGAAACTGGGAGGAGGTAAGGGCAGGATGGGGAGGGGGAAGGCAATGAAAATGTTTGTGAGGAGGAAGCAAGTGAGGTGAGCAGCATTCACAGTGTCCCTACTATGTGCCTGGCACATTTTTAAGATGAAGACAGCTCGATAAACAGGAAGATGACATTGGGTATCCAGAGAGATACACAGTCTTAGATTCTGATGTTCCTTTCTTGACTCTGTCTGCACACAGTGGGGAGATATGGTAGGGCTTTGGAGTCTGGCAGGCTTAGGTTTGATTCTGATCCCACCCTTTTTAAGATGTGGGACTTTTGGCAAGTTTCTTAATTTCTCTGAGCCTGTTTCCTCATCTGTAAAATGAGCATTAACTACATAAGGTTTATGTCGTAGACCATTTGGGCTGCTATAATAACATGCCATAGACTGGGTAGCTTATAAACAACAGGAATTTATTTCTCCTAGTTCAAGGCAGATTCATTGTCTACTGAGAGCCTGCTTTCGATAGACAATGAATCTGCCTTGAACTAGGAGCCGTCTTTTCACTACCTTCTCATGGCCAAAAGAGTGAGGGATCCATCTGGGACCCTTTTATATAAGGGCACTAATCTCATTCATGAGGGCTCCACTCTCATAATCACCTCCCAAAGACCCCAACTTCAAACACCATCATGTTGGGGATTAAGTTTCAACATATGGATTTTTGTGGGATACAAATATTTAGTCCATAGCAGTGTGTAATTCTCCAAGAATGGACTATCATCTGACATATAGTAGATGCTTAATAAATTTTTCTTATGATGAGGAATCTGAGTGTGAGAAACTAGTTTTTCCCAAGGCTCATAGTTAGTTAGTAGCAGAATTGAAATTTAAACCCAGGTTTGTTTGATCTCCACTGACACTAAGGAAAATATATGACTGACTGGTAGGGAAGACAATGTCTGCTCCTCAGGGTGACCCTCCACCCATGAAGACCATCCTTATAAGCTCGTGCTGGAGGTCAGAGGAGAACCAAACTGGCATCAAGCAGCTTCAATTTTTTGAATAGGACCACTAAACTGAACAACTAGTACACCTATTTGTATTTTTCACAGTAGGAAATAGGCCCAGAGGTAAGAAACAAGTTGCCCATTGACTATCTGGTATCCTGATTCAGGACAACGTCCAGTTCTTTCTCTTCCAAGCTGCACATCTTATTCCAGATGTATCTTCCTCATGGGATTGCTGTGAGGCTTAAGTAAATTAACTCATAAGAACAGTGCCTGGACCATTGTAATGTGCAATCACTGTTAGCTTTTATTAACATGTCATCCCCTTCCTCCTTCAACTTCCAAGCTTTAGTATGATATATTATTCCCTCCAAGTAGACCCATCCCCACCACACTGTACATCATCCTCATGTGATTTCATATAATGATCTATTCAAGATTTATGGCCTCCTGGATGCTGTCCAAGCCTTACATTTCCTAATTGTACTGACTCCAGGAACTTCGAAGAACTTATGCTAATAGTTCTGAAATAAGAATGAGAACATGGATGGGGTGCTTGGGTGACTCAGTCGGGCGAGTCCAACTCTTCACCTCAGGTCATGATCTTATGGTTCCTGGATTCAAGCCCCACATCAGACTGTGCTGACATCGTGGAGTCTACTTGGGGTCCTCTGTCACCCTCTCTCTCTCTCTCTCTGCCCCTGTCCTGCTTGTGGGCTCTCTCTCTCTCTCCAAATAAATAAATAAACATTAAAAAAAAAGAATGACAGCATGGGTTCAACCTCTCTTAAATGAGGAAGCTGAGTCCCAGAAAGGGACCTGACCTATCCTCATGTCAGGAAACCCTACACATTTGCCCACTTTTCAGTGCTTCTACTGGCTTTTAACTCCAGCCCTGCCTCTTCTGCCCCTGTTGGGGCTCCACTGCTCTCTGGCGTGTGCTAAAAAGGGACAAAGCTCCCAGAATTTCTCCTTTCCCATCCTGCAGTCACATACTGCAGCCTCCTCATCGGAAGTATTTTACTATAAATCAGCACATCACAGGTATAGCCCCTCCCCCCACTCCTCTTTTCCTGCTCCCACTATCTACACAAGCTGAAATACCCTCAAGGACACTTGAGATGCCCTTACTGCAGCAGAATCTCCCAGGCTTCCTGGATGGGCCATCTCTTGGGCAACACTTCCCATCCTGTTTGCCCTCCTTCTTCCTCTAGCCCCACACAGGCTTAGAGCAGCTTCATGCACATGTTCCCAAATAGCCCCTCACCTTAGCCTGCAGTGCACACCTCGGCTTCCTGTCTTGAGACTTTTCTGATGCCGAGGTATGGGACATCTGTGGGGGCCCACTGAGCACTCCCACAGGCACACCTGGCAGTTGAGAGGTCAACACTCTTGACCAGTGTGGGGGTGGAAGTCAAAGGCCTCCCTGCTTTGTCATCCACTGTACAGGCCTGAAGTGCACTGCACAAGGTCCCCGCCAGGAGGACACTCGTAGCAGGGCCTCTTAGCAGCATATCCTTAGCTGGTGCCTCCTTCCCCAGTCTTCTTCCTGGTCCCTTGCTCTTTTTCTCTGAGATCACTTCCAGTGTAAACTATTCACACACAAAATCTTAGTCTGCCTTTGGGGAATCCAAACTAAGCCACCATTGTCTCCTGGAGCTACAGTATCCCTCCCTGCCCACCTGGCTTTTCCCTGGAATTCCTCACAGTTCGTAGGTTTGAGCCCCACGTTGGGTTCTGCACTGACAGTGCAGAGCCTACTTGGGATTCTCTCCCTCTCTCTCTGACCCTCCCCCATTCATGCTCTCTCCCTCCCTCTCTCTCTTTCTCTCTCAATAAATAAATAAACTTAAAGAACAAAACAAAACTTTACCTATCCTTCAAGAATCGTTTTAAAATTCCACCCTGCTACTTGCATGAACCAACAAGAATCTCTTCTCTCCCTGAATAGCTATATCCATTTCTAAGCACTTAGAATAGTTCCCTGTTCTCATTTTCTTCTCAGCAGTAACAATGAATAATAGCTAACAATTATTGATGCTGCCATTCTAAGTCCTAAAGATTATAAATACTTTGAGGCCAGGGCCTGTCCCTAAGTCCCCTTAGAGCATAGCACAGGGAATAGCCTGAACTCTGTGATTCTCCCAAACTCCTTCACTAGGAGACAACTTTGCCCTGGGCACCAGACATAGGTGGGGAGGTCCCCCTTTCCTCTTCCTGCTGTTCCTGGTCTCTCAACTACCAGGAATATGAGCTCCTTGCAGCCTTCACAAAAGCTCCATCAAGAAAAGTGAAGTGTTGCTCACCCCAGTGTATTATTCTGGAAATCATACTTGACCTCTAAGACCCAACTCACACACCACCTCCTCATGAAGTCACACCCATCCTTCCAGAAGGAACTCTCCATGTCCTGAATTTCTGAATTTCTGAATATCTGTACCTTTTAATGAAGCTTTTAATTTTTATTTTTGTTAATGTTTATTTATTTATTTTGAGACAGAGATTGTGTGCACTAGCAGGGGAGGGGCAGAGAGAGAGGGAGAGAGAGAATCCCAAGCAGGCTCCACACTGTCAGGACAAAGCCCAAGGTGGGGCTCAATCTCACGAACCATGAGATCATGACCTGAGCCCAAATCAAGAGTTGGACGCTTAACTGACTGAGCCCCCCAGGCATGCTGAAGCTACTCATTTTTAAACAAGTATTGCAATTAGTTATATCTGTAACTTGTCTCTCCTTTTAACAATGTGTAAGTTAATCATTTTACCAAACTCCAGGGCTTACCACTTAGTAGCTACTCAGTACATTTTGAATGAATGAAGAACTGAGGCAAGAAGACAGGCTGAGAGGCTATAGCCAGAAGATTATCAAGCCTCCTGGCATCCTGATAAGTTGGGGGAGCCCCAAATCTGCAGATTTACAAAGATTATGGCAGAGTTTACCACTTGTCTCCCCAAAACTATTCTTCCCTTTTTAAATAGAACATATAGGTGGGCATACGTGGCCACCAGAATACATTTCTCAGCCTCCCGTGCATCTTATGATGAAGTGCTGATGTCTGTGAGCAGAAGTGATGTGAACAAATTACAAATAACATCCTTAAAAGGAATGGCCCTGCATTCCCTGGGAGGATGGAGCTGGAGCAGCCATCTTGGCCATGAGATGGGCGCTGCACACAGATGATGGCAGAGCCAGAAGATGAAAGGCGTCTGGGTTCCTAATGATTATGGAGCCACCCTGCCAGCACTAGACCACTCTCTGAGACTTCTGTGTGAAAGAAAAATAACTTCTATTTATCTAAGCTGTTATTATTTGGTATCAGTTAAAGCAGCTGAATTTGTATTTTAGTTAAAATCAGAAATACTCTGGGGTGCCTGAGTGGCTCATTCAGTTGAGCATCTGACTCTTGATATCAGCTCAGGATGTGATTCCAGGATCGTGGGATCAAGCCCCAGGTTGTGATCCACGCTGAGCATGGAACCTGCTTACAATTCTCTCTGTCTCCTTCTTTCCTCTTCCCAACTTGTGTTCACTCTCTCTCTCTCTCAAAAAAAAAAAAAAAAAAAAAAAAGAAAAGAAAAAAACATTGTGTAGTTCTGATCAGTCCTGAAGGAGTGAGAGGAAGGTATATGCCAGAGATATATTGAGCCTAGGACTTCTGGTAGGTGGAGCGTGAAGGTGAGGGCAGCTGAAGTGGCTGCACAGGCCCAGAGCACAATGCGTGTGTGTGTTTAGACATACAGTGGTGTGTTTCTGATTGTCTCTTTGAACTGGGAAGAACTGGCTGTACTAATTGGTGGACGGAGCTCAAGGGGAAAGGGACTGGAGAAGGTGTGCTGCTCAAGAAAGTCGAGCGTAGAAAGCTGGTGTAGACAACTTTGCTGGGAGTCACTGAAGGTAACCATGAGTTCCTAGACCAGAGAGCCTAAAATAGCCATGGAGTCCACAGAGGCCAGAGTAAGATGCTAAATCAATGCCAGACCCGATTCAGGAACTGGGGAGGAGCGGGCAGGTGAGCAGAATCTGGGATGATTTCCATGAATACAGGTGAGCTGTATGGTGTGTAGAAGTGTAAGGGAGTATTCACTGGATTAAAGTATAGAGGAAGAATAGGAGCTATTTCAGATCTCTGTACTCTTGCTCATGATATAGCCCATGGTTGGAATACCTGTTCCTACCTGTTTCTTCATTTGTAAGCTTCCCTTATCCTAAAAGACTCATCTTGGATGTCACCTTCTCCAGGAAGCCCTCCATGACACCAAAGACTGAGTCAGGTGCCCTTCCTCTGAGCTTCCCCTAGATCATGTTTTCTCTCTATTGTCATTATCATCAATATGTTACTGCAACAGTCAGTTTATGACTGAATTTGACAGGGCTTCCCAAGAGCAACAATCTTTGCCTTCATCCCCTCAGTGTTTCCCTTGATTCCTGACACATGATGTGAGCCAGTGAGCCAGGATTGAACCACAGGAGCAAGCGGATGGACGACTGGATGGTATGGATGCACGAGTATGTGGGCCTCAGGCATCCCAAGGCCTGGGTGGCAAATGGATTCTCTAAAGTCCATTGAGCTTCTGGGAGAGACTTGGAAAGTGGGAGCAGGCAGTGAATAGAAGGGGGTTATCGGGACTGAGCTGCTTTCGGTAAGGACCTAGTGCTGCTCAGAACTGCATAACTCAGGGCTCCTGGGTGGCTCAGTCAGTTGAGCATCTGACTCTTGATTTCAACTCAGGTCATGATCTCTTGGTTCATGGAATTAAACCCCACATGGGGCTCTGCGGTGACAGTGCAGAGCCTGCTTGGGACTCTCTCTCTGTGCCCCCACTCACACTCATATACTCTCTCTCTCTCAAAATAAATAAATTAATTAAAAAAAAAAAAGAAGAACTGCATAACTCACCCCACTCTCTATCCCCAAATTTGGTACCCAGAATGGACAATTATCAAATAATCAAAGGTGCAAGTAAACATCCCAAGAGTGAACACTGCATATCGCTAATTACACAATATTCATCTTAGCCATTTTTCCACCCTGTGCCCCTGGGAAGAGAAGAGGCTGCAGAAAATTTGACATCCCACCCTCATTTACACACCCACATCCTGAGATATGTTGTTTTGGGGGAGGAAGTTCAAAAGGCCACATTTAAATCCAGGGAGAAGGCCCAGGGAGAGGAATCATGATCTGATGGCTTCTATTCCTAGTTAATCGTTTCATTACTAATTAATGGGGTCATTACTACATTTGCAAGGGAAAGAACTATGATTAAAGGTTAATGCTATTGCTGCATGCATCACACCTCAAATTATGTTATAAAAATGTCCAGAGTATTTAATTGAACCTCTAAGTAACAATGTAATTACACTTAATAATGTATGTGCCTCTGTATTTATTTGTGCCTCTTTGAGGTGCAGAGAGCCCCACATGGGTGGGTTAGAAGTGACTCACTGCAACCTCTTGCTCTCCATCTCCCTAGTCCCAGCAGCTCCCCACCCAACCAGCCCCACCCCAGGGCAGGAATGATAGGTTACCTGTTCACAGGAGATCCACACCCTCCTCCCTTCCCCATGGGCAGGATAACCTGATCCACCCCTTGACTTTGAGATTAGCCACAGTTCAGAAATAATCCTGAAATTGCCTTCTGTGGTTGATCATGATGATAGCCCTAAGTCTTCATCCTTTGCCATGTAACATTGCAGGGATCTCCCTCTATGGGCAGAATAATCTGATCCACCCCTTGACTTTGGGATTAGCCATGTGGCATGCCTTGGCCAAGAGAATCAGGCAGAAGTGATGGTGTGCCAGACCTAAGCCTAGGTCCTAAGAAGCCTTGTGTATTTCCGCATTCATACTTGAGACTTTGAGAACATGCCCAGGCAAGTCTGCTGGTTCTAGAAGGAGGAAAAGAAATATATGGAGTAGGGGCACCAGGGTAGCTTAGTCAGTTAAGCGTCCAGCTATTGGTTCAGCTCAGGTCATGATCTCATGGTTTAAGAGTTCAAGCCTCTTGTCAGGTTTCACACTGACAGCACAGAGCCTGCTTAGGATTCTCTCTTTCCTCCCCTGCTCTCATGCACGTGCTCACTCTCTCTCTCAAATAAATAAATAAATAAATAAATAAATAAATAAATAAATAAATAATAAATAAAATACATGGAGCTGAACAGAACTGAATCAGCTGATCCTAGCCTAATTGACCTCCAGCTGACTCCCAGACACGTAAACAAACCACCCCACCCACAGCTGACCCCATTTAATACATAAGCAATACATTCTTATTGTTGTATGCCACTGTTTTTGTTGTTATTGTTTTATATCCCACTAAATGTTTGAGGTTGTTATATACCATCAAGCAATGGAAAACTGATACATCTACTTCCTCATGATAAATAAGAATAACTTGTGGGTATCAAGATCTAAAGTATCTTTTTAAAGAGAAAACACATAATTGGGAATGAGGAAACCTGCATTCTGGTTGTAAGACCTTCTACTGATTGACTATGTGACAAGTCATTTATTTTTTCTGTGTCACTTCTCAAATGACAGGTAATAAAATGTTCTACCAATTTCACAAGGCTGTTGTAAAGATTAACATTTCAAGAGTATCTTGGAAAAGCTAAAAAACCCTTTGAAATTATAAATTATTATTAATTCCATATTAATTCCATATAGTTTCCTATCTTAAATTAGAATTTTTTCTAAGACAGCTAATCTTGGATGAGTCAGTTTTTTATTTTTTTTAGTAGACTTTAGCATGTAATTCTGAGAGCCAGAATCATTTCCTCCACTGGCTACCCTTTGCCACTGTCCATATGTGTCTCCACATAGAATTTTAGATTTAGCCAGGAATGATTTCCCCATTTAGAACCAAGTAGCCTTCCTCACTGGCATGTAGCTTTGGCTAATAATGCTATTCTTTATTCTAAGTTTGGATAACTTGCCTGGTTTCATGCAGTGTCACTGTTCAGCAATTCCCAGGGTTCTCTGTGGCGTCACAGTCACCTTCTCTAGGTGTCTGGCACCACATCCCTTTGTAATGAGCACTTACACATTATGGCCAACAATTCTCCAATTTCACGCTTGAGTTCCTTCAGTACTCTCAGGCAAGTGCCATCTGGTCCTAGTGATTTATCTACATTTAGTTTGTCAATTAGGTATAAAATCACTTGCACATTTACTGCTATTTGATTTGGTATCTCTGCCCTGTCAGTCCCAAAAGACAGTCTGAAAGTGGGAATTTTATAGAATCACATAGAATCATGGAACCTCAGAATCAAGAGGGTGTTTGGAGAGCCTTGTAGAGGCTCTGCCTCTGTCCTCTTCTGTCCTCTGCCATTCTGCCTCTCATTCTTCCCAGTAAACATAGAGAGAGGGACACAGAGAGGAAAAAATGGAGCTCAGAGTCAGCTCCCAAAGGGAACTGTAACACTTACAAGATGAAGAGAGAATTGATAGTATTTTCCCAGCCTTAGTTATACAGGGCCCTGGCAGAATGGAGCCAGGAATTTGCAGGAAGAAAGGAGGCAGAATAGGAAGGAGGCCATGGGAGAAGGCCATTGAGATATCATGTAGGGAGAAGCTATGAATTATAAATTAACATTTCCTTCTATTTTCTGGGCTTCAGGTATTGACAGTGGGCTATCTCCCAAGCCCTTCCAGAATTCCAAGAAGAAAGAATTTTATATCCAGAAGGA
Source organism: Panthera leo (assembly GCF_018350215.1). NCBI lineage: Eukaryota > Metazoa > Chordata > Mammalia > Carnivora > Felidae > Panthera > Panthera leo. The sequence continues at coordinate 38,280,475 of NC_056683.1, forward strand.
GCACTCAGGAAGGAGTCCAGTGGCAGAGTGATGAAGACTTAGCTCAAAGCAGAAAGCAAGGATGCAAAGTGCAGGAAGTGTAGAAGAATAGAATCCCATTCTGTTGAACTCTGGGGTTTCCATGTGACTTGTTTTACCCATGAAACATAAGCCGGAATCTCATGTGTTATTGTATCTCTAAGCAGAAGCTTTAAAAAACAGCTGTCAATCTGCTATTTCTCTTTTTCCCTTTTGGGTCCGATAACATTGGGCTTCTTTCAGACTGGATTTTAGACTAAAGATGGCATGGAGCAGAGCTGCAAATGGACAGTAAGAAGTCCAGAAAACAAGGCAAAACATTTGTTTACAATTCCTACACTGGACATGAAACATGAGTGAAAAATTAACCTCTGTTGTAAGCCATTTAGATTTGGGCGCTGTTACCATGGCATAATCTAGCCCATCCTAACTGATACAGGGAGGTTATGGGAGCTGGTGGGGCAGGACATTCCTGAGGCCAGCCTAAATAAAGAGGTAAACTGATGCAAGCCCAAATGATCAGAAATGGGGAGTTTATTCAGGATTAGCAAGGGAATTGCAATTCAGGAAACATGTGCTCTAGCAATCTACAAGCAAATCAGCCTTTTGAGGGTTTGGAGTGGGCAATATTTATGGGCAAGGAGAGCAAAAGGGAACAGGGGGGACATCTAGCCAGAATCTGAGCAGTAATTTCATTGGCTTAGGGATGGGGAGAGATTCTTGGTATGTGTTCATTGGTCAAGAGATAAGTCTCAGTCTTCTGTGAATCAAACCTTTATGGGAAATCAGACTCTTAAGTTCTTAAGTTTCATTATTCTGAGGGTGTATGTAGAGGAGTCTCCATTTCATAGCCTCTGGTTCCATTTTATATATATATATATATATATATATATATATATATATATATATATATATATTACTTTATTTTATTTTATGGAACTTTATTTCTTTTAAATATGAAATTTATTGTCAAATTGGTGTCCATATAACACCCAGTGCTCATCCCAACAGTTGCCCTCCTCAATATCCACCACCCACCCTCCCCTCCCTCCCACCCCCCATCAACCCTCAGCTTGTTCTCAGTTTTTAAGAGTCTCTTATGTTTTGGCTCCCTCCCTCTCTAACCTCTTTTTTTTTCTTCCCCTCCCCCATGGTCTTCTGTTACATTTCTCAGGATCCACATAAGAGTGAAAAATTTGGTATCTGTCTTTCTCTATATGACTTATTTCACTTAGCATAACACTCTCCAGTTCCATCCACGTTGCTACAAAAGGCCATATTTCAATCTTTCTCATTGCCACATAGTATTCCATTGTGTATATAAACCACAATTTTTTTTATCCGTTCATCAGTTGATGGACATTTAGGCTCTTTCCGTAATTTGGCTATTGTTGAAAGTACTGCTATAAACATTGGGGTACAAGTGCCCCTATCCATCAGCACTCCTGTATCCCTTGGTTAAATTCCTAGCAGTGCTATTGCTGGGTCATAGGGTAGATCTATTTTTAATTTTTTGAGGAACCTCCACACTGTTTTCCAGAGCGGCTGCACCAGTTTGCATTCCCACCAACAGTGCAAGAGGGTTCCTGTTTCTCCACATCCTCGCCAGCATCTACAGTCTCCTGATTTGTTCATTTTAGCCACTCTGACTGGCGTGAGGTGGTATCTGAGTGTGGCAAATCAATCAATGTGATACATCACATTAGTAAAAGGTAAGAACCATATGATCCTGTCAATCGATGTAGAAAAAGCATTTGACAAAATTCAGCATCCTTTCTTAATAAAAACCCTCGAGACAGTCGGGATAGAAGGAACATACTTAAACATCATAAAAGCCATTTATGAAAAGCTCACTGCTAATATCATCCTCAATGGGGAAAAACTGAGAGCTTTCTCCCTAAGATCAGGAATATGACAGGGATGTCCACTCTCACCGCTGTTGTTTAACATCGTTTTGGAAGTGCTAGCATCAGCAATTAGACAACAAAAGGAAATCAAAGGCATCAAAATTGGCAATGATGAAGTCAAGCTTTCACTTTTTGCAGATGACATGATATTATATGTGGAAAACCCGACAGACTCCACCAAAAGTCTGCTAGAACTTATACATGAATTCAGCAAAGTCGCAGGATACAAAATCAACGTACAGAAATCAGTTGCATCCTTATACACTAATAATGAAGCAACAGAAAGACAAATAAAGAATAAAGAATTCACAATTGCACCAAGAAGCATAAAATACCTAGGAATAAACCTAACCAAAGATGTAAAAGATCTGTATGCTGAAAACTATAGAAAGCTTATGAAGGAAATTGAAGAAGATATAAAGAAATGGAAAAACATTCCGTGCTCATGGATTGGAAGAATAAATATTGTTAAAATGTAAATACTACCCAAAGCTATCTACACATTCAATGCAATCCCAATGAAAATTGCACCAGCATTCTTCTCGAAGCTAGAACAAGCAATCCTAAAATTTGTATGGAACCACAAAAGACCCCAAATAGCCAAAGAATATTGAAGAAGAAGACCAAAGCAGGAGGCATCACAATCCCAGACTTTAGCCTTTACTACAAAGCTGTAATCATCAAGACAGCATGGTATTGGCACAAAAACAGACACATAGACCAATGGAATAGAATAGAAACCCCAGAATTAGACCCACAAAAGTATGGCCAACTAATCTTTGACAAAGCAGGAAAGAACATCCAATGGAAAAAAGACAGTCTCTTTAACAAATGTTGCTGGGAGAACTGGACAGCAACATGCAGAAGGATGAAACTAGACCACTTTCTTACACCATTCACAAAAATAAACTCAAAATGGATAAAGGACCTGAATGTGAGACAGGAAACCATCAAAACCCTAGAGGAGAAAGCAGGAAAAAACCTGTCTGACCTCAGCCGTAGCAATTTCTTACTTGACACATCCCCAAAGGCAAGGGAATTAAAAGCAAAAATGAACTATTGGGACCTCATGAAGATAAAAAGCTTCTGCACTGCAAAAGAAACAATCAACAAAACTAAAAAGCAACCGACAGAATGGGAAAAGATATTTGCAAATTACATATCGGACAAAGGGCTAGTATCCAAAATGTATAAAGAGCACACCAAACTCCACACCTGAAAAACAAATAATCCAGTGAAGAAATGGGCAGAAAACATGAATAGACACTTCTCTAAAGAAGACATCCAGATGGCCAACAAGCACGTGAGAAGATGTTCAACGTCGCTCCTCATCTGGTTCCATTTTAAATTGAAATCCTTTCTCACTGGCATTGGTAACAAATCAGAAAAGGTCAAAGCCAAAAATTCAACAACAGAGAGGGCTTTGTACCAGGCAGAGAAAGGTAATGATCATGAGGTGGAAAGATGTGGGTGTCTGGAGGACTGGGGCACATAGGCCTTTTGAACCAAAGGAGAAACTAGACATTATAATGAGAGCCAGTGGGTCTTACCTGATGACAGGATGGCTCTGGAGCCAAATCTATCTTTTTCTACTCTGTGGAAAAACTATTCAGTATTTCAGTTTTCTCTTCTGTAAAACAGAGGTAATAAAAATAGCACTTAATTATAGGGTTGTTGTTGGGACTAAATGAATTGTCCATATATAATGAGTTGCCAGTATGTGCTTAGGACAGTATCCAACTGGTAGTAGATGCTTAACACATGTTAGTTGTTAGTACTAGTCTTTCCAATGCTCCCATTTTGCAGATCATAAAACTGAGTTCCAAAGAGGGTACAAGATTTACAGGAGATCATACAGCCAACTGACAGCAGAGAAGTTTTCACTGCTGCCAGCCAGTACGTGTGCTGGCTCTGCATGAAATGGGTGTGGAAAGCCAATGACAAGCCTTTAATTTGCTCTTAAGCCAAAACAGTTGTTAGCAAATTAAACATTGATTGTAAAAGGCCCTCCAATTAAGAGTCACTAATTACATCACCAGCTCAATTGTCATGCAATTTATATACAATTACCCCAGAACAAATATTTAATTACTTTCCTCTTAATACATTGAACTAATATTGTTCCTCAAGCTGTAGGATAGGAATATGGAGACATTTAATTGACATGGAGACATGAAATCAGAGAATTAATGAGACAACAGCCACGTTGTCCTGTCTGTCATATGACAGAGGCCTGGGATAATTAGAAGAAAGGAGATCAGCAGAGGGAAGTCCTTTGTATCCGTATCTTTCATTCCTGTAACTGAAGAGATGGAAGTAACCAGGGATGATACCAAAATGTGGCAAGTTCCTGAAGAGAGTTTTCCAGAATCCTCCTGGGGGTGGTTGAAGTGGTCACTGGTTGAAACTGCATTGCAGCCTAACTTTTCTCCCTTCATTCAATCTTCCTTCCTTCCTTAAAGTCGTCAATCCCAAAGGCATTCTCCAATACACATTCTGCACACTAAATTGCCATGCCCAGTCTGTTCCAGAAAACTCCCATCTGCAACAGGAAGCCACTGGATTTTTCTGAGCAGAAAGTGGCATGATTTGACTCTCACATTCACAGGCTGTGGCTGAAGAGGGGCAAGAGGTAAAGCAGGAATATCTGTTAGGAGGCTACTGCTGAGAGTTGTTCTGAGTCTGGGATCCTGTGCTCTAAAGAGTAAAGGGAAGGTCATAGCCAGGGGCCCTTGGAGGAGAGGGACTCATATTCTGGCTTGGGGGAGAGTACAAGGGCTGGGGTGGAGGCTGTGGTCATTGCAGGCAACTGTCCCTGCTCTGTCCTTTGTCTAGGTGGAGTTCTGTCTGCAGGAGAAAACTCCCCCAGGGAGCTGTGTCCTGGGACTGTCCCTGTGCATTCTGGGGACACTGAACCCAGTGGCACCAGCATCCATGGGATGCTTGTGGGTTTGGTTTGCAGAGGGATCTAGGAAACTCACATTATATAGATAGTTATTTCACAGGCTGATAAAATCACTATAATAGATCAATAATCTGCAATATAAAACTTAATACTTGCCTAAACCGTTCTGTTCAAGAAAAGTGGAATTTGATTCACAGATTTCTAGCCCAGAGAGAAAGCAACAAACTCAGGCTTAGAGGGGAGGGTCTTGGATGTAAATCTTTTCCCCAAAGTCTTCTAAAACATGGGATTCTGTTCAGCACTGGCTCTACCACCTACTGATGGAGTTATGGAATGGTGGTGGGGTCTAGAGCCTATAGCCAAGAAAGAAAGAGTTGTTGAGACTTCTTCAGTGCAAAAAGGTGATTTTATTAAAGCACAGGACTGGACCCGTGGGCAGGAAGAACTGCACTGGGATTGTGAAGGGTGACTGGTTATATACAAGGGAGGCCTCCAAAAGGACTTTCAGATGCTAAAGATACTGGAGGCCTTGCTATTGTCAAGCTAAGGTTGTTTCTGCTCTAGTAAGGCATTAACATTAGGAGAGTAGGAGGTGCCTGGAGAAATGTTATACTCTGTATTTGCCTCAAGCATTTGTCAATGGGCTGCAGGTTAAAAGGAAATTTAATTTCATCTGCCATTTCCTTCTGCCTTTGATGTACCCACATCACAAGGAGGGTAGGATGATGTTGGTGTTACGGAACCAGGCTGGAACGCTGGTGGAAAAACCAAGCGGCACTCAGAGATCTTGGTGGATCGGAGATTTATTTAACACCGGCAGGCTCAGAGGAGACCTTTTCTCCAAAGATCTGAGTGCTGAATGCAAATGGGAAGGGTAATTTATAGTCGTCTGCTTCCATATCTGTGGCAGGTTTTCCCACGTGTGGCAAACAGGGCAAGAAGAACCTGGAAGAGGGGTCTCTAAGCCAGAGACCAGAGCTTGTTTTAGTCCCGTTGGCCATCTTTGACGCAGTACTTTATTCATTTCTCCAACATTGGGACTCCAGGAAACTGAGTCTATAAGTTTCTGGAGATTAGGCTATTGATAAGATTGCTTTTTCTTATCATTTACTAAGACATTTGTAAACTGATGGAGACTCCTGTCCTGCGTGCCTGAGATCTCTATCAGTTAACTATTTGTTTTCTTCTTCTCTTAGCTTTAGGACAGCCAGGAGTGCTGAGGAATTTCATACATATCCCTCCTGGGGGGAGGGGGGAAGCTGTTTGTGGGGTGTTAGCTTGCCTTAAACTCCCTCATCACCTACCAGCCAAGAACTGGAGTGAAGTTATTTAATCTCTGAATCTTTTTCCTCTTCTGTAAAAGAATGACGGCAGGACTGGATAGTCTACCTCACTGAGTTGTAACACATGAGATACAGGAGTGGCCACAGCATATGCGCTGGAAAATGAGAAAGTACACGATGGGCACTGTGGCTATTTTCTGTGGGTTAAGTGCTGTCAGGGAAAGAAGATTTGAGATTACCCAGTCCCTTCTACCAGAAAGACTTTCTCAGCCAGATGTGAAAAATCTCACCTCTGAATCCTGGAGCACTTGTTCCACATTTCTCTAGCAGTGTTTGCCTCAAAGAAAATCTCTCCCTGTGATTTTATTAGATGGAAAGACAGGGAAGGAAATTTCCAGAACGTGGAGCACCCCAGGATGTGCCAAGACCTGCAATGGGAGTTTCGAATATATGGGCTCAGATAACATCCTCATATTTCTGTTAGGAAAATTTGTGAAAGACGGAAATGGGGGAAAAAAACCCTAACAACAATAAAAGGATTACCCTTGGGTGATTTCTCTAGTACAATATGCCAGGTTCTCTGGCTCTGTGGGGCCTGTGCATTTCATTATCTTTGAGCTTTTTATAAGGCTGTAAATCCTAGAAAACTGATAATGGAAATGACCCTGGCCTTAGGAATGCAAATGAGTGCATTTGATGGAGATGCAGCTATTATTACCCAAAGGTTATTGACCAGTTTTGCTGATATTTCTAAGTTATTTCGGTGTTCCTGGTTGCTCATATACATGTGTTCTTTGACTTCTCCTTTCAACCGGTTGGCATATCTTAGTGGTTCCCTCATTAACTAATGAGGTAAGTAAAATCTTTGACATGTAGTCATTTTATGTGTATATAAGAGTCATAATTTTGGGGCACCTGGATGGCTTAGTCAGTTGAGAATCCAACTCTTGATTTCAGCTCAGGTCATGATCCCAGGGTTGTGGGATCAGATTGTGGGATGGAGCTCTGCATCAGGTTCCATGCTGAGCATGGAGTCTGCTTAAGATTCTTTCTCCCTCCGCCCCTCTCCCCTACTCATGTTCTCTCTTTCTCTCTCTAAAATAAAATAAAATAAAATAAAATAAAATAAAATCTTTAAAAGTCATAATTTTAACTTAAAAAATTATCCTTTAATATTACATATCAGAAAATTGAGAGAAGCCTTGCCAGTGTCACAGAGTTACAGATCTCACAGCTGGGATTTGACCTTGGGTCTGTCTGGTTCTTTCCACTTTATGGAGCAGCTTCAACAGGTCACATCCTACTGATTCACATATGTAGCTTTTCTCTTCTGATTTTTGTGTGTCCTGGAGAATTGAAAAGCCTGGACCTCACACTTGGGAGTGGAGTAATTACTTTTTTGAGGGAATGAAGGAGCAGGGTCAGACCGGGTTCTGAGCACTGCAGTCCCCATGATAGTCTGGTGGGTGAGGGATGGACTCAGGTGGTAGGGTCAGACACACTCTGGGGAAGGGCTTAGGGTGGGGATAGAAAGGGAAAGCATGGATAGCGATGTGGGAAACAAAGGCAGAAGGAAATGGTAGGTAAAATTAAATTTCCTTATAACCTGCAGCCCATTGACAAATATTTGAGGCAGGCAGAGTATAACATTCCTCCAGGAACTCCCTACTGTTTTAATGTTAACACCTTGCTAGAAGGAAAAACAACTTTAGTTTGACAGTAGCTAGGCCTCCAGGATCCTGGGAGTCTTCTGTTTTTTAAGTTTATTTATTTTGAGGGAATGAGAGAGAGAGAGAGAGAGAGAGAGAGCACACGAACAGGGGAGGGGCAGAGAAAGAGAGAGAGAGAATCCTAAGCAGACTCCATACTGCCATGAACCATGAGATCATGGCCTGAGCTAAAATCCAGAGTCAGACATTTAACTGACTGAGCCACCCAGGCGCCCCAGAGTCTACTTTATTATATGAAAATGTTTTCGAAACTTCCCCTTGACTTTGCTTCTGCCAACTCCCAAGTATATAACCACTCACTTACACACAATCCTGGGGCAGCTCTTCCTAGCCCACAGGTCCTGTCCCTTGCCTTAATAAAACCACCTTTTTGCACAGAAGATGTCTCAAGAGTTCCTTCTTGGCCATCGACTCCAGACCCCCACCACCACTCCAAAATCACATCAGATAGGAGATGTGTCCAGAAACCCAAGCTCGGTCTCTTACTTCCCCTTCATCCTTTACTACCGTCTGCTACCACCTGCCATATCCAGAATTCTCCCTGTAACTACGACATCAAATGAGAGTTAGTAAAATCCCCAGCTTCACTCTGACAGACCTTGGATTTAGTCCCCAAACTTTCCCATGAAATGCAATTTCACCAAGTCCCTCTCTGGGTCCCACAGGTGTATCCCTGGATCAGTCCAGACATTTAGATAAGCTTCCTAACTTCTGGTTTCCCCAAATTCAGCTTCTTCCTCACTGATCCATCTCACATCACCACTACTTTACACGTGGATGGCTCTCCCTGGCTGGTATTAGATGTGTCCAGAAAGTATTTGGTGAGGAAGGGCACGGCTTCCTCATTTTCTCCTTTTTTCCTTTTTCATCCCATGAGTTTTCATTTAAATTCTAGTTAGTTAACATACAGTACAATATTGGTTTCAGGAGTAGAATTCAGTGATTCGTCACTTACGTACAATACTCAGTGGTCATCACAACAATTGTACTAAGGGTACAATCCTTAGTACCCTTCACCCATCTGCCCCATCGCCCACCCACCTCCTCCCTCAACATTCAGTTTGTTCTCTATCTGTAAGAGTCTCTTATGGTTTTTCCCTCATCTTCCCCCCTCTCCCATCTGTTCATTGGTTTTGTTTCTTTTAAAAAAATTTTTTTTAACGTTTATTCATTTTTGAGAGAGAGAGAGAGTGTGTGTTTGTGGGCAGGGGAGGGTCAGAGAAAGAGGGAGACACAGAATCTGAAGCAGGCTACAGGCTCTGAGCTGTCAGCATAGAGCCCAATGAGGGGCTTGAACCCACAAACCATGAGACCATGACCTGAGCCAAAGTTGGATGCTTAACCAACTAAGCCACCCAGATGCCCCCATCTGTTTTGTTTCTTAAATTCCATACATGAGTGAAATCATATCATATTTGTCTTTCTCTGCCTGATTTATTTTGCTTAGCATAATACACTCTAGCTCCATCCACGTCATTGCAAATGTCAAGATTTCATTCTTTTTGATGGCTGAGTAATACTCCATTGTACATAGATATCATTATCTTCTTTATCCAGAACTAATACATGAATTAAGCAAAGTCTCAGGATATAAAATTAAAAGTGCAGAAACTGGTTGCATTTCTAAACACCAGTAACAAAGCAACAGAAAAAGAAATCAAGGAATCAATCTCATTTGCAATTGCATCAAAAACAATTAGATACCTAGGAATAAATTTAATCAAAGAGGTAAAAGATCTTTACTCTGAGAACTATAGAACACTTAGGAAAGAAATTGAAGAGGACACAAAGAAACTTATTTTAATTTTTATTAAGAGCTTGCCCCCACTGGTTAACATTATAAAGCATTACTTGGGAGCTCTTAGGGGTTATAAGAAAGGACCTTTCGGATTCAGAGGCAAAGACCTTTATTTTATTTTGTTTTTTAAGTTTCTTTAAAGTTTACTTATTTATTTTGAGAGAGAGAGAGAGAGAGAGAGAGAGAGAGCATGCACAGGGGAGGAGCAGAGACAGAGAGAGAGAGAGACAGAGAGAGAGAGAGACAGAGAGAGAGAGAGAGAGAGAGCAATTCCCAAGCAGGCTCCACACTGTCAGCACAGAGGCTGATGCAGGGCCTGAACCCACGAACAGTGAGATCATGACCTGAGCCAAAATCAAGAGTCTGATGCTTAACCAACTGAGCCACTCAGCCACACTGAGGGAAAGACTTTTTAAATAAGCTACCGTCTAAGACTATTGCAGTCTCTACCCTCCCCTGCTTTGTCAGTCTCCAAGCACATCTAGCCTTCTAAGTGATGTATTTATCTTGATGTCTGCCAGCTCAATAAGAAAGTAAGCCTCATCTCTCCCGAGGGCAGGGATTTGTGGAGGAGACTTTTGGTTACTTTTTTTTTGGTAAGTTTTGCTTTTGTTCTCTTGTTGTTTGTTTGTTGGTTGATTTGTTTTTGTCTCATCACTGCCTGGTACATAATGAATGACCAGTAAATATTTGTTGAATGAGTGAATGAATCAATGTGCATCTATTAGGGTCGTCATACCAGCCCATGAAGTACATCTAATCACTTGCATTTTACTCATGATGAAACTTGAGCAGAGGCACTGATTTGCCTAAGTGTGATCCACCTAAGAAGATGGCAGAGCTCAGATTCTGCTGCAGGACTCCTCAGTCATAGCCCTTGTATATACCAGTCAGGCAAGAGATGTCCAATAGAGTCACAGAGCCACTGTGAGGATGTGAGGGCATAATACACTCAGGGATGTGAAGGACATGAGTGTGGGCAGGGACTGGAGTCCAGAAGGGAGTGGACGGGACAAGATAAGCTTAGGGCCGGTATCAGTGGGGTGCTTTAGGGCCCATGAGGCCAGACAAAGAGAGGAAGGAACAAGATGAGGGGCTAGGAGGTGGGTTTTCTTTAATTCATTCATTCATACACTCATTCAACATACATCGAGTCTCTACCACATTGCAGGTATAATACTAGGCTCTAGGATACAAAAATGATTAAGAAACCATATTTGCTGTCCAGGAACTTATAATGTAAAGAGGGAGAAACACCTTTACAAGCAGAAGTCGTAGGAAATATTTGTAAGAGTTCAGTGGGGCACAAAGAAGCACTGAGATGCAGAGATGGCATCACTGAAGACTCTTACCTTGAGCTGAAGTTTGGATGACTGGTTGGTGTTTGCCAGGAGCTCAGGAGTGTGGAAGAGAACCCCAGGCAGAGGGAATGCATGGAGAGCAGTGGAGAGGCATTAAATAGGCTGGTTAAGGTGACTGCCCATTTGAGGCAGATACTGCATGGGACTGTGGTGTGTATACACACACACACACACACACACACATACACACACACACACACATGGCAGCCATAAGCAGTGTTTTGGCAGAGGAGAGAATCCGAAGATTTAGGAGGCTAGAATGTGCCAAATATATTAAGGCAGGAAACTCGTTGGGAGCCAGGTAAAACAGGCCAACTGTGAATTTGCAAGTCTGCGTAGGATGGCAGCAATAGGAAATGAGAAAAGATGCAAAAACCACTTTGTACAAGTAATGAAGGGACCCAGTAGCTAAAATCATATAGGACACGAAAGCACACAAGAGTTAACCGCAGATCCCAGATCAGAGCATGGGTAGGAGGGAGAAAAGCAGTGACTTTGTGATTTAATTTCTGGCAGTACCCTGCTGCTCTATAACAGAGATGTAGATAAAGATATTCATCAGGAATTGCAAAACAAATCAGAAAAATAGCTTCCATGTTACTGCAAAGGCAGAGATTCTTTTTAGAAGCAAATATTACCTGCAGGTGGAGGGAAAGGGATTGGGGGGCGGCGGGCAGGGGGAGAGGCGATGTCTTCCAAATAAGCTTTTTGCTAACTCGAAGGGAAATGGATACATCTGGAAGATTCAAAACTGTTTGCATAAGTGATGCCTGGCTGTTCGGGCCCTGTTTCTGAAACCCCAGGTGTTACATAAGATAATGTTGCTAACATGTTTGGGACTTAGGGAGAGAGACTGTGTAAACATGTGGTTTTACTATAGCTCATAAAAGATGATTGTGTGGAAACCTCAGAAAAATTGAAATTCTGAACGGTATAGATGAATGGCTTCCCTTCTTTTATGGCTGTGCCTCGCTCCAGGCTTGAAGACGTGGTTAGAAATGGGTGTCTAGAGGCTGGGCCAACGTACCAGGATTTAGCAAGTCATCTACATTGGTCTGTTGTGTTCTGGGGACTCTGGTATGGAGGTAAAATAGACATAGTGTGCAGATACATGTGAGCATGTGTTTGTGGGTGCTCCGGGCCAGGCGTGGGAAGAAAAATGAGCGATGGCCAAGTAATCAAGGGGACCTTGGGAGTTGGCTGGTTCAGGTAGTAGCTGAGACTCTGCACAAAAATTCCAGGGAACTTGACCTCAGTGCATCTCCTCAGCAAGTCCCATTTTCTCAAGTAAAATGAAATGTGAAATGGACTTGTTTTTTAACAGCAGCATTTTGTTTTTATTTGCCCACCCGGGGACGGAACAGCAGTGCCTTTTGAAGAGCCAGCCATGTGTGCAAGTCCCGGGGTCTGCTCTCCCGGGCTTGGGCTCTGAGAACTTGTGTGTGTCCAGAATACTAGATAATCTGGCGGAGAGAAAGGGAGGAGAATGGGAAAGTAGCAAATACTTCAAGGAATTCCCGCAGAATTCTTTCGAGGTGTTTCCTTCTTGGTACTTTACTGTGACTTCTCTAGTAAGTCTTAGCCCGGCAGAGTCCACTGGGCGTAGGAACAGGGTGGTGGGGTAGGAGGGCATGTGTGGGGAGAGTGGTGGGAGAGAAGGAAGGGTTATCATGGGTCACTTGGAAATCCTTCCTCATCTCAGTGGAAGAGTCCTCTACCATCAGGGGGAGGCCTGGTAGCATGGAAAGAGCCAAGGCCTGAGAAACGGGTTAGGGTCACGGGTTCAAATCCTGAGTCTGTCACGTGTTTGGTGCCAGACCTCGAGCTACTTGCTTAATCTCTTAGAACCTGCCTTTCTTGTCTGTAAAATAAGCATGGAAAGATCTCTGGACTATTTAAAGGTTTTTGTAAACCACCATGCCCAGGGCCTGCCTGCTCAGTACATGCTAGCCTGTACTGACCATTGCCAACTCTTATGCCAACAAAAACCAGGGCGTCCCTGGGGCACCTGCGTGGCTCAGTCGGTTAAGCATCTGACTTTAACTCAGGTCATGATCTCACTGTTTGTGAATTCGAGCCCCACATCAGGCTCCGTGTTATCAGCGCAGAGCCTGCTTTGGATCCTCTGTTCCTCTCTCTCTCTCTGCCCTTCCCCCATTTATGCTTGCTCCCTCTCAAAAATAAATAAATATTAAAAAATAAATAAATCAGATTAAATTAAAAAAAACAAAACAAAACAAAAAACCCAGGGAGTCCCGATTTCCCCTGGCAAGTTCAACTCAGGTTTTCACCGAGTGGTCTCAGAAGGGCTTGAGGGTATTCTGGGCTTTGTTGCTGAAACCTTGGCTTCTCCTGTACCGACAGACTCCGTGCGGTGTCCTGGGCATGGTGGGGCACATGGCGCAATTCACTCACACGGCCCATGGGTTGAGAGGTAAAGCGTAAGCACAGATCATGGTAGCGTGGGGTAGAGTGTGAGGCAGGCTCCACAAATGGCAGATGGTGGGGCTGGGACAGTGCAGAGCAGAGAGCGTTCTTTGGTCTGGGAGATTCTGCTGTTTATTCGCTGTGCGGTCATGAGCCAATCACATCACCCCTTTGAGCTGTGTTCTCTTAGTCCGCAGGGTGATAGACACGGCGAGCCTGAGGTCACCGGGATGAGTAAATGAAATAACATATGGAAAAGCGTGTAGCAAGTGCTGATCTGGGTTTGATGGTTATGATTAGCAGGTTTGAGTCCATAAGTTAATTTTCCCTTCTACTCCTCATTTAGCCAGCCGTGCAGCTGGAGCCCTCTGATGGGAGGAAAATAGCTCTGTGCTCCAGGAGAGCAGAACTAGAGTCTTATCTCGACACACCGAGGTCTGCCCCAGGGCTTGGCAGACCAGGGAGGTTCTGCCACAGTCAGCACACAAAGAAGGATACGTTTAATGACTGGCCCCAGAGAGCACACTGCATCCCTGTGTCCAGAAACTAGGAAAGGACTGAGAGAAATTAACCTGCCCTTGATCTCTTCCTTTAAGGGTCCAGGCCTACCGTCCGCCCCCCTCCACCCTGCTCTGCCCCTGGGAGGCTGACTTGTAGAGTCTGCATCAAGGGGTACGTTGCCTTGGATGCTTTTTTAAATTTTGTTTTTGAGAGAGAGTGACAGAACATGAGTGGGGGAGGGGCAGAGAGAGAGGGAGACACAGAACCGAAGCAGGCTCCAGGCCCTGAACTGTCAGCACAGAGCCTGATGCTGGGCTCGAACTCATGAACCGTGAGATCATGCCCGGAGCCAAAGTCGAAGGTTCAGCCGACTGAGCCACCCAGGCACCCCCGCCCTTGGCTTTCTAATTGGGTTCAGTCAGTGGCAAGTACCGGCAGGAGATCAGAGAACAGGGAGAGGTGAGATCTTTATCACCTGGGGTCCCTCCTTGCCTTCTTACTATGGTTAGCGGCTCACTAAAGGCTGTAGACCCTATTGACAGTCCTTTCCCTGAGTTGCCCTTTGTCTTTCTGGTAGTAACTCAGCCCCATCACCCCTTTCATCCCAGAGGAGGTAGCTGTATCTTGCTGTCCCTAGCACCAGGGTACTGCACCTACCTTAACCCTGCAGAGAGCCATTTTTTTTTTTTTAAGCTTATGTATTGATTTTGAGAGCGACAGAGACAGCATGAGCAAGAGAAGGGCAGAGAGAGGGAGAGAGAGAATCCCAAGCAGGCTCCACGCTGTTAGCTGTGGAGCCCGAGGTGGGGCTCAAACCCACGAACCGGGAGATCATGACCCGACGTGAAACCAAGAGTCGGCTGCTTAGCTGACTGGGCCACCCAGAGGTCCCCACAGGTAGCTTTTTCATCAGTCCCCCCAGCTGACTTTATCATTTGTTAAAGGGGACCTTGACTTGTACAAAACTTGTAAGAGAAATCAGGAAAGGATGAAAAGTGATTTGATCCAGAAACTGAGGCTGAGGAGAGCCTTACCTGCTGAGGTGGAGTAAGTGGGTGTCTGGGAAGGAGGAGATATCTCGAGGAAGTTTCCAGGCATGCAGGGTGGGTAGGAAGGGACCATGCTCCATTCAGTGTGTCAGGGGTGAGGCCTCATGCAATGGAGAGTAAGACCTAGAGAGCAGAATCCCAAATGAATCTGCTTCTTTGGGAGCCAGGGAGTAGGACAAAGATGCTGGCTCTGACCCGGGACAGAGAGACCTGGCTGGAACGAGGAGGTGAACCGGTCCCCACAGCCTGAGTACAACGCGTGAAGCCAGATCCAAGGGCTCATCCCCTCCAGCAGCTTCGTCACAGGTGACTTGTGCCCCTAGGGTTCCTCCTGACTGAGGATGGTGTGCATGGCGAAGGAAGATGACCCACTGTGGAGAGGGCACAGACTAGGGAAATAGAGGGGAACGAGCCCAATGTCTTTGGAAGAAATCCTCAGAGTTCCAGAGGAGATGCAGGAAGGTGACTGGAAAGAATGGCAGGCGTTTTCTGGGTGTCCTTGGGCCTATGGCCCACCAAGGGGTTTCTGGCAAACTGAGGAGCCAAGTTCCAGGAAATGGGCTGCCTAGGATGAGGCGGAAGTGTGCATGGAGTTGGGGGTCAGGGAGAGTGTCACACACAGAACTCACTGGCTGTTTTCAGCTGTCAACAGAAGGCTTCAATTTCTGTGGAGAATCTTGGCTATTTAACTGAAGATAAAATGTTTACTTAACCGTCCCCATCCTGCACATATCTTTAGGTCCCTTTGTCACACAACACATGGGGACCCATACTAACCTTTCATAATATCGATGTGCTTGTAAGTGTTCAGAGACCATCTCAGTTAAGAACGTGCCCTCCACAGGCTTATTCCTGTCTGGATTCCCGGCAGAATCCTCCACACCCAGGATACTGCGCTCCTTCAGAGAGCCCCAGTCTGAGGGGGAGACACAGCCCTGCCCTCAGGGAGCCCCAGTCTGAGGGGGGAGACACAGCCCTGCCTTCAGGGAGCCCCAGTCTGAGGGGGAGACACAGCCCTGCCCTCAGGGAGCCCCAGTCTGAGGGGGGAGACACAGCCCTGCCTTCAGGGAGCCCCAGTCTGAGGGGGAGACACAGCCCTGCCTTCAGGGAGCCCCAGTCTGAGGGGGGAGACACAGCCCTGTCCTCAGGGAG
Organism: Panthera leo; assembly: GCF_018350215.1. Classification (NCBI taxonomy): domain Eukaryota; kingdom Metazoa; phylum Chordata; class Mammalia; order Carnivora; family Felidae; genus Panthera; species Panthera leo. Next base: position 38,296,606 of record NC_056683.1, read on the forward strand.
CCCCAGTCTGAGGGGGAGACACAGCCCTGCCCTCAGGAAGCCATAGTCTGAAGGAGGAGACATGGCCCTACCCACAGGGAGCCCCATTCTGAGGAGGAGACACAGCCCTGCCCTCAGGGAGTCCAGTCTGAGGGGGGAGACACAGCCCTGCCCTCAGGAAGCCATAGTCTGAAGGAGGAGACATGGCCCTACCCTCAGGGAGCCCCAGTCTGAGGGGAGACACAGCCTTGCCCTCAGGGAGCCATAGTCTGAAGGAGGAGACATGGCCCTACCCTCAGGGAGCCCCAGTCTGAGGGGAGACACAGCCCTGCCCTCAGGGAGCCCAGTCTGAGGGGGGAGACACAGCCCTGACCTCAGGGAGCCCCAGTCTGAGGGGGAGACACAGCCCTGCCCTCAGGGAGCCCATTCTGAGGGGAAGACACAGCCCTGCCCTCAGGGAGCCCCAGTCTGAGGGGGGAGACACAGCCCTGCCTTCAGGGAGCCCCAGTCTGAGGGGGAGACACAGCCCTGCCCTCAGGGAGCCTAGTCTGAGGGGGGGAGACACAGCCTTGCCTTTGGGGAGCCCCAGTCTGAGGAGGGAGACACAGCCCTGCCCTCGGGAAGCCACAGTCTAAGGGGGGAGACACAGCCCTGTCCTCAGGGACCCCCCCATCTGAGGTGGGAGACACAGCCCTGCCCTCAGGAAGCCATAGTCTGAAGGAGGAGACATGGCCCTGCCCTCAGGGAGTCCCAGTCTGAGGGGGAGACATAGCCCTGTCCTCAACAAACCCCAGTCTGAGGGGGGAGACACAGCCCTGCCCTCAGGAAGCCACAGTCTGAGGGGGGAGACACAACCCTGCCCTCAGGGAGCCCCAGTCTGAGGAGGGAGACACAGCCCATAGTCTGAAGGAGGAGACATGGCCCTGCCCTCAGGGAGTCCCAGTCTGAGGGGGAGACATAGCCCTGTCCTCAGCAAACCCCAGTCTGAGGGGGGAGACACAGCCCTGCCCTCGGGGAGCCCCAGTCTGAGAAGAGAGACACAGCCCTGTCCTCAGGGAGCCCCAGGCCGAGGGGAGACACAGCTGTGCCCTCAGGTAGCCCTAGTTTAGGAGGGGAGACACAGTCTCTTCCCCCAGCAAGCCCTAGTGTGATAAGGTTCTGCCCTCTGAAGCTGCCATGTCTGATGAGGGATCTGGGACTTGCACCACAGGTCTCATTAAAGGAGTCCACTGCAATCTCCCAAGAGGCCAAGGGCAGAAGTGCTGAGAAAGATTGGCAACACCCCAAGTCTTAATTGTGCGTCGTTGAGTCAAAGGCTGCAAGGAGTCACATGAGGCCCGCAGAGGGTCCAGTCTCTGCTCTCAGGGAGATCTGCCAAGGGCCTGGTGCCGTCATGTGAGCCGCTCACAGATGTTCTGCTCACAGGCTGATCATTTTGCACGGTCAGTTTGCGATATGGGCTTTTGGGGTATTGCCAGCCATGTGTAATTCTCTAATCCATTGGTCACGCTCAAGTTGTGAAAAACAAGCCAAGGGCTAAAGGTCGGGTGGCCAGTGCCCAGCTGGCCCTGGAGGGAAGGGGGAGGGGGAGAGGGATCATAGGCCCTTAATGTGACAGAGAAGTAGGGTCCTGCATGGTGGGAGCACATGTCAGGGACTGGACGCCAAGAAGCGGAACAGTCCCAATTTTGCAGGCTGCTGGAAGTGTCTGCAAGTTGGAGCAGTTTGGTGGGTTGGGTGAAGGGCACCACAGAGAAGGGCATGGCGGAGCAGGGAATAGATCTGGTCCCTGGCATATGCCGTCTCATGACCACACATATCCGTGCCTATATCCCATACTCCTGGGTGTAAATGCACCCATACACCAAGCAGCACAGCACCCCACCTCTCCCCAGCACCCAGCACCTTCACCTTGTCAGATAGGACAAAGGATGGCACCAGGCTTGGGGGCCACAGAGGGGGCAGCGGGCTTTGACACAGCCCTCTTGGCGAGTGAAATGCCAAGCTGGTGGAAGTTGCTGGAAGAATGAAGCTCTCCCAATCTGGTGAGGGTCTCCTGTGACAGAAGGTGAAAAGTGGGTAGTGGCAAATCTTGGAGAATGATTTCCTGAGCTCTCCACTTGGGCTCACGAGGCAATCTTTCCGGGAGTCCTGGGGACCAAGCCCAGATCCCGGCTACAAAGTCAAGGATTGGTGGGGAGGGCCAGGGGAGCGTGAGAACTGCGGGCTCCAATCACAGTTCTTGAATGATTTTTTTAAAAGTCAAGTGATCTAAGAACTTGGCCAAACTCTCCTCTTGGTACAGATGGGGAAACTGAGTCCCAGAGACAAATGGCTTCTCCAAGGCCACATAGCCTGTTAGTGGCAAAACAGACCACACAAGAGAGGGCTCCTGATGTTCCATGTGAGCTTCCTTCTGTTACCTCATATCACCTCACACCTAGGCCTCAGTGTGGGGGGTGCCCTAGGGAAGACTCTGGGCTGGAGGTTAGCGGACAGGAGGTTTCTCAGGGGGTGCTCTTGGGATCAATACCTGGGGAAGTGAAGGGGAGGAAGCAGGAGCGGGTCAGTGGAGTCGTGCAGTCTCCATGGAAGCCTCCCCCAGCCCTATGGGGGGATATGAGAATGGAATTGGTCTGCGTTGGTCTGTCCCTGTGTCAATCTGTCCCTGGCTGTGCGCTGCTCTGGGAGAGGTGTGACCTCGGGCAAGGAGCTCCCTTAAGCTGAGGCAATCCTCAAGAGGCCGGCGGGAGGAGAAATGAATCCTTCCCTCCTGAAAGGGACCCAGGCGGCCCATCACAGAGCCACTACATTGGTAAAAAGGGAAGCGAAGCACCTGCCTTGCATAACCTATGCAGGTGATGTGAGAATTAAATCCAGTACCATACGTACACGCGCTCTGAGATATAATGGAGACCGTCTGCAGCTGGTCTGCTGTGTGCAGCTTGGGTTTGGGTACCGATGAGAGAGGAACAAGCCAGAGGAGCCCCATTTGCCTCTTCCTGTGTCTGTGGGGACTTGTAGGGGAGGCATAAAGCATGCAGACCCCATGTTTCTCCCTGGCCCCGTGTATGTCCCCCTGCTGGAACATCTCTCCCATGGTATTCAGGTCTCTAAGCCGGCAGGGCCCAGCACCCTGGGGAAAGGAACCCATTTGGGGACCAGGGCTCTGGGTGAGCTGGAACAGCATCACGCCTTCTCCTCTGTGGTTTCCCAGCCCCGTGTAATCTGGCAGTGGGAGAAATAGCCCCATGGCCTCTGGGGTGAGTATATTTAATATTCGCTTAACAAACCTCCACTCGCTTGATCAATGAGGTAAAGTGGAAAGACCATAGGCTTTGGACTGGACTCAGGCATGCACTATCGTTAATCCTGTGCCAACACTTCCGAGCTGTGTGGCCCTGGGCAGCTTCGGTTTCCTCACTAGAAAAATGAGAATAATAATAGAGAAGATTAAATAACCTAAAATTCTGTAAAATCCCTATTACTGCGCAAGGCATGTGGAAAGTTCTAGATCCCTTCCCTCTTTTGCTTCTGTCTTTTGGTAAAATAGCAGGGATAACCACCCAGGGAGTAGGACTCTGGTGGCGGAGGCGGCGGGGGGGGGGGGGCACCTCTCCTCCTTCCAATGCTTCTCAAGGAGAGAACAGCCACCCCTTCCTGCAACCTGTCATCCTCCCACTGTGTCAGATTCCCAAAGGCAGAGTCTGTGGATTTGGAACTTCCTTTCTCCCAGACGTCCCAGCCCCAATGCCAGGCACATCACAGAGGGAGACAATTCCCAGTGGGGTGGTCCAGGGAGGGAGGGATGAGACAGAAAGGACTGGGAAGAAGTGGGGCTGCTTCAAGATTGCCTTTGGAGAAGTCTCTGAGGTAGCAGCTGCACTGAGTGAAATAAATGATTCACTCAAGAGGAAATATGATTTCTCTCTGGTCCGTGGTGTTAGGCAAGGGCTGGCTGATTGAAACCTTGAGAGATTAAATAAACGGAGAAGAGCTTTGAGATTGAATCTGTGTCTCCTTCCTGGAGAATTCCTGTGCTTGCCTGGAACTCCCAGCACCCCCCACCTCCTGGAATGTGCACTCTGCCATCAAAAGCACTGGGGTGGGTGGACGGTCAGGAGTCCAGGGTCAGCAGGAGCCAATTAAAAAAAAACTCCATTTCTTTTAATACATTCCCAAACTGTTGGTAGCCTCTGTGTAACCCAGGCTTTAAGTAGGATCTAAAACGTGGACCTTATTAAGGACTGGTTCAGGATGGCCCATGGCCAGACAGGAAATTGGAATTGAACACTGCCAGAGAAAACCTATTATTTTGTTGCTTGGGGAGTGTACCATTTCAGACCACACAGGGCAGAGGTGAGGAGAGGCAAGCTGTTCATGGTTTCCCCCTCTTCACAGAGGAATGGAGGTCCCAACTGAATTACCACCCAGCCCTTGCCTTAGTCCCAGGGGAAGATTCTTGGCCCATGTTGGGGAGGCACGGAGGCTGTTAAGTACTGAGAGGGAGATGAGCTCATCCGGCTGTGTAGAAGACCCTAGGGCAGGATAGTGAAGAAGAACATGCCCACAGCAACCTCAAAAGCATGCAAAAACGACCTAGTATTTTAAAGAAAAAATGAAATAAGACCAAATAAAAAACCACTACCCCAGTCAAAGCCTGCTTTTCCAACATTAGGAGCAAGAGCGTGGGATGTATGTGGGGGTGGGGGGCGGGGGAAGGGTAGCACTCATTCCTCGTGATGGGAACTCCAACACCTTTCGGAGCCTCACAGAGTCTAAGGGATCTTTTAGCATTGGGAGGGTCCTTCAAGATGACATTTAAGTGCCAGCTGGACTATCACTTCCTTATCCAGCCTTATAGGGTTGTCCTCCCGCACATGGAAATTCTCCACCTCCTGGTTAAGCTTCCACTGCAGTTTGCTTCCACCTCTGCGCAATGTGTTTTTCTTGTTCCCTTGATAATTGTATTCCTGTCTGGTTCCCTCTCTAGACAGCAAGCTCCTTGAGTGCAGGCATCACACCTCATCTAGCTCTCTCATATACTACCTGGCAGAGTCCACTGGCGAAAATGTAGAGACAAATGGCTGCAGAAAACCAATGTGCCAAGCTTGTAATACTCCAGAAGGCCTGTAGAGGGCACTGGTAGTGTCCTTCTACCTGCTGGCTTGCTGCCTGTGTTTGTCTATTCAGGAGAATCACCCAAGGCCAAAGGGAGCCTCCACTGGGAGATGACTAAGAGATAGGTCTTTGGCTGGAGGAGGGTGTATACCAGACAGACCTCTCCAGACCTCAGCAAACACACCTGGCTGGTGCGGACACAAATGGCTGGCCTCCTGGTCTCAAGGTGGAATCAACTTTAACAGTGCAATTTGCATTCCAGAGCCCCCTTTGGGATCAGGCTGATGCAAGTGGCTACCTGATACCACATCCGAACTTAGCTTTTTATCCCCTGCCCCTTCCTTTTCCCCCATTCCTCTTCTCCTGGGAGCACTGCCCCCAATAAATCATGAACGAGAATACCCATCTCAGGCTCTGCTGCTTAGGAACCACCTGAGAAAGGACTAGTTAGTATATATGGGTTAGTATGTATGGGTTGTGACGGCCCTCATAAGGATTTGTATGCAAGGGGTAATTGGAAAGTGACCCCAGGAAGCTCCACGAGGAGTAGGAAAGTGAGATAGCTAATAATGAGCTCAGTTATGAGTGGGTCATCACTCTGGGTCACCGGCACCTGTCCTGCAGGTTGCGTAAGACACTATGAGGAACATACCTAAGAATTGTCCACTTGCAGGGGCAGGAAGTTTGGTATTTATCCACCAAGTCCTGTCCACTATTGGCTGAGGGTCACTCCTGAGGCATTAACTCATAACACTTCCAACCTACCTAGCGCCAGCAAGAAGAGAACACTCTAAGGCAGAGAGATGCAAGAAACCATGGGTGGCCAGGGCCATTGTTACTGGTGACCTCCTCAGTAGGCCAAGAGGATATGGTTGGAGGCACCAAAAGCACATGAAAACCAAAACCAAACCACAAAAAACCTGGTTATGTTTTCAGGCGTGGCCCCAAAGGGAACTCACAATTCTCCTCACCATCACACAACCCTCAAAGCTACTTCTTCTCCTGCTTCATTTCCTTCTGCATAACCATCCAACCAATTGACCCAAGCCATTGGTCTAACATGCTAACCAATCTCTCAGTCTTCTGGATTATGAGGCATCAAGTCCTTGCCTCAATCCTTTAGCTTCGAGCATGCTGGGAAGCCTCACCATCTGCCATGTCTGCTTGGTTATGGGTTGTCCTCTTCCAGAGCCTCCTGCCATTTATTGTGATTGTTGGTTTTGTTTTGTTTCTAGGAAGGTATCTACCCCTTCCTTGACAGGATAGACACTTGCCAGTCTGACAGCCTGGCCTGGTAGCCACCCACCAGGCCCCTCACTGAGGCAAAAGATGGTGACCAGTCCCCATCTTTAAGTCTGAATTCTTGACTCTCTACCCATAGGAATGATTTCTTAGAAAACAAGATCCCCTCACTCTGTGACATTGAGGCTTTGGTTGGGCACATCAACCTTTGTCCTCTTTCTGAGTCTCCATGGGAGAAATTTTTCTGTTTTCAGAGCTAATCCTCCCCATGTTCCTCCCAAGCAGCGGGAGTGTTTTTATACTATGGGCTCTGTGAATCAAATAATGGACTGAGCCTCCCTTTCTACTGATATCTAGAAAGACAAGTTCATGACCCACCTTGGGCAAATGTAAGGACCTAAATGCCCCAATGTAAACTTCTTTCATGGTCTCATCTTATCCTCCCTGCTTTGCTTTTCTGTTTGTTCTGTTTCCTTCTACCTTTATTAAAGATTTTATATTTGTTTCAGCTTTATGCATTTACTTAAGCTGCCTTAAAAACTTTCAAGACAAGGCAGATAACAAACACATACGTGCACGCACATCAGCATGCAAATATATCCACCTTTTCTTATTGTCTTCTCTTCCCATCCCTGCTGTGATTACCCTAGACAGGTACTCATGTATCGCTTTTACTCAACTAATCTCCCTGCTGGTAAATTCCTGCTTCTGGGCATGATCCTCAATCCATCCTCCACACAGATGTCAGGATAATCTTTCCAACATGCAAATCTCATAGGGTCACTCTATCGCTCAAAATTCTTCACTAGTTCCCTTAATGTCTCCAGGATAAATCTAACTCTTCCCCTGCATGGTACATGAGGCCCCGTTCCATGATACCTGGTCCCTGCCTGCCTGCCTGTTCAGCCACATCTCTCATTCCTTCCTCCCCTGTAATCTTCAACACACGCCATTTGACATTCCAGAAATTATGAAAACACCAGACTGTTCCCTCTACTCCTGCTTCCCTTGTCTACGTGCCACACCCCTATTCATCCCTTGAGGCTGACCTCAAAACCACCTCCTCTGTGAAGCCGTCCCTGATTCCCCAGGCAGACTGTGATGCTCTAGCTACACGATCAACAGAATATAAGAGCTTTGGCCACAACATCAGACAAAATATGAGGAAATTCAGGACCCTAAAATCTTGCATTCAAATGTCTTCCCAGCCAGAGCAGAAGACACTAAAATGTCTTTTTTAAAACTTTTTAATTTTTATTTAAAAACAAAAATTTTTAACATCTGTTTATTTTTGACAGACAGGGAGCATGAGCAGGGGAGGGGCAGAGAGAGGGGGAGACACAGAATCCAAAGCAGGCTCCAGACACTGAGCTGTCAGCACCAAGCCCTATGTGGGGCTTGAACCCACAAACCAGGAGATCATGACCTGAGCCAAAGTCAGATGCTTAACCAACTGAGCCACCCAGGTGTCCTAGTTTTATTTTTATTTTTTTAGAGAGCAGGGGAGAGGGGTAGAGGGAGAGAGAAGAGAATCTCCAGAAGGCTGGGGCTCGATCCCACAATCCAGGGATCATGACTTTCTAAAATCAAGAGTCGGATGCTTAAGTGAGCCGCCCAGGTGCCCTGACACTAAAACGTCTTAACAGAGCTAAAATTTTGGCAAGTTCAGGCAGGCAGTGGAAGAAGCTGACTGGCTAAAGGAAGTTATCTATCCTGTCCCTAAGCCCTTCTCAGAAGATGTAGTTAGTTAAGGGTGTGCTCTTAACACAGGGGACAAGGATTGCAAAAACCCAAATGAAAAGGAAGCCTTCCCCACATACACACCTCTTTATAGCTATCATAACAAGAACCAAGCTGTGTGCTTGGTCATGGAAAGGAATTTCAGGGGCGCCTGGTTAGCTCAGTAAGTTAAATGTCTGACTCTTGGTTTCAGTACAGGTCATGATCTCACAGTTTATGAGATTGAGCCCTGCGTTAGGGTTCTGTGCTGACAGAGCCTGCTTGGGATTCTCCCTCCCTCTCTCTCTGCCCCTCCCTGACTTGTGTGCACACGTGCTCTCTCTCTTTCTCTCTCTCAAAATAAACAAATAAACTTAAAAAAAAAAAAAGCAACTTCAATTCACAGTAGACACTTTCAGTATAATGGACCTGAATTATTGTAGTAATCTCCACTCTCTTTAGGTAGTAAAACTGCTTGCCTTGCAACAGTGTTTCTCAAACTGAGGCCCTGAGCCAGAAGCATCAGCATTACCTGGAAGTTGTGAGAAATGCAGGCCTTCAGGCCTCTACATAGATCCGTGGGTCAGAACCTCTGGGGCCAGGGCCCAGCATCCCACGTAACAAGCCCTCCAGAAGATTCTTGTGTACTGTATCAGTACAGTGTTCCCAACCTTGGCTGCACAGAAGAATCACCTGGGGGCTTTAAAACAATGCTGACTCGGGGCGCCTGGGTGGCTCAGTCGGTTGAGCGGCCGACTTCGGCTCAGGTCATGATCTCGCGGTCCGTGAGTTCGAGCCCCGCGTCGGGCTCTGTGCTGACAGCTCAGAGCCTGGAGCCTGCTTCGGATTCTGTGTCTCCCTCTCTCTGACCCTCCCCCGTTCATGCTCTGTCTCTCTCTGTCTCAAAAATAAATAAACGTTAAAAAAAAAAAAATTTTAAAAAAACAATGCTGACTCCTGGGATTGGGCCTCTCTCCCTAGTGGATGTCTTTCCAACCTTACGTAGCTTTAGAAGAGATGGCAAAAGAAACCTCATCAATGGCATTCATGTCTTTGGATTCGTAAAGAACGTGTTTTGCAAACACAGGAAAATACCGTGAATTTGTTATTTCATGGGTTTTTACTGAAAATATAGTATCTTAAGGAATCTCAGAAGTTGGTGTTAAAATTCCAGTTTAATTTTTAAAAATTGTTTAGTATGCAGAATTTCAAACAAATACAAACCTTTGTGGCATAGTTCAAAGAGCCCCCATGAGCCCATCACCTAGCTCAACAATTACCACTGACTCAAGACAAGCCTTCCCTGTCCACATTAAATTCTCCCTCCCATGTAATTGGGAAGCAAATCCCAGATGTCACAGCACATTATATATAGAGAAGAATTAATAGTACTTCCTTAATAATAACAAGTGTTTAGTCAGTGTTCAAATTTCTAACTGCTGTGTCATAAAAATTTTTGTTAAGGTTTTTTGGGGTTTTTTTGGTTTTGTTTGTTTGTTTGTTTTATCAAAAGCAAGCAAGGACCATACATAACGATTGACTCTTTCTTCAGTTTTTTAAAAATATGATATTAGATTTTATTTATTCATTTTTCTTTTTAATTATTATTATTATTTTAAATTTAAATCCAAGTTAATTAACATATAGTGTAATAATGATTTCAGGAATAGAATTTAGTGAGTCATCACTTACATATAACACCCAGTGCTCATCCCAACAAGTGCTCTCCTTAATGCTCCTTACCCCTTTCGCCCTTCCCTCGCCCCAACACCCCGCCAGCAACCCTCAGTTTGTGCTCTGTATTTAAGAGTCTCTTAGGGTTTTTCTCCCTCTCTGTTTTTATATAATTTTTGCTTCCCTTCCTTTATGTTCATCTGTTTTGTATCTTAAATTCCACATATAAGTGAAGTCATATGATATTTGTCTTTCTCTGACTGACTTATTTCACTTAGCGTAACACACTCTAGTTCCATCCATGTTGTTGCAAATGGCAAGATTTCATTCTTTCTGATTGCCGAGTAATACTCCATTGCATATATATATACCACATCTTCTTTATCCATTCATCAGTCAATGGACATTTGGGCTCTTTCCATACTTTGCCTATTGTTGATAGTGCTGCTATAAGCATTGGGGTGCATGTGTCCCTTCGAAATAGCACACCTGTATCCCTTGGATAAATATCTTGTAGTGCAATTGCTAGGTCATAGGGTAGTTCTATTTTTAATTTTTTGAGGAACTGTTTTCTGTTTTTCAGAGTGGCTGCACCAGTTTGTATTCCCACCAGCAGTGCAAAAAGTTTCCCCCTTCTCCACATCCTTGCCAACATCTATCTATTGTTGCCTGAGTTGTTAATTTTAGCCATTCTGGCAGGTGTGGGTGGTATCTCATTGTGATTTTGATTTGTAGTTCCCTGATGGTGAATGATGTCAAACATTTTTTCATGTGTCTGTTAGCCATCTGGATGTCTTCTTTGGAGAAGCGTCTATTCACGTCTTTTGTCCTTTTCTTCACTGGATTATTTGTTTTTTGGGTGTTGATTTTGATAAGTTCTTTGTAGATATTGGATACTAACCCTTTATCTGATATGTCATTTGTAAATATCTTCTCTCATTTTGTCAGTTGTCTTTTAGTGTTGCTGATTGTTTCCTTCGCCGTGCAGAAGCTGTTTATCTTGATGAAGTCCCAATCATTTTTGCTTTTGTTTCTCTTGCCTCTGGAGACATGTCAAGTAAGAAGTTGCTGTGGTCGAGGTCAAAGACGTTGTTGCCTGTTTTCTCCTCTAGGATTTTGATGGCTTTCTGTCTTACGTTTAGGTTTTTCATCCATATTGAGTTTATTTTTGTGTATGGTGTAAGAAAGCAGTCCAGGTTCATTCTTCTGCATGTCGCTGCCCAGTTTTCCCAACACCATTTGCTGAAAAGACTGTCTTTTTTTTCCATTGGATTCTTCATTTTTTAAATTCATGGGTAATCACTTCATATTTTTAAAAAGTCCCTTGTGGGGCACCGGGGTGATTCAGTCAGTTGAGCATCTGACCCTTGATTTCAGCTCAGGTCATAATCTCAGGGTCATGGGATCAAGCCCCACATGGGTCTCCACACCAAGTGTGCAGCCTGCTTGAGATTCTCTCTCTCTCTCTCTCTCTCTCTCTCTCTCTCTCTCTCCCCACCCCCACCACTCTCCCCACCTTCACACACACTTTGTCTCTCAAATAAAAGTAAATAAAATGAAGTAAATAAAGTAAATAAAATAAGTAAATAAATAAATCCCTTGCAATATTTTGTTAAAGAAACCAATGTAAAACTAATAGCTGATTTTAGGCCGGTGATTTTAGAGTTGAAAGTTGTAAAATTATTTGCATAATTTTAGTGAAAATGTCATGGTTAGCCTGATATTTATAAATGAAGTCAATTTACTACAATTGTTTAAACACTTCACAAGGTTTTCTTTAGAGTCATGAATTTCCCCTACTAGGCATTTAAAGGCTTTAATGAGGAAACAAAATATATTAATATATGAATATAGTTTAAAATATTTAGTAAATTTAGCTAAGGGTGAAAATTAGATTGTTCAGAGAGAATTAAATGTGCTCATCTTGAATTGATGGACCATTATTCAAAAGTCCCCTGAAAAATCATTTCATTTTTATTTAAAGTTTTTGCTGGATTTGTAAATAGAATAGCAAGAGTTTAGCTGAGTGCAGACTTCAAAATATTTTGTTTTGAAAGTTAATTTCAAGGGGTGCCTTGGTGGCTCAGTTGGTTAAGCGTCTGACTTCGGCTCAGGTCATGATCTCCCGGTTCATGAGTTCAAGCCCCGCATCAGGCTCTGTGCTGACAGCTTGGAGCCTGGAGCCTGCTTCAGATTCTGTGTCTCCCTCTTTCTCTGTTCCTCCCCCACTCGCCCTCTGTCTCTCTCTCTCAAAAATAAACAAAGAATAAAAAATTTTTAAAAATGTTAATTTCACACCCATGTAATTATAAATAATCCTTCCTACATACTTACACACGAACCCATGCTGACACTTTAAGGACCCTTCAATTATAGTAGTTGCTGCATTGTATGAAAATGGATTGTGTCCTTCCCTGTCTCCCGGCCACACTATGAAGTCTGAGTTCTTTGCAAACAGAGGGTTTTCCAGCTGGTGATTTCCGGCCCTGGTGCAAGGCCCGTGGTGGGCACTGGGAAGAGCTCCCCACACCCCTTCAGTGTTGCCCAGCTGATGCGGTGCTGGCAGCAGGTGGCCCACAGCCCACAGCTGGCACACCCTTCCCTTAGGAATCCTTGCAGCTGCAGAGAGCCACTTGCCCAAGGTCACGCTCTCCTCAGTGTGCCCCATACCCAGTGCCTGAGGGATGGAGTGGGGGTGAGGAAACAACTCTAAGGTCCAAGAGCTCCCAGGGCTCAGCCAGGCTATCTTTGGCTGGCATCACAGCTCACCATCTCCCTCCCAAACCTGCCTCCTGGGACACCAACATGCAACCCTAGCTGACCTGTGGAGAGGAAAGGCAGAAGAGAATAATTTGCAGATAAAGAAGGAAGCCCTGATAAAAGTATAAAATTCAGGGAGACCCATAAACACGAATTGGCTCTAGCAAGCTGTGGTCGCATTTTGGTCACCTGAGGTTCTCGCTTTTGCAACTGGTTCAGGCACTGCGGTTCACAACCAGCCCGGGGCCAAGCGCTGCAGGAAGAGGGAAGGCTAGTTCTGTGGCTCTTGGCAGTTTTGTTTTCGAATGGACTTTCTATTCTTTTTCCTGCTAATGTCTTTAGAGAAAGGTCCAACTCCCTCAGCCTGTTTATTATTTGGTTTCAACACATGAAAGACTGGTTTCCTATATGCAACATGCATGCCTTTAAACTCAGATTTAGTCTGAGGCTGGTGGATCCCAGCAACTCCCTCACTGACCCTGGGCCTCGGAGCCCATTCTCCAGGCTCTTTGTGACGTCAGTTTGAGGAATTCTCCATGTCCCATGTTTACCACTCTCTCAACTCCCCAGTGCTTCACCTCCTCCTCCTTTCCCCTTAAACTACATCCTCCAACAACCAGATTTGGAAATGCACTGTGTGTTCATTTCTACATAAGTCTCTACTGCAGGGCCTGGCTCTCCATGAGAACCCAATACTATAGTACTACGTATCCATACATTTTTCTTAAAAGGATAAATGAAGAGAAACTTATGGAGCTTGAAAAGAGAGATCAAGGAAAAATCTCGTGTGAATATATGAGTTGCCAGAAAAAGCAGAGAAAGACCAATATATAAGACACATTTTTAAAAGAAATCCTTAAGCAAAAGCACTCTGAAAGGAAAAAGCTAACTCAGTGGGTATATCATACGGCTACTTTTCTCCATCCATTGGAAACCAAGCCAACTTGTTAATTGTTTTAAACTTTAGGGACAAAGACAGGATTTTTAAAGGGGCCACGGAGAAAAGAAAGACCGTATTTAAAGTGGGAAGAATTCAAATGTAGGCCTCTTTCCCAGACAGTGGGACAAGAGCATTCCTTGGAAAGAAATTGTGTCAGCTGTAGAGAAGTGGGGCCCTTGGCCCCTACCTGGCCAGGCACACCCAGGATGAAATATCCAGGCGGGGAGACCACCATAGGATGTAGTGGTGAACCAAGAGCACATAACCCACAAGGAAGGAAAATACAGAGACTCTGCAAGAGGCAGGTAGATCTCAACTTTGGCAATATCCGCACTTAATCCCATAAAGTAAACATGCACTGTGAGAGACCACAAGGTTGAAGATTAAATTTTTACCATTTTATTGCAAATACCTAACCCTCCTGAATGCTTAATGTGTCTCTTTTCTCACACCTAACATTTTTCATTATCTTTAAAATTATGATATTTTTATGCCCTTTAATTTTTCAATCCACCTTTTCAGATGAGGCAAGGTATAGGTAATTAAAAATATATATTATTTCATAAAGTATTTCAGACTCCCAAGATATGAAGATGAAGTACGAATTGGGAATAAAATAGAGGAGAGGCAACTTTGAAAACTAAACAAACATCTCCTGCAGAAAGGACTCGCCCTTTGTCTCATTCCATACACATTTACTTAACACCTACAATGAGTTCCATATTGCACTTGGCTCCTTGGAAAAACAGGTGAACTGGGCCAAATCTCAGCCTCAAGGAGATTATTAATAAAGCCAGTAAGTGAGAAAGGAGATACATTTTTCTTTTGTATTTATTATAATTTAGTAGGAAATTAGTCTCAGTTACATGGTAATAAAGTTGATATCTAACTAGAAGTGCATAATCCTTCATACATGTTTTTATATTCCAAGAGCTAATGCGGGAAGGAGGAGAACACGACCAGACTAATAACAGAATAAGAAATAGTAGGTGTTGTTATTAAAGATTTATTCCATACAAGGAACCTACTCCAGATGGATTCCCGAGGTGGTTTTCTTAACTTTCAGAAAAATCAAGGGTACTTGAGTTTTATGTAGTCTTTAAGATTACAAAAAAAGATGAAATGTTAGCTAACATTCACTGAGGCAAATATGGGCTAATTCACATCCAACAGATAGCAATCATGAAAGCAAACTAGAACAATTCACTTTGGAAAAACAAATGCAAAAATCCCCAAGTAAAACTTAGGAACTAAAATACAGAATCTTCAGAGAATGAAACACTAAACCCAAACCAGTTTTAATCATGGAGTTCAAAACTGTCACACAGAAATGAAAAGCCTTAATATAATTGACCCTTATTAGTAGAAAAGTAGAATAGCAAATGCCATTCCATTACCTTAATATGTGCCAGAAATAACTTTGGTGTGTTTAAAAATCCATTTTGTATACAAGATTAGGGGGATAGCTTCTTTCTTTAAGTTATGTACGTTAATTATTTAAAGTGGATTATTAATCTCATTTCAACCTACAAAAATTGTGTGTTTGTTACAGGCAAGGCACAATACATGTTGCAGAAATGTCAGTCATTTCCTTAAAGAAAAGGTAAAGAAACAAAACAAAGATGTCTTTTTCCTTGTACCTACTGAATAGAGCACCAGAAGAACCCGCAATAACTACTGGAGAAGGAAGACGATAAAAGACATAAATATATAAAGAAAAAGAATAAAGATGTTGCTTTTTTTTTTTTACCATTGACCTAGAAAATCAAAAGAAATCAACCAAAAAATTATTAGAGGTAATAAATGCACTCTGTAAGAGTTATGAGATACAAGATGCTGCCTCAAAAATCAATTGCATTGTTACATACTAGTAGCACACTGAAGGAAAAATGAAAACAAAGAGCCCATTTATGGTAATAAAAATTTGAATATCAACCTGAACCATGAGAGATTTATTCAAATAACATTATAAATATTTAATGGCAGAAAGAAGACATTAATACCTGGAGAGAGAGAACTACCTCGTGCCTAGGAATAGCAAATGCAGTAAGAGAACAGCATCCCCATGTTTTCTCAGTGCTCATCACTCCTATCCGTGTTCTGTCTCTGTCTGTCAGGGTGGGCAAAATCATAAAGGAGCACCTCATTGATACCCCACATCATGGACACAGTCATCAAATTTGACAGCTTCCTCCCTGCTTTGTTCATTTCTTTATCACTGCCTCTGTCTAACCTCCCAGTTCTGATTCCCAAACATTGACTTTCAGGTCCCAGCTTCTGGTTCCTTTTTCTGCTTATTCATTTTGAGACATCCTCTCTTGGGTGAGCTACCACCATGGTCAGGTCTATCAGCGGTGGCTGTCTTGTTACCCTCGAAACACCCCCTTTGGGGGTATCATGTTAGCCAGCAGTGCCCCCTGGTGCACCCGGACAATACAAAAGTGATATTTAATACAAATCAATTTAAAACCTCCATGGGATACCTTAGAGAGGAATCCAACTGAGAGAATGAAGGATAAAAAAGTAATGTAGAAATGATAATAAGGTATCCATGTATGTTTTGTGCACTTCTTCTGTGTTATATTTCACTATTAAAAATATTTAAGAAAGAAAAGATAGTATGGAAAACTAATCTGGGAAAATAGCTTCAGAGAAGACAAGTGTTTTTCCATGGTGTTCTGCAGGAAGTAAGGAGAAAAGACAGAATTTGAACTCACACCATTTTGACAGCAAAGTCCAGGCTCTTAAATACTACCCTCTACAGACTCCAGAGGAATCAGAGGTAAATATAAAAATCCAATCCATAACAAATTATCTAGAAGAAATACAACAGAATATTTATCTCAGTTCTGGAGGGAAATAAATTTATGAATAATAAAAATGGAGGATATCATCAGGAACAAGATGGATGTTGACATCCATAAAAGTGAGGACTTTTGCACATTGAAAAGCAATAAAAGAAATACCGGAAGGAAAACAACAGAAGAGTGAAATATATTTAAATATAGTCAGAAAAATCTATTGTCTAAAATATATAAAGTCTTGATAAAATACATAAGGTCAAACCCAAATTTCACAAAATAAGAAATGAAAACATATGAGAAGAAAATGCTAACTCAAGGAGATTTAGATGGTAAATCATCTCAGGGAAAAGGCATCTGCACTATCAATTAAAGAAATGCAAAGGAAAACAACTTTAAGGTATAATTATACACACTTAATGAGCAAAACCAAACAAACCATTTCTAGGGAGGTGGGAATGGGCTATTTTTACATTAAGTCTCCAACTGCTATAGGATTTTCTTAACCATAATTCACATACGGGTCTATTACTCACAGCCCCCCCTAAGCAGCTTGGAAGGAGCATGATTCATTCAAACTGGTCCAGACTTCGCACAGATAAAGACATTTAAAAGCCATAGGTGCTAGACAATTTACCATCGGCACCATTATCATTACTCCTTTGCATGAGTCATTTACTTGCTTGAGGTCTCTCTGTTGGGGCTGGTGAACAACGGATCTGTTTTGGGTGGGGGAGTCCAGGGGGGTATAGCAACTGGGCATCTTATAGGTCCTACAGGGAAGCCAGAGGTCAGCACCAGGACAGCAAGGCCTGAGGCAGAAGGTAGGCCCAGGAGCAGGTCACCGATCTGATGGGCCAGGGTCAGAGCCAAGGTATAGTGGTAAGGCCTGGGGCAGTGAAAACCAGCAAAGGGAGGGTCCAGAGAGAGTAGTGGATTCAGACACAGCTGAAAATGTGTTAGCCTGTGACAGCTTTCCTCACCAGTCCCAGTGTGGATAGTCTGGGTTCATTTAAAAGGGAGATTTGGGACAGACATCAATATCCAGGATTGCCCAGGATACCATGTTGTTTTTCCTATCTGTCCATTTGCATGTGTGTTTCTAGCTGCCCAGCATACTGTGGTAGCTTTAAAACTGTGGATTTAGTGCAGCTGAACTGCATTTCCCAGAATTCCCTCCCCCATATGTGTTTGGTTTAGAGCCATGGGAGAAACCTACAGAAGACTTGAAAGGTAGAAGAGAAGCAGTCGTCATGCTTACTCTCCAAAAGATGAAATTCAGCCTGTGTTTTAGGTCACACGTGTTTTGTAAATCTGCTAACTCCTCTTGCTGGCATGGGCGGTATCTGGGCCCTCTGCAACTCTAGCTCCTGTGAGATCTCTTCCAGCAGCTTCTCCCAATCCTGGGCCAGGTGTGGGGTGGCCTTGCAGGGAGAACACTGGTTTCTCCTTCAGGTCATTTAAGGAGAGAACTTGGAGACAGAGAGACAGTCACAATTTTTAGCTTGTTCCTCCGGGAGGTCTGATGTTTCCAGATGTTTCTGCTCTCCTCTACTTCCTGTCTTCCCTTCCCAACACTTGCCATGTGAGTTCAGAGTCAGCACCAGAGAAAAACAGCTGAACTGAGATTGTACCACCTCCAAATAATGTCAAATCTCTCAAACAAATCCCATGTTCTATGTCATGCCTGCTGTATCTCTTGTATAGAATTTGGTACCAGAAGTGATGTCAGGAAACAGAATCATCAGGATGAATTCTCTGAATGGGTTCTGGGTTAGTTTTGGTGGGCTTTCTGATTTGATTAGATTTAAAGGCATTAATGACCATGTTTCCTGTGGTACAGAGGACATTGGTAGCACATGGACAAACAGTGGTCAATGGCTACTTATAGTCTCACCTGCAGACATTTGTAATCAAGGGTCTATAGAAGGCAAGGCTTTGGATGACCAGATGGTTCCTGCCATAGAATGTTTTGGTGACATTAAGGAATATAATGGGGCTGGCTGCTTTCTTCTAATTGTGTTTGAGGACTTGGAGAAAGAAAATTACATGCTCAGGGCTTTAAATTCTCATTCAACTTCTGCTAAGGGTGCCTGAAAACTTCTGTGACTGACAGAAAAGAAACTTTCATCACTTGTAGCCACCAGGATTTCTGAACACTAAACCTAAAGTCTAATCTCTCACAGGTGGTTGAATTACAATGCAAACTGAATCTCCACCTCTTAGACCCTTGGGCTAACCTCAAGGCTCTTCTCAGGAAAGAGTAGTACACCAAAAATTGAGCGGGGACATATGGAGGGATCTGATGAAACTGGAGACCTTGAACCCCTAAATCCAGCCAGCTCTCCTTTTCTAAAAGAAGTAGCCTCTTGTACTCTTGCTGAGGAGATTGGTTTCCCCTTGTATAAACTGTTCCCTTGTGACAGTTTCCCCTAAGTAGTTGCCTTGCAAGGGACTACTGACTCTCCTTGGGACCTATTGTCACCTCTGATTGCTTAGACTGATAAACAGATAAAAATTTAAACAAACCCCAGAGAGTGAGGTATGAATTGTTACCTGTGAGGAGGTGCCACACATGCCAAGAGAATTGCATGATTCATTTCCAATTTATGTAGACAGAAATCTGAAGAATATATGTATGAATGGTACTTAAGGGTATTAGATAAGAATGTGAGAAATATAATGTTGGATTAGGCAGAATTGCCTGAACCCCATGATGGCCTATACTAAATCAAGTTCAAATGCCAGCCATTCTTCAGTACACTATAAAGGAAGCCATCCAAAGGCTTAAGAAAACTGGAATGAATTTTTATATAAGACCTGCTCCCCCATTCCTTAAATATATGTCCACCTAGAGGACACTCCTTTCACTAGGGATGTAAAAAATATATTCACAAGGGGAAGCCCAGAATTGTGGAAGGGCTCTGTAGGAACTATACTCTAAAAACCAGGAACAACCAAGAGAAATACTGCCTTCAAACTGAGCTCCCTGAATCCAGTGGGGATAATGGATCCCTGGGTGACTGGGCATAAGTGATGAAGTCACCTAATCACCAGTGACAAGATGGACATGATTATCTTGTGGGCAGCAAAGCTGAAGCAGTAATCATAATGGTTTGACAGCGGGCATCTTTGCTGTTGACTATTTGATCATGGTGATCCCAAAATGGAGATACAGGAGCAACCTACTATATTTTTACTTGATTTATGTAAGTGGAAAGCTTTCAGTATGGTAACAGAAGTCCAACTTAATTACAAGGATAGAGAGTTCCAGCCCTTCAACCAATTCTCAGACTTGAGTCAATTCACAGACCCAGAAGCTCTGGAATGAGGAAGAGGCCAGGTTTCCTTGAGGGAAGACCCTATTACGATACCAAAAATGTGTACCATACATCCTCCTCCCAGTCTTCCCTAAAAGGGCCAATGACCATTTATCAGGGTGACTGTGCAGTGGGAAAGGGAAATAATCAGACTTTGTAAGGACGAGACACTGAAACTACTCCATGGAGACTTCAAATGCTGCTGTGGTTCATGAGTCAGAGTAGGGGCTCATGGAGGTAAGGTAATCACAGTGGGTCCAGTGGGTCCCCAAGCCCACCCTGTAGTATTTTAAGAATATATAATTGGAGTAACATGGTTAGAAGCTGGAATAACTCCCTACATTGGTTCCTGATCTGGGGAGTGAGGGCTATCCTAGTAGGAAAAACCAAGTGGAATAGACACTTGAAGATTTGGTCACCACTCTAGCTGGGTGGTAACTGAGACTGAGACAATGCTCTCAAGGATGTGCTATATGGTTTAAATCACTAATGAATGTATTTTCACCCATAGCAGAATTTATGAGGACAGGAATCAGGGAGTAGAAATGAGAATGGCTTTTCTCACTGTTATCCCTAGTGAGTCACTAGCAAAATCTTTGCTTCCCAGCCCTGTTACTTTGAGCTCTGTTGCCAAGGGAGAGATGTTCCTTCCAGGGGACACAACTATGGTTCTTTGTACTGAAGGTTGGGACTGCCACCTTGCCAACTCTGGGCTCTTCATGCCAGTGAATCAACAGATAAAGAATGAGGGTCAACTGGGGTGATTCATCCTAACAAGGGGAAACAGGGGGACAAAGAAGGGTTTATGGAACACAAGCAATCTTCTGGAGTGCCTGCTAATGCTCCCACATCCTGTATTAAATAGAAGATTACAACAACCCAGTGACCCAGATTCTTTTTTTTTTTAATTTTTAATGTTTATTTTTGAGATAGAGTGCGGGGGTGGGGGAGGAGCAGAGAGAGAGGGAGACACAGAATCTGAAGCAGGCTCCAGGCTCCAACTGTCAGGACAAAGCCTGATGCGGGGCTCAAACTCAAGAACCATGAGATCATGACCCGAGCCAAAGTCAGATGCTTAACAGACTGAGCCACTCAGGCGCCCCACCCGCCCCCGCCCTTGACCCAGATTCTTAAGGCATAAAGGTTTTGGTCACCCCACCAGGCAAAGAACCATGAGCATTTGAGGTGCTTGTTAAGGAACAAAGGGAATGTAAAATGAATAGTGGAAGAAGGTAAGTTATAAATACAAACTGTAACTAAATAACTACATTCAGAAATGAAGACACAAGTAGTTATGAATGTTCTGTTATTTTGATATGAATATATCTTTGTCTATATTAACCCATCTCACCTGCTCATCCTCCTATTATCTAAATTAAAATGTGTTAATTGTAATTAACTTTATATCTTAAGATATTAAAGGGAAGATATGACACAGCTAGAAGAGAATTCACATAACCTAAAGATGGGTAAAAAGAATGCTGTCTCCTCTTATAAGGAAAGTTTGGGGTGTTACTGGTTGTCTGAAGAACGGGGATGCCTCCTGTCATGTAGAAGAATAACTGCTATTGCTTGCATTTGGAAGTTCAGTATAAAGAGCTGTGTATCCCCCAAGCTCCAATTCCTCATCTGAAAATGGTAGAAAAACACACATAGCTGACAGACTTGTCTTGAAGGTTAAAATGGTGTGGCTTAAGATATTTATGAGGCATTCCATTACAATGGTATCTTCATTACTAAGAGTATGTTGGGAGTAAGCACAGGATCAAATGCACTTGTGTATAGAAAACACTTTGTTAAATGTTAGACGTTAGAATGTGTTGATGTGTTTATGATTGAGAAAAAAAGGAGAGAGATGTATATGTATGTCAAATCCTTAACGTATAGACTGTGGCTTCATGCTGTGTTAACTTGGCTATGTTGGAAGTGCATCTCACAGAATGTAGGTTTCAGGCTAGAGTTGGCCACAAGAGAAATCTGAGTAAGGGTTAAGAGGCAGAAGTAAAACAATAGTCCTGCTTATTCTCTAAAGGTCAGAGTAGCTGGATCTGCTTCTTCGGCTGAATTCTGACTGCTACAATCCTTCCCTTTTAGTTATATCATGGTTCTCACTGTAGACAGGTCAGGGGGCTGATTCTCCCTATTCATTTCCATAAAGAAGACTCTCACGATATTTTCCAAGATGGCTGAATGTTGGATTGGCCATAATTGGCCTTCTTCACTTTATCTTATTTAGTCCTTCCCACATAGAAGAGCAGCTGATCTGATTGGTGAGTGCCAGACCTTCTTTGACCATAGCCCTACTGCTGGGTGAGGTCATTGTCAAAGGCCATGGTTCACTGGGGCACATTCTCTTACCGTCTCACACAAACATACACTTAGGCTGAGTATACCCTTCTCTTCTTCCTGTTCTCATTTGATGTCAGCTACCAAAAGGTCAGTTCCAGGTGTCATTTTATGATGAAGTAAGAAATTTTACCACCTTCTCTAATATAACAGTTATATTAGGAAGTCCTGTAGAGTGTGTGTGTGTCAGTGTGTGTGTGTGTGTGTGTGTGTGTGTGTGTGTGTGAATGGACATTTGTTTTGCTGTTAATAAATATACAAGGTAATCAGG
Source organism: Panthera leo (assembly GCF_018350215.1). Taxonomy (NCBI): domain Eukaryota; kingdom Metazoa; phylum Chordata; class Mammalia; order Carnivora; family Felidae; genus Panthera; species Panthera leo. The sequence continues at coordinate 38,318,779 of NC_056683.1, forward strand.
AAATTAGAAAGTGTTCCATTATGTTTAGGTTTCAAAACGGTCAGGCATCTGTTTATTATTTTTTTTTAATTTTTATATCTCTGCTGCTGCAGCAGGAAGAGAACAGTGAAGCTGTTTATCTTAACCATTTGGAGTTTTCACTGAGCCTTTTATAGTATTGAAAATAATGTACCTTCAGAAAGAAGCTTAGTAAGCATGACTGCTGGTTTATTTATATCAAATGATACAGATTTTTTTGAATTGTGAAATGTATCATATATACAGAAGAGCATAAAAAAAATACAACTACAGTTTAAAGAATCATTACGACATTCTTTAAGAAATACTAGCTCCCTAAAACTCCTGCATGTTACTTCCCAATTGCATAACCACTCACCAAAACCACTCTGTTACAATGGTTACAGAAGTAACCATTCTATTGTTCTATTTTAACTGTCTATTGTCTTTGTTTTTACTTTTTTGCCACCTGTGCATGTATCCCCAAACTTAAATGTCAGTGCAAATTTAGTTGTGTAAGGACAAGGCAACATGGCCCCTATAAGATGAAAGCTCCCAAGGGAAACTGAACTGAACTGTCTTTTGGTCATAGTCTAGGAGCAGAGCACACCATTGTAACAAGCCTAGAACAGATAGACACTGGGCCAAGTTCACCAGAACATTCCATCTGTGATTTAAAAAAAAAAAAAAAAGGTAGCTGGGATCTTCATTTATAAGTCTTCAAGAAACATCACGAGTTATACACATCTGAACCAATTGCCCTCTATGCCCATTATATAGCTGTCATCACAGGATCTCCATTTATCAATCTGCCTCTCTCCCATAAGTCTCCTCTGCCTTGTGTTTTATATCTTCCTCTTTCGTGATCTATTCCCTCATTTCAAATGTTTTTTCAAAATTATTTTTGAGAGTGAGCATCAGTAGAGGAGAGGGACAGAAGGAGAAAAAGAGAATGTTTAATTTTTGTTTATGTTTATTTATTTTTGAGAGAGAGACAGAGAGAGCATGAGAGGGCAAGGGCAGAGGCATGAGAGAATTTTAAGCAGGCTCCACGCTCAATGCAGAGCCTGATACGAGGCTTGATCCCACAACCTTGGGATCATGACCTGAGCCAAAATCAAGAGTTGGATGCTTGGGTCACCTGGCTGGCTCAGTCGGTTAAGCATTCGACTTTGGCTCAAGTCATGATCTCATGGTTCATGGGTTTGAGCCCCACATCAGGCTCTGGGCTGACAGCTCAGAGCCCAGAACCTGCTTTGGATTCTGTGTCTCCCTCTCTCTCTCTGCCCCTCCCCTACTTGTGCTCTGTCTCTCTTTCTCTAAAAAATAAATTTAAAAAAAAACATAAAAAAAGAGTTGGATGCTCAACTGACTGAGCCACTCAGGTGCCCCTGTTCTGTCATTTTAGTGAAACACATCCCCCGAGCATATTGTTGAAAAAGAGTACAGGGAAGTACATTTTTTGATTCTCTGCCTATTTGAAAATATCTTATTCTGTCCTTACTCTTGGGTGATAGTTTGGCTGAGTATAGAATTCTAGGTTGAAGATTATCTTCCTTCAGAATTTTTAAGATCCTGCTCTATTGCTTTCTAGCTTCCAGGTGCTGCTGAGAGGTCAAAAGCCACTCTGATTCATGATCATTTATAAATGACTTGGATCTTCTTGTTCCTGGTGTTCTGAAATTTCACAGGAATATCTTTCACCTTGGGTCTATTTTGAAGTATTATGCTTGGCATCTTTTTTTTTTTTTTTTTTTTTTTCCAATCTGGCACACAGATCCTTTGATAATTCTGAACCATCAACTGAGATTAAAAATGAAGTCTCTGTACTTCCAGACAAAGATTGATTTTACAGAACCAATTTTAAATCTGTTTGATCAATCAATGACAACTTACCTCCATCTGCTATCAATGATAAAATATACTGAACACACTTCTGAAAACCAGCCAATCAGTGACAGCTGTTGAAGGTGACTCAATCAGCAGGCAACTTACTCTAGTGCAGTCTTGCCTAAATAAGCACACTTCCAAGGCTAACAGTAGCCTACTTCCAGCTCTAAAACCATTACAATCCCCAAATTATCCCTGACTCCAAAACATTATATAAATCCAGCAGTCTGCTTTGCTTGGAGATATTGTTCCTAACTAGCATATCTCTTCATTACTTAAGCTAATAAGGAAGAAAGCCCCTGTGTATAGTTCCCCAATTTCATACTCCCTCACCCCCAGATGTAACTGTTATACATTTTTTGTTTTAACCATTTCTGTTAATTTTTTCCCACCTATCCATGTATCTGTAAACTGAGTGCCAAGTACAAGCGTAGCTGCATAAAGAAAAAGCAACATGATCCCTGTTATGTGAAGATCCTAGGAGACGTTGAGTGGAGTCTCTTGGCCAGTTCTTGTCTCAAATATTGAGTGGTGGCCTTTTTCTCTTACATAACTACAGGTTTGAGAAAAAATGACCTGGTGCTCGCTCACATAGACACTCACGCTAGAAACTGACATGGTATTATGTGTTACGTTTTACAATGTAGGTTTCACATTTCAAGTTCCATTTATGGCTCTACTCCTCCAAAGTCCCAGGATTGCTTGCCCTAGTCTTGGTTCCCCTCAGCCTAAACTCCATTCCAACTCATGCCAAATCTCATAATTCCTTCTGGAAGACTTCCAACTTTTCATTGGACAAGATCAGCCAATTATCAAAAGAGAAAGAACATTGAATGGGTAATCAGGACACTTGGGCTCAAGCCCCAGTTCAGCAAAGTATCAGTTAAGTGACCTTACTGTACTTCAGTTTTCCTGTCTGTGAAATAAAGCTTGCATCAAATTAATAGTTCTCAATCTCTACTCACATAAGAATCACCTGGCAGTTGTTTTAAAATATTGACTCCTGGACCCTACCTGACCAGTTCAATCAGAATTATCTCTGGAAGTGGGGCCTGGCATCAGTATTCAAATGTCCCATATGATTCTGAAATACAGCCAGGACAGAGAACATAGACCAGGTGATCTCTATGGTTCTATCCAGTGCTCACACTTGGAATTCTAGGAAGTACTGTAGTACCTCACTGAATGAGTTGGATATCGTATTGGTAGGACTCTTTATTTATTGGGTTCCTAAGGGAGTAAGAAGCATGCAAAGGTGTGACACAAAAATATCTGTGATGTAACTTATCTATATAATAGATATTGATGAACAGAAGGCATAATGGAAGCTTATAGAAACTAATGAACACAAAGTATAGACTGCAATCTTTTCTCAAACATGTCTGTCACTGGTGACTGTAGTTGCAAATGATAAATAGCAGGGCAATATCCATTAATCTTCCTCTAGCTTATGGAAGCTGTATGTGTTGGGAGAAAGGGGTAGCTTCAGCCTGTCAGTACCTCATTCAAAGCAGCTGAAAGTCAGATTGTCCACCTTCCAATATCCAAGGTCCATTCAGAAGTAAATGTCAAGCCCAGAGTTGGGTATGATTAAAGACATCATCCTTAGTGGACACTAATTGAGGTGGCAATCTGGCTTCCAAGGACTTCCCAATGCCTGGCTCTGATACCCAGGAGGGAGCAGCCTTTCTAAGGGCCATGTCTGGCTTTTCCAAAAGTGGTTTCTTGGGATAAAGTCCACTCCTCCCACTCCTTAGATCCTTGAAGTGATCCTATTATCTGCCCATCTTACATCATGGTTATTTGGCTATTTCTTTGATTTTTGTGCATTATCCCAGTATTCTTGGGATCCCAGTTGCTTTTTCACTCAACTTAGCCAGTCAGTTTCTGTTGCTTACAGCCAAAAGAATCTTAACTATTATAGCCCTATTCCCAAATAACAGCTGCCAGTTATTGAGCATCTGGTATTCACCAGGTACTTAAATAGATTATTGCTAATCTTAAAAACAACCCTATGTGCCAGGGTTATCCCCATTTCCCAAACAAAAAACATGACGTTTTGAGTAGTTTTCTCAAGAACATGAAGCGAAGAAACACCAAAGCCAGGATTTGAACTTCTCTCTAACTGCAAATTGTTTTGTTCCTGCTATGCCATGCTGCTTCTCATGAATATTTTATTTTCTAATGACTAGTCCCCTCTACCACCAACTTCTACTCATACCCAAACTCACACATACTAGGCTCTGACTAAATCCCACAAAGAGGATGGAAAGGGGCATGGAAGATTAATCTGTGCCCTCACAGGCACCTGTCTTTTCTCTTGGGGACAGGAGCTTGTAGAGGTCAGAGCCAGGCTCCCAGCACAGAGTTCTTGTTGAAACATAGTCAATACCAATCAATCAGGTTGATAGGGACAAAAATTCACTCTTAAACTTCAGCAAAGGAAGATTCCACCTCAGGAAACTTGTAACGTGGACAGACATCCCCAGACATATATAGGTCAGGATCCTATGATTGAAGAAGAACGTTGCTTGAAAGGACCACAGGAATTGTCTCCTTTTTCACGTGTTTTTTTTTCTTTCAATCTGGAGAACTAAGATTGAGGAAGGGGAGAACTGAGAAGGAAAGGATGCCCAGACTGCACAGCAATATGGGGGCTGAGGCAGTCTGACCTCTACTTCTATATTTCTTTCCACTAGCCATGCCCAGGAGATGGTTTATTCCATCATTTCTGTCACCTTCGTCCATATTTGAGATGATAATGCTGCTTTCCAAAGGAAGTCAGATTTTGGGGCGCCTGTGTGCTCAGTCGGTTGAGCATCTGTCTGACTCTTGATTTTGGCTCAGGTCATGACCTCACGATTGAGTTTGAGCTCCTACATCCAACTCTGTGCTGACAGCATGGAGCCTATTTGGAATTCTCTCTCTCTCCTTCTGTCTATGCCCCCTGCTCTTTTTGTATCAAAATAAATAAATTAACAAAAGGAGTTAGATTTAGAAACTGGCCTGTCTTTGTTCCCCATGACCTGAGTGTATATACTCAGTTTTGTCCTCGAGGCAACCTGCCTCTGGAAGGCCCTGCCTTATCCTCCCACAGGAAGATCCTATAATCATCTGTTAACTTTCTAGGAAGACATCTCTTTGGGGATCCTTATTTCCTTATTGGATTTCTGAGATGCAGGTGTTCAGAAGTGAGAGAAAACTGATACAGCTACCTGAGAGACAGGAACACCAGAAGGGCTGGATTTCAGATGAACACCCTCTGTACTGTTACCCTGATGACGACATATGCTGGTGATGGTTCTCGAGGAACCCTGGGCAGGCTCTCCCAAGGACCCAGCCCATCATTCTATCTGTCTTCAGATGTTGGCAGAGGTGAAAACCCCCGGTCATCATCTTGAGATTTGAGAATGTACAAGCTTAGTGCTGGTGCAAGCATCCACCACTTTCTTCCAAGGACACTGCAGACTGAAGAGGGCTCCCAGACTCCAGGGAGGATGAGACATGCCGCAGAAGTGTATTGTGCTTCACATCACTGCTTTCAGCACATCTGTGGCAGACAGAGTCCCACCTCCCCATACAGAGGAAGGTTCTGCTTTCTGCCTCTGGGCTTTCTTGGAGCTGCAGGACTTGGTCCACACCTGGGCACATCCAGGAAATGCTGCGAAGTTAACAATCCAAAGGGACAACTCTCTACTACTGGGGGATGGAAGCCAAGGGACAAATAGCCCAGGCTTCCATTCTTCAAAGGACAATTCTGAGGTATATTCTGGATGGTTCCCTAGGGTGGCCCTAGCAGGGTTGAATCCAAGTTTCCCACAGTGTATCCCCACCCCAGCTCAATAGTAATGCACTCTTTTTTAAAAAAATGTGGTCAAGTATACATATTTAAAAATGGTTAAAATGGAATACTTTATATACTCTATACATTTTATTCTATATTTTTATATTACATGTTTTAGTATTTCATATTATACATATACATACATATATATACAATATGTATACATTTAGTATACATAGTATTTCATATTATACATATACATACATATATATATACAATATGTATACATTTGGTATTTAATATTATACATATACATACATATATATATACAATATGTACACATATTGTATACAATATGTATATATATATGTATGTATATATGTATGTATGTATGTATGTATACATATATATATATATACAATAAAGTACAATGTTTTAACCATTTTTTAAACATTTTAGACCTTTCAAACATCACCTCTGTTCTGTAACCATTTATTATATCTACTTCCCTTGTGTTTTCTTTTAAGGCATGCTTTAAAAAAAATTTACTTATTTTGAAAGCAGAGGAGGGACAGAGAGAGGTAAAGAATCCCAAGCAGGCTCCACACTGTCAGTGCAGAGCCTGACTCGGGGCTCAAACTCACGAACTGTGAGATCATGACCTGAGTCAAAACCAAGAGTCAGATTCTTAACCAATGGAGCCACCCAGGTGTTCCCGTTTTAACCATTTTTAATGGTACAATTCAGTGGTATTAATGACATTCAGTGTTATGCTTCTATCACCATTATCTATTTCCAAAACATTTCTGTAACCCCAGATAGAAACTCTGTACTGAGTAAACAATAAATCTCCCATCCTCTTCTACCCACAATCCCTGGTAACCCCTAATCTACTTTCCGTCACTATGATGGATGTTTTAGATATTTCATATAAGTGGAATCATACAATATTTGTCTTTTTGCGTCTGGATTATTTCACATAATGTTTTCAAGATCCATCCATATTGTAGCATGTATCAGAATTTCATTCTTTTTTATAGCTAAATAATATTCCATTATATTTACATACCATATTTTGTTAATCCATTCATCTGTCGATGGACACTTGGGTTGTTTCCATTTTCTAGCTATTGTGAATAATGCTGCAATGAATATTGGCCTACAAGTATTTGTTTGAGTCTCTCTTTTTTAAATTTTTTTAATGTTTATTTATTTTTGAGAGAGAGATAGAGCATGAGAGGGGGAGGGGCAGACACACACACACACACACACACACACACACACACACACAGAATCCAAAGCAAGCTCCAGGCTCTGAGCTGTCAGCACAGAGCCCGACGCAGGGTTCAAACTCATGAACCGTGAGATCATGATCTGAGCTTAACTGACTGAGCGCCGCCCCCCCCCACCCCCCACAGGCGCCCCATGAGGCTCTCTCTTTAATTCTTCTAAATATACATCCAAGAGTGAAATTGCTAGGTCATACGGTAATTCTATGGTTAACTTTTTGAGGAACTGCTGAAGTGTTTTCTGTAGTAACTATACCATTTTATATTGTCACCAGCAATGTACACATTTTCCAATTTTCCACATTCTTGACATCACTTTTTATTTTCATTATCGTTATTGTTGTTGTTATTATGATTACCATCCTAGTAGGTATGAGGTTGCATCTCATTGTGGTTTTGATTTGCATTTCTCTGATGGCTAAAGATGTTGAGCATCTTCTCATGTGCTTATTGGCTATTTGTACATTGTCTTTGGAAAAAATGTCTGTTTAAGTCTTTTGCCCATTTTCAATCGGGTTGTTTGTCTTTTTTTTTTTTTTTTTTTTGAGTTGAGGAGCTATTTATATATTTTGGATATTAAACACTCTCCAGTATATGATTTGCAATATTCCCCCCTTCTGTGAGTTGTTTTAACCTTATTGATAATGTCCCTTGCACAAAAGTTTTTAATTTTGATAAAGTCCAATGTATTTATTTTTGTCTTTTGCTATTCATGCTTTTAGTGTCATATCTGAGAACCCATTACCAAATCCAAGGTCATGAAGATTTACCTCTAACTCTTTCTTTTAGAGTTGTATGGTTTAGCTCTTATATTTAGGCCTTTGATTCATTTTTTTTAAGATTTTATTTTTAAGTAATCTCTACACCCAACTTGGGGTTTGAATTTACAACCCAGAGATCAAGAGTCGCATGCTCTATTGACCGAGCCAGCCAGGCCCCCAGCCATTGATCGATTTTGAGTTAGTGTTTGTATATAGTGTGAGGTAGGGGTCCTATTTCATTCTTTTGCATTTGGAAACCCAGTTGTCCCGGCACCAGTTGTTGAATTATCATTTGCCCTTGAATGAACTTGTCACCTTTATTGAAAATCAGTTGGCTCTAGATTTACAGATTTATTTCTGGACTCTCAGTTCTAGCCCATTAGCTGCTGTGTCTTTTCCTACACCTATACCATCTTGTTTTAATTACTGTAACTTTGTATTAAATTTTGAAATTGGCAAGTGTGGGTCTTATTTTTCAAGATTGTTTTGACTATTCAGAGCTCCCTGAAATTCTATATGAATTTGAGGAACAACTTTCCCATTCCTGAAAGAAAAGTCTTGGAATTTTGATAGGGATTATGTTGAATCTTTAAGATTTCTTTGGATAATATTGCCATCTTAACAATAATAAATCTTCCAGTCCATGAATAAAAGACATTTTTCCTTTTATCTAGGTCTTCTTTAACTTCTTTCAGCAATATTTTGTAGTGTTCAGTGTATGAGACTTTCACTTCCATGGTTAAATTTATTCCTAGGTATTTTATTCTTGTATTTGTTTAATTTTATTTATTTATTTATTTACTTACTTACTTACTTATTTACTTATTTATGTATTTATTTAGACTGTGTATGTGAGCAGGGGAGAAAGGCAGAGGGAGAGAGAAAATATTAAGCAGTCTCCAAACTCAACACGGAGCCCAGTGTGGGGCTCAGTCCCATGGCCGTGAGATCATGACCTGAGCTGAAATCAAGAATCAGACACTTAACCAACTGAGCCACCCAGGCACCCTGGTATTTTATTCTTTTAGGTACTATTGTAAATGAAATTACTTTTTTTTTTCAGTTTATTTCTTTACTTTTGAGAGAGAAAGAGAATGTGCCAGGAAGGGGCAGAGAGAGAGAGGGGGTGAGAGAGAGAATCCCAAGCAGGCTCTGCACTGACAACACAGAGTCCAACACAGGGCTAGAACTCATGAACTCTGAGATCATGACCAGAGCCAAAATCAAGAGTCAGACACTTAACCAACTGAACCACCCAGGTGTCCCAAAATTGCTTTCTTAATTTCTTTCAGATTGTTCATTCCTGAACTATAGAAGCACAATTGATTTTTGTATGTTGATTTTATACCCTGCCACTTGTCTGAATTTTTTCATTGGTGCTAGTAGATTTCTTATGGTTTCTTTAGGAATATATGTATATAATTATATTATATTATCTGCAAATAGGGATAATTCCCTTACCAATTTCAATGCTTTTTATATCTTCTTGTCTTACTGCTCTGACTGGAACTTCTAGTACAATGTTGAACAGTAGTGGTGAAAGCAAGCATTCTTGTCTTCTTCCTGATCTTAGAGAGAAAGCTGTCCATCTTTCACCAGTGAGTATGTGGGTTTTTCACAAATGCTCTTTACTATGTTGAGGAAGTTCCTTTTTATTCCTAGTTTTCTGAGTGTTTTTTATCATGAAGGATATTGTATTTTGTCAAATGTATAGTCAGCATCAATTCAGATGATCATCTCGATTTTTCCCCTTCATTCTATTAATGTGGTATATGACATTGATTGCTTATCTTATGTTGAACCACCCTAGCATTCCTGGGATAAAACACACTTGGTCATGGTGTATAATCCTATTACTATGGTGTTGGATATGGGTTGCTAATATTTTGTTAAGGATTCATATGTCTGTATCATAAGGGATACTGGAGGTGGGAAGAAGGGGAAAGGAGTTTTTTGCCCAACACTGGTGAACCAGGTATTATTAAGATGGACTGGAGACTCAAGAGAGCATGCTGAGACTTTCAAGAAAACTGATTCAAGAAGATAAGAACTAGCTGGTTGAGGAGTGATGGATAGAAGAGCTAGAGAGGTGGAAGAGCACTGGGAAAGAAAAGAAAAGAAGAGAAAGGAAAAGAAAAGAAAAGAAAAGAAAAGAAAAGGAGAAAAGAAAAGAAAAGAAAAGGCAAGATAGACAAGACAAGACAAGACAAGACCATGCCAGAGGAATAGACTTGAAGTAAAGAAGAGTACATTCATCAATATGGAAGACTTAGGCCCCAGCCACAGAACAAGGCAGGGAGTAAAGCTTAGTGGAGGCACATCTATGAGCAGAGAACAGGGTGAGCTGGTGGACATGGTAGGGAGCTGTGGCAGCCCTTAGAATGTGCCTTGCAGATCCCTAACTACTGTGGGCTTAGTTTTCCAGGAACCCCAGTTGCTGTGCTCTGAAATCCATTGCCACATTTGTACCAAGGCCACACTTTCAATTGGCTGCTCCTAACCATTAACTTAATGCAGCAAAGATACTACAGTAAGCAGGTCCCTGAGAGACTCAGGCTCCTCTTCCAGGGGACTTTGGCTTGAGGACACCCAAGAGCCTCACCAAAACTTCTTTAGAGTGCACAGGAGCCTACATGTTTCCATCTAACCTTCTTTTTCTCTCTTCTTCATTCCCGGTCAGTCTTACTTTGTAGCCTGAATGGCTCTCCAGCCTCTGCTGGCTCCTTCCTCATTTCCCCTCATAGGTGTTTCCCTTACTAATATTATTACACACTTAATCCCATCCTGGAATTTGTTTTTTTGAAGGACCTAAACTGGACATTGTCTGCAACATGCCCTTTTTGACCCAAGGTTGAGGAGGTGGATCTGGTGCCCCGACAAAAAGGGCCATGCTTCATCAGGCACCTTGGGGAGCCAGGAGACTGGCCTGAGACAGGAGGGAAGTGATCTAGCAAGAGAGGATCCAGTGGGATAACGGTCCCAAGAACAGTGGGAGATAAAGAGCCAGCAACTGAGAGGACCCTGAAAATAGGCACCCTTGAGATAAACCCACTTAATGCATAAATTGTTGTCAAGTTATCTGGGTAAGGTACTTCATACACCTTAAGTTATCTCTATTTTGCATGATGAAACCTCCCACATTATATTAAAAATAGCTGTATATAGGGGCTCCTGGGTGGCTTACTTTTGATTTTGGTTGGGTCAATTGGGTCTCCGACTCTTGATGTGGCTCAGGCCATGATCTCACAGTCCATGAGATCAAGCCTCATGATGGGCTCTGCACTGACACCATAGAGCCTGCTTGAGAGCCTTCTCTCTCTCTCTCTCTCTGTCTTCCCCTTCTGCACTTGTGCTCTCTCTCTCTCTGTCTCTCAAAACAAATAAATAAACTTTAAAAACATAGCTGTGTATACTCCAGTGGCTGAAAACCTTCCCGCCGTCTGTTCCCTTCTTCAGGAGGTAGCTGCAAACATTTACGAACAGCAGGAATGCTATGCACCTGGCCTGAAGGACACCCCCAAGCCCCAAACCAACTGCTTCAGGGATGTTCCAGGTAAGCCCTCCATGGAAACCTAGCCTTTAGATTCCCCAAGAAACAAAGTTGGTGAAAGGAGGCTTTTCAGATGCCCTTGAAGTCATTCCTTTCCATCTCTGAGGGTCATAGTTGGCTGAGCAGCCCATAGAAGGATCTTGCTACAGGGAAATTGGGCTCCTCACCAGGGTGGGAGGGCTGGTTCTCTGCACCTGCTGCCCATGCTCTCCTGCTGCAAACACCCAGATAATCTGGAGAATAGGTTCTCTCCCTGGTCCCAAGGTCTAGGACTCTCTCTCTCTCTCTCTCTCTCTCTCTCTCATGCCCAAGAGGCTCCCCACTTGCACTGTATCACTGGGTCCTCTTTCCCCCCGCTTCTGGTTGTGTTTAGCCAATGGAAGGCTCTGGCAGGGAGTGGAAGAGCAGAAAAAGAGAGAGAAGTTGGGGCATTTATCTCTTGATTCCCTCTCAGTGTTGTTGCTTAGGTTAGCCAAGTCCCTCAACCAAAAGTCACAACTCCTGTCACACAGGCTCCACACACTACTCCCTCTCTCTCTGGGTTCCACATACTATCCCTTCTCTTGACCTTCCAAACCTAGTGTGGAAATGGAACCCCTCAGTACTGTACCGTCTTTTATCATTTCCCCATTCCTTGCACCCAGCTTTGTAAATGTCCCTTTATTAGACTCTCCTCAAATGACCCATTTTGAGGTGCCATCTGTTTACCATTAGGACCCTGGTAGATGCACCGCATCTCCTAAAAGGGGGGGGGGCAGGGAAAATTTACCAGCTAACTCACACACCAGTTTTTCCACAGCAATGGCTGTGTCCCCAGCTCCACCCTCTAGGAGAAATGACAGTCTCCTGTGTCTTTTGGAGAATGGGGTGGATGGTATGCTGAGGTAAGAAGAGCACTGAGCTGACGGTCAGGAGTTCAGAGCTGTTGTCACGGTCTTCCCACTGACTCATGGTGTGACCCAGCACCAGTCCCTTCCTCTCTTTGGGCTCTGTTTTTCTCATCTGTGCAATAGTGTTGGTTGCTACACCTTGTGGCTCTGTTACAGCCCAGGGTTCCTGTGGCAGATGCCGCCTCCTCAAACCAGACAGTCACATCAATGAAAGACCTGGATGGGGGAGATCCAACCACTCAGACCCCACTGCTTCTCCCTCTTTGGGGAACAAAAAGATCTTCCCCTAGTGATACACAAACATCCCCCCTCCCCTTACTCTTAGGAGCTCAGGGAATAGAAGATATGATCAATAACTGGCTTTGGAGGGCTCAGCTGGGACCAGTGACACATTGCCAATTTCCAGGGTTGGAAAGCAGGATGTGAGACTTCCCCTGGAAACCTCCTGCCTCCACAGAAAGACTTGTGGATCTCAGAAGACCCAGAAGGAGAAGGATTGCCTGATGAGTTATCTGAGGCTTCCCTGAGACTGAACAGGGTTCTGACTAACAAAACTAACCAATTCATCCACGAGACAGTACGTTTTTATTTGTGAACAATAGGTGCAGATAACTTCATAGAAGTCACTGAGCCAAAGTGATAAATTGAGCAGGGTTCTGAAGCAAGCCTCAGCCCCTGAGGGTAGAACTGGCATCCTTGCTTGGAAGGGAGAATCTCCTCCCTGGACATGTTTAGATGGGAGTCGGATGCTCAGGGTAGGGGTGTAAAGGAAAATATATCAGCTAGGTTCTGTGCCGGGAATGGAAAATAACTAGATATTTTAAATGGAAAGGGATGGAAGACTGGGGATTAGGTGCCTAAAACCTTTGGGAAGGGAAAAAGTGTGTGGGCTTCAGGCTGGGTCCAGGAATGCCTCTTCGAACAGCATGGCTTTGACCTACCAGTGGGGCTACTCCCCTGAAGCCACCACTATTGCTGTTGAGTTTGAGATCATACCCATGGTCATGAAAAGCAGGGTTCAGGAATCCTGACTTGGGAAACCAGCCCTGTGGCTGTGCCCCTGTGTCTGTCTGTCTCAAACTACTCTCAGTGCTGGGGATTGGGTCTAGAATGTGGCTTTCAGTCATTGTGTCGTCCACTACAGCTGTTTCTCAACACCTAGAAGCTGGGGAGTGAGCATTGGAACACTATCACAGTGGGGAAAGGGTCCATCTCCACAACCTCCCTTTCCAGTGGAAAAATAGCCCAAAGAAGCAACAATGTGGCCTCCACTTCACTTTTGCTTCCCTCGTCTTATGCAAGAACATTTAATTGGAGAACTTAATTCACATGGAAAATAATAGCTACAGAGAAGTCTGAGGGAGGTAGTATTTTTTAATTTAATTAATTTAATTTACTTTTACTTTTATTTTATTTTATTATTTTTGCTTTTCAGTCTTTGCAGTGGTGGAAGCAGGGAAGAATATAGGTTGAACAAGCTGATTCACACTACCCACCACATTAGGTCACCAGCATTAGGAGGCTGCTGGTGGGGCACCTGGGTGGCTCAGTCAGTTAAGCGTCTGACTTTGGCTCAGGTCATGATCTTACAGTTTGTGAGTTTGAGCCCCATGTTGGGCTCTGTGCTGACAGCTCAGAGCATAGAGCTGCTTTGGATTCTGTGTCTCCTTCCCTCTCTGCCCCTTCCCTACTCATGCGCTCTCTCTCTCTCTCTCTCTCAAAAAGAAACACTTAAAAATTTTTAAATAAAAAAAGGAGGCTGCTGGCATGTAGACAAACCCCCATGGGGGTTGCCAGTTCTCTCACACCATCCCCATTTTCCTCTCAGAAAGGGTACGTGGGGATCTGATATGGCTAGATCCAATATGCCTTGTACACGTATCAAGACAAATTGGGTAGTAAATTATATGCGTATTTGTTTTAGTAATTATATGGTGTGTGTGTGTGTGTGTGTGTGTGTGTGTGTGCGTGAGAGAGAGAGAGAGAGAGAGAGACAGAGCAAGGGCAGAGGACATAAGACCCTGGCAGTTTTGTTCTCTGAAGTAATGTTGATGTTCAACTGTTAAAATAATTTCATATTTCCAAGATAATAGAGGTTTTGAATATACATAGACCTGGATTTCAATCCCAGCTCTGATACTGAGTGATACTAGACTGGTTGTTTGTCTTCTCTGAGCACAACTTTTTTTTTTTTTTAACCTGTAAAATGGGACTAATGATATTGAGCTTGTAGGCTTTTAGCAAAGAGTAAACTTGATAAAATCTAGAGAGTTCCTGGTGCAGTGCCTGGCACACATACACAGAGGGCTGTAATAACTCTCCCCATTGTCTTGGTTAATACATTTTATAGGAACAGTCAACTCTTATGCCAGGAAATTGACCGCCCCTCAGATAAATATCAATTGCATCATTGTGTTTGAGAGAAGTGATGAATTTTTTTTCCCTACTGCCTCCACAGACCCTCTCCTGGTGTTCCATGCAGCCCACGTTCCCAGAGATTGTATCTTCCAAACAGAAGGGGTCACACAGGCAGCATCATTAAGAAGGAAGGGCAGTGTGAGGTTTTCATACAATTCAGCAGATCAGTGTGTTTTAAACTGTAGGTCAAGACCCATTAGTGAGGAATAAAATCAGTTTAGTGGGCTGTGACCAGAATTTTTCCCAATGCAAGAGAATAGAAGGGAAGAGAAGAACAGAGATGAGACAAGAGGGGCTAAGAAGAGAGAACATAGGAGTACATGGGCGCGGAGCCCAACGCAGGGCTTGAACTCATGACCCTGAGATCAAGACCGGAGCTGAGATCAAGAGTTGGACGCTTAACTGTCTGAGCCACCCAGGTGCCCTGAGAGTATATCTTAATAAGAGTACTGTTTTGAGAAACTGTTGTTTCAGTTCACAGAATGATGAGTGTGTGTGTGTGTGTGTGTGTGTGTGTGTCCCGGGTCACAATGAGAAATACACATTACTCACTCCTTGGATGTGGAACATTGCTAAAAATGTTTGCAAAATAGTAATCAAGACAACTGGCCCCCTACTTTGAAGTGAGGGCAACATTGATGGCCCACCTGCTATACAAGTTGTAACAGAAAGGGATTTGATTGAGAAGAATGTAATTGGCAGAGACATGAACTTAAACCTGGAAGTTTCCCAGCAGCCCCACTGCACGCCTCCCAGCCTGTGGGTCAGTGGCCAGTGGTGCCCCAGGCTCGGGCTGCAGGTGCCTCTCTTTGTCAGTGGCTGTGCACCCTCCTCCTCTTCTCCCCTTTGCTGAGCTCACTTCTGCACCCTCTTCCTGCTCCCCCACCCCCTCCCTTTCTCTACAGCTCCCCTCCTGAAGCCTCACCTGCTGCTTCCACTGCTGAATGTCTTCCTGCTCTCAGGCTGCAAATAATCCCTGTCACTCCACAGTCTGCACCTGGCTACTGCTGCCTCCCGCAACTCCTGGGGCTGGGCCTTCCAGCTGGCAGTCGCCCTTATCAACAAGATGTGTGAGGCACAACAGCCAACTGCCCCTTGGCACCAGAGAAGACTCATTTGGACAAAGCCCTTAACCTTAATTTCTGAGCCTTAATTTCCTCATCTGCGCAACGTGCATGATAGGAACGCACGTCCTAGCTCCTCATCTATACGTTGTAAGCACCGCATGAGACACAAAGTGACTTTTGACACCTGTGAGGTCTTCAAATATACTGTTCCAGCCTAAGGGCTTTTGTGCTCATCATGACCCTTCCTGTCTTTCTGATTCCTCTTACCCCCACTCCCTCCCTTCCTCCCTCTCTCCTTCCTTTCTTCCCTTTCCTTGTTTGCTATGTGGTTCTAAACTTTAGGAAACCACCTCACTTTGGAAGGAAAAGCCCAGCAGGACCACTCTCACTACCCCCACCCCCCCGCAAGAAGCCCACCTCATTTTTGTGCTCTCTGGTTTCCTTACTTTGAAATCTGCCCTCCCCAAGTCAAAGGGATTTTACTCCCACTTATAACTGGTTGGTTATAAGACCAGTGTAAGAGCTCTTCACTTTTAATGGTTTATGTGGCTTATTCTTATTGGAATAGAAATGGCTTGACTGCCTAGATGGATGCATAGGATCACCTCATCCCTTCCTCTGATTTTGGATAACGGGATGCCAGTTATCAAGCCCCAGAACAGGTAAAGCCCTGAGCTGGACATTGCAGTGGACATAGGGCCTAGATACCAGGGAGATTATCCTGGGAATCAAACTAGGCATCAGATGCTTAAGACATAATAAACCCCCCTGAGAATGGTACAATCCAACAGAACTTACTGTGATGTTGGAAATGCTGTATTCATGCTAATAAAATAGCCATTAGCCCCATGTGGCCGTTGAACACTAGTGTGAATGACCCAGAAACTGAATTTTTGATTTTACTAAATTTTAATTCATGTAAATGTAAATAGCCATGTTTGGCTAGTGGCTATCATTTTGGACAGCACAGCCTCAAGTCTCCTCCTAATCCCTCCTCCGTGACTTCCCTCTTCCAGCTCTGGGCCCATTTACCCTGCAGGCCTCTGTCCCTACAGCCTCCTGTCCTCCAGCATTCAACAACCCCAGGATCTTGAGACACAGCCCCGGTGACAGCAAAAAAGGCAGCCCAAAGAAGGGAATAGACAGGAGGGTAAATACACATTAAGGAAAGCTACATGAAGATTAAGTGATTAAGGGAACGGGGCTCCTGCTGAGACAATCCTGCCTAATGAAGCATCCCAGGCGTCAATCTTTGTACCAGGACACTATGCCTGGGCCCAGCTCCCTCCCATCCAAAGAACAACCACTCTCAAAAAACAAACAAACAAACAAACAAACAAAGAACAACCACTCTCTCTTCACTAGCTACGGGTCAATGCAGCCTGTGGCCCCTTCCTTCCAATAACCCATCTTCCTGGGTGAGTTGGGAAGATAACTTATTTTTCTATGAACTATTTCAAAATAAATAGAGAGAAACCAGGCTGGATACAACCATGTCTAGAGCTCCTAGCCTGAAGATTAAGAGCTGGCCAGGAGACAGAGCTAGCACTGGAACAGACTGAGGAGCCCTGGAATCCAGACCCACCTCTGCTGGGAAGTCTCTCGCCTTGGAAGGTCACTAGCTGGGAACTCCGCTTTCCCATTTGTTATGTGAAGTTGATGATTAAATTAATGGAACAGAAGCCTGTCTCCAGTGCTCAACACAATGACAGACACACAGCAGGTAGCAGGTGCCTCACTGTGCTTCATGAATTCAACCTTCCAACTGGTAATTATCAGAAAGTGTCAGAGTGCTGACCGAGAGTACTGGGTATGCTCCGACAGAGAATCCCACACACAGAGGACCTGCTTCTTGAACTAGAAGGGATATATTTTCAGAGTCTGGAGGAGAAAGAATCTCCTTCCTGCGGCTCACTTCATGGGAGACTTCTCCCTCTGGCCTTCCTGCTGGCTTAGGGCAATCCTGATTTATAGGCACAGATTTGCTCCCAACTCCCTTCGTATGTTCGGACCTCAGTTCCTTCATCTGTAAAATGGGGGAAGAATCCCCTCCAGCTCTGCTGTACAAAGATCCCACAGCCTCCCTGTAGAGGGAGACATGAGTACACTTGGGGATTCTGTTTGACAAAGACGATTTTCCACATTATCAAATTTCCCCTCCCCCGTGTCTCCTAGGAAGGTTCTGATTAGACCAGGGAGGGGAGGATAAGGGGGTACATCGCAGCCTCCTCTCCCCTCTTGCTCCTTCCCTGCTCACAACTCTCCTCCCTGCTGGCCCCAACTGGCCTCTTTGATTCCATTCCTCAGCTCCGAGGGAATTTGCATATTAATTTGAAAATGAGATCAGTTATTAGCCATCACCTGTCATGTATCACCCAATGCATCTGGACCTGGATTAGATTCAATACTGCCACAGAATAAAGACAGGGTGGGGGAATAAAACTAAATAATTTAAGCTCATTATTTTACTAATCCTCCTGCTTGGCTGGGCTCCCCGGAGGTGAGTTAGGAGGTAATTGAAAACATGGAGATTCGCTGAGAAGACATTTGAGACTAACGTTGTCAAGCCGCGGAAAGCACCAGGAGACTTGATGACTTTTTCCTCTCATTTACCCACAAGGAAGAGAGAGCACGGTGAGCTTGGTGGGAGGGAGACTCAAGACCACCAGAGCAGGGGATGGCGTTTTAGAACACCACACAATAGCATCGGGCCGGCAAGGTACCGTTTCAAGTACAGAACAGGGGAGCCCATGCACCCCCTACAAGGTGGGGAGGGAGAGGGAGGGACATTCTGAGTGGCTCCTGCAGACCCCAACCCACCCCAGCCCTTCCTGCCATCTTTTCAGCCTTCTGCCTAAGAAAGCGCTAAAATCAGAGTTCCCCCACAGGCAGAGAGACAAGCAGCCCAGACTTGTGTTTTGTTTGATCCGATCACAGTGGCTTTTTAAAAAGATGGATTTAACACCAACACTGTCACATAGGTAAGTTTCACATCAAAATTCAGATGTCTGCTTCCCTTGGCAAAGCAAAGGTCCAGTAGCGCTGGGACCATAGTTTCCTGAAACCAGCATGGAAAGGAGCTGAGAAGACCTGCCCACTTGTGTGGACCTGAGGCATCCCTAGAGACCCAGGAGGTGGGCTTCACTCTTCTGTGGTACCTGCTTCAACCACCCAACCCCCGCCACGAATCTGCATTTGTGATCTCTTGTTTCAAGGACAAAGACCATTCCCATGGCAGCTTCCAGGAAGTGGATTGGCTGTAGTGTGGCTAATCAGAGAATCCCAAAGTTGGCTTCACCGGGCTATTACAAGGGTTGGCCATACCAGACCAGGGGGAGGGAGACATATTTCTGGAACACTACTATCCAGATGCTGTGCCAGGCCCTGGGGCTAGCAGGAGGCAAAAGACAAGGTCTTTAGTGCAGGGAGTCTTGGAGGGGAGATGGGTAGGTGTATATAAAGAAAACTGTAAGAAAGAACTCTGGAGCAGATGGACTCAAAGGTAGATGATGTTGGGTCTCCCTGAACTGGTGGAGTTGACAGGAATGATGGGCCAAGGGGTGGAGATAGCCACACACAGCCCCGCTGTGCAAAGACGGCAGCCCGGACTGTGTATTCCAACAGCGGAGTCTCTGTGAGACTGGGGAGAGGGCCTGGGGTGGGCCGACAACACAGAGGGCTGGGCTCCAGGGGAGGATCCGCCAGAAAAGGGCTCAGCAGAATGCCCCTGGGAAAATCACTGAACATTTCTCAGTGCCAATCTCCTCAACCATAAAATGGAGTTGATGGTGCTTCCTGCCTTCTTGCCTGTGTGAGAGAACAGATGCCACGCTGCTGGGCATTCGGAGGCATGGCAAGGTAGGCACGGGGCTGCCGGGAGGAGACCCCGAGTGCCGCCACATTCCACACTCTAGGCGTACCCTCCTTTAAAGTACCCAACCCCTCCTCCCTAGCGTGCGGGACACCTGGCACCGGCCACGAGGGTCCTCGTCTCCTGCCACAAAC
Source organism: Panthera leo (assembly GCF_018350215.1). NCBI lineage: Eukaryota > Metazoa > Chordata > Mammalia > Carnivora > Felidae > Panthera > Panthera leo. The sequence continues at coordinate 38,338,430 of NC_056683.1, forward strand.
CAAATGCCAGCTTATTGGCTCTATTTATCGCCTCTGTAGGGATTAGCTGCTGCTTAATTAATGTTTTTTCTTTTTCTTTTTTTTTTTAATTTATTTACTTTGAGAGAGAGAGAGAGAGAGCATGCACGTGCACACACAGGTAGAGGAGGGGCAGAGAGAAGAAGAGACAGAATCCCAAGCAGGCTCTGCACCATCAGCACAGAGCCAGATGCAGGGCTCGAACTCATGAACTGTGAGATCATGACCTGAGCTAAGATCAAGAGTCAGACGCGTTACCAACCGCGCCACCCAGGCACCTCACTGCTTAATTAATTTCTTAACAAAGCAAACTTGTACATGTCCCTGTACAACTGGAGAAGTGGAGGCAGACACTGTCCTCCCCCACGTTCTTCCCCTCACCTGTGGGTCTGCACTATTATTACTAACAGGTTCTCTTTCAAGGCTGTCCCTCTGAACAACTCAATTGTCCACTCGGGGCCTCAATGTGCTCATCTGTAAAATGGGGAGCTAGACCATCGTTCACAAGCACATTCTTTTCTCTCTCTTTCTTCCTTGAAAGTCCCCGCCATACCCACCGCCTGAATCTCAAATCACAAAAGAGAGTGGGCAATAAAAAACCATATTCTGGCTTTTCATCAGTTAAGCCCTCTAATTATGTGGGAATTGTTTCCTTAATTGTTTCTACCCGACCGAGCCTCTGCTGTACGAAGGGGGGGTAGGGAGTCCCTTGATTGCTGCCCAAGTGACTAAAGCAAATGAGGCTAACTCCCCAGCTCACATCCCACCGCAGAGACTGGCAGGCTTGTTAGCGAACGCGGAAAATGACCTGTGGTTGACAGGATCTCTCCTGGGTTGGGAATGAATCTTGCATTTGGGTTCTGTCCCCGCAGATCAGATCCAATGAATCACTGCTCGAGCAGACTCCCACGGTGCTTTGTACAGTCCTTATCGCCGGCATTAGGCTTCGTTTGTTTATGAGCCTGTCTTCCCGGCCTGGAAGTGATCGTCACCACATTGGTCTCACCAGCATCTACCAAGAGCGGGTCCTCAGAGAATGACTGTGAATAAATGGATGATGTGTGGCGCCCCAGACCATTCATTCACCGAGGATCAGGGCTGGGAGGCTCTGTCTAGTTTATCTTCAGTGTGCTCGCGCTGAGCAGTCGCTACTGGGGCTTCTGCAACACCAGGTGTTTGGGCCCTTCAGGATAAGTGTTGGCTGCTCCTTTTGCCATGCTCCTCACTCCCAGGCCTGCTGTTCTGCATCATAAAATCTGGGTGATCAGGGCCAGGGCTAGGATGAGGCGAGTGAGATACTTGCTAGGATGCAACATTTCAGAGGGACACAACGTAACTCAGGAACAAAATGTTTCAATGCAGTATGTCTTTACAAAATCAAAATCAATGCAAAAAAAAATCCACGATGAAAAAAATAGCCAAATTTTAAATAAAGAAGGGGTCCTGCTCCTGCACTTGTAAGACCTTGCCTCCCTCGCCTCACCCCGAAAGGGTCTTTCTGGAGATAATGCCTCAAAAATAGCTTGGAGTAGAGATCTGGTTGGCTATGACTTTGGGCCCTTGGTTTCCGGAGAAAGCATGGCCTGGGGCACTGGTTTACAAATGAGGGAGGGATTCCTTTGCGTGACATCAGTGCCTCCTCGCTCATCAGTGAATATCCAGACAGGATGCTCACTGAAGATGCTACCTGCTTGTCTGGAGGACAAGCATTTTGAAGAGATCCAATCAGAGGCCATCCTGACCTTGTGGTGGCCCACCGTGCATGTGACACATAGTCTGTGTCTCAGGGTGAAGCCCTACCGTAATTCTGCTGCCCCAAGTGCCTTCAGATGGCATCTGTTCGATTTGACAGAACCCTGGAATATCGGGGCTAAGAAGGACCTTATAGATCCTCGGGGCTTCATGGTACACCTAGCGGTCCCCACCCCAGGGGCATTTGGCAATGTCTGGAGATGTTTTTTGTTGTCACATTCAGAGAAGAAGATGCTATCTATGCCCAGGGGACAGAGGCCAGGGATGTTGCTAGACATCCTACATTGCATAAGACAGCCACCTCCACAAATAATTATTCAGTACAAAACGTCAGTGGTCCCAAGGTTGAAAACCCCGAGGTAAAGAAATCAGGAAAAATGGGTTCAAATCCTCATGGCAGGTGAGCAAGGAACAATGCCTGCTCCCAACTCCTCACTGAAAGGAAGCCACCTCTCAATCCGTTGCCTGAGTCCGGAAAATCTTGTGGCCAGTTCCTCTGCCCACACATAGGACCGACCCCAACTCAGGCATTTATGAGAGAGGGTTTCATAGTTTTCTTTAGGTCCCCAGCACTTTCCTTGGCCTTCAGAAAGTCCTTCCTGAGGCCTTGCCTGAATCTCTCCTGCTGCACTGCAGGAATGTTTGATTTCTCAGAAAGGGCCAAGATCAGACGTCTCGCTCCTGCCCCACTCCCGTCTGACCCTTTGAAATAATCCTCCATAACATTGCTGATTGAGGTTACCCGGTCAAAGAAGAAAAATACAGCTCAGGTATCATGGGAGAATGTAAGAGCAGTTCTATTTCTCCCACACCTTCCACACTGAGATAAGCAAGCAAGCGTCAAGATGCTTTCACCACACGTAGGCAGCCCGTGTCAGGTTAATTATGATGACCCCGGGTGCTCACAAGCAGGGGCCTGCAGGCTGGAAGAGAAATCTCTTTCTGGCACAAAGCAACAAATCTTCCATACAGAGGCAAATCCTTATTGATAAAGAGCCCACTGAGAACCCATTTCTGTAGAATGGATGAAGGGGATCCATGCCCATGGAAGTCATCCGTTCCCTCTGCAAACACGTATCGAGCACTTGCTGTGTGCTAGGGCAGCGACTTGTAACCTGGATGTGCCTTGGAATCTTCTGGAGGGCCTGTTAACACACAGATCCCTGGACTCCCACCCCTCAGCCCCCAGGGTGTCCGATACAGTGGGTTGGGGGGTAAAGCCCAAGAGTTTACACTTCCAACCCTGTGCTCAGCTGTTCTAGACACTAGGGATAAAGCAGGGCATACTCTAAACAATAAACATACTATGTGAATAAACTGTGTAGTAGGTTGCAGGAGACAATGCTATGAAAGAAAGGAACTATGAGAGCAGAATAAATGGGAATGAGGGATGTGGGGGGAGGGAATTGGAGACGTTGAAATTTTCACATGGAAAAGTCAGGTCTCATTGAAATAAGGTGAACAAGCATCCCAGTTTGCCTGGGTCTGAACTAGTCTTAACACCAACAGTCCCCACTTCTGGGAAGCGTCAGAGTCACAGGCAAACCGGGATGGTTGGTCACCTTCCCTTGAGATACTAGCAGAGGAAAGACCCGAAAGAATGATGGGGCTGTCCATGTGAACATCTGGAGAGACAGCACTCCAGGCAGAGGGAAGAGCTGCCATGAAACCCTGAGGCGGGAGCTTGGCTATGTGTTCGAGAGAGCCAAGAGCCTGGAACCAGAGGAAGTGGGTAGGTGAGAGAAGGTGGTGGGGCACAAGGTCAGAGAGGTCATGGGGGGTCAGCTCATACAAGGCCTCCCAGGAGAGGAGGAGCTATTCCAGTGGGGGTAACTGGCCCTGGCTGCCTTAAGGAGCTGGGGGAGGCTGCCTCAAGGTGGGGGCTAGAACCTGTCTAGAACTCCAGGTTTGGAGCAGAGGATTCTTGATCTAACTCATGTGAGGATCACTCTAGTTTCTGTACTGAGAATAGACAGTTGAGGGAGACTGCTTTTCACCCAAAGCAGAATCCAAAACAAAGGTTCTCATGCAGGTGGGTTATTTGATATGTGATTCCATGGAGCAAGAGAGTGAGGCTGGAGAAGAAGGAAAGCCAGGAGAATGCATTGAGTTGGCTACCAGTGTGGGCCACGGAGAGTTGATTTTGACAGAAAGCTGGGAGAAATACATCTCAGAACTCTCTGCTTGGAGAATGAAAGGGAGAAACCCCATGCTACCATTTTCCTTCCCCCGTGGGTCAAGTGTGGCCTCACAGGCCATAAGTACCACACACTTCTGGGTTGCTCGTGTGCACATGCTGAGTGGGCTCCCGCCGGTATCCATGACTTGGTGTCTGAGAAGTCCCAGCACAGGAAGCAAGAGGTACAGGGAATAGACTTGGGTAAGGTGCTGTGATATTGTAACCTGCGTGAAGCTGGTTGTAAACTGCACGGGCCTGATTGCCACGGCAGTGGCTGGAATAAGAAGTGAGGACAAGAGGGTGCAAAGTAGTACAAAAGAGGTGTGTGGTAACCCCACCCCTTGAAACCCTGAGATCTTTGTGGGCCTATGTCCACTATGTCAGATCCTAGAGTGTCCTTCATGGCAGTGGCTGCCTACAGTCTCGGCCAGAACAGGGAGGTAAGTGGAGATAGCTATGGTCCCTGCCATCACAACTGGTCTCGAGACCATAACTAATATTCCTCATCTCCCTCCTCCAACACCCATCCTCAGTATTCCTCTCCCCTGGCCAGCTGATCTGGGTTGCATGCCTGGTGAGAGACTGTTGAGCCTTATCTCGAGAGATCTGAGCTCTTAGTTGCCTTGCCATTTTCAGGCTGTGATTGTAGCAGTGGTCTGGGGCATGGAAGCCCAAGCGCAGTGAATTCTTGTGTTCTAGATGTTTCTCCCTGCCCACAATGTGTGACAACAGCCCTAACTACCCTGGTGGTCAGGGCCAGTGACTTCCACCTGTACAGGATAGTAACTCCTCTCTTTGCTTGCTGATCTACCGGCCAGAGGAGCCCAGAGTGACCATGTTGTGATCATAGCTTCAAGTTCAGTGTCCCCTGGTGGAAGTGTGTTCCCTCCCCGGGAATCTGTCAGAGCCCAAAGTCATAAGAACAGGAAGTCAGAATTCTCTAAGTGGTTCATTAGGCATGATGGTGAGAGGGGCACCATTTATCAGCCACTGGTTCATCTTGTACCCTAGTGGATGGTAACCCCAAATCTGGAGAGTATTGTCAACTTAGCCTGTCCTTCCTTTTTACCTTCACACAAGCTCATATGTGTGTTACACAGGCACGGATACATGCATATGCATACACACACACACACTCACAAGACTGTGGACACAGGCCATTCCCAACTCTGACATTCCCCATCCTACAAGATGTCCCTGCTTACCCCCAACTTTCCATTCTCTGGCCCCCTCTCAGACCATCTGTCCTCTAGTCTATGAGCAAACCCCTAAGAGCACAGAGTTGGCCTTGGTGGCAGAACTATTACTCTTTTCTCTCCCTGAGGATAATGTTTCACCCAACCCAAGACTAGGGCTCAACCTCTAATCCAAGGTTCTTTCTGCTTCATCCTTCCACTTTCTCAGTCACCTCTGTGTATGTGCTCACACACACACACACACACACACACACACACACACACACACACACACTAGCATTCTAGGCCATATGGAATGGACACAGAAGCTAGGCCCCAGTGAAAGTATATTCATTTAAGCCATATGTTGTATAATAACGAATTTGGCAGGCCTTTGTTCCTAGGTCCTGGAAGGGAACCTCTTAACCTTGCAATTTCCTGTGTTATTCATGGTGCGCCCTTCGACCACACCCGAGTTCCTGCTACCAAGATGACGGGGACTGGTCGTACCATGAAGACCAAACGTGAGAAAATAGTTGGGACTGTTGAGCCACACAATAACAGCTCAAACTCCCGGGAATGGCAGGGGCCTAGAGATTGTAATCAGTCTTGTGGTCAAGGTTTCAATCAGGCCTACCCAATCAAATACCAATATAAATTCTGGACTGTGGCTTGGGTGAGCTTCTCTGGTTGATGATACACATTAGCATGCTGTGAGGGTGATGCATCCAGAGGACGCAGAAAGTTTCACATGTGGGATCCTTCCAGACTTCATCTGTGTCTCTTCCTTTGGCTGGTCCTGATTTATATCCTTTACAATAAGACTGTCGTTTTATGTAGACCGCTTTCCTTAGTTCTAGCAGTCATTCTGGTGAATTATCAAACTTGAGAAGGTAAGAGGTACACCTGAAGTTTTTAGCCAGTTGGTCTGAAGTATGAGGTGTCTCTGGAGGCCCCCCAAATTGTAGCTAGTGTTGAAGTGAGGGTGGATTTGTTGGGGACTGTGCCCATAACCTATGGAACTTGACCTAACTCAAGGTAGTTAGCATCAGAATTGCATTGCACCACAGCTGTGTAAATCAGGGTGACAATGAACAGATTAGCCTAAGAAGAAATAAGGTCAGAGGGAAGAGAACAGAAATGACCCACAAAGGCAGATTAGAACGTTCTCCCCACCCCCAGCTGTTCATAGCACACAGAGGCAGACTTGATATACAGCCATCTGTACTGTTGAAATGTTAAATTTTAACATTTATTTACTTTTGAGAGACAGAGATAGAGCATGAGCAGGGGAGGGGCAAAGAGAGAGGGAGACACGGAATCTGAAGCAGGCTCCAGGCTCTGAGCTGTCGAGGGGCTCGACGCAGGGCTCAAACACACAAACCATGAGATCATGACTTGAGCCGAAGTCGGATGCCCAAACGACTGAGCCACCCAGATGCCCCTGAAATTTTAAAATACTTTCATTTCCATTGGTAAAGAGAAGCTGTCCTGAGCCCTCCAGTGCCTCACCTGCCTCTCCTCCAAGATCCACCTCTGCCCCCCACTGACCACCCTAACATACCCCAAACTAGAGAGTTAACACTGCCCAGTCGCCCCCTCCACCCCACCCGCTTCGCACACCACATCCACTCTGACTGGTAGTCCCATGCCCCCATTCCGTAAAATATTTTAGAATTTGGCTCTGAATGCAAGGGGTCTCAGTAGGAAGACCTGTCAAAACAAACCATATCTTCCAGTCTTGAGCTCTGCAGAGATCTTTTCAAGAAAGACCGGTCCAAATCAAGGTTTTAGGCCTAGAAGCCCTATACCCAGATATTAACAAAAGAAGTGACTGAAGAGTGAAAAATTCAGTCAATTTGGTTATTTGGCAGCATGTAGATTTAGAAGCAATCCATTCGTCAGATTGAATTCAGTGTTGTTGTGGTTTTTTTCCTTTCCCTGTGTTCAGGCAAAATGAGAGTTAGTAGCTTAGCGGGCATCTCAAAAATCTCTCGGTGTAAAGAAAAGACTCTAATTGCTCTGTTCCCTCACTCGGATATTTTGGCCAATTCTAAGACACATAAATAAGCCTGTTATTCAGGCACAGAGGAGAGTGGGATTTATTAATTTAAATGAGTTGATTTGGAGGTCTCTGGGGAAAGACGCCTGTATTATTCACTTGCTCATCCCAGGATGTAATTTACAGTGAATTTTCCCTTTATGTTTTGGACCCAGTTGAAGCTAGGGCATAAATTTCCTCAAGTTATTATTATTATAATTCATTATTCATTGAATGTTGACTCAGTGTAACACAAGCAGTGGCAGAAAGACATGACCCTCCCAAAGGGCAGGAAAGCTGCGTCTCTCACTGTTCTGGAGGGATGTGTAAAGATCTTCTGGTATCAGTAGAGGGTGGCTTTTCTCTGGGACTCTGGAGACTCTGCAGCTTTTCAATGTCTGCTGAAGCCTCCCCAGGAGAAAAGGCTTTTGGCAGAGAGAGTCTAAGTGCAGGCTTCGCAGTGAGTTGACCACACATTGGGCTGTCTGTTGACCTTAATTCAGACAAAGGATCCAATAGGGTGGGAAGGGGCCAAGGCAGAGGACAGGGACAGAAGCAAGGCCCCAAGGTGGAGGAACGGGGCCAGGAGATGTTTCCATTTGGGGGCCATTCACTCACTTTTACTTCCTGGTGCTGGGTTAAGAATTAAGGCTTTGGGCAGGTGGGAGGGAGTCAGGCGTAGGCATCCATTCCCCACCTCCACCCCAACCTTCCTGTACATCTCCCCATCTTCCCTCTCCCATCCAGGCTGCGCTCTCTGGGGAGCAGAGTAGATCTCTTCACTCTTCAATCATGCCAAACAATCGTGCAGCTCAGAGGCACGGGCCTGAGTGATGGAATGTTTTAGAACTAGCAACAAAAAGCAATTAAGTGCCCTTTGGTGCTGCCTATAAGTGCAATAGAAATTAGACAGGAGACAAAAATGAATTCAGAATGCCAAGATGGGGTGACGGGCGACAATGGAATAACGTTCCTTACTTCCTCCCTCCCTCAGGCATGTATTGAGCTTTAGTTATATGTCAGACTCTGTGCTCTATCCTCAAGGCATTGACTATTGGGTATGTAGGTGGTGGGGGGAACACACACAAAGCAGTATGTTCTGCTAGGGAAGGGGATCTGGGGGTGCCGGGAAAATTACTTCACCTACTAAGCTTCAGCTGCCCCATCTGTAAGAGGGGAGTGCCACCCCCACCTCATGGGACAGCTGTGAGGGGAATAGATGTGGTGGTTAGCGGAGCACACAAGGCAGATTAGCTATTTATTCCTGTCATTGACAACAGTGTTATTTACATACTCAGTCTACTGAAAAGCTGTGCTTTCACCAAGCAACTGCTTTTGTTTGAAATTTTCAGGGAAAACTACGTGTACACAAACACATATTTTAAGTGTACAGCATGATGAATTCTCACAAACTGAAAACACCTGTGTCATCCATACCCACATGGAGAAATAGGACTTTACTAGGTCCCCCAGCACACTCCCCTGCCCCCAATCTTCCGTCATTGCCCCACCCCCAAGGATAACAATTAACTTGACTTAACAGCATGAATTAGTTTCGCCTGTGTTTGTACTTATTATATAAATGGAATCACACAGCATGTACTCTTTTGTGAGTGACTTCTTTCTTCAACCTTCTGTTTGGGGGGCTGTTCATCCACTTTGCAACTGACTTGCATTTGTCAGTGAATTGTGCAAGTGATCGTGTTTGTATGGTGCTCAGAGCCCATAATGTCCACCTCCGGAAACTCCACAGGACCGCGGGACCACCCTTCTCTTGCCCTCGCTCTCCCCTCAGCCAAATGTCCTCCTGTTCTTTATTCTATTTTGGTGAAGTGTAAGGGTCTTTATAACTTGTCCCAAGTACCACTGGAATAACATTTTTAGAAAAATAAAAATAATAGTGGAATTAACTCTTGATTCTTCTTCCCAGCCCAGCCCAGGGCTCCTCTCACTGTACACTTGTTTTAAAGATTTTTTTTTAAGATTTTATTTTTTAAGTAATCTGCACACCCAACGTGGAGCTTGGCTCGAACTCACAACCCGGAGATCAAGAGTCACACACTCTACTGACTGAGCCAGCCAGGCACCCCCCAAAAAATTTTTAAGTTTATTTTATTTATTTTGAAAGAGAGAGTGAGAAAGTGTCAGAGAGAGAGGGAGAAAGAGAATCCCAAGCAGGCTCTGTGCTGTCAGTGCAGAGCCTGACAAGGGGCTCGATCTCATGAACTGAGCTGAAATCAAGGGTCGACGTTTAACCAACTGAGCCACCCAGGCACCTCCACAAAGATTTTTTTTTTAATTTTAAGTACAATCCACTCCCCAGTGTGGGGCTCAAACTCAGTAACCCCAAGATCAAGAGTCACACACTCTACTGACTGAGCCAGCCAGGCATCCCTGTGCTGGTGATAAGGCTGAAAGCTGACATGGGGGCTAACACACACGGAGCACTAGATGACTATACCACCTCTTATTCCAGCCTCCTTCCCTGTTCTGACTCAGGAAAGCTTCCTTCATCACAACCCTTCACCACAGCATACCATGGCCCTCGCTTGTAGTTAAAGAAACCGAGGCACAGAGAGTATGAGTATCTTGCCCAAGGCCACCCCACCTGAAAGCAGTAAGACTTGGATTAGAGACCAGCCCAAGCAGGCTGGTTCCAGAACTCTGCTCTGATCTCAGCCAGCAGCCAGTGTTGTCAGGAGCTAGAGTATTGTCGGTCCCTATCACGGCAGCCCTCCTGGCTTGCTCCCCTGATCCTCTATGTACCAAAGCACAGTGACAAGTCTGATCTGTAGCCTCCAGCAAGCATGTATGCATGCGTGTTTGCCTGTGTGTGTGTGTGCGTGCGTGTGTGTGTGTGTGTGTGTGTGTGTAGCTGGAAAGTGAGTGAAGCCCCTGATTTTAATGCAAATGAGCACAGGGCTGGAAGCTCTGGCAGAGGGGTCTTCTCCTGCCCCTCCCCCACCCCAGCCCCAAGGCGTCATTATCAGTGTCTCCAGCGGAGCCACAGGCAGCCTTCACTGGCATCAACGGTTTTTATTTATGTATTTATGTATTTATTTATTTTTAAGTTTTATCTATTTATTTTGAGAGAGAGAGGGAGACAGAATACCATGCGGGCTCCAAACTATCAGTGCAGAGCCTAAGGTGGGGCTCGAACTCATGAACAGAGAGATCATGACCTGAGCCGAAATCAAAAGCCTGGGGGGTTTCTGGGTGGCTCAGTGTGTCAAGCGTCTGACTTCAGCTCAAGTCGTGATCTCATGGCTCATGAGTTCGAGTCCCTCATCAAGCTCTCTGCTGTTGGCACACAGCCCTCTTTAGTCTTCCATCGCCCTCTCTGCCCCTCCCCTGCTCACTCTCTCTCTCTCTCTCAAAAATAACTTAAAAAAAAACCATTAAAAAAAAAAAGTCCAGTGCTTAACCAGCTGAGTCACCCAGGCACCCTTGGCATCAACAGCTTTTAATCACAGGGACAGAACCCCTGTGGATCAAAGTGACCCAACTGCAGAGGAGGAGCCTTGCCTGCTGGGCCAGAGCTGTCATCTGTGGAACACATTTACCAGGACGGGCCAGACCAGAAGTTTCCATTTATTTACTTGGCCCAAGCTCTTCCTATACATGATTCCAACCCTTCACAGCCATCCGTTAAGGCAGGAGTTATTTCCATTTCCCAGGTGAGGAAGCTGAGACTCCTGTAAGATATGGTCCATTAATAGGATCCTGGGCCATCTGGCTGGATTTGTCATGAAAGGGACCCTTGGTGATTGTTAGGGAGACAACCAAAGTGACTTTTTGCCACGAACTCAAAAGATCAGGATCTGTGGAGCAGGGGTCTGGGGGAACCCGGGTTTAACCCAAGCCATGGCTGTAGTTGGCAGAAGGAAACTCCCTCCTGTCTGGAACAGGCCCCCTTGCCTCCAGGAGGCGCAATGCTCATGGGAATCACACAGAGAACACTCCAGACTCTTGGCTCCCCAGAAAGGCTCCTCCTGTTCCTGCTCTGGTTCCTTATTTTGGGCTTTAATTCTTCTTACCACTTAATATCTCAGTAAATTTCTGTTGACAACTGGCCTGTGCTTTCTCCAAGAACAATACACACCTTGTAATGTATAAATCATTCCATCAATAATTGCCTGCAGAACAGTGTATCAGAAGCCTGGGTGGAAAGCATGGAGGGAAAGAAGGCCCACAGAAGGCAAGGGTGATGTTGAAAGAAATAGAGATGGGCCAGACTCTTCCCTGAGCCCCCGTGCTGTGGAGGGACTCCCTGCTGTCAATGAATAATTCCTGTTGTCACATCTAGAACACAGGATCGCCGCTGTCACTACTGAACGCCTCACGTACCTGGCATTTCTCAGTTATTATCCTTAATGCATGGGATAAGCCTACACACCTGGCTTCATTTCTCCCTGTCTTGCACGAGCTAAGGAGCTAAGGCTCAGATGGGCTTGAGACGTGGAAACTGAAGGGACCCCATGAAAAATAAAAGCTGTTTCTTTTCATTTTTTAAATGTTTATTTTTGAGAGAGGTGGCGGGGGGGAGGAGAAGAAAGAGAAGGAGACACAGAATCCGAAGCAGGCTCCAGGCTCAGAGCTGTCAGCACAGAGCCTGATGCAGGGCTCGAACCCCTGAATCGTGAGATCATGACCTGAGTCGAAGTCAGAAGCTTAACCGACTGAGCCACCCAGGAGCCCCCAAATCTGTTTTTTTTAACTTTGCTTTTTTTCTAGCTTCTGTTCTTGCTAGGACCTGCATGCCCCACCCCACTCTACACATGCCTTGTAATGCGAAATGTCCTCCTTGTAAGGGACAAAGTGATAATGATATCTTTGGAGTCTTCCAGCGCCATAGATGATCTCTAAGGAGTAAATGGGCGAGATCATCATAAACATTCTCTGAAACCACAGACTCCGAACACCTTGATCCCCAATTCCCTGGTTTCAGGGAATGAGTGACAAATGAAGGACACCTGGCCCCTGTCCTTGTTCTGCCCAGTTCCTAGATGCCTATGAGGACACCTGTACCAGACCACGATCGCCAATAAAAATCCCAGGCCCCAAGTAAAGATGAGATTCATGCTCTTTTCTTTTCCGAGTCTCTAGGACGGACCGTCTGCAACTGCTCTCCCTTTTGCTGACTTATGTCTGATTTCCATCCTGCGTGAAGCCAATGACCCTCTTGGCTGGGTCTCCCTCTTTGGGTCCTTGGACCTGGTCTGCCTGCATCAGGTTCAGTAGTCTGTCCAAGGTCAGGCAGCATGCCAGGATTCCAGCCTTATTCTGACGGACTCTAAATGCATGCAGGCTCCCATTGCCACCTTGGTCTCTTGGGGGCAATAGCTCATAAGTGTATGTGACTGCAATCCACGGCAAGAAATAGATTTGACTTCTCCTTGCGTGGGATATTGTCCCTTTGTCCCTTGAGACCCACTGCCCTCTGCCACGAGAGGCATAGGGCACTGCACCCGCGGCTGTAGCGCCCTCTGGCTTCTGGGGAGGCTCCATTGCCAATGGGTAGTTCCAGCCAAGACACGAAAGGTGGAGAGTGTGGCTGGGGTATTTTGTCTCCCAGCTTCCTTCCTGCTCTGTCACAGCAGGCTGGCTGTCCCTCCAATAATGGCCACTGCTCCTTTCAAGGTGGCTCTTCTTCACAACTCCTCTTTTGGGTTCTGGAAAGCATTCCATTTTCCTTCTGCGCCAGGGGTGGTAACATCTCCGCTGCTGCTGGCCCCTGGGTCCTGCATGCTGGTTTCCCTCTTCCCCAAGTTTGTAAATAGTCTCTCTATTAAACCCTCCTCAAATTATTCTCATTTAAGTGTGTCTTCTGTTTCCTCTTGGGACCCCAACTGGGTAAGGTAACCCAGCATGTGCACACATTGTGAGACATAAGGGAGATGACTCATTTTCAGAAATACCAAATAAAAGCTGTGGGGTCACCTGGGTGGCTCAGTCCGTTAAGCATCCGAGTTTGACTCTGGTCACGATCTCACAGTTCATGAGTTCGAGCCTCATATCGGGCTCTCTGCTGTCCGTGAGGAACCTGCTTGGGATTCTCTGTCCCTCTCTTTCACTGCCCCTCCTCAGCTCATTCTCTCTCTTTCACTCTCTTAAAATAAATAAATAAACTTAAAGAAAATCCGTTTTAAATAAAAGCTGTGCTGGTGAGTTAACAGTAGGTTTACAACCTGCTGGAAATATGTATGAGCCACCCCCCACAATGGAGTCCCAAACCCTTAGACACTTCACTTCCTGGTTCTTTCTCCCCTGTTTCTCAGACTTATTTTCACGGGCTTGCAATGAGCACGCACCAAAGAACAAAGGGAAGAGGAACTGAAAGTCTCTGCATCACCTCAGGGAAGGTACATTTATTCCAATCAGACTACTTTTTGCCTTAGGTGGGCATAGGCAACATCTGGCTTAGGCTATAACCTCTATAGTACTCAGCCAATGAGGAGTCAGGGGAGGGACTTGCACGCTAGGAGATAAATTGTCTGCTGTGACTGCTCTGTGTTTGTCCATCAGACACATGCTCTCGAAAGAGCGTTGATTAAAGCCTCACTTCACTATGTTCTGAGTCTCCGTGTCCCTCCTTTGATTGGGTTGGTAGGCTTATTTCTAACACACATGATGCAGGTAGGCCGGGTCTGAGGACCCAGAGGGGGTCCTGCAGGACCAGGCAAGAGAATCCTTGGCCTCACACAAGATGGAAATCAGATGTGAGCCAGCAAGAGGTGAGAGCAATTTATGAAAGAGAGAGAGAGAGCAGATACAGACAGAGCATCTTGGAGATTTGGAAAGAAAATGGAGGATGAGTCTCATCTTTGCTTGGGGTCGGGGGTTTTTATTGAGGATGGTGGTCTGGTGTTCTTATCCTCTCAGTCATCCAGGATTTGTTCAAAACAAGGAGGAGTGCTCAGATGTCCTCCATGAGCCACTCATGCCCTAGAGCTGGGGGTCTTGGCAATCAAGGTGTCTTGAGTCAGTGGTCTTGTTTTTTTTTAAATTTGTTTAATGTTTATTTATTTTTGAGACAGAGAGACAGAGCACAAGCAGGGGAGGGGCAGAGAGAGAGGGAGAGACAGAATCCGAAGCAGGCTCCAGGCTCCGAGCTGTCAGCACAGGCTCGAACTTGTGAGCTGTGAGATCATGACCTGAGCCGAAGTTGGATGCTTAACTGACTCAGCTGCCCAGGCATCCTGAGTCAGTGGTCTTGAAAAACACTCATGAGGACGTCACCTGGACACTCCTTAGATGTCATCTACTGTGTTGGAAGACCCCAAAGAAAGCATTAACTCCTTGACCTTTACAAGTTGGTCATACATTAAGGCCTGTGTAAGGTGTGGGTACAGGTCTTAGCAAGAGTAGAAACAGAAGAGGAGCCAAAGGGAGAAAAAAAACAGCTTTTTTTCATGGGGTCCCTTCAGTTTCTCTCTCTTTCTCTCTCTCTCTCCCCCTTTCTCATTTACACACACACACACGCATGCACACACACACCTGAAACAAAAGTTTCAAGAAACCTTTCCATTCTGCCATGCCCTACATGCCTCACCAAATAAGTAAAATGTATTTCATGACTCTCATTTTGAAAAAATCATTTTAGACTACACCCATGATGAGGTCCACGGTGACCATCCAAGCCATCCTGTCTTTGGAAAATGAAGTATTTGCTCAAGGAAACTTGCTCCAGGCAAAGACTATTCTAGAACCCAGACCCGGTGCTGCCGTCCTGCATGGTGCCAAGCCCAGCAGTCATACTGCCCTTGCTTTGGTGACCTTGACTCTCTCTCATGTCCTTCTCTCCCCAAGAACTGGCTGAAAGATGGTTATCTCCTTATTAACCCACTAACTAACTTCCCTGGTCTTTTCTGAGTGCTACCCCCCGACTCTTCCACTCATGAATGGCACAGCCCGGGTTTAGAGGCCTTACTTCTCAGAGCTGGAAGGCACCTTGGCAATCCCTCAGTCCAACCCTCTCATTTTACAGGTGAGGAAGCCTGGCACCCGAAATATGACATACCGCTAAATCAGCACAGGCCCGATTCATAGCAGGTTGGCTGAGGCCGAACATAACAGAGAGAAATGTCCAAACATTCTACAGTGAAAGGCAAAACCTTGGAGCGTTCACTGTCACAGAACACCCTGAAAGTCAGGAGGGGCCTGTCCATGACCGGTCATAATGCCAGTGCCCCTTCCAAAGGAAATGGAATCATCATGATCTTCTGGAACTGGATTCCTGCCTGGGAATCAGCATTGCCAATTGGGGGTAGGAAGGCAGAGGGTAGCACTGGGTGAGAAGGGTCCCAGTGATGTGGTGACTTATGTTCTCAGTGGCTAAATCTCCTCTTCCAGTCTCGGCGGCCCTGGCCTCCAAAGCGGGGAGCACGTTAACCCTGAGAGCTAAAAGGCAGAATGGGAGAGGGGTGTGGGCAGGAGGAACACATTACCATTTCCATTTATATTTATTTTTCTCTTTAACAATTTTTCTTTCTATTACTTAATATCCTGGCTCTCAGTATTACATGTATAAAACTTAAAGACTAATACATTTCTTTGGTGAGCGAGAGCTAAAATGTGTTCATTCTTGGGATACAAAACTGAAAAGGTTCTAAGAGGCTGCTCTGGGGAACCAGGGACTATCGCCTGGAAGGGGCGCCTGGGTGGCTCAGTCGGTTGAGCAAATGACTTTGGCTCAGGTCATGATCTCATGGTTCCTGAGTTTAAGCCCCGCATGGGGCTCTCTGCTGTCAGTGCGGAGCCCACTATGATCCTCTGTCCCCCTCGCTCTCTGCCCCTCTCCCAGTTGTGCTCACGCATGCGCACTCTCCGTCTCAAAAACAAGTCAACATTAAAAACAAAACAAAACAGAATCACCTGCGGAGATTGACTCAGGGGCCCCAGGCCACACCTGCTGCTGCAGATTCTCTGGGGGCGGGGCCAGGAATGTGCATGTTTTGTTTTTCTTTTTTTTTTCATATTAAATATAATTTATTGTCACATTGGTTTCCATACAACACCCAGTGCTCATCCCAACAGGTGCCCTCCTCGATGCCCGTCACCCACTTTCCCCTCTCCCCCAATGTTTATAGCAGCACTTCCAACAATAGCCAAATTATGGAAGGAATGTGCATGTTAAACAAGCTCTCAGTTGAAGTCTAAGTCCCACAATAGTTCTTAACTGCCTTTGGGCTTTGCTTCTGCAGCAGTGGAAAGAACTCCCTTAGCCCACAGAGGTATCTACTGCTCTTATCCCCAGAGCGGCATCTTGCACAGGGTAGGTCCTGGCCGTCCTGTCTTCCGTGCAGAGTACATAGGGTTGCCTGGCTACGGGGGAGCATGGAGCTGGAGTCCCCTGAGACGTGCTTCCTGCCACAGAAGCTGCATCTGTCTTGAAGAGGGGGCACTTCTCCCTGATTTACACAGAGCTGCCCCGGGGGCTGGCAGCGGCCCTGGCCTGCTCTCGTGCTGCCTGCAGGGAAGGCTGACGGTTCCCTAGGACCACTGTGATCACCAGAGTGAGGACAGCGAGGGGAGGGAGGAAATGTGATTGAGACACCCCAAGACTGGCCTAGGGCTTAGAAAGAACATCCTGACCTGAGTGACAGTGCTGCCCGGTGGATGGACCAGAACAGGGGTGGAGCCATGCAAGTGAAGAGGGGATTAAAATTTACTCTCTTAATAAATACATAAATATAAACGGAACTTTGTATCTCTTAATAAATACATAAATAACAATGGAAATTGTAAGAATCAATTCTTCACTTGCGTGGCTAAAGAGAGAGTACTCTCACTCTTAAACACAGAGAACAAACTGAGGCTTGATGGGGGTGTGGGGGTCGGGGGGAGACGGGGAAAATGGGTGATGGGCATTGAGGAGGTCACTTGTCGGGATGAGTACTGGGTGTTGTATGTAAGGGATGAATCACAGGAATCTACTCCCCAAGCCAAGAGCACACTGTATACCCTGTATGTTAGCTAACTTGACAATAAATTATTTTTTTTTTTTAAAAAGAGAGAGATTAAGTAATCTCTTGAGATGCGAGAGCGGGCAAGCTCAAGGGAGAGCTGCACCCAGGGTTTGGGTCTCTATCTTTTACTGACAGTTGTTAGCTAAGGGGTGGAATGTTTATTATTTGGGGAGGGGATGTCTTTGGGAGCAGGGTTTCATGTTTTTCTCCCTTACTTGGTCAGGATCTCTGACCCGGGGCCTGTCTGCTGGGATCTGGCTCCCTGTGTCTTGTTCGTGGAAGATGGCCAGGACAGGTTGCTAACTTTCCTGATGAAGGGGTTTGAGCCTCCTTTACCAGTTTCCAGGCATCCTGTTAAAGCCTGAATAACTGCGTAGTCTAACAGTAGGACACAGGGTGAAGAGCAAAGTCACCGAAGACCAACTTCAGGAAAGGGAGCAGAGAAAGGAGAGGAGACAGTGGAATAGAAAAAAGAACAGGGAGAATAAACAGGCAGAAGCTCAAAGAAAAATAGAGAAACAATTACTTTTGAGATGGGGGTGCAGTGAGGAGTAGGCTGCTGGCAGGGCAGCATTCCTGGGCTCTTGGGGAGAGGGTAGGTGGGTGGGATCTGGCTAATTTTAGGGAAAAAATTTCTGGCCTACCCTCACCCTCAACCACCCATCACTGACATTTTCCTTAACATTGGCCCACAATGGGGGCACCTGGGTGACTCAGTCAGTTAAACATCTGACTTCAGCTCAGGTCATGATCTCACAGTTCACGAGTTCGAGCAGCTCAGAGCCTGGAGCCTGCTTCAGATTCTCCCTTCAGTGTCTCCCTCTCTCTCTGCCCCTCCCCACCCCTCAAAAATAAACATTAAAAAAATTAAGAACAGAAACAAAAACAAAACATTGGCCCAAAATGGCTGGAGTAGGAGAAAGACTCTACAGACCAGGGACACTGAGTGTTTCTGGCTCTTTCCCTGGCTATGGTGAGGAAAAGGACTTTCCAATGTCAATGGTTTTCCATTGGCCACTGGAACCCGGTCATATTCGTGTTTTACATCTGAGCCATAAAAAGCAAATTACCTGTTGGGTTGTTTTAGCAAGGATTCTTGCTTGCTGATGACATTTCCCCTGGTGATATGCACCAGTTGGAATTCTCCAGGGTGATTGCTATTATCACATCATCAGTAGTTTATCTTGGGAGCATTGGGGGTTTGCTGTTTGAATAACCAAGCCCGGGAGCCTGTGCCATGGGGGGAAATGTTTAGTCTGATGAAGAGAGCCCCGTGAGTCCAGCATCTTCTCGAGACCACGGCTTCTGGCCAGAGCTTATTTAAGAGAGCAGAAGTAAAAAGGTACAAGAGGAACATTTGCTTGTTTAATTGGCCATTGATTTTCCTGGCAATAATTTGCAGCAAGATAAGGGACTTCGTCAAGGTCATGTGTCTGGGCACGGCTGGGTGAGGAAAAGGACTAAGGAAAATCTGGGTGGTTGCCTTTTTAAATGAGTTTGCTGATTTTCCTAGGACTCATCCATCAGCTGATGAATGTCTACCGTTTAACTAAGAGTTCCTGCCCAACTGGCCTGGCTCTCAGCCTGGACCAGCGGTGTCTGGGTGAAGGCAAAGACGGAGGACCTGACCTGCGGTCACGAGTACCAAAGGCATTGGATCTACACCCCCAAGGCCAGGAACCTGCCCCAAGGTCAGTGATTCACTACTCATCTTGGAGATAGAACCAGCCACTTCTGGGAAGCAGGATGGACAGCTGTGCATGTCCTGGCTTATATAGGCCCAGGCTGCTTCTCTGGCCGGGCCCACACTCTAGTCCCAGCCTTCTGGTCTGCTGGAGCAGAGCCTGTGATTCCCCAAGCTTGACCCAACACTGGTTCTATAGAGTGGACCATGTGCTCCCTTTCTCAGACAAAGTGGAGGCCCATAATAGCATCCACGTCTCTGTCTCTGTTGTGAGCATCCCTGCCTTATTATATTGTTCAGCATCGCTATGAGCTACTGCGGTCCTCCGTTCCCACATAGACAGCTCTACGAAGCCATGGCCAGCACTTGAACTGAGGTTTAGCACCGGACTCAACACTCACAAATGCTCAGGAAGTATTGCGATGAATGAATGAATGAAACGACTTGCCCAAAGACATATAGTTGGTACTTGCAGAGCTAGGACACTGAGGTTGAGTCCAGTTTAGTGATTCTACTAAATTCTACTCCTCCACCCTGTCTACCAAGAGGTAGCGCAGAGGGGTTAAGCACACAAGCATGTGGCCCCCGACCGCTGGAGTCTGGGGCCTGGTTTATTTTCTAGCTGCTAGGTGGCCACAGAGGCGTGCCTCTCAGATTCCCCTTCAGGAAGGAATCTGCTGCTCAGTGGCAAGGAGGGCAGTTAGCAGACAGCATCCGGCTACAGCACCTGCAGGGTCCACCTCAGCTCTGGAGCCTGGCCCAGTTCCTCCCAGTCAGCCCCAGCCAATGACCATGGCAGGGGGCTGGGCTGGCCACTTCTGCCCAGAGCCGCACTCCTCTGGCAGGCGGTCTGTTCCAGAGCTCTGCACTGGGCTGGCTGAGACCCTGTCACGGTGCCCGGTGGTTTTCCAGCCTGAAGGTTCTTTCTCCCTCCCCCTTTTATATTTCTCACAGGCATTACTTTTTAGATTTTTTTTTAACATTTTTGAGAGAGAGAAAGACAGAGCATGAGTGGGGGAGGAGCGGAGAGAAAGAGGGAGACACAGAATCCGAAGCAGGCTCCAGGCTCACGAGCTGTCAGCACAGAGCCGGATGCGGGGCTCGATCCCACGAACCGTGAGATCATGACCTGAGCCGAAGTCGGGCACTTAACCCACCGAGTCACAGGCATTTACTTCTAATAAATCTCAATAGATCTTAGTGTCTGCTTCCCAGAGGACCCCACTGACACAAGCCATGTGACCTGGGACAAGTTACCTCTCCGGCCTTCGCTTTTCTCATTACGGCCTGCCTCACAGGGTGGTTGTGAGGGGTCGCCGAATCCACGTGGCGCCTGGCCCAGGTTAGCACTCCATACACGCGAGCCAGTGCTACGACTCAGAAATCCCGCTTGGCCTGTGGATTTCAGTTGCAGGCATCCTGCACCTGGGTACAGGAACCGCAGCAAGATGTAGCCCTTGGACTGATTCACACACGCCTCTGAAGTCAAGTTTTAGAGACGCCAACTCTAGTCCCTTTCCTTGGGCGGCAACGCAGGAGGCTAAGAGGGCAAGGGCTGGGGGCCGGGACTGAGCAGAGACTGTCTCTCTCCTGGGGAGTCAGGTTCTGAACATCCAAGGCTGAGCCTGAATACCCCTAACCCCCGACGTCCTGCTCAAGGCTCACTTCCCCCTGTGAAAATCACTGAAGAAGAAAATCACTTCTTCAGAAGAAGGTGAGAGCCACACTTGGTGCCTCCTTCAGTCCCATTTGCCTCTCCCGTACACCCTTGACCACTTCCCTACCTCAACCTCCCTCTTCAACTGCCCTGGATGACCCTTGCAGCTAAGACATTGGGGCATTTAAGAACCAGAGAGCTCTTCTTTTTTCTTTTTCTTTTTTTAGTTTATTTATTTATTTATTTATTTAGAGTGCAAGTATGAGTGTGTGAGCAGGGGAGGGGCAGAGAGAGAGAGGGACAGAGAGAATCCCAAGCAGGCTCCTCCAGGCTTGATCCCACAACTTGAGATCACGACTTGAGCCAAACTCAAGAGTCAGATGCTTAGGGGCGCCTGGGTGGCTCAGTTGGTTAAGCATTGACTTCAGCTCAGGTCATGATCTCATGGTTCATGAGTTCGAGCCCTGAATGGGGCTCTCTGCTCTCAGCACAGAGCCTGCTTTGGATCCTCTGTGCCCTTCTTTCTCTGCTCCTTCCCTGCTTTCACTCTCTCTCTGTCTCTCTCAAAATAAATAAATAAACTTAAAAAAAAAAAAAGAGTCAGAAGCTTAAAGGATGGAGCCACCCAAGCTTCCCAAGAACCAGAGAGTTCTAACCCCAGGTCTGCCTCAGCAGCAAGCCACACCCTCTGTCTGGGAGCAGGCTCTAGTCTGCTGGGATCAATTTCCGCCTGTGTAAGGAAAGGTGTGGAGGTGGACAAGGGGTGATTCCCCTCTGGCTCTGCCATTCTATGTCAAGGGTCTGCAAACTCTTTCTCTGAAGGTCAAGACAACAAAGGTTTTATGTTTTTCAAGTCAGAAGGTCTCTGCCACAGCACTCTGCCATTGTGTCACAAAAGCAGACAATAGGCCAAAAAAAGGAAAAAAAGTGTGGCTGTACTCCAAGAACGCAATCTACAAACACGTGTCCTTTGGCTCAAGGGCCCATAATTGGCTGACTCCCGTTCTATGTGACAAATATGACGATACTCCCTGGGGAAACTGATTCCATCACCTGGAGCATAGTGATATTGGGGAGGGAAGTGGAGGGAACAAACAAAAAATTTGGGTCAATGAGCTGTGAGATGTTGGCCGGGGCCTCTCCAAAGCTGCTTTTCTTTTGCAGGACCTCTCAGGAAGGAGCTGTGTCCAGAGGGTAGTATAGCCACTATTGTGGTGGTGGCGGGGAGGGGACCAGAAGAATTTCAGAAGACTGACCCAGTACAGCAGAGCCAGGAGAATCAGAAAGAAACGGTCTCAGGGACCTGAGGACAATGGGGACCCCTGGAACAAACCATGCCTGAAGCTGGCAAGACTCTCTTTGAACTTTTTAATAATTGGTTCATTCAATGATGTTGTTACCTTAGACCAAGCTAAGTGTTCTATCATTTACAATCAAAAGAAGTTTAACTGATGCAATCAGGGAACTCAGAAAAGGAGGGAATGCCACCCTCCCCTATTAGGTCACCAAGCAGCCAGTCTATCCCCACACCCACAAACTCAACAGGGAAAGGAGGAAGTAGGGGCTTATTTGCAACAGGAACCAGAATAAACCCCCTGGTGCTCAGTCTGGCTTCCAGGGTGAATCAAGGGTTAAATAGATCTATTGGAACACGTCCTAATCTCTGCCCCTCTGCGCACCCCCCTCAAAGGGCTCAGCTCTCCCACCCTTTGCTCAGCTTCCTCTCCCCAAATGTCATGCAAATTATCCTACAGCAGCCTTTGACAGGTCCTGCTGAGTTAACTGCAGCTGGCTGCTGAATCCTTAGAAGGAGGATTGTCTCAATCAAAAGGAGAAAGTCTCTGCAGCCAATTAGGCCCTGCGTTATTTGACTAAGTGTGCCAGATTAATCGCAGGTATTAATTACAGGGTACAGAGGGCAGAAATGCAATTATCAGCACCTTCTCTTTGTGGGAGGTGGCCGTGGGCAGTGGAAATGGGAGAACCTGATCAAAGCTTACCGAGGTCGTCTTTCAAGCTGCGGCTGGGTGAGGGGATCATTCTGTAGGCTAGGAAGTGGAGAATCACAGGGCCTTGCTCTGGGCTGCCAGCTGGCCTGACCCTGAGGGCGGTTCAAATGGTTCAGATTCTGGCATGGGCTCTATGCAGGGAACGTGTTGGTAGTCCGGGTGGGACACAGCTCCGGTCTTAGCTCTGCCCTGATGCACCAGCTGAGCCTGGACTAGTGATCTGATCTGGAATTTAGTTTTTCATCTGTTAAGGAGGAGTTGTCCTAGAGTTAGCGTTTCTCAAAACAGGGTTCTGTTGGCCCTTGGGACTGGTCGGTTCTTCCTGTGTGGGACTACTCCACACGTTGCCCAGGGAGCACACTTACTAGGAATCCCTCCTGCCCGCCCTAGACACCGTGACAGCTCTAAACCACTGGGCCATCGCTCAACATGTCCCTTAGGGAGACAGTACCACCCCTGGCTGAGACCCCCTATCCCAGATCCTTCCTGGAGGCTGTGTCTCCCCCTCAGACTGGGGCTCCCTGAGGGCAGGGCTGTGTCTCTCCTCAGACTGGGGCTCCTGTACCTCAGGGTCCTTCGTTTGAGAAATGGGGATTACAATGTGCCTTCTTCATTGGGGTCTGGAGAGTAAATGTGATGTCACTGGTAAGAATGAAGAAAAGTGCCTGGCACGTAGTAAGTATAATAGTTGTCACCGCTACGATGTATAGAACCTCCTCCTGAGTATTAATTATCTAACTCCAACCCTTCAAAGCACATGCCATTGTCCCCATTTTACAGATGGGGAAACTGAGGACCTGAGAGGTTCAATAACTTGCCAGATTTCAACAGTAGGTCAGGGACTTCCTAGCCTGGCCCATTTGAGGGAGGGGGGACATGACGAGGCCAGGCATTTACTGACCTCTTTTATCCATTGTCTGTGCTGTGGGGGTGGAGAAAAGACAGGACAGTAGCTGGGGTCTTCAAGTGATTACTTTCAGCTCAGGGAGGCAGACTGGTGGTGAGGGCCTTCCGGGGACTGTCCAGCCACATGCTTCTCAGGCATCAGGTCTATAAATCCAAACCTGGAGTCCAGGAGGTCCTTCCCCTCTCTGGACTGATTGAGATGGTTCTCAAGAGCATGAAATGAAGCCTGAACTCCAGGACCAGGTCTGTA
Organism: Panthera leo; assembly: GCF_018350215.1. NCBI lineage: Eukaryota > Metazoa > Chordata > Mammalia > Carnivora > Felidae > Panthera > Panthera leo. The sequence continues at coordinate 38,362,069 of NC_056683.1, forward strand.
AATAGCAAGGCTGGGGGGGGGGCAGGGAATTCATGGAGTCTTGTCCAAGGGGGCTGCTCCCCGGGGCGGCTGCGGGAAGGGAACCACCCTGGCAGGATACTTCCTCCATTATTGCTGGGAGCAGCAGAGGAAGGTGAAGCAGGCCACAGAGTCTCACATGCAGACATTCAGAGCCCAATCAGCATATCACAGAGAAGCCACAGAAAGCTCAGGGACACGCCAAGGAATGGAAGCCAGCCACTTCTCTGCCAGCTTCCTCTCCTCACTATGGTCCATAAGGCCTGGTGACATCTCCAGGGTGGCTACCCCAACCTCTCTGACCTCATCTTTGTGCCACTGTGTCTAGACACACTGACATTTCTGTTCCTCTTTCTTACCTCAGGGCCTTTGCACTTACAGTCAATGCTGCCTGGAATGCTTTTCACCTGGACCTTCCTCTGGCTGACTCCTTCTTATTACTCGATCTCAGATCAGAATCCTCTACTCAGAAAGGCCTTCCCAAACCACCGCCACATTGTTGAACATTGTTTGTTGTTTATCAGCATAATATTCTGAGTTCCTAAATACTGCCTGGCACTTAATAGGGCCTCAGTGAACAACAAATAAATGAAGAATGAGACACAGCTTCTGATATCAGAAATCATTCAGCCTGAGGGAGGAGACATAGCCCTCAGGGAACCCAGAGTCTGAGGGGGAGACACAGCTCTTTGCTCTGGGAACCCTAGTCTGAGGGGAGACACAGCCCTGTTCTCAGGGAGCCCCAGTCTGAAGGGGGAGATACAGTCCTGCCTGCAGGGAGCCGTGTTCGGAGAGGGGAGACATAACCCTGCCTCAGGGAGCCGCAATCTGAGGGCGTTAAGGGGACACAGTTGTTTCTCTTTGGGCAACAGTGTATCTAGCAAGTGCAAACCAAATATGTAAACTCTGAAGAAAGTGTGGCTAAGGGACCATGGGCTTATAGGGCTCAGTCCATGGAGGACTTCCCGCAGGAAGCTGCCTCTAAAAAATCAATGACCCCATATTTCAGACACATCAAAGGGGTCTCACTCAGCCTAGTAGACCAACTCTATTCCTCTACATCAGAGCCAGTCAAAGCGGTCATGATCAGTGAGCGTGATTAGTGACAAACCCCACAGATCCTCCTCCACAGGACCAGACATACCTACCTGACCACTCCTTTGTGCAAGTGATTAATAAATAATAAATAATAAATTAATAAACACTATCTACCTCTCGATTGGAGAAAAGTGTTGCCACAGGCCATTCGTTCCTTCTCTCTGCTTGTAACCCTTCCCCTCGTCACCACTTTCTCATGTCCTTCCTTCCGTCTTACCTTTATGGAATCCAGGACCACTGAAGTCTGTGAGTGGTACCTACCTGGAGTTGTACAGTGCACAACCCGTAGAGCTGAATGCAAGCAGCCCTGAAAAATTTCCAGTCTCAGGACCTAGAGACACCTCAGAAAGCCTAGAGCATAGTCTCTCAACTTTAAAATGAAGAAACTGAGGGACCTGCTGGCTCATTCAGTTGAGCCTCCGGCTCTGAATCTCAGCTCAGGTCATGATCTCAAGATTCGTGGGATTGACCCCTGTGTCAGGCTCTGCGCTGACAGCGTGGAGCCTGCTTAGGATTCTCCCTCCCTGTCTCTGTCTCTCTGTCTCTCTCTGTCTCTCTGCCCCTCCCCTGAGTTCCCTTTCTCCCCCTTTCTCTCAAAATAAATAAATAATCTGTAAAGAAAAATAAAATAAAGTGAAGCAACTGAGCCTTTTGGGGGAAACACAACTTCTCTGAGCTTCCACAGGGGCACCTTAATGAAACGGCTGGAAGGCGGACCCACAGCTCTCAGTTCTCCGAGCTGCAGAATGGTCTGTCCCCTGCATCTCCTCTACCCTCGCTCTCAGGCTCGGCTGAAATGTCCCCCCTCCCCTTTCCATCCCCTTCGGCACACCCTGTACTCCCCATTCTGGTTTCAGATGAAGTCCATGCCGTGCGGTGGGGTCTTCCTTAAGTGAGCCATACACCCAAGCTGTGGCACTAATCATTGCTCTGCTGCGGAGTGGGGACCCTCTGACGTCAGAGGTCCTTGTCCGTACCAGCGTTAGCAATGGCGTGAAGAGCAGTGAAGGTGGGATGGGAAAGACCGCCTTACTTTCTGGTGGAGTAAAAATACAGATATTGCTTGGAGAGCCATTGTAGCTCTGACCTATGCCCAGGGCACGACCTTGAGCAGTTTACTTACTCAGCCTTTCTGGGTTCCAGGTTTCTCAACCGTACAAGGGGGTAAAAATAACCCTCATTCGTTCCCCTATCCGCTCACCCCAGTGTAGTGAGGATTACATAAGGTAATTTATGTAAAGGGCCTAGCTTGGCACCAGGCACAAAGGCCCACACCGTGGCTGCTCCCACCCCTCTGAAAAGCTCCCTCCTCCCCGAAGCCCTTCTCAGCCTGTGTTCTGCATGTGCATTATGGCTCTTCCCTGTGGAAGCCGTTTAAAGGCAGGAACTGTTACTGGGAAGAGATAAAAATCCTTGGCACAGCTCAGCCATTACCAGAGATGTTTAACCAGCCCGCGTTCACAGGCAGGAGGACACGCATGAAAGCGTTTTATCTTCCTCCCACAAGGGGAGAGCCGAGCCCCGTGCCAAACCGAGATGAAGGCTTGATTTTTTCTAAGTAGACGTTTAGGATTCTACTGATGCCTTGCTAACTCCCAGTCAAATCACGACATCAAGGAAAGAAAAACTCCATTTTCTGCTAAGATGTTGAAATGGCCCTTTCCAATTAGGCAGTGGGCTCCGGGAGGGGGAGCCCAGGCAGGCAGCCCAAAGCTGGGTCTGTTCATCTGTGTGTTCTAGGGTCTGAGAGCCTCTCAGAGCTGAGCCTGCGACTCCTGAGCAGGGCTTGGCCTCCAAGCGACATCCTGCCCTCGGTGTCTCCCCCTAGTGTAGGTCGCTGCTTATCCCTAGGAGGGACAGGAGACTATTAATTACTAGTCAGTTACATGTTTTGCATATATTGGTTGGTCTGATCATCTACTTTGAATTAGCAAAGACAAGGACTCTCATAAAATTGCCCACAAGATGCAAGTATGTGCAAACAACATCGTCTATCTGGAATTCTCCAATCCCCAGCTCTCCATAGCTCCTTGTCTACCAAGAAAGCACAGATTCACCTTTTAAGACTCAGCTCAAGGGGAGAAAACAATAGCAATAACAATCACTTACATGGCTCTTACTCTGCTAGTCACTACTCTAATTGCTTTCCATGCACTAACTCATTTCATCTTTTTTATATCTGTAGTGACTCAAACAATGGCCACAGATCTCTCCTGTTCCTCCCATCGGAGAGGTGGGGTCTATGACCTCTCACTTTGAATCCGTGCAGGCCCTGGGTCTGCTTTGACAAACAGAATGCGGTAGAAGTGATGCTGTGCCAATTTCTGCATCAGGCCTGAAGATGCTAGAAGCTTCCACTTCCATCACTTGGCACAGTGTGTTTGGAGACCTGGGTCACCACGTGAAGAGTCTGATTAGCCCAAGATGGTCATGCTGGAGTGGGCACATCCAAACGCTCTAGTGGACATCCCATCTAGACTCAGCCTTTCCGTCATTCCAGGCGAGGTCCAAGACGTGTGAGTGAAGCCATCTGAGACCCTCCAGGCCAGCTGAATAAAATTGAGTGGCCTCAGCCAACACTACGTGGAGCAAAATCACCACGCAGACAAACCCTGCCCAAGTACCTGACCCACCAGACCATGAGATATAATAAGATGGCCAGGGAGCAGTAGGTAACCATCACAACGACCTTCGGAGGTAGGTACAATGGGATACGTTTGACAGTTGAGAAGACAGACACAGAGCAGTCACATAAGTTGCCCAAGGTCACCTAAATATCAATTGCGAGGGCCTGGATTTGAAACCCAGACAGCTTATCCCCAAAGCCTGTGCTCCCTCGTCTTCTCTGAACTCTGTATCGACTGTTCTTCCAGCTGTCTTAACACCTCTTGAACTTACCCATGGGCAAATCTACTACCTTACTGGGTGCAAAGTCTGTTGGAGCCAGGTATAGAGTCCTGGTATCATTTTAGCTCCATTCCTAGCATGGAGGAAAAATGCTCAATGTTTGTTGAAAGAGTGGAGGCGTGTGGATGGATGATGGATGGACTTGGATGGGATAGAGCCTGCAAGTGTGGAGGAGCTAGAACCATTTGGGATATAGGCTTATAAGAGGCTCCATGTGAGGGTCAGTATGAGGGAAGCAGAAGGTCCTGAAGGTGAGAGAACCCTGACACGCAGAGGGGGAGCAGAGGCCCTCTTGGCTAATTATGTGGTTCTTCCCCAGTGCCCTTTCTTCTCCAAGGCCTCACAAAGAATCACTCTTTGCAAGTAAGGATTGATTTTGTTTGTTTTTAAAGTTTATTTATTTATTTTGAGAGAGAGAGCATCAATAGGGGAGGGCAGAGAGAGGGAGAGAATCCCAAGCATGCTCTGCCTGATGTGGGACTTGAACCCACGAACCACGAGATCATGACTTCAGCTGAAATCAAGAGTCAGCCACTCAACAAACTGAGCCACCCAGGTATCATGCACGGGGATTTATTTTGAAAAATACTTCTAGTTTAGTGTTATATGTTGCCTCTAATCTTGTTTTTATTATTATTAAGTTTTTAAAATATTTATTTTTGGGAGAGAAAGAATGAGAGAGAGAGAGAAAGACAGCACTAGTAGGGGAGGGGCAGACAGAGAGAGAGACACAGAATCCGAAGCAGGCTCCAGGCTCCGAGCTGTCAGCACAGAGCCCGACACAGGGCTCGAACTCACGAACCATGAGATCATGACCTGAGCCCAAGTTGGACGCTTAACCGACTGAGCCACCAAGGTGTCCTGCATAAGGTTTGATTTTGAGAAGCACTTCTATTTTAGTGTTATATGTTGTCTCTAATCTTTTCTTTTCTTTTTTTTTAAAGCACAGTCTTAACAAGGACCAAAAACAGAGTCACTGAGAAATAGACATGTCAGGAACCTGGAAAATCTAGTCACTATCTGACATAAATTTTACCTCTAAATGTCCTGGTAGGCCAGGCAAAAAGGAAAATATATTACAGTTAAGAGTTCTGATTTGGGGGAGGTTGACTGATCTTCTAAATCCAGAACCAGTAATCCCCAGTAAATGCATGTACCAAAGGGTCACCTCTGACCCTCAGGCAAGAGCCTCTCCAGGCACACGTAACCCACATTTTCACCATCGGCCCACCTTGGATGCAATGGTGCCTCTTCCATCATTTCCTCTGTCATTCCCAAGTGGACAGTAGCCCGAGTTCATTCATCTCTCATACATGAATCCTCAGTCCTGGAGGTCTTGTGCTTTTGGCCAGAGCAACGAGTGCCCTCAAGAGCTTCCAAAACTCTGGAACCTTCTAAAGAAACAAGTCTCTGGGGTCCTTCCATCAGCACTCTTCTCTTTAAAATTCTGGGCAAACAAAAGGATTTTTTATCATGTTGTCCAAGAGTGTTTTTCCAGAAGGAATGCTCACTCAAAAGCCCAGTGGAAATTTCCACTGGGGCCTTTTTGTCTTGTCACCCATCACACAGAGCAGCATTCAACTTATAGGATGCAATCCCTGAAATGCCGGTGGTTAGGGCACATTCATAGGAGCAGGTACAAGAGGCCAAGGCGATTATCTGGGAAGATGGAACTTCCTCTGCAAAAGGTGTGGGTCCCGCTCCGGGTTCTGAAAGAGCCATCTGTTCTTCCAGGGGGACTTTGTCACATAGATGCTCTTACAGAGGGTGTTAGATTACACAACAGTTGACCCTGAGAAGTTCACTGTCTCATTAACCCCATGAGAGTGACCAGGACAGCAGATTCTGAGCTATGAGACAGGGTGATGGGGACATCCATGCACAGCCATCCTGAACAACCCCCCCCCCCCAGCCCCGCCCCTGCCCTGCCTTGCTCAAGGCAGATGGTTCACTGACCTGAGGAAAATGCTGAATCCCAAGCCAGATTCACCCTGTCTGTCTCCTCCCTGGCACCTCCAACCGCACCACACACACACACACACACACACACACACACACACACACACACATGCACACACTCACACACTCAGTTGCCCCAGTTTCTGTTCAGGAAAGTAATTCGTTTTAGTAAAATTGTGAGTAAATTGTAAATCACTAAGCAAAGAACTATCAGACACAGATGAACCTGAAGATAAATCATTTTTGGAAAGTTGTCATTTTGAGGCACGCAGAGACAGACTTCCCTAATGTTAGTGAGGGCGTGGAAAAAGACAGCCTCATGGGGTCACTGGGTATTCCCTGAACACTCCCCTTTCTATTCCTCCCTCTGGACCTTCTCACTTGCTGTTCCCTCCACCTGGAACACCCTCTCCTAACATCCATCTTTTCCTGGCAAAGTGCCATCTATCCTTCCAGGTCCAGACATTCCTAATCCCAGCCCTGCACAAGCCCCCTTAGACCAGGGCCTCCACCTCTCCTCTCACTGTGTCTGTCACTTTGTGGTTAACAGAGGAGGCTCTGGAGCCATGGCCTGGGCTCCACTTAAGATTGCTACTTAACTTGCTGTGCAGCTTTGCAGAAGGTACTCAATCTCTCTGGGCTTCAGATTCCCCTTCCATGAGATGATGTGATTATCATCATCCCTTGGGGCTGCATGCACGGGGCTGGGCACACAAAGAAGCTCAAGCCAACTGTTAAATTGAATTGTGCAAATAAGGGATTGGCCATAGTCCTCTGGAAAAGTGGGGATATAGAGACAAAAATGCAATGAGGACTGCTCCTAGAGAAATACGGGGATCCACGGAGGAAGTCGGGGCTGGAGGTCCTGCCCAACACACCCGGACTGCCACTACCCAGCCCTGAGATTTTTTTTCTCAGCACCAACCCCCACCTCCTCTTCTGGACTCAGATACCATCTGACTTGAAAGGAAGCTCCTGCCTCAGATCTGCTCTGGAGGGGGCTGCAGGCAGTGGCAGGCTGGAAAGTGTTAAAAAATCAGTTCTCTGGAGAAAGGGAGAAGACATCACCATTAGTAGTGTTTGCCAATTTCCCTGCTGTAAAGACTCCCAACAATGGCTGATTTCAAGTTACCCACATGTTGTCATTGAATGAGGAGTTCAGAAGAGATACATTGTAGCGCTCCATTACATGGTATTTCCATCAGATGCCTACAACAGTGTAAGTAACCTGAAGACTATGGATCATCGTAAAGTGTAGCTAAACCATTGGGAAATGATGGGTTTTGAATATTTATAAACTTTCTTTTTGATAGAATATTAAATGTGGGTTTATACAGTATCATTTTAAATTATAGTTGTGTTTTAAAAGTGCCTGTCAGGGGCGCCTGGGTGGCTCAGTCAGTTGAGCATCCGACTTCGGCTCGGGTCATGACCTCACAGCTTGTGGGTTTGAACCTGGTGTCGAGCTCTGTGCTGACAGCTCAGAGCCTGAAGCCTCTGAGTCTCCCTCTCTCTCTGCCCCTCCCCTGATCACACTTTGTCTCTCTCAAAATAAATAAACATTCAAAAATTTTTTTAAGTGCCCAAAGTTTCTGAAACATTAATAATTGGCTCCTCCCTCATTAGCAACCTTGATGCTCTTTGAAAAACATACTTACCTCAGGGCCTTTGCACTTGCAGTGCAGCGTTCCCTGCCTAGTACGTTCTTTCCCCAGATAACCATGTGATTCCCCCTCCCCTCTTCCTTCAGCTCCTGTGCACGGATTACTTTGTCCCTTATTAAAAGACCTTCTCTGGCCATTCTATATAAAATAGCAGCACCCCCTTCCCTCAGTACTTCCTAACCTCCTAACTCTGCTGTACTCTTCCCCAGAGCCCTTAGCACCACGGTAGTCCAGATAAACCAGATAGTGTTATCTGTTATCTGTTAGCTGTTTATTTATTGTCCATCTTCCCCCACTGGCAACTCCCTGAGGACAAGGATTTCCCTCCATTGTATTCTCTGATCCCCAGTTAACCTGTGTCTGGCAGATAGTAGGTGCTAAATATGTCTTTGTAGACTGACTCAGCGCTTACAGCTCTCCGCAGCCTGCACGGTGCAGCCTCCATTGTTATCTCATCTGCTCCTAACAGCAGGGCGGTTATGAGGACTCCCATTTTGCGGAGAACTCCCTCCTGCACTGTAGAAATTAGGAGGCTTAGAGATAAAGTGGCTTGTCCAAGACCTCAGCTGGCAGAGGGTCTGGTCAGGCTGGCATTCTGTCCTCTTGACTGCTAAGCCAGGGCTCTCTTCCCCAGCACTGCGATGCGTCTCACACAGTGTAGGAGAAACTCCCCTGTGTGATATACCCTGGAGGCTGGGAATTTGCAGGTCATATGATGTGCTGCCTCTCCTGAGCCCCTAATGAAGTTTCTGGAACACATGAACTGCTCAGGAAACATGTTTCTAGGGTGAATTGAAGTCAGACAAGTTTTTTTTCCCCCAATGCCCTTTCTCACCCCGCACCCAAGTTCCATCCTTTCTACCTGTAAGATCTCCTTATCGGGGCACCTGGGGGGCTTAGTCATTAACTCTTGATTTCAGCTCACGTCATGATCTCATGGTTTGTGAGATCAAGCCCCATGTCGGGCGCTGTGCTAACAGCAAAGAGCCTGCTTGGAATTCTCTCTCTCTGTCTCTCTCTCAAAATAAATAAACAAACATCAAAGAAAAGATCTCCTTATCAGGTATTAGGAAGCTCTAATGAAGCCACCAGGGTCAAGCTTTGCCTGCCAAGGCCTAAATATATTTTTAGGTCATATGCAATCACAGCCACCCTCAACTCCTGTTGAGTACAAGGATGTGCTCAACAAATAAATGTTGGATGCATGGATGGATGGATGGATAGATGGATGGGTGGGTGGGTGGATGGGTGGATAGATGCATAAAGTGTGTGTGTGTATGTGTGTGCAGATGAGAGTTTGCTACACTGATGGTGGGATTTTAGGCATCCTGTGAGAAGGGGAAAGGAAGAAGGATCTTCTGGAGCCATAGCACTGATAAGCTGGGAACTGCCTTTCCCTGTCACAGCCCTGAGGTAGTGAGTCTGTCCCAGAATTAAAGAATGTATTGAAAGGGGCACAGGGGGAGTGGTTCATTTTTCTGATGACTGGTGGGCCCAGCACCTGCTCCGATCTCCTTGTTATTCTTTGAGGGATGTTCTTGCCCTGCGGGGAGGGAGGGGGGGCGCTGGTGGGGAGGGGGCAGGGGAGCCAGGCTCCATAGGTCGCCTTCCAGAAAATGAGATGTCAGCTGGCAAGAGTGAATTAATATAAGGAAGTGGACCCTACTGACCCAGCCTCAATCTTGGTAAATCTTGGGTTCAGGAACTTTCTCCGTGGCCTCGAGTTCTCAAAGGAGCAGCTGGAGGCCAGGTGTGGAGAAGCAGATGTGCGTATACAAGGTGTGTGTGTGTATGGAGGGGGTTAACTACCTGGTTCCCAGTCCTTCTGAATAATACTTGCTTATAAAGGGGAAATACTGGCTGTTTCCTGGGCAACTATTCCCAGAGAGGACCAGAGGCAAGTTGGGGAGAATCTAGGCCTTCCAGAACCTTGGGCAGTAGGAGCCAGAAGTGCCCTTGGTGATTGGAAGGCTTCCCAACCCTTTCCAATGCTAAGAACGACCTGCCATAATTGTTCAGTATTACAAGCTCTAGACCAGTGGATGTCTTACTTTAGCAGGCACCAGACTCACCCAGAGAGCTTGTTCAAACAACTGGGGGCCCTGCCCCCAGACTTCGATTCAGTATGTCTCGTGTTGGACCTGACAATTTACTTGGGCTGCATAACGAATCCCAAGAGGTGCCCGTCGCTGCTGCTCCTGGGACCACACTTTGAGAATCACTGCCTAGTTGGCTCCCTGGACCAGAATCTCCAGGAGAAAGATCTGGAAGCCATTTTCACAACTTCCCAGGTGACTCCTAGCATCATGGTACTTTAGGAAGCTACTAAAATGTGAGGGCCGCCTATAGCAGAAGCACCTGGGGACCCTTGTTAAAATGCAGATTCCCAGGCCCTGCCTTGGCCCTGAGGACTCAGAACCCTTAAGGGTGGGGCCCAGGAATCAGCATTGAACCAGCTCTTCCGGAGATTCCAAACTAATTGCAGTTTGAGAGTCATGTGACCTTGTATAGCCTCCTGTATTACAGAGGAGTAAACTGAGGCCCAGAGAGGTGAACTTGTAGGCCAAAACACTCAGTTTAGTGACCAAACTGAACCCCAAACCGGGCTGTTTTCCAAGAAAGGAAGAAAACTCCAAGGTTATGGCAAACTTGGGTTGTCTTGGGAATCCCAAACCCCCAGGCACTTTGGCTGAAGCTCTCTGAATCCTGGAGTTTTCTCTTTAGGTGCAGGAGCCACAGGGCACCATTCCCCAAACATGCCACCCTCCTTTCCATCGTGGTGCCTTGGCGCCTTTACTCCACCTAAGGACTCAGCCAGGCACACCCTCTCTACCTGCCAGCATCTTTCTCATCTCAGCTTGTCTCTCTATGAAGTTCTGGTGACCCCCAGCAGGTGCATGGTCTCCTCTGGACTTGCACTGATCTTGAACACTTGTCCACAGCTGGTCTCACTGCGGTGACAAGGACCAACTTATTTAGCTTTCCAAGCATGCTCGTCCTACTTGGTGACCCTCTGCTGTACTGGGCGCGGGTAACAGGTGGGAGAACACTGGAATGATGCTACCCATGGATGCACTGTGGAGCCATGATGCAGGCAGGCTGGAGTTCTGGCAAAAGCAGATCTATCCAGAGAGCATTTTCCAGAAAGAAGAGGAGGGTAAGGAAGATTCTAAGGGGCTTGGATCTCTGCTGTGAGATGTAATTCCTGCCTCATTCCTCCTCTTTCTGAAGAATCTTCAGCAAAACCACCCAACATTTTCAAAGGCTTTTGGATTCAGGTTTTTCTGTATTTTTACTGTAATAATTCCTAAATGGAATCAAGAAGGCCTATTTTCAATGGGGTCTGGACACTCTGTTTTGTCGTTCTGCTGGCCATTGCTGCTTATCCAATTACCTTAGCAAATAAAAAAAAAAAAAAACAGTATTCTTTCTCTCTTATGGTTTCTAGGTCAGAAATTTGGGTGTGGCTTAGCTGGGTGGTGCTGGCCTGGGATGTCTCATTAAACTGCACACAAGATGCCAGTCACCCGAAGGCTTGGATGGGCTGGAGGAACCCGGGGGTGGGGGGGGGTGGGCAGCAATGGCTTCCATCATGGCTCCCTCACATGGCTGCCAAGTTGACGCTGGGTTGGTGGAAGACTGCAGTTTCTCCTCATGTCAGCCTCTTCCAAGGTTGTGTGAGTGTCTAACAGCTAGTCAGCTGGCTTCCCCCAGTGCAGGCAGTTCAAGAGAAAGAGAAGCAGGCAGAAGTGGCACTGTCTTTTGTGACCTAGCTTTGGAAGTTGCGCATCATCACTTCCACCACATTCTGTTGACCAGGAAAAAATCACTAAGTCAGCCCATACACGAGGGAATTTGGCTCCATCTGTTGAAGGGAGGAGTGCTGATGATTCTTGAGTAGATTTATTTTAAGTTTATGTATTTATTTGGGGGGGAGGGATGTGGAGAGAGAGAGAGAGAGAGAGAGAGAGAGAGAGAGAATCCCAAGCAGGCTCCATACTGTCAGCACAGAGTGCAGCTTGGGGCTCAAATTCACAAACCGTGAGATCATGACCTGAGGCGGAACCTAGAATCAGGCGCTTAACCTACTGAGCCCCCCGGGTGCCCCGATTCTTGAGTAGATTTGGAAGTGCTCCAAGTTATAGTGTATGAGACACTTGGTACCTGTGTCCGGGACATAGTAGAAGCTCACTAAATGTCTGGTGAACTGGACTGACTGCCCATCTTTCCCTAATGCCACTCTGAGGCTGAGATGGGACTGGGAAACAGCAGCCACTGGCCTGGGGTGGAACTGTCCTGGGGCATCACTGGCTGTACAGTGGTAGGCTTGGGCTCTGCCCTATCTGGTTCATGTGGGGCAGCTTTCCCTGGCCTGGGTCTCTGGTCAACAGTGTCCTTCCCGTCCTATGCACACCTTTGTCTCCCAGCCTCCTGCATGGCTCCTGTCTACAGGAAAAGGCCCGGGTGGGCAGCCACTTCCCCCCTTGGGTTTGCCTCCAGGACTGAGTTCCTTCTAGAGAGACACTATTTTATTCCACTGTGACATGGTAGGGGCAGGTCAAGGGGGTGGGAACAAATGGCACACAAGGACACTGTAACATGGAAATTAATCAAACAAGCTCTTTTCCTTATGGTCTTTACTTGCCGGTTTTAAAGCACCAATGCTTTGCTTGGACTGTTGCCCCCACCCAGAGTGTCCTTCCTTTTCCCCTCTGCCTGCAGACCTACTCCCTGGGAGACAGTGTGGCTAGCAGAAAGAACCCATGCCTTCAGATCAAAAGCTGTAAACTCAAGGTACGGGTTTGCCACATGGCCCCGCAACGTCCTGGCCGAGGCAGCCCACGACCTTTCTCAGCCTCAATTTTTCTCATTGGTAAGATGGGGATATTATACCACCTCAGGGTCTTATTCAAATGCCTATTTTTTATTATAATGTTAATTTTACTTTTATTTCTTTGTTTTTTAAATTTAAATCCAAGTTAGTAAGCATATCGTGTAATAATGATTTCAGGAATAGAATTTAGTGACTCATCGCTCGCATATAATACCCAGTGCTCATTCCAACCAGTGTCCTCCTCAATGCCCATCATCCATCTAGCCCATCCCCGCACCCTGTACCTGACCAGCAATCCTCAGTTTGTTCTCTGTATTTAAGAGTCTCTTGTGGTTTGTCTCCCTCTCTGTTTTTATATTATTTTTGCTTCTTTCCCTCATCTTGATTTGTTTTGTATCTTAAATTCCACATATGAGTTAAATCATTTGATAGTTTTCTTTCTCTGACTGACTTATTTCACTTAGCATAATATACTTTAGTTCCATCCTCATTGTTGCAAGTGGCAAAATTTCATTCTTTTTGATTGAAGAGTAATATTCCAGTGTGTGTGTGTGTGTGTGTGTGTGTGTGTGTGTACCACATCTTCTTTATCCATTCATCAGTTGATGGACATTTGGGCTCTTTCCATACTTTGGCCATTGTCAATAGTGCTGATACAAACATTGGGGTGTATGTGCCCCTTTGAATCAGCATTTTTGTATCCTTAGGATAAATACCTACTAGTGCAATTGCTGGGTCGTAGGGTAGTTCTATTTTCAGTTTTTTGAGGAACCTCCATACTGTTTTCTAGAGTGGGTGCACCAGTCCGCATTCCCACCAGTATTACAAAAATGTTCCCTTTTCTCCACATTCTCGCTGACATCTTTTGTTTCCTGAGTTGTTAATTTTAGCCATTCTGGCAGGTGTGAGATAGTATCTTCTTGTGGTTTTGATTTGTTTTCCCTGAGGATGAGTGATGTTGAGCATTTTTTCATGTGTGTTAGCCACCTGGATGTCTTCTTTGTAAAAGTATCTATTCATGTCTTTTGCCCATTTCTTCACTGGGTTATTTGTTTTTGGGGTGTTGAGTTTGATAAGTTCTTTACAGATTTTGGATACTAACCCTTTATCTGATATGTCATTTGCAAATATGTTCTCCCATTCTGTCAGTCGCCTTTTAGTTTTTCTGATTATTTCCTTTGCAGTGCAGAAGATTTTTACCTTGATGAGGTCCCAATAGTTCATTTGGCTTTTGTTTCCCTTGCCTCCAGAGATATGTCAAGTAAGAAGTTACTGTGGCTGAGGTCAAAGAGGTGGTTGCCTGTGTTCTCCTCCAGGATTTTGATGGCTTCCTGTCTTATGTTCAGGTCTTTCATCCATTTTGAGTTTATTTTTGTGTATGGTGTAAGAAAGTGGTCAGGTTCATTCTTCTGCACATCGCTCTCCAATTTTCCCAGCACCAATTGCTGAGGAGACTGTCTTTTTTCCATTGGATATTCTTTCCCGCTTTGTCAAAGATTAGTTGGCCATACGTTTGTGGGTCCATTTCTGGGTTCTCTCGTCTGTTCCATTGACCTATGTGTCTTTTTTTGTGCCAGTACCATACTGTCTACCATTACAGCTTTGTAATAATGGCTTGAAGTCTGGGATTGTGATGCCTCCAACTTTGGTTTTCTTTTTCAGTGTTGCTTTGGCTATTTGGTGTCTTTTCTGGTTCCGTACAAATTTTAGGATTGTTTGTTCTAGCTCTGTGAAGAATGCTGGTGTTGTTTTGATAGGGAATTGCTCGAATGCTTAAATGAGAAAAAGGAAAGTGCTTTTCACAAAGTGTTTTACAAACCCCTACATGCAAGAAGTCATTATTTTCCCTCTCCATCCTCCAGAGCCCAGCTCACATTCACATTTATGAACCCTTCCAGCAATTAGGTCTCAACAATACGTCTCTGTATTTAATCAGGCCACCTTCAACTTTCTCCTTTCATTTGTGTTAGACCGGTGAGAGTAAGCTCCACAGGATCTGCCCGTGTCTCCACCACAGCAGACAGCGCAGTGCTGGGTCCACACGGGTGCTTAGAGCATCTGTGCCGACAGACCACGCCACAGGCATGCTGACCTTTGGGGGCCTGAAACAGAATTGCTCTCTATCTTCAATTCTTCTGTCTATGATCCTGTTGAGGCTCGTTTAGTGGAGACCGTGCCATTCTGTGCAGTCCGTTTCCAGCTTATACTTTGTTTCTAATGGCCTATGCCTGATGTTCTTTTCAAAGAACCGCCTTTGAGAACTGCTTAGTCTCCACTTGTAGTCAGCAGGCAAGTGTCTGGGACTTTGAGTCCCTTCCAGCCCACAGCAGCCCTTAGTCAATGATTGCCTGGTGCCAGAGTCAGAGAGCTCAGCACCCTTGCCTTAGAGATTTGATGTGAAATTTACACGACAGAGCTCCCCCCAGGATCAGTCTGAGGCTGGGACCTTGCCTGAACTTACTCCTTGCTTCACCTTCTTTGTCCTTCTTCCTCAGTTCCTTTCCAGCTTCCTAAATACATCCTTTGCACACAAATCTTCAGCTCAGGACCTGCTTTCTGGGGAATGTGCCTAAGATATCCTCAGCCAGGCTCCCATCGGAAAGAGCAAGGCAGTTCTGATGAGCCATATGGACCAAGGTTGTGCAGAAAGGAAAGGGAAGGAAGAAAACCAAATGCCTTTTCCTGTTTGGGCTGCTTCCTGATCACCACCAGCACCACTATTGGGGAGAAAAAAAGTGATTAATTTTCAGTTTACCTTTTCTTTAACATAACAAACTTCTGCTTTTTGAGGCTTAATTGGATCTATTCTTGGATGTGACAAAAAGTTAGTGGGAGATGAAAGGGGCATATCAAGGAAAAAAAAAACATTCCAAGTGAATAATTTAAGATCACATCCATAATTAATGGCATTTGGCATGCTTCCCCTGGAAACCTAATCATAGCTCGGAATGTGCTAATTAGAGCCGTTTGGTGCAAATCCGTCTTTGCAGGTGTGGAGAAGCCTGCTCGGCTCTGTTCCTTTCAGCACCGGGTGGTGGGTGGCGGTGGCGGCAGTGGTTCCGGAGCCTCAGGTTGGGCGGGACTTGAATAAAGGATCAACAATGGCGCTCCATTTTGAAAAGCCTTATGGTGTGAAATGAGTTTCTCTTTTTGTTTAACAGGGGACCACTCTGTGCATTTGATGGTGAGACACAGTGGGTTGTCTAGACAGGCACTTTAAGTACATTCCCCCCCCCCCCCCTTTAGGGAAGACAAGAGAACCCAATAGGGCCAGAATGGGGAGGAGGGAAGCCAGAAGTGGACTGCCCCCCCCCCCCCCCCCCCCCCCCCCGCCCAGCTCCTACTTGCGACACACGGTGGGATGGACAAGATAACCTGTCCCAGAGCCAGGTGCACCTCAGATCAGGTAAGGCCCCAGGGCATCTTTGGTTTACTATTCCGTGTCTCCTCCAGGAGGCTGAAACCACATGTTCAACCCTTGGGCTCCCTGCTCTCTGACTTCTGGTTGGATTTGGCATGTTGGGAGCCATGTGGGAGGTTGGAGGGAGGGTGGGAAAACAGAGAGCCCAGGGTACTCACGTTCCATTTCCCCCTCCTCCCTGCTGTGGTCTGCCTGGGCCCCAGTAGTAAGATTCCATTTCTTTGTGGGCAGTCTTCTCATCTTAGGGTCTTGGTCCAGGCCAAGGGGCATATATCCCATCCCTACCAGCCTGCTCCAGTGCTCAGCCTCATGATTTCCCTATCTGCCCACACCTTTGTAAACAGCTGCTTTATTAGACTCTCTTCAAATGATCCTAACTGGAGGATGACATTTCTTAACAGCTCTGTTAGGACCCTGAACACGAATAATTGCACAACAGTGATATTCTTTTTAAATGGAGCTCTCTCGGGGCGCCTGGGTGGCTCAGTCGGTTGAGCGTCTGACTTCAGCTCAGGTCATGATCTCGCGGTCCGTGAGTTTGAGCCCCGCGTCAGGCTCTGTGCTGACTGCTCAGAGCCTGGAGCCTGTTTCAGATTCTGTGTCTCCCTCTCTCTCTGACCCTCCCCCGTTCATGCTCTGTCTCTCTCTGTCTCAAAAATAAATAAACGTTAAAAAAAAAAATTAAAAAAAAAATAAATGGAGCTCTCTCCCTTAAAAGCCAATATTTTGGCAAATATTCTCTTCCCTTTGAGGGGAAATCTTTATAAAATGCATCCCTTGTTCCCCTGCCATCTTAAAGCAAAGTAACTACACATGATTTCAGAACTGCTGTAGATAATCCTTCCTGAACATCAGAGGCTCCATGCTGGACACTGCAGACTTTGGGGACTGTTAGGGACTGAAGTGAGTCGAGGCTCTTCCTCACTAATGTGACTGCACTTGAAGACAGGGCCTCGAAGGAGGTCGTAAAGGTTAAATGGGATCTTAAGGGTGGGGGCCTGATCCAGTAGAACGGCTCTTCTTCGGAGAAGAGGAAGAGACACCAGGGCTTTCTCTCTCTCTCCAGCGCACAGAGGAAAGGCCACGTGAGGACACAGTAACAAGATGGCCTTTTGCAAGCCAGGAAGGGAGTTCTCACCAGAAACCACCCCTGCCAGCAACCCTGGTCTCGGACTTCTAGCATTCAGAACTGTGAGAAAAGAAATGTCTGTTTAAGCCACCTAGTCTATGGTATTTTGTTTTGGTAGCCTGAGCCCAGACTAATACAGAGACTCAGGAGTGTATGACTGTTTGCTCGTGTCTACTCCACTCCGGTTTTACAGCTTCTTTGCCTGAGCTTTTTCAGCCAGCTCTCACCCCTTGCTGCCAATAGTGTTACTACCTTTGGTGGAGCCATCCTTTATCGTTCCCTTAAATATTACTTGTCGCTTACTAGTGTGAAAATGGCACGTGAGACCAGAAAAAAATCAAGTTTATTAGAATTGTGTATAAAACAAGAGTTAACAGGCTCTGAGCGAGGGTCTAAATAGCTATTCCTTGACTAGAACACGTATTTTAACACGTAGGCTTTATCATGAAGACTTTTTAAATGCCTGGAAGCCTTTTTTTTTTTTTATTTTTTTTCGGACTCTGGAATACTTGCTACGTTCTCGTGCAGCCGAGGATGCCAAATCGGCAGCATAAAGGATAAATGTGGCATCACAGACACTTGTGACTTTTGGGAACCAAGTGCCTAGAACACAAGGAAACTTTAAGTCTTGTAAGATCAGGTCTCACCTCACACACGAGGATTGTTGGGCTCGAAACGAGAAACATGACTCCTGTCCCCTTGTCACACGCCCTCTGGGAGGAGAGACGACTGTGCCTTCATCCATCCCAGTGGGTTCCCAGGGACTTTGATTCACTCTCAGGCTCTGCATGAACCATCCTTTGTCCTGGCCTGGACGGCACTGGTCTGGTCGATACGGGCCGATTTTATGAGGTGCAGCCCGTGAAACTGTGCGCACGACTCCCCTCCAACCTCCTTGGCTTGTAATGCTCATTGGCAGAGACAGCTAATCGATAGTTGCTCCTCACCAGCCCCATAGATATCGACTCAGGGCTCGGGAAGACTTTATAAGGAGTCATTGGGGGGATTCTTTCAGTTCAAATTGAATTGTGGGCCATTAAATCTCTTTAGTAAAAGACTGCTCCTCATATCATATGCCAATGCTCCCTCTGAATTTTTAACCAGCTTCAGAGAACAACCGCCTTTGCTAGAACCATCTCAGCAGGTCCCAGATTTTTTTTTTTTTTTCCCCTCCAGCAGATCTGGTTAATTGTTATGGATTTTCCAGCAGGTAAAAGCATTCGGAGTTTGGAAAGAGCCGGCTTTGTTTTCTTTTCAAAAGAAAACCAATTCAGGTGGTTCTGTCTAGAGACACAGGAAATGAGTGAAGGAAGAAAGGAAGGAGAGGGGGAAGCAAGAGGAGAGAGAGAACGGGATGTGGGGTCCCTGCCATTCAGGGCGTCTCAGAGGAAACTAGACGTCGATCAGATGCCACACGTGTGCACCCACACACGTGCAGCTTGACGCACAAGCAGACCTACAGCCGGACACACAGCGTGTGGACACACCCACAGTCACTCAGGCAAACAACCACACGGAAACACACACGTTCAAGTACCTGCGTTACACAAACACCGCTGTGCACGTGCACAGAGACACATGCACGCGCGCAGCCCGGCTCCATCACTGCTAACTCGTGACAGTAGCTGAGTTATGTGTCTGCTCCCAACCTTGGTGTCCACGTCTATAAACCAGGAGGTGGGCCTTAGATAATAGGGTCATGTGCAGAATAGATTTGTCCACGGGTGAAAATCGTTGGGCACATACAGGCACTAAATGTCTGGTCCCCCACCTGCAATCCTTGCTGAGATCCGCCTTGGAATCAGAGATGGGAGGAGTCTTTAAAACCCTCATTTTATCAAACAGCATGCTGAGAGAGCCCCCCCCCCCCCCCAAATGATGTGGTTTGTTCAAGGTCACTGAGTGAGGTAGTAACAGGCTGGGACTACACTCCTGGTCTCCTTCCTTTTTATTTTCTATTACACTGCCTCCATCAAGGAGAAGGGAGAGGCCCTCCTTGCCCCAGCAAGATTAATTGTTTTTATTAACAACTCATATTTGTGTAACATTTTAGTCTTTTCAAAGAGCAGAGTCTAATTAAAAATTGCAGTCCTAAGAGAAGCTGCCGTGGGCCTCTTACGGTCACCCCTGCCCAGGGTGAAGGGAAGGGAAGCCAGAGAATAGGCCTCATTTAATATGAAAATGTCACCCCCAGGTCTGACCTCTGTAGCCTGGTCATGTGTCTTTAGAGGATGGCGACACCCGGGGATTGACTTGGGCTCCCCTGCCTGGCAACAGTTGTCAATTTCAGGAAAGGCACAGTGCACTGTGGGGAGAGGTACCAGGCCAGGCTGGGAACCAGAGCCCCAACTCACAACAGTTAATTGCACACACAGTGTGAGGCTGGAAATGCCCATGACCTTGTGGAGCTCATGGTTTCATAACATTTAAGCATTTGCCACAAGGCAGGTACTATTGAAAAACTTTCTATTTTTTTTGTTTATTTATTTATTTTGAGAGAGAGAGAGAGAAAGAGAGCGAGCTTATGTGCACACGTGGGGGAGGGGCAGAGAGAAGGAGAGACAGAATCCCAAGCAGGCTCCCAGGCAGAGCCCCGGGCTCAAACTCACAAATTGTGAGATTGTGACCTGAGCCCAGATCAAGAGTCGGATGCTTAATTGACTGAGCCGCCCAGGCACCCCCTATTATAAAGCTTTCTATGTCATCCTTCATCCACTCTTCAGACAATTCTATGAGGTTGGGTCTGTCATTATCCATTTTACAAGTGAGGTTAAGTCACCGGCCCAAGTTCTAAGTCTAAGGTATCTGCATCCACACACCTAACGACGCCACTGTCTTCATTCGAGTTCACCCTGCACACGCCTGAGCAAAGGACTTGAGTGCAAATAGTTGAGGAGCAGATCCCAGGAAACACAGGAAGAGGAGAGGGGCTGTGGGGTAGGGAAGGTAAGGAAGCCAGTGCCATGTGCACGGAGAGCTGATTACCAGCTGGAGGAGCAGGAGGAGTCAGTGCACCTTGAACTTATGTACCTGTTTCCATCAAACGTGGGTTAAGCTGCCCCTGGCACGTTCATTCCCCAGCTCCTCTAGTTTGCCACAAACAGAGAAGGCTCCAGAGGCCAAGGAGAGCCCTCAGCCAAGAAACTCAAAAGCACCTGCAGGCATTTGGAAGGTGGCTGGTGTGCACCAGAGGGGGTGTGGGTGGGGCACTGACTGTGTTCAGTATGCCCGCCCCAACCTTCTAGATGGCAGGAGAGGACAGGGATCCTCACCTCCAGCTCAGAAATCAAAACAGGGAGGGGCGCCTGGGTGTCTCAATGGGTTGGGCAGCTGCCTCTTGATTTCGGCTCAGGGCATGATCTTGTGGTTCATGAGTTCGAGCCCCACATTGGGATCCATGCTGACAGTGTGGAACCTGCTTGGGATTTTCTGTCTCCCTCTCTCTCTGCCCCTCCCCCACTCATGCACACACACAGTCACTCTGTCTCTACCAAAATAAAGAAATAAACTAAAAAAACAAACAAACCAGAAAGACCCAAGGGGGTATGTCATTAAAGATCTGAAGTGCGTACCTGCCACACTGGGCTGTGTCCCCACTCCCCCTCATTCTCAGCTTGCAGATGAGCCTCCACGGTACCAATCCAGGCACTTCCCCCGTCCCAACACAGAACACGTTGTCAGGCCTGACCTTGGGCAATTTCAGCTCAAGGATGAGACAAAGACCTCGCCTAACTCAACTACCTCACCTGTCCCGCCCCTGCCCCACCCTTGGCCTTGAACAGCACCACAGACACCCCTGAGTTGAATCAGGTGTATGTCATTCTTCCCCCAACCCTGATTGGGGAGTTACTTACTGCAAGGCATGGGGCAGAGAGGAGGGCAGCAGGCAGAAGGAAGGGACCCATGTCCCACCCCCAAAGTGAGGCTGGTCCCCAAAGTTGAGCCCTCCTGGATTGGAGCAGTAACAATGAATATGCATGTCCTCGTTTGCTTGAATTGCTGTAACCGGGCTGTTGTGTTAGCCAAGTATTGGAAAATGCCAATGGAACGTGGAGAAAAGTCAATAGACATATGTAAAAGGCAATCATTACATTTAAAATGGTTTTCCCCCCGAAGGCCTTGAGAAAACTGTCGCTATCAAGGAAAAAAGTGGGGCTCTACTGAGCCTGGAAATGCCTGTCAGCATGGGCGGCTGCACGGGCCTGCAGATCAGACTGGCCTTCTTCATCCATCTGGCAACGACTTGTCAGGCGGCACCCGAGGGGACGGTGTCGCCGGGAAGGTAGACCATGAACCAGCAGGTCCACAGTGACTCCCAGGGAAGGGTTAGACTTCTTTTTGACCTCCCAGAATTCACACTGCCTTTATTTCTAGCACTCTGGGCAGCACAGAGATTCAGAAGAGTCTATGGCCTTAAGGAAACCCCAGTGGCCTCACCTGTAGGTTAGGAGTAACAATGCCTCTCAGAATAAGGAGTAGTCTATGAAGTGTCTGAAAGACAGCACAATGCCTGGTGCTAGGTGTTACTGTAACCATCACTGTCTGAACTGTTCATTATCTGTCTCCCGTCTGGAAAGTTAGCTCCATGAGCAGAGAGGAAGGGGTGCTGTGGGCTTCCTTCCCACCCCGGCAACTGGACTTGGCACATTGTGGGTGCTTTGTAAGTAGCGAATGAATAAATGAGTGGATGAGTGGATGAATTGGGACAACTCCTGACAAATAATAACATCGAGCTTTGTTATGTAGGACTTTAACCCCGGATTAGGTAAGACACCCTGTATTCTTGCCTTGTAACACCATCACACTCATATTAGCTGCTATTTTCTAGAATCATTTGTTTGCTAGTGTCTCTTCTATTAGAATAAAAGCTCCATGGCGAGGTCCCATCTCCCTTGTTGACTGTGTATCCCCAGGGCTACGCCATGTCACCAAGTTTGTGTCTGATGACTGACGTAGGGGAGGAGGGGAATAGGGAACAAGGGAGGGGAGAAGGAGTAAATGACTAGAAAAAAATGGAGCTGTGTCTTGGAAAACTGCAGGCCCCTCGCTGACTATCAGAAGCTCTGGCTTCCCTTGTGACAGAAAGGAGGGAGTCCTTGGCTCGGACTGGGGAGGGGGTGCAGCAGCCTCTGTGTTTTCCCAGGGGAGAGGTTGTGGTTCTGGGCCACTGATGCCTGTCAATGAACTTGGCCTGTGAAGGGATTTCATTCCCTCTGTGCTATGGTCAGTCTCTTTCCCCCTCATGGGGGAAGGGATAAACCAGAGGGGACCAGGCAGCTTCTCTGCGGAGCTCCACCACCCAGCTCCCTCGAAGCCTGTGCCAGCTCGGCGCACCTCCCGCTGTGCCTGGAAAAGGCACAGAATGTCCCCGTTTGTCTCTTGGTAAAAAGCAGTGGTTTCCAGTTTGTAATTAGGATTACTCTGCTGGCAGCATGATGTTCCTTTTAATCACCAAAGGGTAAGCTCAGCTAGCATAATGCAACATGTTCATCCTCATACACACTGGCGGGAGGGAGGGAAGGCGACAGCGGGAGACTGGGATGAGCAGGGGACCGATTCAGTCAAAACAGGGGAGACAGAGACTGGGAGACAGCATGCTTGCCTGGAAGAGAACAGCCATTTCTGGAACAGAAGGGAGACTGGAGCAGTGCCAGGAAAGGGTGGAGGACCCGGAGGAGAGACAGCTGCCGAGCTGGAGCTAGGAAAAGAGAAACTCCCAATACCTGCGCTTAAGGAGCCCCAGTCTAAGGGGGAGACGCAGCCCTGCCCTCAGGGAACTCACTGTATTAATGCTCTCAGAAAGTTAGGTTACTGGAGGAGCTCCTAGACACTGAGGGCAGACACAGCCCTGCCCTCTGAGAGCTCTTTCTCCCATAAGGGAGGCACAGTCCTAGCAATTCTGTCCCACGAGAAAGACAGGTCCTTTGACGTTCGGGTATCCCCAGATTAATGACAGGAGAAAGGGACGTATATTCCATTCACCCACTACCGCGTGTCAAGCAGTGTGTTAGAAGCATCCACTACTCACTTTACCCTGTGTGGATCAGGGCCTCATGTTGCCGAACTCCAGGGGCATCACCATGAAGATGTGCCCTGAAGATGTGCAACACACAACCAGTGTGTAAGCACACTTACTTGCTGCATCACAGATCAGACAGTGGGGGCACAGGGAGGTTAAGCCCAAGGACTCACAGCTGCAATGTGGCAGGACCAGGATTTGAACCCGGGTTTCTGAACTCTGGTCAAGTGCTCCTTGGGCAGTTCCTGACCTGTGAGGGGAAGTAGAACAGGGAGAGAGAGAGAGCACAGCCTCCGTGTACATCCTGTGTCCAGGCCCAGTTGCTGGACAGCAATGTGAAAGGGTGGCCTGCCAGCAGGCAGCTCTGTGGTCCCTGTGAGCAGGACGAAGGGAGAAGGGGACACGGAACTTGAACAGGGAAAGCCAGATCAAGTTTGCAGGTGGGACGGGCCAGCCCTGAAAGTAACCGGTGCTTAAACCCCACGGGACGTCTCAGGCACTTTGTGGAACAATGTGTCTTAGCCCTGTACACCCAGGGATTATGAAAGGGAGAAAAAGTATCCATTGCTGCCCCAGCTCTTGGCCAAAGGTGCTCCACACTTCCTGGTTGTGGGCACCTGAACACCGAGCAAGTGCCCACAGCACACCCATGCTGTCACCGGCTAGACCCTAAGACCTGACCTTTACTGTCCACCTGCTTGTGCTCACTGACCTTTGTCCCACATTGTTTCCTTAAACTCTGCTTTCAATCTTATCTCTTAGCTCGGGCAAAAGACCCAACAAGTATAACATCCCGTGATGGAAATCGCAACTATCCCTCCAGGAACAACCAGTGCCTTGGAGTAACAGCTCTGGGGGCAGGACCACCCAGACCAGTTTGAACTCAAACCCCAACTCACGCCTGCGCAGATGGGCTGTGGCGTGACCCGTGGAGTGCCCAATAGTTACCCTTACCTCATTATAATACTAAAGTCTCCGCCCAAGGAGGAGCCCAAGACTCATTTACATAACATACAATGTGCTTAAAGGCGTGTTTTCTTAAGGTGCATGCACAACCTCCTGCCCACCTCTACACAGGCTTCCCCTATCTAAAAATCCATCCTAACCCTAAACAGAAAGAAGCCTTCTACACTGGTGCCTGGAGTGGTTGGACTTTGGAAGTTATTCCCCGTGATCTCCTTATTTGCTGCACGTAAACTTTCCTTTGTGCGATGGCTCACCTGGTCCCGTTTCCATCTGTGACTCACCCAGGAGCCAACTCACGTCAGTTGGATCACAATGCTGGGCGTCAGAGAAGCCCTGGGAAGGAAGGAAGAGGCGCTCGGCACAGGACAAGGTGCCAGGAGCTGGTCCAGGACTGTCTGGGACTCCGGCCGGCAGCCGGAGGCAGGAGTGGCATCGAGCAGATAAAAGCCATCCTGGGCAGCGTCTGCGGCAAGCCCTGGCTGGGGGCCTCTGGGAAGCAGAGGCTGAGGAGTTGGGAATGCAAAAGCCTTACTGGGAAAGTGACACTTGAGAAGGAAAAAGAGAGAAGGCCGATGGGGCAGGGGAGTCTGCTTTTGGATCTCGAGCCCTCAAGGATCCAGTTTCCTAGTGCCTAACAACCATCTGAGATTCTGTGCTGGAAGACACGTAGCAAAGTCTCCTTGACCTGAATCAGACGCAAGGGTGCAAATTCCTAGCCTAGAATTCTGCCATCTTTGGCCAGGAAGGGTTCTGATTTGTACCGGACTCCAAGGTGTCTTCAGTTTCACTATCCTCCATCGTCCTTTGGGATGGGATCCTCAAGTTTTTGCTGGGTACATGGACTCCTGGAAGAACATCTATATTCCCATCCTCCCTGCAAGTAGGTGTGGCCATTTGACTAAATTCCGGCCAATAGGACATAAGCTACAGCAGCCTAGACAACTCTTTGGAAGTGTCCTGAAAGGGAGGAGTGCCCTTCTCTTTCTTGTTTCCTCTACTTTGCTGGCAGGAATGTGGATGAGATGGCTGGAGCTCTAGCAGCCATACTGAATCACACCAAAGATACTATGTGCTGAGGAAGGTGAAGCCACAAGATAAAGGGATGTGTCTCAGATTCATATAGTGCTGCCATACTAGCCCTGGGCTGCCTACTTCTGCCTATTGATCATGAGGCAGAAACGAACTTCTGTCTTGCTCAAGTGACCATTATTTGAGGTTTTCTGTAATTATTCGTGTATGGATCTATCTCCATACTGCTGGGGGCTCAGGGAGGGCAGGGAGCTGATAAGACTTACTTGCTTTTGTGGCTTTGCATCCAGTAGGGAGACTGTCAAAGAGTAGGCATTTAGTGATTGTCGAATAAATACACGAATGACATCCCTTCATTCCCACCTGACCCCTGGAATGGTGACTGAACAGTTTCCCTTCTGGTTCCATCTTGAGATGGCAGAACGGAATTCTAAGCTGGAGGCCCAGGATCCAGACAACCAGCTTTGGCCATACCCTGAGCCACTCAGTTCTACTACTCTGAAGGCCCAGGGGAAGAGGTGAGAGCCACAAAAGGAGAGAGCTCCTCTTCAGGGGAGCCCTCCAGAGGTACATGTCCCAGTGAGCAGTGGCTTGTTGCCACGGGCCGAGGGACGGTTATCCAGAAGGACTGTGGCTCTTGATCCTGCCCTGCTGCCTTCCCTTCTGGCCTTTGCACACACACTTTCCTCTGCCAGGCAGTCTTTCTCCCCACCCCCACAGTTACCCTGTTTGACTTACTTCGATCACTTCCACTCTCCCCTCCCCTAGATTTCAACAAAGAAGATGCTTCTTTCTGGAAACCTTTCCTGACACTTCAACTCCTGGGAGTGCTCCCTAGGTTGTGTTCACCCCATCTGGAAGCTCCTTCCACACTGGACAGAGGCCTCTGTGAAGTCAGACACTGTGTCCGCTTCCCTCCGAGCCTGGTAGAGGCAGGCGCTCAGGGAAGGTTTGTTGAATTGCCCCTGACCAGCCCACAGGAGCAGAGCTTGAGATCTGGGATCACTTTCAAAGGATCTGACAGCTCAGTGCAAGCCATGGACCCCAGCCTGTGCCTCCGGCCTGTTCACCAGCCCCCACCCATCTTCTGCTTCCCCTCCCCTCTCCCCCAGCTCCTGCAACAATGATCGGGCGGGACCCCGTGTTTTCTGCTCTCAGTGACCTGTGACCAAAGCCACTGCAGCTAATTAGCAGCAGGCTGCATGCTTGACCTCTGCCCTCGGCTGGCGCACATCATTCCCGCTCATTCTTATTAATGGGCTCAGTGCCCGCCTAGCAACCTCCACCCTCTCTCCCTTCACATGATTTAGCTTTGAGCCTGGGGCTTTCTTTCTGGTTTGCTTCACTTTGTAATTAACGCTTTCTTCTGGCTGTTCTCCTCCGCCTCCACTGACTGGGTATGATGCCGGACTGGGTCCCCCACAGACGGGCTGAGGCGGTCGTGGGCCCTGCTTTGGGGGAGATTTCAGCTGGAGCTGACACACTGCTATGAAGGGGCCCCGGGGGTGCACAGAGGGCGGGACCCCAGAGTACATGTGGCCCAGTATCTCTGCACTGTGCAGGGGGAAGACTAAGGCCCAGAGAGGGTGAGCAGACTGTCCACAGTCACCCAGCCATCTAAAATGTCTTACCTGGTCTCCCCCCAAATAGACAAAGTCTGAAACAGGGTCTTGGCTATGGGTAGTGTATTTGGGGAAGGAAGAGAAATACAGGGGAGGGAAGAATGGAATAGGGACAGCAAGCTGATGCAAGTGTGACTTACCAGCACTAAGTGCTGGGAGACTTCTCTGGGAACGTCTACTCAACATGGGTGGGGGGTGTGGGAAGGAGGAACCATTATCCTGTTGTTCCTGCTCACTGTGGGGCACTGGCCGCTTCATGCCATTGGGGGTGTTGACAACGTTGCACTTCTGGGGTTGTGCCCAGGTCTGTGTGGCCGAGCAGGTTCCTGCCAGCAACCACTACCGAGGTCAGGGGAGAGGCTGAACAGCCCAGGAGAGGTGTTGCCAGAGGAAGCCCTAGTAGCCGATGCCCACAGCAATGGCCTCAATGCAAAGTTGGGCTGAGAGGCCCAGCACACAAGGGCTCTGACACGACTGAGTTGTGAAATGTGGGGAAGAGAGTTTTTTTTCACTCATGTTAAGACTCCAGAGGTATGCAGTTACCGTTGTAGGTTCAAGGGTGTCAAGGATGTCAGCAGGGAAGTCTGAGATTTTCTTAGTCTTTGCCTTCTGAGCACAATATGGCTGCTGCAGTTCCAGCCATCGTATTTGCATTGCCGGCAGGAAGAAGGAAGAATCATGGTGGAGGGGAAAGGGGCAGCATCTTTATCAGGTCAGCAAAAGCTGTACCCAAAAGCCCTCCAACACATATCTACTGCAACCTGCCAGCTAGAATGGTTATCGCTTAGGTGACAGTGTTGGGTGGAAGCAAAGGGGCTGGGATGAGGGCTGGAGAAGCCAGCCTGTGCTGTCTGACACACAGACATGATCTCATTTTCTTCTTTGTGGAGCAGCCAGCTTCTTCCCCTGCCCCTACCACACACTTCCTTCCTAACTCACGGCCACATGAGTGGCCCTGGTCTTTGGGACGATGTAGGGTGAATATTGAGGACGGATGGAAAATAACCATGAGCCACTCCATTTTCTCTCTCCACCCTTATCTCCCTTTGAAAGAAGCAGCCCCTGGTGCAGATGAAGAGAGCATCATCTGGTTTTATCAATAACTGAGCACTGGCCGTAATGAGAAGGGTGTATCTTGATGTATTTGTCCTCCTTTTCTGGCCACTGGGTAACTGTACCCAGTGATGAGCCTAGAAAAGGGTGCCAGTGAGAGAAATGGAATCTGGGTCTCCCATAGCTGTCCGTGTGTCTGCACAGGACACCAGGACACTGGGCAGCATGGGGTTCCTGCTGTCGGTACACCCAGACCCAGCCCTCATCCATCCCGCGGCTTCAGTTAAGTCTAGAGTCCCTAGGAGTTAGTCGGGTATTGCTGAGGGCAGCTCCCAGGGCCTGTTAACTCTCCAGCGTTCTGGCTGCCATGAGAGCAGACAGAACAGAATCCAGCTGCCAGAGAACATCCTCAGGCATAGAAATGCCAGCTGAGAGTTAATCGGGAATGGGTGAAATGGTCAAGGTCAGGGACATATGGTAGAGCACCCATAGTGGCTACTCTAGGCAAGTAGGATGTCCTAGCTGCAGGGCTTAGAAGCTGTGATCTCAGCAGGATGCTACCAGCATCGTGACGGAATTGTTTTTCTTGTGGGAAACAATCGCTCTTTGTAGGATGTTGGCATCCCTGCCCCTCCCCCTGCTCATGCCCAGCATACCTCCTAGTCACTGGGACAACCCAGAGTGCCCACGCCCACATTTCTCGACACCAGCCCTCCATTCAATGAAGAGTGATCCATCCAGTCCAACCTCTTCGTTTTCCAGATGAAGGCAGGTACTTGTCCCACAACATGCAGCTGGTGGCTCTGGGAGGCTGAGCCAGGCCTGGAGGTCAGGGTTCCTGAGTCGTTACACTTGCTCCTTCCCAAAAAGATCGGGAGGGTTCAGTATATACTAAGAGTCAGAAATGATTTAAACATCCCCGCTGAGCTCTAAGCCGAGGTCTCCTCACTAGCTTCTAACCTGGTGCCTTCTGCGGGGACCCAAGTCTCTCCTGCTTAGTCCAGCCTTGCCGGAGCGGTGGCAGTGCCCTGGTGCCAATGGCCTCTGTGGGAGGGGAGGACTGGCGGCTGCAAGATGGCGGGGCACCAGCTGGCACCCGATGGGAACTCCACTCTTCCACACCCTTCCCCGATGCCCTTTCCTGAAGCTGACAAGGGCCCACAGCTGCAGCGATGGTAACAAGCCCCTTGAGTACAGAAGACAACACCCCAGGACCCTGCCCAGTAACCAGCTCCTCGCCGCTCTCTCCACACCATCCATCTGCCACCCATCCGAGGCACCTGCCGCCAGCCTCCCAGCCACTCTGCTCTCCACCCTGCAGGCCCCCGGGGTCCTCCGTGATTGGCAGCACCCCTCAGGCCTGGCACGGACTCCTGGCACCAGGTGTCATGTGAGTGCCACGCCAGCCTCGGAGATGATGGAGTGTCCCTGGCTACGCGTGGGAGGCCTGGTTTCCCGACCCACCTCCAGCCGGAATCCACCTGGCCTGGCTCCCTCCACTCTCTGCTAAGGGCCGGGACCAGATGGCGAATTATCGGGGCTGATTTACAGCGGCAGTTAAGTTGGCCGAGGACGAGGCGTGGATGCCAATGGGCACTGAGGAGGGGCCTGTGGGGCCTGGGCAGGGTATGGATGGGAAGGCCGGCAGGGAGAGGGAAGACATGTCCCAAGGAGAGAAAGTGGGACAAACGGTGAAGGAAAAGCACAGGCCCATGAGGGCAGAGGAAGGCTGGGAAAAGAGAAGAGGGGAGAACCAAGTAGAGTCCAAGTTTACAGAGCACTTCCCATACGCCAGGCAAGCACTTTCTCAAGGGGCTTTGCTTTCCAGCGGTGCTGTCCAATATGGGAGGCACTGGCTGCACGTGGCATTTTAAGTAAAGATAGAAATTAGGGACGCCTTGGTGGCTCGGTTGAGCGTTCCACTCTTGGTTTCGGCTCAAGCCATGATCTCGTAGTTTGTGAGTTCAAGTCCCACAAGCAGGCTCTGAGCTGACAGTGCAGAGCCTGCTTGAGATTCGCTCTCTCTCCTTTTCTCTCTGCCCCTCCCCCGCTGGTGCATGCACGCTCTCTCTCTCTCTGTCTCAAAATAAATAGACTTAAGAAAATATTTTTAATTCATTTTAATTAACTAGGATTAAAAATGGAATTCCTGAGTCACACTAGCCACACTTCAAATGCTCAATGGTCATACGTGACTAGTGGCTACCTCACTGGGCAGCAAGGACAGAGACATTTCCATCACTGGAGGAGATTCTACTGGACAGGATGACAGAGGGAAGGCAGATAGCTAATAGCTGATACGTGCATGTGGCTGATGTCCATCTACAGCTCCACCTGTGTGCCTGCGTCAGGCACTATTCTAAGACTTCTACGTATGTTAAGTCGCTTAGATCAACCCTAGATGGCAGACATTCATACCAGAGGTCAGCAAACATTTCCTATAGAGAACCAGATAGGAAATATTTTAAGCTTTTTTCTTAAGTTTACTTATTTATTTATTTTGAGAGAGAGAGAGCAAGCATGAGTGGAAGAGGGACACAGAGAGAGGAAGAGAGAGAATCCCAAGAAGGCTCCGTGCTGTCAGTGCAGAGCCCAATGTGGGGTTTGATCTCATGAAGTGTGAGATCATGACCTGAGCAGAAATCAAGAGTTGGACGCTTAACCAACTGAGCCACCCAGGAACCCCTAAACTGTTTCTTTAAAAGGACATTTGCATTTTTTTCATAATTTTTAAAGTTTATTTATTCGAGAGAGATAGAGAGAGCATGAGCAAGGGAGGGGCAGAGAGAGAGGGAGACAGAGATTCCCAAGCAGGCTCTGCAGGGTCAGCACAGAGCCTGACGTGGGGCTTGAACTCATGAAACTGTGAGATCATGACCTGAGCTGAAATCAAGGGTTGGACGCTTAACCGACTGAGCCACCCAGGGGCCCCAATATTTTAAGCTTTAAGAGTTTAGGCTTTGCAGGCCATACACTCTGTCACAACTGCTCAACTCTTCCATAGCAGTAAGGAAGTCGTGGACAATACGTAAGTCACTGGGCAAAACTATGTTCCATAAAACTCTGCTTGTGAACACTGAAACTTTTTATTTCATGTAATTTTCACAGGTCGCAAAATATCCTTTTTTTTTTTCCAACCATTTAAAAACATAAAGCCAATCTTAACTTGCTGGTTGATCAAAACCAGGCAGCGGGTCGGATTTGGCTCATGCAACTGATTTCTATCACCTCCATTTCACAGATGTGGAAACTGAGGCACAGGGAGACCATAGGCTGTCAGAGGTCTCACAGCTAGAAATGGCAGAGCTGAGATTTGTGCCCAGGTAGTCAGGCTCCAGAACCTTGGCTTAATGTCTTGACACGTCAGTAAACTATGTAATTTCAAGTAGTGATAAATAAATAAGCTCTGAAGCAATCATGAGTGTGATATGGTGCAGGGTGGAGGCCATCAGGAGCTGAGGAACAAGGAAGACTTTACTGAGCAGATGCCTTTTGACCTGGGGCAGGAATGATGAGAAGAATCCAGCCATGGGACCAGCCAGGAGATGAATATTCCAGGAACGGAGCGGACAGCAAGTGGGTATCAAAGCAGACGTCGAAGGATGTGGGGAGACTCAGTAAAAGGAGGATACAGGTGACTAACCAGTGGGATGCAGACACATGGAGGTCAATGATGACCTTGAAGAAAGCAGCTTCCGTGGGACTAGAAGTTTCTAAGGCATTACCTCATGGTTACCGCAAGAGCAGTGCAGGGCAGGGGTAGAAGAGGAGGAATGGTGGAGTCCCAGGGATGACTGAGAGTGGCAAGAATGAGGTTCACAGTCCAACCATGTGATGTTTTGACCCCTGAGGGGGAAGGCTCCCTGGAGGAGTGGCGTCCAAGAGCTCTTGATCTCAGTTTCCAGAGTTGCCTGAGATGCTGCCAGCCTTCCTTCCATCTCTCCCTCCACACCCACCCTCTGCCTGAGGCCAAAGCTGGCATGGCCGGGCTGCCCATGGCTGCTGATACATGAGCCCTCTGCAGTCTGGCAGATACTGTTCCAGAAAGAACCCTGTCTGTCTGCCCTCCCCCACACACCTCCACCCTCACCAGTGCTGCCTCCAGGAGAACTCTCTCACCTTGCTGTGGATGGGGTAGGGTCATAGCTTGGTCTGGCTGACTGGCTGTCCCTGTTGCAGGCTGTGTTCCTGCTTGTGTGTAGCCATCCGGCAGTGGGGCACAGTCCCTGGCCAGAGGCCAGGTCACGGTGGAGCATGTGAGAGGCTTTGGGTCACCCTGACCACCAGGACAAGGGGTCAAGGACCACCTCCTTCATTCTCAGGGAGGAGCGATTGATCAGGTCATAAGATCAAGGGCAGGGATTGCTTGGTAAACCATCCTGAAGAGTCACACAGTAAATAATTTAGGTCTTGTGAGCCATGTGACCTCTGTCTCAATCAATTAACTCTGCTGTTGCAGCTTCAAAGCAGCCCTAGACATGACATAACATTTTATCTGCCATGGCAGGCAGTGGGCTGCAGGCTGCTGACAGCCAAGGAGCTGGGCCAGGAGGAATCTCAGGCTCCGGCAGAGAGAAATGTTATCTGGGGCACCTGTGTAGCTCAGTCGGTTAGGTGTCCAACTTCGGCTCAGGTCATGATCTCGCGGTTCGTGAGTTCGGGCCCCACGTCGGGCTCTGTGCTGACAGCTCGGAGCCTGGAGCCTGCTTCGGATTCTGTGTCTCCCTCTCTTTCTGCCCCTCCCCTGCTCATGCTCTGTCTCTGTCTCTCAAAAATAAATATATGTTAAAAAAAAATTTTTTTAAAGGCAATAGGTCCAAATACATGAATGTGGAAAGAAACACATTGCTATGTAAAGAAAGGTCATAGCAATATTTTTATAGTGTAATCTCTTTTATATTTTTATAATAGCAACTCTGTGTGTGTGTGTGTGTGTGTGTGTGTGAAAAGGACACAACTGTGTGTGTGTGTGTGAAGGACACAACTTGACACATAAGGGCGGTCAGCTATGGAGGGAGGTGACTTCTGGGGCCCGAAAAGAGTTTCATGTTTATTTCACATACAATCTGAACGTACTCCCATGTTACTTGTATACAAGTATGAGTGAGGCCCCCCCGTGGCAGCTGGCTCCAGTTCCAATGCTGCCACTTTCTAGTTGTATGTTCTTGGGTGTGTTCCGTCTCGAAGCTCAGTGTCTCCATCAACAGAAGGGGGACCCTGGTCAGCGCACCCGGCTCCTACAGCTGGCCTGCGGAGTGGGTGAAAGAACATACAGAGCGTGGAGCCTGGGAAGAGCACTCGTGGACACTCTGCGGCTCAGCAGGTACTGTGCTTCCAGGCCCCAGGAGAGCTTGGGGGACAGCAGGTGGGGACTGGGTGGCCCGCTTCCAGCCATACAGGTTCCCCGGAGTCCACGGGACACTGTTGTCCCTGCCCAAACAGAGCTCAGAACCCAGAATTAGGCTTGACCCAACCTCTATGCAGCCAGACACATCCTCTGTGTTTGGCTCCTCATTTCGACAGAAAGTGGCCCAAAGAACCACGTCCCTGGGATACGTAGCCTTATCCCCCGATCCGAACTTGGAACAGAGGCTGTGGCCATTTGGTAGACAAGTGAGTCAGAGAATACACATACACACCTAGACCTTACCGGTAATTATTTACATAGTATTGCCAGACCACCTTCTGAAGGCCTGTTTTAAGAAGCTCATTTGCAATTGGCACATCGAGGGTTGATATGAAGCTAAATGCTGCCTGGAAGAAACAGCTGTGGGTGTGCACATTCTCCAGTTTACTTGAAGGGTAATCTTCATCTAATGCTACCCAACGTGGAACTGAATTTTACAGCTCCAAAGACTGTATTGCTTTAAAAAAAAAAAAGTATATAGGGGCACCTGGGTGGCTCAGTCAGTTGCGCATCTGACTCTTGGTTTCGGCTCAGGTCATGATCTCACGGTTCATGGGTTCGAGCCCTGTGTCAGGCTCTGTGCTGAGCATGTGGAGCCTGCTTGGGATTCTCTCTCTCTCTCTCTCTCTCTCTCTCTCTGCTCCTCTCCTGCTCATGTGCACACACTCTCTCAAAATAAATAAACATTAAAAAAGTATATATATTTGAAGTCTGGGAACATGAACACCAAACTTACGCCAGTAGTTACCTCTGGGGAATATGTTGTATGTGGAAGGATGGGGTAGGGTATACGCTGAGGGGGTAGTAAGGAGCAACATTTGTATTTTACTCCAAATTATGATGCAATGCTCGATTCTGTTATGATGAGAACGTTCTCAGATGTTCCTTGTGGAAAAAAAAAATTAATGAAATAAGAAAAAAAAAAAAAGGTGGAAGGTGCCAAACAGGGTTGTTTGGTGGAATAAACAAGATCATAGATAGGAAGGTGTACCTCGTCCTCTGCAGACATAAATGTAATTATTATTCGTTGAGTCCTGATGAGGTGCCAGGTGCCATTTAGACATATTGTCTTATTAAGTTGACCAAATGACCCTGCCAGCTAAGTATTATTTGCCCCTCTTCCAGAAGATGAGAGCTGGGGAACAGGTGGAGGTACACCTGAGTCCTCAGCCCGTGCATTTAAAGGTTAGTGAAATCACAGAGCAGTGCAAAATGGATTTCTCCTCCCAGAGGAAAGCAAAGAACCTCACTGGGGAGAATCTACCCTCCTTACCTGGGGATCCTCAGAGAGAGCCCTGCAGCATCTGTTCATGTTACTGGGGAGCAAAATGCCAGGTAAAGTGGAAATCCTGCAACTCTGCCTCCCTGGAATGAGTCTGGGAAGGCAATCAATCCTCTCAGTGAGGGGGGATGGAGGTAGGTCCTGGCTGCCAAGGAGAGCAAGCCACCTTTCCAGTGGGAGCTTGGGGGAGACCCCAAACAGGGGGTCTTGGCGGTTCTGCCACCAAGGACCGTCCTGTAGCTATGCCCAAGGGAAAACAGGGCTGGGGGCTCTGAATGGGTCCCCTTCACCCCAAATCGTGGCAGGCAACCAGCAAGCTCACAGCCGCCTCTCCCAATGCTCAGATGAATTTATAGGCACAGCTAGCCAGCCATAAACCGCACACGCGTGGTTGTTACTCCCCGAAGCCTGACTGTACTGAACTCAGGACTCAGCTTTTATAGCCAATTCTCTCTCCACTTCCCGCTTCCTCACCTGCCTTCCCCCTCAGCCAAAGGCAGATGGATGTCTTAAACCTCCACAGCCATCCCCCATCATGAGAAGAAGTCCTGGCTGGAACTGCTCTCTGGGTGGTGCCAGTCTCAGCCCTGGAAACCCTGGATCTTGTGCTGGGGGGCTGTGCACCCCTCCCTCCCTCAGCCTCCCTGAAAGTTCTGTGGGGCTCTCACTCTCTCTCCCTCCCCCAGTCCCAAGCCTCCCACACACCGGGTGGCAGATGGCCAAAGGCCCCCACCACACCGTGGGGGGTGTTTACCACCTCAGATTATATGGGGTGCCTGTGGCTGCAGACAGCCAGAGATTATTCTCAACCTTGATAGGATTCTAGGGGCGGGAGCCTTGAATTCAAGGGTCTTCTGGATTCCTCAACAGACTCTAGGCCCCTGGACCGGGTTAGAGTCACTACCTCCACCTTGTGGCCAGTTCTGGAACTGCACCCCAGGAAGGCCTGTTCCTGAACCGGTCTTGCTTAGCTCAGCAGGTGAGGAGGTCGGTGGGGCCTTAGAGATAGATGATCTCATTGATGATGATGATGAGGAGGAGGAGGAGGAGGAGGAGGAGAAGGAGGAGGAGGAAATGACTCAGAGAACCTGCAGTCACCTTCCTGTCTTCACTTTCTGCTCATATCACCTCTTCTGAGAGGCTCTCCCTGACCATCCTATTAGAAGTAACACCCACCCATCATCATTATCTACCCCTTTACTCGGCTTATTTATTTATTTATTTTTGCACTTATTCTCACCTAATGAATTAGTAATTTTAAGAAAATGTGTTGACAGTGTAACGTCCACGAGGGCAGGGACTTTGGTTCACTGATGTTTCCTCTGTGGCTAAGAGTGCCGGGCAGGTGGTAGGTGCTCAATAAATATAGTTAATAAATGACTTCCTTACCTGCCCCTGTGCCCAGTGGTCTGCCAAGCCCTTGCCAAGGCCACGCATCCCTCTCCTGCAGGCCCTGCTCTGCCCCTGGTGCTGGGAACAATCCCTGGGTTGGTCTAGGAGATTTAAGGACCCCTGGGCTCAGCCCCAGTCAGCCTGTGCTGGTCTCACCCTCTTTGGCCAAGCCCCTGCCTCATTTCTCACCTTTGGTATCCACATCCTTCTGTATCATTTCCTGTACCTGTGTGCCTGTGTAAGTCACAGCAGCTTCAGCTCACTGCTGGCTGGCCCATCGTGGGCCAGGCCGTGGGGCGGGTGTTTTGTGTATACTGCATCTAATCTTCAGAGCCACCTGCAAGGTGGGTGTTAATTACCCTCGTTTCTCAGATGAGAAGACAGTTGACAGAGATGAAGAGGTTTGCACGTGTGATTTGTGCCATCTCAGTGTTTCCTTTGCCCCCCCCCCATGATGCTAATGGGTGAAACAAATAAAGAAAATTTATGTGAAATCAGTTTAGAAGTGTTTCCACGGTGAGACATTTTAGAACGCAAGGTTCAACAAAGCAGGATTCTTCAGATAAGAACTTCTCAGAGCATTTAAAATACCCATGTTTTTTGCCCCCTGCGAGTGGGGAGGAGTGCATGGAGAGCACCTTGTTTCCAGACTTACCTGACTTTGGAAGCCCCTTTCCAAGGAGCACCGTACAGGATGTGGCTTGGAAAACGATACCCGCAGCCCTCAAAGCATCCACTGTCCTGAGCACGAAAGTCTGGGAGGGAAGAAAATGAGTGTCGGGCACCTCCAGGATGTATCTCTATCAAGGATGCCTCATTATCTCTATTTTCCAGATGGGGAAACTAAAGCTCAGAGAGGCAAAGCAAGTTACCCTAGGCTGCCCCACAGATACTTGAAGCCAGTGGAGAGTGACTGTTCACCACGATGAAGAGCCGGTGGAAACCATTAGGAGGGTTCCTGGGAAACCGGAAAGCAGAAAGGAGTGGGGTGGGGGTGCGCCTGCGCCCCACCCCTGAGAGGCACCCCCAGCCCTGACAAGCAAGCACCTGTGACCCTGCCTTGCACGCTCCCTCGGTCCACGTTCCTGGGAAGCTCTTGCAGTTTTAATTAAATGCTGCGTATGGCGGCTCATTAAGGAGAAAACAGTTGTTCTATTTCTAAGTAGCCTCAGGACTCCTTGCTATTTTT
The DNA here is from genome assembly GCF_018350215.1 of Panthera leo. Classification (NCBI taxonomy): domain Eukaryota; kingdom Metazoa; phylum Chordata; class Mammalia; order Carnivora; family Felidae; genus Panthera; species Panthera leo. Next base: position 38,399,058 of record NC_056683.1, read on the forward strand.
ATTGCTCGAACAACATTGCAGAGCATTTTATAGTGTTTGAACTTGGTATTGCCTCTGAGCCCGGCAGGACCTCCAGGCTCCGGGCTGAGAGACCATTGTCTCTGCTCCAAGGACACCTCCCTCACGCACCAAGAATCCGCCTTAGGCCCCACCTCCTCCCAGGCCTCTGGGACCCCCGCCCCCCCCCCAGGGGCATCCCTCTTGTTACCAGAAGTTCTCATTCCTGGAAGTTTGCCTCTCTTCGGAGCTCTGATACACACCATTTGGCAGTTCTGTTCCCTGTTTGGTTTCTGGTGCTTTTCTGTGAAAAGAGTCTATTACCAATATTAGCTTATCCTTACACAGCATTTGCTGAGGGCCAGACACTGTTCTAAGCTCTTACTTCTATTAACTGGCTGAATCCTCACAACAAACCTGTGAGGTATGTTCTATTGTTATCCCATTTAACAGATGGGGAAACCGAGGCCAAGAGGGGTCAGGCTCCTTGCCTCAGATCTTAAACTACTAACTGGTGAAGCCAGGATTCAAATGCAGGGAATCTGGCTCTAGAATCTGCTCTTGACCACTCTGTCACACCATCTGCTAATAAACTCCCAGGCTTGGCCCTGCTCTTATCAGCTGTCCCCCCTCCAACCCCCCCCCCCCCCCGCCCCAGGGGCTGAGGTCCTGCCACCAAATCCCAGTCCGGTGCTGACGCCTTGGTTGGCTGCTTGCCTAGGTCTCTAGCCATCACCTGACCCTGGATTGCCATCACCTGCCTTGACATTGCCATTTTCCGAAGATGGTGGAGCAGCATCTCTCATGCCATATGCTCTTCTAGAACCTTCCCTCTCCCCCTCCTCCTTGAACCAGGGCAGATCTTTGTGACTATCTCGACCAACGGAGTATAGCTAAAGTGACACCATGTGGCTTCGGAGGCTAGGTAGTAAAAAAGTCATGCACTTCTGCCTTCTGTTTGGAGACTCGGCCACCATGCTGTGAGGAAGTCCAAATGGTGGGTGGAGAGACCCATATGGAGCTGAGGACCCAGCAGGCTCCTAGCTGACAGCCAGCACCAACTCCCCAGCCAGATGGGCCACTTGGAAAGTGATCCTCCCACCTCTAGTTGAGCAGCCCAGCTAATTCGATGGGGAGCAGAGGCCAGCTGTCCCCACCAAGCCCTGCCCAGATGGCAGCATCCTGAGCAAAATAAGTGATCACTGTTGTCTCAAGCCCCTAAGTTTTGTGGTGGCTTGTTATACAGCAAACGGATAGCCAAGACACCTGCTGTGACTGTCTTACAAAGCACGGTGTGACTCTGGGTGGTCCTTTGGATGCAGCTTATTATAATACTGGCTTCTGTCTTGTAGACCAGACCCCCCCGCCACCTGCTTCTCTGTCCCCGCGATTCCACAAAGTCCTTCCTACCAGAGAAAGTACAGTGGCCAATGCTTTTCTATCTGCCCATCTCACTGCGGGGAGTGCGGTGCTGCTGGGCTGACCCCCGCCCCCGTCCTCCTGTTCAGCTGCCCCCTGTCCTTCCAGCAACTGGGATCTAGTCTCCTCATGCCACACACCCAGGTTCCTAGGCAGTGAGGTCAACTCAGTCAATTTTCTAGTTCACAAATTCTCACTCCAGCAAAGCTATTTGCCTCTTTTATTGAGTTTTTAATTTCACTTATTTGCTTCGTTTATGGAAGCCCTATTTAGTTCTTTTGCAAACTGGTCAATTTTGGTAGTTCTTTGATTCACCATACTTCCAGTGGCCCTTCAATCCTTGAAACACATCAGCCTTTTGTCCTGGGTGTCTGAAGATTATGATGCTTCTTATTTTTGGTGATTTGATTTCCAGTTGGTTGTTTCTGAGAACGCTTGCTCATGGTGGCTTGTTTCCTTGTGCGTTTGGTGATTTTAAACTGTGAATTCATGTTCTTCGCAATTTTATCTGTGAAAATGCTTTTAAATCTATATTTAACGTGTGTCCTTCATAAAAGACTTGTGTTTGTTTCTGCAAGGCTCCTAAGGGGGCCATTAATCCAGAATCACTGGCAAATTTCACATAGGTTTGTTAGATTAAATATGACTCTTCAAGGATATGCCACCATGGCCACATTTAGCTCTTTTCAGGTCCCCCAAGATCTCCTTTTCCTCTCTTTTTTTATATGTATATTTATTTTGAGAGAGGGCATGTGTGCACACATGAGTGGGGGAGGGACAGAGAGAGAGAGGGAGAGAGAGAATCCGAGGCAGGCTCCATGCTGTCAGCACAGAGCCTGATGTGGGGTTCCATTTCATGAACTGTGGGATCATGACATGAGCTGAAATCAAGAGTCAGATGCTCAACCAACTGAGCCACCCAGGCGTACCTCCTTTTCCTCTCTTCTAACAGTAGAAGTATTCTGGAAGAAAAATATGCCTCAAATCCCACTCCCATTCCAGTGCCTTAGGGCACTGGGTACCTGAGGAGGAGAAAAGGCTGCTAGAAATGGAGGAGTAAGAGTTAAAACAACCGAAGGAAATAAAAAGCACAGAATCCTATGATAAAGAACATTTTTGTTTGCACCCATTGCAAGGAAAATATGTGACTAACAGCTAAAATTATTTTCCACATGATTTAACAGCTCTCACTGCCATAGCAATAAGTTGATCATAATTGAGTTTATTTTTCCTTACAGGACATGCCTCAGCCTGAAAACAATTGGTTAACTTTTTATATATGTACATAATTATATATGTACATATATAATTTATATATGTGCATACATAAATACTTTAGTTACTGTAGACCCTCAAAAGCAATTCTCAAAAAACTCTTGGCTTCAGCAGCACCTGGGGCTCAGTTGGTTAAGTGATAGACTCTTGGTTTTGGCTCAGGTCATGATATCATGGTTGCTGAGTTCAAGCCCTGCATCAGGTTCTGTGTTAGCAGTGTGGAGCCTGCTTGGGATTTTCTCTCTCCCTCCCGCTCTCTGCCCTTCTCCCCTCACCCCTCTCTCTCTCAAAATAAATAAACTTAAAAAAAACCTTTTGGCTTCAAATACCTTAACTCAGATCTTTCAGTTGTTCACCATTCTTACCCATCTGGCTTGTCTGCACATGTGTCATTTGACAGCCTCTGCATTACGGCTATGTATTAGTTATGCATTAGCCACAATTCATGCTACCTAACCAACTACCCCCAAACTCAGTGACTTTAAACCGTGAACATCGAAATAGCTGGGTTCAGCTGTCTGGGTCTTTTGGCCTCAGCTGGATTTACTCACCTCTCAGGAGGTGGGATGGCTGTTGGCTGAGATGGGCTGGACTTGACTAGGAGGACCGGGCTGACTTGGTTCGGCCCCACATGTCTCTCATCCTCCATCAGTCTGGCCTGGGCATGTGCCCCGTGTGAGGGTAGAGGTTTAAGAGGCACTACTTCCAGCCTCCTTCATGTCTCCCCACAAATATCTCATTGGACAAGCTGACAGTGAATCAAGGGATAGATCTTACTCCACCCAGGTCAGTACACACAACAAAGTTGTGTGGCAAAGGGTGTGAATAGAGGGAGATGTAACCAATTGCAGCTACATGATGTGATCTATCACAGCTCGTGTCAGGGCTTCCCTCTCATGGGGGGATGTCAGGTGGCTAGTCTAATGGGGCATTAGGGTCCTGCAGGCACTGAAACAGGGGTGGACAGGACTCTCCTCCCTCTTCCCTCAACTTTATTTGGTCTTTGGCTTCAGAGTTCAGGTGTCTTGCTCTCTCACTATGCACCTGCCCCTGGTGAGAACTGCTGGGAATACGATTTTAGAGTTTTCTGAGACCACCTAGGAAGGCAGCAGTCAGGCAGGATCCATCTCCCTGGGGCCAACAGGTCCACTCCCCAACTCAGGCCAGGGCAGCTGCTCAGGACTTTGGGCATGTTGCTAAAAATAACATGCGGCTAGAGTTCAATCACTTAAAAACCGAACATCGTTTCTTTCCTGCATTAACTGAGGATACCTTAAATAGATGACCTGGAGAGAATCTATCAAATCTTCCGTTTGTCAATACCATGCCAAAGAAAGGAGCATAAATCAGAGAGCAATTATGAGAAATTGTGCAGGGATGGTACAAAGCTCAAGGTCGGGGGGCCCAGGCCATCCACTTGCCTTCCATGCAGCCAGAGCCCACGCGGGGGCTGGACACTCCAGGTGTGTGCTTAACAAGTGACCACTGGCCATGGCTTCAAAAGCAAAGAGCAGGTTTGTGATGGTTTGGTGCAAAGAGAAGGGCCAGGTGGATGGAGCTTGAGAAAGATTAGAGGTAGGCCCTCAAGGGCCTTTGGTTTGAACACTTCATACAGAGTATATTTGTCAGAACTATCTTGGGAGCCAGAGACAGAAACCTAACTAAAGGCAGCTTCAAAAGAATGAGAGATTTATTGCCTCATGTAACCAAATTACTCAGAAGGCTAGCAAAGCCACTGGCCTCAGGAATACCTGGAACCAAAGACATGGTTGTCAATAGCTCTGTTTCCTTCCCTCTCTTTCCTCTGCTTCCCACCTCAGTGTAAACTCTGATCTCATTGACCTTTTTATTTTGTGTTGTAGGTAGAGGGTAGGGAGTTGTTGAAAAACTGATCAATGACCAGCTCTGACAAAGAGTCTGTCTGGAAACTTTGTGACCAAAGAGGAGAGGGGTCTTTCTTCTGAGATCTTGTCTGAAACTCCTAGGGAAGGGTTGTGATTGGCCAGGTCTGTGTCATGTGATCAACCCTTGGACTTGGAGGTGTGGGGGCAGGAATGGGATCCATGATTAGCAGTCCTCACCAGAACCATGTGGTTCACGGGAAGCTTTCCAGAAGATGAGGATACTGTTTTGGGCAGAACAAACCATGCGTATCCACCATAGAGGGCAAGTCATTCTAGAACAAGGGACTAGTACAAGCTTTGAAGGCAGGGTCCCACCTACACATCTTACCTGGCTTATTGGTGAAGAATGCAGGTACTCTTTTCCTGAGGGGAGGCTGGACTGAGGCTAGTGAAACATGAGTGGTGGAGTAAAGTAGCCAGAAATGATTATTTTCTTCAGTGTGCTAAGAAAAGTGTGCTGTACCAGGTGCTTAACAGGTATTATCTCTTTGCAGTCTTATACTAACCACCTGAGGGATGTCTTCTTAGGCCTCATTTTACAGATGGAGAGTGCTGAGGCACAGAAAAGGCACGTAGACAACCCAAGGTCAAGCAGTGGTGACATGGGCACTTGAAACAAATCTGTTTGACCTACCCCTCGTCCCCCCACTCATCTAATCATGCTGTGAAAGCCTCTCTAAACCCCAGCAATCCATGATAGGTATCTATCCTAGAGAAATCAGGTCTTATGTCCATAAAACAACACGCATAAGAACGTTCCCATAAGAACGTTCATCATGGCCTCAACTAGAAGCTAGCCAATATTTATCAGTAATAGAACAGATACATACTTTGTGGCACATTCACACATACTTACCCAGCACAGACAAGGAACAAACTATGGTTACACAAAACAACATAGATGAATCTCATAGATATTTGTTGAGTGAAAGAAGCCAGACACAAAAGGAAACATACTGTATGGGTCAATTTATATGAAGTTCAAGAATAGACAAAGGTAGTCTTGGTGGCAGGGATCAGAACAGCAGTTACCACTGGGGTGGGTTGGAGACTGGGAAGGGGCACCAGGACCCCTGGGCAGGAGCATGCTGGGGGGCTGTATGGTTACACGGGCATATCCACAGATAAGAACCCAATAAGCTGTACACTTAAGACCTGTGTACTTTATTATATGTATGCCATATCTCAATTTAAAAAGAAATAATGGTTCACAGGTTTGAGTGACTGAAGTTCCAAGCCCTTCCAACCGGCATTGTTCTTCATTTTACTATTAATTAATTATTTCAAACAAGAACCTGAGGATTCCCCATCTCATTGCAAAGTAGAAATCCATATTCATTTCTCAGCGTATCTCCCCGTAGATGTTTTAGTGAGACTTCACTTGAGGGACACTCTGGGGTTCCATCTCCTCCTCACTTCAGCCCCCATATTCCAGCAAAGCAAGCTCTGAAGGTCCAAAGAGCCCTCCTCCTTCCCTGGGCTCAACCATCAGGGTCAAGTTGGGGTTGGGGATGTCAGATCTTGGTGCACCATTCTCCTGAGCCAGGTGGCTCTTTTGTGGGGCGAGAGCTCCCTGGCAGAGCTGATGAGGGGATGCCTGGGAGAGGCAGGATGTGGAGAGATCAGTCCTTCCACAGCTTCTCCTCAAGGGGGACCATCAATAGAAATGTTTTCATAGGAGCGCCTGGGTGGCTCAGTCAGTTGAGTGCCTGACTCTTGATTTCAGCTCAGGTCATGATCCCAGGGTTGTGGGTTTGAGCCCCGTATCAGGCTCCACGCTGAGCATGGAGCCAGACTAAGGTTCTCAATCTCTCTCTCTCTCTCTCTCTCTCTCTCTCTCTCTCTCTCTCTCCCCCCGCCCCTCTCATGCATGCTCTCTCTCTAATTTAAATAAATAAATAAATAAATAAATAAATAAAACAAAAACCCCAAACATCTTCATAGAAGGTAGTGGAGCCAGACACAGGACCATGTCTAAAGTGGCCAGACACAGTGGGAAAGAGGCTCTGTCTTGGGCTGCATCACAGGCAGGCTAGTTCTTTACTAACCCCCTGGGTGAATTTGATCCTCCTCATTTCAACTTCCTCACCAGTAAAATGGACCCCAAATAACTACTCATAGCATTATCTTGAGTTAGATATCGAAAGGAGATGGGGCATCTGGGTAGCTCAGTTAGTTAGGCGTCTGACTCTGGATTTTGGCTCAGGTCATGATCTCATGGTTTGTGAGATTGAGCCCTACCCTGGGCTCTGCAATGTCAGTGCAGAGCCTGCTTGGGATTCTCTCTCTCCCTCGAAATAAATGAGTAAACTTTTAAAAAAAGAAATCAAAGGAGATTTTGCATAAGGTCTAATCTACTTATATACTATGTTTTGTGTGGACAAAAACAATGAACCCTTCTTCAAGACATTTTAGTGTTATAAACTAGAAATTTATCTTAATATACTGATTTTCTTAGAAAAAAATACATCCTATCTGTCATGAAATGGTCAGATTAAGCTTTCAAATATACAAGGTCTCTAAAGTGACAGGTAACTGATAGGCTTGTGCAGTGTACAACCTGAACAACCATATTTACATCCTTGTTTGATATGAAGCACTATGAAAATATAGGAGGTTTGCCTTAGTTTTTCTGTCCAGGAGACTTAAATTAGCTCCCTTATTCTTGCATAGAATTGTTCTTGCTATAGACTAAATTGTGTCTCCCCCCCGCCTACCCCCCCCCACCCCCCCCCCCCCCACACACAACAAATTACTATGTTGAAGCCCTATTTAGAGATGAGGTCTTTGGGAGACAATTAAGTTTGGATGAGGCCATCATAATGGGCTTAGTGCCCTTAGGAGAAGAGGAGGAGACATCAGGGCTCTCTCTGCCATGTGAGGATATAGCAAGAAGGTGGCAGTCTGCAAGCCAGGAAGAAGGCTCTGTCACTAGGAACCAACAGTTCCTGATCTTGGACTTCCAGGCCCTGTAAGAAATAAATTCCTGTTGTTTAAGCTACCCCAGTCTATGGCATTTTTGTTATGGCAGCCTATGCTGAATAAGACAGGTTTTGGTATGAAGAAGTGGGATGTTACTACAACAAATACCTAAAAATGTGGAGGGGACTTTGGATCCTTGAAGAGTTTTGAGATGCATTTCAGAAATATAGGTGATTCTGGTGATGCCTCAAACAGAAGTGAGGAGCATGTCCATGGAAACCGGAGCATTCCTTGTTAGGGAATGGCAAAGGACTTGGCTGAACTGTCCTCTCAGATCTTGTGGAAGGTAGAACTTTTGAGGGATGAAGCTGGATACTTAGCTGAGGTGATGTCTAAGCAGAGCACTGAAAGAGTGGTAATTGTTCAGCAAAAAGGAACCAGAACTGGAAGACTGGGAAATTTCTCAGCCTATCCATATTGCAACAACTGAGACATGTTGTTCTGAAAAGAACATTAATATGGCTGAATAGCCATCTGATGAAGAGATCACGAATGGACTCATGGGCTTACTAGCCATTTCAGCAGAAGGGAGGAGCAGAGATGGGATTACACCACAATGACACAGACAGCTTGACCTAAAGGGGACAGAGAAGATAACATGAAGTGGAGGGAAGCTGTTGGACTTCTTAGATGCTCCTACAGGACCGCATCATTGAGCTATTGATGTGAGCATGCACTATTCATCAAGAAGAGGGAAGATGGACCTGGAGGCAATCCAGAGACTACCAGGGCCACTGTCTCATTTTCAATAGGCCAGATAGTCCCTGACCTGAGGCCTAGGGCCCAGGACTGCCCTGCAGGCAGACATGTGGGGCCAGGAACTACCTGTGGAAGATTGGGGGCAGGGCTGCCCAGAGGCTTGGGGACATGACTCCCTCTCAGCAGACCTGCAAAGGTGGGACCCCCCAACCCAGTGGGTCCAGAAGGTAGAGCAATGAACCAAAGAGCATCATTCTCAAGATTTAAGATCTTGTGAAGTTTTCCTTGCTTGACTTGTTTGGGACCCATCACCCTTCCTTCTTTCCTGTTTCTCCATTTTGCAATAGGAGTGTGTCCCCTGGATTCACAGGTGCACAGATGGAGAGGGAATCATACCTGAGTCTCACCCGTGTCTGGTATAGATACTCAGATGAAACTTTGGATTTTAAAGTTTAAAGTTGATGCTGAAATTAATTAAGGTTCTTAGGGCTGTTGGGATGGAATGGATATATTTTGCATGTGAGAGGGATAGAAGTTTAGGGAGACAAGAGGTAGAATGCCATGGATTGAATAGTTGTGTCCCTTCCAAATTCATATGTTGAAGCCCTAAGGTGGTGGTATTTATAGGCGAGGCCTCAGGGAGGTGATGAGGTCACGAGGGTGGAGCCCCACGATGAGATTAGTGCCCTTATAAGAAGAGGAAGAGACAGCAGAGTGCTCTCTCTGCAGGATGAGGACACAGCCCAAGAAGACTGTGTATAAGACAGGAAGGAGGCTCTCCTTAGAACCCAGCCATGCTGGCATCCTGATCTCAGACTTCCAGCTTCCAGAACTGTTAAGAAATAAATTTCCGCTATTTAAGCCACCAAATCTATGGCATTGTGTTAGATAGCCCTAGCTAAGACAGTTCTCATTATTTGTTAAAGTGACTCTTCCTGAAGAGTATACTGATAACTGCTTAAGTTATTATCCCTCTCAGGCACATGTGAATTCTAGTCTAAACCCAAGTCCCCAAGAATGAAGTGTCCACACTGGTCCTCTAAGTAGTGTTACAGTCAGTGGGCAGATGTATTTGAGGAAGAGGGGGACCTGCCACTCCCTGAGACAGCTTCCCTTGCACACCATACCTCCCAGCAAACACTCTCTTTGCCCATATCTTAAAATGGTCTTGGCTCTCGGTCCTGAAAGCCTGCTCTCTGGGAAGGAGCCTGATCCCACAGGAGGCAAGGATGCTAAAGTCCCTGAAGCAGGTTTCCATCTTTGCTGCCTCCCTCTGACTATAAAATTAGGCCTGCCTGTTACAAAGGAGCCATATGGCAGGTGGGAGGAGTGGAGAGTGGGCTCTGACCCCTCCAAGGACACCTGGCATAGAGACAATAAGGAAAGTCATCTGATGGGTTTCCACATATTTCCTTCCCTTGTTGTTTCTGCTTTAGCATTGGGGAGGAAAAAGAGACATTCTGGGAATGCAAGCAGGTCCCACCAGAGGAAAAGCTGGCCCTTGCAGGGGCTGGGTCCCTGGGGAATCCATGCTCTCTGGAGCGCTGTGAGGCTTCCTGGCCAGGGATCGGCCAAGCCTCTTCAGTTCCCTGTTCATTTGGCATCTTCCATGTGTCCCACAGTGTGTGGGCTACAGGGAGACAAAGATGTACAGGAAAACACCCCCTACCACTGCTGGGGGCCCACAGCCTGCTGTGGAAGTTGGGCTCATAGATCATTCCCAAAGGATGTAAGGAGGCCTGTGGGAGACGTGACAGAAACACAGGTGCTGAGGGAATGCAGAAGAGCTTGAGGAACTCCTTCTCAATGCTCAGGGAGGGCTCCCAACAGTATAGGTCAGAGTTCACAAGGCAAAGGAACCTTTGGCACCCAGGCAGGGCCAAGGACCTTGAGCTATTTGGAGTTTATCCACAGTGGGTGTTGGGAGTCATAAGAAGGTTTTCAGCAAAGGCAGGGGGTAACTTCCTCCATGAAGAATGGCATGCACTCACCTGAAACCTGGGCTACCCCAGGAAAGAGCAGCAAGGGTCTCAGCCCTTGGACCCTCCACCTTAGGGCCTGGCTTCCTCGGATGTGGCTGGTGACTGGGGACTTGCAAGTCAACTCTAACCCTGGACAGTGTTCTGTGTGGGTGTAGGCCCACATTTGCTATAGATTCTTAGATACCTTCAAGTAATTCTGGAAGATACCTTCAAGTCATTCTGGAAACCTTTAGTGCAGCCCCTCCAGTCATGACTTATGTACTGAGAGGTTAACCTCAGCTGGAGAAGAAGACTGGGAGCCCCAGGATGGGGAACAAAGCCTGCCCACCATAAGAGGAGGGTGAAGGGGAGGGATGCAGGAGGGTAGGACCAAGTGCATCTTTGGGCATGACGCCAATGTCAAGAGGGTACAGCAGCTTGGTAAAGGCCAATGTTGGTCATCTAGGGACCAAGCAGGGGTATGGGCATGTCTCCAGAGTAATGGCCCTCAGTTCTCTGCTTATTTCCCTTTGGAATTGATTTAGGCTTACTGTGTTGGTACCTGACCCAGTTTTGGTGCCTGTTGGCACTACCCCTTTGTGGGGAAGGGACAGTATCTCCCCTAAAGAGAGTGTTCTTATACTCCTTTTCAGTCTTACCCAGAAGTGTGGAGTCCTCAGACACCCAGAACTCTGACGGTAATTCCTAGATTACAGAGGGGAACATCATTCTCTCCCTGGGCCTCATTTTTCTAGATCCCAGGCACAAAGGGGCTGTTTTCCAGGCAGGAGCTTTAAGCATGGGAACCAAGATGGCATCATCACAATGAGGCTGGTACAGGGTGGGGAGGAAAGGGGCCAGACCACCCCGAGGAGGAGTGTCCCTGTGAGCCAGATTGGCCATTTGCCTATAATCCTTTGCATTTTTTTTTTTTTCTTATCGTACCCTTGAGCTTCCAGTAAAGCCTTGTGTGACTGTCCCAGCCTAGGAAAGGATGAAAGAAAATGTGGCCTGATTGGAAAATTGCCTTAAAGGAGCCATGGTGCTCCCAAGGTCAGCCAAGTGGTGGTGGTGGTAATGATGGGGAGAGCTCAAGGGGGGGTGACTCAGGGGGCAAGAGGGGAGCCTTGGGTCTCACTGACTTTCCTCCCCTGGTAATTTGCTCTCTTGCAGACCTGGGCCCGGGGCGGATCCAAGTTGGTTTAATGGGACATCAATGGTTCTTTTGTAATCTTAACTCATGGGACTTCAGAAACAGGTGAACCTCAAAAGAAGAAACCATTAGTTCATACTGAGGGAGCAGCAGAGTTCCCCTACCTACCCACCAACCAGAACTGGGTCCTAGGTGGGGCAGGGGTGAAATGCAAGAGGCCGAAGGACTTCATCCATGACTATACCAAGTCAGGGTCTTAGGCTGTGGAACAAGGCTTTCACACTCCTCCCCCCACTCCTAAAAACGTCTACAGGAAAATATACACACACACCTGAAGAAGCCCAGGCAACAGACTCTCTCAAGGGAACGTGATGCTGTCTTCTCTGCTCCATTCCCAAAAAACAGAGCTGCACAAAGGGACTTGGACTTCCCAACAGTCTTGCAAACAGATGAGCTTGACTTTAACTCCATTACCAGGGCTAATCTGTCCCAACTCCTGCCTGATTCACACAGGAAATGGGCTCATTCATTATGGATGGTGTGTGCACTTTGCTGCCTCCTCCAGAGGAATCCGTTAAGCCTTGTGCAGGGATACTTCCCTTAAGCAAAGGGAAGGGGCTAAGACATGTCTCCCAGGAAAAGGTCTGGCCTGAAGGAGAAATAGCTAAGGTGATTCCTCTCCACCTGTACCCCCACCCCCACCCAGTGGGCAGCTGCTCTGTGCCTTTCACTGCCCCGCTCACTGCCCCTGTGGGTGACCTTATGCCTGTGGCATCATCTTCCTGGACAGCTTGGAAGCCATTTTGTCCACAGCCCTCCTTGGTCACAGGCTGGAGAACAGGGAGTCTCAGGGAATGGCTCTGGAGGGATTAGTTCTAAGGCAGTGGCTCTCAGCTTCAGGGCACAGCAGAATCTTCTCAAGGGCTTGTCAAAATTCAGACTGCTGTACCCTACTCCCGGAGCTTCTGACTCACAGGTCGAGGTGGGCCCCAGGATTTCATTTCTAACAAGCCTCCCTGTGATGTTGATGCTGATGCTGCTGGTCCAAAGACCACACTTTGAGAACCATTGGTCTGGCTCCTTACCTGGCACCAGAGCTACTCTGCAACCTTCCTCACAGGGAATGCTGGAAAAGTACATGTGCCTTTTCCTCTTAGATGCCTTTTTTCCAGTCACCACCTTCTGCTGTGCTTTATTTGCCTGTCTGACTGCCTCCAAGACTGTCTGTCCCTAGAGAACAGGACAAGTGTCTTCGGATACTTATGGATTCCCAAGAGAAGACTTAGCTGTGCTCAAACTGCTGGAGAGCAGTGGCTCTCTCTCCAGGAGGAAGGGCTGTTACTTTGTAATTCTAGAGACTGCTATCTTGTTTGGGTTTTCAGAAGGAGAATGACTCACGGATTATTGTGTGATTAAAAAATTACATCAAGAGAATGAGAAGACAAGTCACAGACTGGGAGAAAATACTTGCAAGAGACACGTCTGACAAAAGATTGTTATCTAAAATATACAAAGAACTCTTCAAGCTCAACAATAGGCAAATAACCCAATTTAAAAAATGGGCCAAAGACCTTAACAGACACCCTACCAAAGAAAATACAGATGGCAAGAGAGATGTGGAAAGATGCTCCGCCTCATATGTCATCAGGGAAATGCAAGTTAAAGCAACGAGCTAGCACCGCACAGCTATTAGAATAACCACGAGCCAGAGCACTGACAGCACCAAATGCTGATGTGGACGGGGAGCAACGGGAACTCTCATGCATTGCTGGTGGGAATGCAAAACCGTAGTCTCTTTGGAAGACAGTTTAGCAGTTTCTGACAAAACTAAACACACTCTGACTATCCAGTCCAGCAATTGTTCTCATTGGCATTTACCCAAAGGAGTTGAAAACTTATAAAAGTCTGCACATGGATGTTTACAGCAGCTTTATTCATATTCGGCAAAACACAGAAACAACCAAGACACCCTTCCGTAGGGGGATGGATAAACAAACTGTGGCACATCCAGACAATGGAACGTTATGTAGTGCTAGAAAGAAATGGTGTGTCAAGCCATGAAAAGATAAGGGGTAAAAGATAAAAAGATAAAGATAAAAAGATAAAAAGATGAGGGGTTGCCAGGGATGAATAGGCAGAGCACAGAGGATTGTTTTAGTTAGGGCAGTGAAAATGGTCTCTATGATACCATCATGATGGATACATGTCATTACACATTTGTACAAACCCAAAGAATGTACACAACACTGAGAGTGAACCCTAATGTAAACTATGGACTTTGGGAGATAATGATGTATCAATGTAAGTTCATCAGATGTAACAAATGTACCACTTGGTGAGTGATGTTCACAATGGGGAGGCTGTGCATGTGGGAGGGCAGTAGGTGTCTGGGAAATTTCTGTGCCTTCACTTTAATTTTGCCACAAACCTAAAACTGTTCTAAAAAATTAAGTTAAAAAAAAAAACCAATGGAAAAAAAGACTATTCCTTTGACCAAAGCACCCTCTTTAAAGATACTAACTCTGCTATCCCACACCCCTACTGAATCCTCAAATGGGCTTAGCTAATAGCATTTCTGCGTGCCCAGTGCTGCTGGAAGAGCTTTACGTATACAGATTTATTTAGGCCTCACAACAGCCACATGATGTGGACCCTATTTATTATCCCTGTTCCCACATGGAGAAACTAAGGCAGAGGGAGGTTAATTATCATATTCAAGGTCACTTGTCTAATTATCAGTGGGGCTGACATTCACCCCTGGCAGACTAATTCTGGGATTTGGGGTCTTGACCTCTAGGAAGGTTGCACCACCTGTTATGGACGCTTTGAAGACGGTCAAAAGATGGAGTCTTATTTATTTACTCACTTTGTTCTAAAGAAGGTTTGAGGGAACTGCTACCTGATTTTCTTATCCAGAGCTTAAATTGCCTGAAAACGTTACGTTTAATTAAATTTGTGCTAGAAACACAATACAAAACATAAGCTTGAGCACATGGGCTTACCAAAAAAAAAAAAAAAAAAAAAAAAAAGTATCGTCAAAGTAGACGTGATCAATGGCTTCTGAGATTTTCTGTTCATATCGGTTTCTCACTGATTACTGGCAGGCACGCAGCAGCAGGTGCCAAAAGGAGAGGGAAAATTTATGGGGGAAAACTTTAAATACAGAACATTCTATTCATTACCCTGATTTCTTCTGTGCATTGGGAAGAGAGCTGCATGATTCGATTTTAGTGGAGGAACCCCTTGGCACTGCTCTCAGAACCCCTGGATTCCTTCTCAGTGGCGCCTGAAGCTTCTGGACTGGAGTGCGTTTCAGGACCATCGGAGGAGCTGAGCCCCCTCCCCCCCAGTCCAGCCTTGCTGAGCCAGCATCTTTAGGGCCTTTCTAGTTTTTCAAAGAAGCACCACAGGTAATCCCAATGTGAAGCCAGGGTTGAGAGCCACCGGGAAGGTCCTTCCAAATTTCAAAGTTCTGATTCTTGGTCTGAAATCCCTCGGTTTTCTAACATTTTGTGATCGTATTCCTCTCCTGCAGCCCCACAGTCCTGGCCCTGCCTTTCCTGGGGATGGTGCTGGGTTGGCTTGGAATTTAATCACTTCCTTGGAAGCAGAGCCTAGCTCCCCAGGGGGCTGCCGGTTCACCATGCCCCCCCCCCCATGCAAGGCCAGCGGTTTTATTTATGATTTCTGATTTTATTTATTTCCCTCCCTCAAAGCTGTTCTTCTGCATACAGAGAACTCTGCTCCCTACTGCCTGCTGCCTGCACAGCCAGGACTGCTGTGAGCTGGGCCACGATGGATGGCAGAGTTCGCCCATCGCATTGGCTGAGAAGCTGGTCCCCTTCCTGGGGGTGATTGATGTGACACGGCAAGGCCCTGCCTGCACCCGAACGTCTCCCCATGAGCTTTCCCAGCACAAGGCTTTGGGATGGATGGGGCAACACAGGCCTTGACTGCAGGGGGCTCCTAGAAAGTTCTGCCCTAACTCAGAGGACTCGGCTCTGCCTATTTTCCCTTCTGCCTCAGGACCAGCTCAGCCAGGGTCTGTTTCTAATGCATGCTTACCCCCTCCCTTTTATTGCCGGGGACCAATTTGGAGGACACAGCCCTTGGGAGGATGTCTGTACTGGAGACCACAAAGAGGGGGTAGGGAGGGGACCATCATCTGTACCTCATCTCTATTTGTCATATTTTCTACCTCACTTGACAGCCACGCCATTCTCCCAGCTTCCCTCCCCCACCCCCTACCAGGGTCCTGCCAAGTCCATGGTGTCTCAGTCTGTATCTAAATGGGAAAACAGAAATCAATTCAAGTACACAATGGAGGCAATGTATTGCAGGCCCTGGTTACACAGATGTTGGAGGAGCCAAGAGCCAAATGGAGCAGTGAAGTAATTCAGAAATTAGCAAACCTCCAGGAGCCACCGCCAGCCCCGGAGCTGGACAGAGAAAGGGAAGGGGGGCTACTGACAGAGCCTGGGGAGCTGGGGTCACCTGGGACAGCTGGGACCGTGATGGCCGCCAGAGGAGGAGCTGGGCCATAGCTGCTCCAGGCAGGGAGAGAGGGGCCATCCCCTGCTGCTTCTTTCCTGACCCTGCACTCCCCTCCAGGGAGACGGAACCCAGTAGACACAGACACGGAGTCTGGGGAAGGCAGCCGGCAGAATGAGATGCAGGGGAAAGGCGGGGCAGGGATTTGAGAACAACAGGCCCAAGACCAACACAGTGGGATCCCCAGACCACCCTGTGCTGAGACCTCGAGGCCCCCTGGCCAAGCCCACTGCCATTTCAGGGTGGAGCCAAGATCTCCGCCTACTGCCCCAAGGATGGGACCCTGTGGAGGGCCTCCCCCGGGGTAGGATATGTCGGGCTTCTGGCCCTGGCCCCCTTCTTGAAGAGCAAGAGCTCCTTTGACACTTGAAGGCAGGTGGCTAAAGAGAGAGGGCTGATTGTGGTAATGGGGACTCACTGACCTTTTCTTCCCCAACTCCACCCTGCGGGTCACTGTGGGAGAGACAACGCGACGCGCTCATCAATCCACCTCCTCCACCTGAGCACGTGGCAAGGCGGAATCTCCCAGCATCCCCTGCTCGGCGGCGCGGGCCACGTGACCAGTCCCGGCCAATGGCGTGTGGGCAGGGGTGAGGTGGGTGTCTTGCAGTCCAAGACCCTTCAAAGCACGTGTGAGTTCCGCCACATCTTCTTTCCCTGCCACCGCCAACCTGGATGTTGACACGTGTTGACATGATGCCGGAGGATCGAAGCAGCAGAATGTCTAGCGAGAATGGCTGCCCTGGAGAGTCAAAACCTACACTGGAATGCACGAATTAGAAAACAACGACAACAAAACTTTATTGTGTTAACGTACTGAGAGTTGGAGGTTTGTTTTGTTTGTTCGGTTGGTGTTTTTCATTTTGTTTGTTTACCGCAGCATACTTGGCGTTACAGAAATGGAGTTCTAAGCCATAATGCGTTCTCCCAGAGAGATGGTTAGTCCCCCTCATATTTTCAGCCCTTGTCCCATTTCTATGTTTTTTGCTAAGACCACAACCTCCGTGGAAGCCAGGGGCTGCCTTAGGCATCGGCAAGCCAGCAGAGGGGCTGGTGCAGAGAAACCCAGTAAGTAACTGTTGACTAAATGGGTGGGTAGGTGAACAAATGAACAAACCAAAGCCAGCTAAGTGCATCTTAGAGCTAGATCCTGGCTTATCCTGGGGCACCAGAAGGAAAACACAGTTTCAAGGAAGCCGGGATATAATTCAGGGGAAGCTTGACGGGTTAGAAAAACGATCCATTCAGGATGCGTGAAATACAAGGCAAGGCATTTAGAAGTGAAACACCAGCCTTGCCCATCCTGGAGGAGGCAAGGAGAAAACCCAAGGGGACCCAGGATCGCAGGGGACACAAGCCTGATAACATCCTCAGTGACAGGCCAGCCTACACCTCTGGGACAGGACCCAGGAAGGAGGAAGCAGCACATGCAAGACAGGGTGCGATCATCCCACTGTACTTGGCCTTCTCCCGGATCTTATTTTAGCTGTCACATTTAAGAAGGATTTGGAGGTTCTGGGGTGGAGCCAGAGCCAATAGGAGAAAGGATGAAGAGTGGGGGGAAAAAAAAAAAAACAAAAAAAACCCTGTAGGGAAAGCCTAGGGGAAGTGGGAGTTAAATGGGACTGAGAGAGGCAGGTGGATGCTAATGAGCACCCCTCTAGTTTGGGGGAGGGAACAGAACCAGCGGACGTGGGTTCATATAGCAGCAGAGAGACTTACGTGCCACCCAGGCAGCGAAGCTTGGTTGAAAGGGAGCCGTACATTGGGGAGATAGGCTGGCTGCTCAGGAGGTCTTGGTGGGCCCTTTCCTGGCCCTACAAAGGGCCAAGCACAAAGGGTGACTGGGGGCGTGATGTCCCAAAGGTGTGGGAAGCAGATAAATATCTAATAATGTTCCTAGTGCCTTATGACAAGAAGGGAGAGGACCCTGACCAGCACCTGCCAACTCTGGTTTGCGGGTCTGAGGCTGAGGGGCATCATGGGAGCCTCATGGATCCCAAGATGTCAACACAGGAAGGATGCTGGGAGGAGCAAGAGGCTTTCAAATATGGTTTCCCTGCAAGAGAAAACTGGTCAGGTCCCCCTACCTGAAGGGCCTCTCTGTTGTCCGCTTTCGCCAGCCTCTCAGCAGCAGACATGACCCTCTCCCAGATCACACCTCTAGGTTCTCTGCGTCCCTCCTCCCACCCTTAGCATGCCCCCCACGCTCCTCCACGTGTCTGCCTCCTCCTCTGCACCAGGGGGCAGTCTCTGGACTTCCTCCTGCTTTTCAATTACTTGTAAGCCAAGCCACAGCCCTACGTGGGTCCATGAGGGGGACTGCTCCAAGCCGCGCTGGGGAAACAGCTAACACATTGGCCCCCCACTCGTTTGTTTGCCCGTGGGGGAAGTTCATTGGTCTTACTGAGCGCCCCAGGCGCACCTGGCCCCTCCCCTCTTTCTCCTGTAAGGACCCTGCAGCCGCCCCTGCACCTGGCCACTAGAGGGCACCATGCCCTCACCACCACCCCAGCGATCCTTCCCTTTCCTATTTCCCTCTTCCTGGTAGAAAAGCCCCATCAGCCTTGGCACAAAGGAACCAGTGAGGAAATTCCAGGACAATTGAAGGGGCTTAAGTTAAAAGGTGTATGAAAGCTGAAAGGTGGATAAAAACGTGCGCCCGGCACTGTGCCAGATATCAGGGATTAAAAGATAAATAAGACCCCTAGCTGCCCACTCTCAGCCTTAAATGGGAAACAGACAAGAAACGGGCAATAACTATGCAGTGGGGATGAGCCCAGGGAGTTAGAGAAATGTAGCCTGCTGAGGGAACATCCAAAATGTGCCCCTGCCTCCTGACTGGCAAGGGGCTCAGAGAAGATTCCCACAGGAGCCAAGTCTTAAAGGGTGAGCAAGGAGTAGCCAGGTGAAGGAGGGAAGGGCATCCCATGGAGTGGGAACAGCATGAGCAGAGGCTCAGAGGTGTGAAAGTGTTCAGACTGGAATGTAGGGTAATTAGAGCTATGTCATAGTCTAGACAACAGGATCCGTTCCTCTCCTTGCTGGTTGGAGGAAACCCCAACTGTGCTACTCTAAGAAACCTAGCAGGGTTCCCCGGCTTTCCCATTGTCCTGCTCTCCTCCTCCTCCTCCTCCTCCTCCTCCTTCTCTTCCTCCTTCTCCTCCTCTCCAGCCTCCTCCCCCTTTTCCTCCTCCTCCTCCTCCTTCCACGAAAGGGGTGGATGTCCAAATTTGGGGGAAAGGAGCTACCACTTGGTCCTCATTGGTGCTCCCTGAATGCTGATCTCTGGTTCAGATATGACGACCATTCCCATTTTGCTCATGTGATAGCCAGGGCTCAAAGAGATCAAGGGGGCTGCCCAGGTTACACAGTGAATGAGCGACAAAGTGAGACTCCGGCCCCAGATCCTATGGTCTGTGCTGGATAGGAGAAGGGACCTTGCCCAAATGCCTTGTCTCCAATAAGGCTGGCATTAGCCATTTTTTAAGCAGATTTTTTTTAAGCAGATTTTTTAAAAGAAGTTTTCAGATTACGAATGTAATGCATGCTCATTATTTTAAAAATCAAACAATATAGAAATGCACAATATTGATAGTAAAATCCCTCCTAATCCCAACTGTCCCTTTCCAGATAACTACTATTCACAGCTTGGTATCTATACTTCTGGATGTTCCCGTGGGTTTGCAAATATATATTATTGTACATTTTCTAAAATGGCATTAGGCTTGTCTGCAATTTGGTTTCTTCACTTAGTCAGTCTTGGACAACTCTCCATACCCCGTGTGTACTGCTCTAGAAAGTGGAGTCTCTTGTGATCCCCATTTATCTCTGAGGAAGCTGGGCTCAGGGAAGGTAAGTTGCCCCAGGCACGCGGCCCACAAGGGACAGGCTTGTCAGCCCAGCAGGATCTGGGACGTCCAGCGGGGAGCTGCCCACAGCTACACCCGCCCACTCAACACTTTTCTCCCAGCAGCCTTGGCACCGTCGTCAGATGCTGGGAATTTTTAGGAATGGATTTTTGTGTCATTTGTAATAGATCAGAAATATCCCAGCAAGACAGATTGCCTGAACCTTTTGGGTGGTTTTCTGTGAGCTGATAAAGTCCTGTCAGTTGAAAATCAAGGCTCATCCTGCTGGTATGTCAATGATTTCCTTCCCCCCCACCCAGGAAGGCAGCCTTGGGTAGCATCTCTTTTTGGGTAAGAGGTGGCTGGGGGGGTGGATAAGGGCAGAGTGCAGCAGGAAAGACCAGCTCACCCAACACCCTCCTGGAATAGCCAAACTTCCAGACTGGAAGAGGCAGGCATCATCAGGATTCAACCAGAAGCATCCTTTCAAATCCCACCTCTCAACGCGTGGTCTTGGCATCACCTGGGAGCTGATTAGAAATGCAGAATCCCAGACTCCAATCCAGACTTGCCGAATCAGAATCTGCATTTTAACACAACCTGCAGGGGTTCCCTTCACAGAGCCAAGTAAGAGCAGCTAGTCTTTGGCAGTATTCCAGAGCCTGTAAAGCCAACCCGTGGTTTCTTTCCTAGATGTGTGTAGCTGATGTACTCGGTATTAGAAACTTAATGAGAGCTAGCAATTACAGGGAAGTTTCCAGGTACCGGGCAGCGCTGGATGTGTTTTGCTTGGATTACCCATTTAATCCTCCCAAGGACTCTCAGAGCTGGGGTCCCGTTACTATACCGAGAGGAAACTGAGATGCAGAGAAGTTACCTAACTTGCCTGAGGTCACATGCCAACATGCAGGTGAGCTGGGACTCCAAGCCTGCCCCCCAGAATGGTAACCACTTTACCCCGCTGTCTGCAGGACGGCGGGAAGACTGACACAGAGCTGTTCTGACAGGCATCTCCGGAGCGGCATTTCTAAGCTCTTGCCAATACATCTTGTTTTATTCTTCCCCCTCCCCGCCTTCTGTCTCCCCAAAGACAGATCACCTTAGAGAAGCCGAGAGAGCTCAGCATTGCGGAGACTGGGAAGTAACGGCAGCATGTTACATTTGCAAAACCCTTTATCATCCATCATCTCCCTTTATCCTCCAAGAACCAAGCGAGATGAGGCAGGTGTTATTATCCCCATCAGACAGATGGGAAAAAGAGGACAGACATGCCGAGTGACTTAGCCAAGGTCACACGAAGCTAAAACTAGCAGCTGGGTCTCCTGGAAGCATTTCCTCTCTCCAGGCTGCCCCCTTTTCTAGAAGACTCCATCCCAGTCTCCCTATCCTGAAGGCAGGCTGTATCTCCTCTCAGTACTTCCACAGCTCTGTGGGGGAACCCAGTCCCCGATGGGGCCTCAGCCTCTCTCCCAGGCTGCCTCCTGCCTGAAGCAATTATAAATCACGGCATATTCCCTTCATTCAGACCTGATGTTTAATTCATCGCTATTCTGGCTGCTTTAATGCAGAACATTTATTCAGCGGAATAGCTTTGTTTTGCCTCCCAAGCTTTATTCTGTTTAGAATACCGTTTTCATTGCAGAGGGGGCTTGCTGTTAGCCAGCTTCTAGGACCCCCCCCCCACCTTTCCATTCCCCAGGAGCAGCCCACCTTGGTCTTCTGCGGGGACCCACCCTGGGGCTGTGAGTCAGCTTCAGCTCCTGACCAGGAGTCCAGACTTTGCTGTTGTTGGTCCAAACACCTGACGTTTTCCATTTGCTCCCCGTCCCTTTCGCCCAGGCCACATGCCTGGTATAATGAGCTGCCTGGCTTCCTTTCCCCTTGCTCCCAAACTCCACAGCTGGGAAGGCTTGCCCCCCCCCTACTGTGTGCCTCAGGCCCACACCCCAGGTGGACATCAGAAATTAGAGGGACCTGAGCAGGTGGTATAGCTGTCATTTTGCACCCTTGGAACTTCTGCCTCATGCCATTAACCACCTCTTCCACTGCCTCCAGTCTAGACAAACCTAGACCCTTGGACTCCTGTCCTTGAATGACATGCCAAGGCCTTACCTTTGGTGATAGATCTCCTAGCTGATAATTTCCATCGTCCTGGCTATCAGCATATTTAAAGTCAAGAGAAAATGGCGAAGCCTACTAAGTGTCTGTGTCCAATACCCATTCTCCCCCGCTTTTACAGCAACAAGACCCTTAGCTGAACACCAGGCTTGAAATCCAGCTAACACATTAACGCTATATTACCTAGAATCCCTTGCAGCTTAGGTGGGTCCATTTGACCAGGTTCTGGCCAATGAGATCTAAGTGCAAGTGTTATATAGGACTTATGTGAAGCCTTCGTAAAAAGGAGAAAGCACAATTTCCTTAATCTCTTTTCTCTTACTTGCTAGCTGAAACGTGGCTGCAAAGGCTGGATCTCTGGCAGGCATTTTAAGACCATGAGATGGAAGCCACATGCAGGCTATAGGGGAGACGTAGACAGAAGGAGCTCAGGTCCCTGACTCTGAAGATTCACCCTGTTTGTGTGGTTGGCTAGTCTCTGGATTTCTTTTTGCAAAAGCGATAAGCTTCCATCTTGTTTTAGCTACTTTATGTTGTATCTTTTAGTACGTACAGGTAGTCAAATTGATTCCTAAGTAAGGAAGACACGGCATTTCTTCACCTGTTTCTTCATCTGACTGACGGGAACTGCTTACCTGCCAAGGCCAGTGCCTGAGCCAGTTTCAGATACAACATTTATGGATGTGACACGTGATAGGAATGAGGGACAGGAGAGATCCAGTTCAGGGAAAGGGGGCCTGGGACACAGAATTAAGGGTGCATGGATATCATTCAACCACTCACTGTATGGATGACAAGACTGAATTTCAGACAGAATTAATCATTAGTCTGCTGTCAGAAATTCAACCCACCCCTCCACTACCACTTAAGAGGGCTTAGAAAGCCTCAGAGAAAACCTGACATGCTTTCCAACCTTGCAATGCACTGGTCCTGACTGTAGAGTCAGAGCTTGCCTGGGTAAGGCTCTGCTCCTTTCTTCTGCTGGGAGATGTGTTACTTTAAGAAGCACCAGACTGTTCCTTATCATCATACAAAGCAGATTCAGGGGGAAGAATCTATCCTTTTTGGGGTGATGCTGCTCGTGAGGAGGTGAACTGCTTCTACCCTGCCTGAGGCTGGAGGAGGGCAGTTTTTCCATTTTTCTATCCCCAGCTCCCCCAGTCTGTCCATACAGGGTGATGATTAAGCACAGGCACTGAGACCAGACTGCCTGGTTCGAATCCAGGCTCCACCACTTACTGAATGTGACCTCAGCAAAACTGCTCAACCTCCCTATGCCTCAGATCCTCCCATCTCTACAAGAGATGATAATTTAAAAAAAAAATTTTTTTTAACGTTTTATTTATTTTTGAGACAGAGAGAGACAGAGCATGAATGGGGGAGGGGCAGAGAGAGAGGGAGACACAGAATCGGAAGCAGGCTCCAGGCTCTGAGCCATCAACCCAGAGCCCGACGTGGGACTCAAACTCACGGACCGCGAGTTCGTGACCTGAGCTGAAGTCGGACGCTAAACCGACTGAGCCACCCAGGTGCCCCAAGAGATGATAATTTGTGCCTACCTCATAAGGTTACTGAAAAGATGAAGTTAGTAAGAAACAAGAGTGTTAGCTATTGCTATTGTTTTCCCATGGATTCCGGATTAAGATCCCCATAGGAAATGTCCACATTGAGGTGCCTGGGTGGCTTAGTCAGTTAGGCGACTGACTTCGGCTCAGGTTATGATCTGATCCCGTGGTTCGTGAGTTCGAGCCCCGCGTCGGGCTCTGTGCTGACAGCTCGGAGCCTGGGGCCTGCTTCAGATTCTGTGTCTCCCTCTCTCTCTCTCTCAAAAAAAATAAGCATTAAAAAAAATCAAAATGCTAATGCTGACATTGCGTTATTTTGCTCCTTTCCCACATTATCATGTAGTTCCTTGAGGGGAGTGAGCTGGGCTTATCAGCCTTTGTTCTTGAGTCCTTATAATGATGTGTGGCACATGGTTGGTACTCCAACAAGAACTTGTTGAATGCAGCTGGGTAGGAGGGGATTTTGTCCTCATTCTTCAGATGACCACCCTCTCCCCATCTGTCCCCGTCTCTCCTCTTCCTCCTTCCACCCTCTCTCCCTCTGTCAGCCTCTCTTTTGTTTCTCCACCATCTTCCTCTCTCTATTTCACACTCTTGCTCTGTCTTCCTTTCAAACACTTGCCCTGCCCACTCCGGCCTTCGGACTAGCATGCACCTTCCCCTGCCGCCCGTGCCCAGCGCACACCATGCTCTGCTTCCAGCTCAGCCTCCAGCTTAGCCAGCCTCAGCCCTGCGAGGAGGCCTCCGGTACTCAGCCCTGAGGATGGACACTCCGGCATCAGGGCTGGATGGGACCTTGCGCACCCCCACCCCCCCCACCCCCGTCTTCCAGCTTCCTCACCCTTCAGATGAGGAGACCCAAGGCCCAGAGAACCTGAGGAGGCTGTCTTAGTGTTGCACTGCCAGTTTGTCCCAGAGCTAGGGTTAGAACCTGGGCTTCTCAGCTCTCAGCAAGATGGTCATTTCGCTACAGCATCCTCAGCCTGACTGGTGGAAACATAGCAGGAGACCATGGAATGTTTGGTGGGTGAATGAATGAGGAGGGAGAAAACACCCTTCTTCTTTCCTGGAGCCCCTGGTGACCTGCTGGCCCCTGTCCCACTAACATAAGCATAGATGGCAGTGGGGACGGGGCAGTCCCTTTGTACTGAGGGGTCCCCAGAGGGGGTCCTGTCTCCACTGCCAATATACCTGTGACCTCTTGGCATGCATTCTCTCCCTCCACTGGCACCTGTGTGTGTAGAGACCATGTTCCTTGTTCTCTATGGAGAGATCTTTAGAGGTCTGAGGCCATTTTCTGAGATTAAGCCTCTTCCTTGGGAGTCATGGCCCTGGTCCTTGTCTCTGTGGTTCGTTGTCTACTCAGAGCCCTGTGTTCTGGCCAACACGTGGCCATCAGTGCAGTCACAAAAGTGACTCCTGTTGTGTTCCTATAGCTTGTTGCCAGCTCTGCACATTTTTTTTTTTTTTTTTATATTCCACCATCCAGCTTCCTGTCATCTCAAGTTAAGAAGAGATGTCGTGAGGAGCACCTGGGTGGCTCAGTCGGTTAAGCAACTGACTTCAGCTCAGGTCTTGATCTCATGGTTCGTGGATTCGAGCCCCGCATCGGGCTCTGTGCTGACAGCTTGGAGCCTGGAGCCTGCTTCGAATTCTGTGTCTTCCTCTCTCTGCCCCTCCCCCACTTGTGCTCTGTCTCTCTCTCTCTCTCTCGCTCTCTCTCTCTCTCTCTCAAAAATAAATAAAATGTAAAAAAAAATTAAAAAAAAGAAGAGATGTCTTGACCTGACACCCCCTCCCCCCAGAGCCCAGCCCTTCCCTCTCAGTCTCCCTCCCCTGCACCTCATCCAGGATGCCCTGAATGCTACCTGGTGCAACAGTTTCTCTCTTAACTGTTCTTGTTTTAATTCCATCCCCTGCAATTGGAGCCTGAATAATGAGTTATTTCACAGGAAGATTGATCTGGGTATTAGGGCATCACTTAGTTTGCCATTACAACAGCCAATTTTGGTTACATGCTCTGCTATGAAGGGGAGAGGGCCAGGCTGCTGGAGCTTTCCGAACCGGGGGGCAGTGGTGGGAGGAGGGGTGCTGGGCGGAGGGGCAGAGGTGGTGGGAGTGGGGGAGGGACGGGGTGTAGCTGGCCTTAGCCTGCATCCCTATTCTTGGAATATGGTGCTGGGAAAGAAATTGGAAGGACTGAAAAAGATGTGATCCTCTCTCAGAGAGGAAGATCCAGGTTTTGAGGCTGGAGATGCCAGGAGTGGGGAGGCCTCCGTCAAATAAACAGAATGAAAAAACCCCAAGTGAAAGAATATTCCAGACTCACCAGTATTTCAAGATGGCTGAACATCCCTCCCCACCACATCCCATACTAGATCCCCGGGGTTGGGGGATTTGCAAGCAACTTCAGGGCGTTCACAGCAACTCCCGCAGGAGCTGAAGTTCTCTTTGAACTTTGTCCTGTGGTTGAGAGCCCACCCCGGTACAGAGGGGGCAACTTGAATGTGGAGTCAGCTGAGTTGAAGTCTAGCCTTTGGAAAAGGCCCCCATGCCTCTGAAGTTCATTTTCGTCATCTATTTCACAACCATCTAGTGCAGTAATGTTTGTGAAACGCTTGCTGTGGTACCTGTCCGGTGTTATATGAATGCTAAGCGTTATTAGTGGTATCATGCACCACTAAACAGCCAATCTCAAAACCCGTCTATGATAAAATGAGTCTGTGGACACAGAGGGGAAAGTGAGGCAAAGCCACCTTATCGGGAGGCCCAGCACTGGACAAAAGCAATCGCTTTCCACTCTGGTCACTGAGGGACCATCCCCTTCTCCTCTGAGGACCCCAAATATCCCAACGACCCATGCACTTCCAGCCTGGCCTGTGAAAGAGATAACCAGAAGGCTGGTGATGATTTGTTTGAAGCATTTGGGTACCAGTAACAACGGAAGCTGAACAGGCTTTAGCTACATTACCAAAGCCATTAAAGTTAAAAACCACTAAACAACCACAGCTTGCTTCCCATCATCCACCCCACAGGCATCCAAAACAAAACCAACAAGAATGTGTTAGAATAAAGCGGACACTGAGATTTATTAATAGCCTGTGTTTGCGCAGAGTTTTAAAAGCAAGACCCCAGGCATTGAGAACCTCACCTACCAGGCACTGTTGAGAAGCCCGGGGGGCCCTTCCAGAACACTCTCAACCCCCACCCCAGAAACCTCAAGGTCGGAAACTAATTTTTAGGTCCTATTATAAGAGACTATTTCTGAGCACAGCGACAGCATGGGGCATAGTGGGTGAGGATATCTTTGACATGGGTGGTCCACAGGGCAGAGTTGAAGACCCTGGGTCAGCAGAGCAGGCAGAAGGAGGGGGGATGCATGTGGAAACTGGGATTTGGGGGTAAGAGAGTCCTCTATGTGTGAGTAAAGGCGCTACGAATTCCGGGGCAGAAGTAGCCAACAGCATCCGTGTCTGCAACCAGCCCTCATTTTGCAATCATTGGGAGGCTCTACAAACAGGGAGGTTCTACAAACAGCATGGGTGTGCTAAAAAGTTTCAGATTCTCTGAATAGCAACCTGCTCTATACACAGAGAATAGCGCAGTCATCAGGGACCTGGTGAGCAGACGGCCACAGGATTCATACCCCAGGATTAAAGCCACAGACCAAGAGACCATCTGCTAGTGCACATAGGAGGGTATGGGTCAGTTTCAGTGTCTTAGTGACATCGTGGGCAGGATGGTTTGCCCAGAAGACCTGCACCATGGACACTTCTCTGTGTGGTACCTGCTGCCCTCGCACTAAAAGGATCAGAGGGCGGGCAGATTCCCAATCCCTTCCCTACAGCTTCGCTTTGGTCCACAGCGTAACAGTGCTCCTCATTGGAGCCTCTGGATGTCTGGCCATGGAAGGCTTGGAGCATACATTATTAGGAGGGAGGCTGGGCTCCTTGCAGAAGCTGAAGCTGGTGCCAATTGCAACGTGCAGCATTGTTCAGTCCTTCTGGTTTACAGTCTGTTTGGACATCCATTATTTATGGCAGCTGAGTGGCTGTAGACAAGCTGAGACTCAATTAAGATAACGTTGCCCTGCACAAAAGCGGTGGTTAATGCTGAGAAGTTATTCCAACTCACCCTTTACACTGCACAGAGCTGGAGATACAAAGAGACCAAGGGGCCGAGTTAGAGACACCCAGAGACAGAGACAGAGGAGAGAACAGAGAGATGGAAGGGGAAAGAGGGAGGCAGACACATCCTGAGCCCAGAGCGAAAGGTGCACCCTCAAAGGCCACCCCTGCCCTCGTCTCTCGCTTCTGTGCTGGAATCCCTGCTCCCCGTCTTGCAAGGTAGGGGCTGTGTCTCCTGGATCTCAGAGGTCCTTGAGCCGAGTCTCCCCATCTCCGTGGCTGCCCTCCCTTTCTTGCCTCATCCTGTCCTCTGCTGGTCCCGCATTGGCCTATCCCCTGAACAGGGGAGGTCTGCCATGTCCAAGCACTGTGGACGGAGCCTGCCGGGGGGCAGTGGATGCCGCTGCACCTGCTGTGCTCCCCACTCCCCATGGCAGGAGTAGATAAGAGGTGGGCGGGTGGGGCTCCTGAGAGAGAGGGGCTGAGACAGTTGGAGGGAAAGTAGGTGGCGGAGAAGCGGCTCAGAGAGTTGGGCAGGGTGGGCAGTGAAGAGGGCTAGAAGGGAGACTGCGGAAGTGGGGCAGGGCAGAGGGAAGAGGA
The DNA here is from genome assembly GCF_018350215.1 of Panthera leo. Taxonomy (NCBI): domain Eukaryota; kingdom Metazoa; phylum Chordata; class Mammalia; order Carnivora; family Felidae; genus Panthera; species Panthera leo. Next base: position 38,427,260 of record NC_056683.1, read on the forward strand.
GAGAGTGTCCAGGCAGGTAGGGAGACGCCGAGCCTTGCACGGGTTTGGAGCAGGGAGAACCCACGACAGCAATTATGGCACCTAAGCGAGAGGCCATAAGTGAGGGGACTGTGCAACAGCAGCCGGTGGGGCCCTTACTGAGGTGCCTTGCACCTGCTGGTGGGCCCTTTCTTGCACCCCGGCGTCACACGGCAGGAGGGCCTTCGGCCCACACCCTCACGGCCCTACTCTACGCCCTTCACTGCCCGTCACCAGGCAACTTCCCGGGTGAATTGCTCCCGATTTCCATTTATCTTTGAGGCTTTCAACTAAAGGGATTCGCGAGGAGCCGGCAAGTTCACAGGCCTAATCAGGCCTGATGCATCTCTAACCAGACAGGGAGTGTGCGTCTGGATTTGTCGCCCGACAGGTACAGATGTCGGAGGCTCTCATCCATGAGACGGAATCACTCTCGGGGATTGAGAGGCTGAGCGGGCGTCAGTCAGAGGCAGGCTGCACATTTCAAACAGGGGATGGAGGCTGCCAGCAAAGCCCCCTCCGACAGGCCCAGGTCAGCAGGCCCGGCACTTTATAAACTGGATTATGGAAGCCCTTCCACCTCAGGGCAGTGGACATCTAAGGATGTTCCCTTTCTGTAGCATTCGCGTCACCTCCTCTCTGTCGGCTCACGGGTCCTTCCCGGCCAGGGCAGGCAAAGGCACAGATGAAGTCTCAGAGACTTAATATCTGGGCTGGAACCCCAACTCCACTATTCACTAGCTGAAGATCTTGGGCAGGTAGGTCACTTCCCTGCCCCAGGTCTGTCACCTGGTCTCAAGGTGTTGCAAGCAGCTGGTGCGGGTCTCTGCATGGTGGCTATGTCTTTTGTGCTCCTGTAGCATTTGGGGCCTCTGGTGGGTAATGCCATGGTCAAGAAGCCTTGGCCCTGTACTTGTTCGCTGTGTGGCTTCAGACAAATGACTTACTGTCTCCGTGATCCAGTTACCTCCTGTCTGAAAAGGCCATAGTGACAGTGCTCACTTATTCAGGCTGCTAAGAGAGTCGATACCTGTGAAGCTCCAGGACAGGTGAGTGCACTGTGGGCCCTCAGGAAATGTTGCTGGTTGTTTTCTTAGTGGTGGGGGTGGGGAATATTGTGGCACCACCTCTATGACTTAGAAGGTTCTTGCTCGCTCATCTTACCTCTCCACATCAGCCCAGGAGCCCATCAGGGGCTTGGACTGTATCCATCTGGCCTGGATCCTGGCAAGAAGGAGACGTTCCATGAAGCCAGTGTGATGAGTTGATAGAAGCTGCCATGCAAAGATAATGTGCCACCGTAATGCCACACAGATGCATGAGCTCTGTCTGGACTTGGCCTTTTGTCCACGGTCAGGTCTTCGGCAAGTGACTCCTCCCCTCCGAGCCTCAGTGTTCCCAACTGTGATGTGCTTAATACCCTCGCCTCAGAGAACCAACTTAGATGATATCTTGAAGCACCTAGTACAATCCCGGGCCTGTGGTGGGTACTTAAAACAATGGTGGCTGGAAGTGATCCCATGGAGACTCACCCCGGAAAAATGGTGAAGATGCCCAAGAATGTCCCACCCTTCCCTACCCAAGCCACCTGTCCCTTCTGCTGCCCTACACTACTCCAAGGCAGTGCCCCAGGCTCCAAAATGATGCAGCCCGCCCCTATACCCCCAGAGCCCTAGCCAACCAGCATTATTGGAGGGTGGCTGAGAACAGGTAGCTCCCACAGGTATAATTCTCAGGGATGAAGAGGTTCTATGTTTCCCAGGGCCACAGGCATTCACAGAAGGTATGGAGATGCGTTCACCAAGTAGCTAGCAGGCAAATGTTAATAGTAGTAAGACAATAGGAAGCCATGGGGGCCAGAAAGAATAAGGGGGCACAAGCATTCAAGTTCAAAATTGTGAAACACTGTGTGGGCCAAAGGAAGCATTTGGTGATGGGCCCCCGGTTTGCCGCCCCTGAGACAAAGGTGTCTGGAATAGTGGGACTGGAGGCCGAGGGCTGAGCACAAATGGGGTAACAGCATGCCCCCGCCTTCAGATCATTCCAGAGCAGCTCTGAGTCTCCTACACCAGCGAAGGGAGCAGCTCCTCCCTGCTCCTCTCAAAGGCAGCCCAGGAGCGGGCCCCACAGAGACAGTGCCCCTCACGCTGCCAGGAAGGCCTGCAGCTCAGTGGCCATCTCTCCTTGGCACAAATCGAGGTCAGTCCTTTCCTTTCCATGTATAAAAAGACTTGGGATTTAAATGCCAGTGAGTGATATCCGAGCAGCATGACAGCTACCAGCTTAAACTGAAAGCAAGAAAGGAAGGAAAAACCCATCCAGCAGCCATCAAGTCAAACCAGAAGGGTGGAAAGAAGCCCTGTGCTTCCACATTCAATCCTCAGCCACGTTGCCTGGGTCAGAAGGTGCTGGAAGGAGGCTGCAGGGGTGGGGTGTGGCAGGGAGAGGGCAGAGCGGGTGTTGACAGGGCTCACAAGGAGGGGCCCAGGAGGCACCCTGCTCCATCGGGCAGTGCACCCGTGTCTCTCAACTAGACAGACTAGGTTCAAATCCCAGCTCCTCCACCAACTAGCTCTATGACCGTAGGCACCTTCCTTAACGTCCCTGAGCCTTGGTTCTTCATCTGTAACATTGGGGTGAGAACTCCTTTTAGCGCTGAAGGGGGTTGTGCCTGTCACTCAATAGACAGTGATACTCAGCAAGTAGTATCTTTGATTTCTACCCACTGCAAGGTTGCCCACCACCAACTTCTGGCAGGCCATTTGTATCCGGCGGAACATGCCCAGTGATGGCCGCTCAGTGCAGGGTAAGAACGCTGAGCCTTTGCCTGTCATCTCCGATGTGAGTTTTGGTGTCCTGGGAAAGAAATCCAGAAAATGTTTCTACAGCATAGCTTCACTGGTGGTGGATACCAGAGAGTTGGGGCAATCATCTGATTAATAGGGTCCAGTTAACAACGGTAGCAGGGACAGCGGCTCACATTTACCAGATGCTTGCCTGCGGGCACTGCTCTAAGCACTTAACCTTCAACCCTGAGGTTTAACCCTCATGACAACCTCATGCATGGGTACTACTGTTACTCCTACTTTATAGATGGGGAAGGTACACCGAGGGAGGGTGAGCAAAATCCCCGAGAACTGGGCGACTTGAGATGGGGACCAGAGTGGGTGGGGAGTCCGTGTGTCCAGGTGTAGAGGGAGGGATATGTGGCAAAGGCTTCTGACCAATCTGGTATGTCAGCAGCCGAGCGCCAGGAATAGCACGGCTCATGCCCAGCTCACTGCTCAGAGTCATTTTGGCCTCCGACAGTCTCTTATTTTTAATTCTGTAGGGGGAGTGTGTGGGTCTGGTGAGAACATGGCCCTGCTGGCAACCTCTGCCTCCCCTCCCTCAGTGGGGTAGGCATGTCAGGCCCCGGGGCCTGGGCCCTCCCTCTGAGCCCCCCACTGCAGCGCCTCCTCCTTCCAGATTGACTTGCATCTGGGCTTCCTGGAGGCAGAGAGGGGGCAGAGATGAGACTTGCAGGGCCGAAGCAGTCTGGACAAGTTCCCCAGGAGATGCTCTTGACAGTCCATGCATTTTTCCAGCCAACCTTCTTGAAAGGACCTGCTCATCCATCATTCAATCCTCTCCTGGATGAACTAGAATTGTCTCGGCAGCCTGACCCAGCTTGGCCCCCCGGGCTCACAGTGACTGTGCCTGGATTTGCCTTCCCATTTTCCTCAACTCTGGAGGAGGGAAGAGCCCTTGGTCTCAGAGCAAGGGCAGCACAAGGTTGTCTTTGAGGGGGTCTGCTGGGATTTCTACCATCTCTTTAGCATCCGGACCAATTGGCAGTTCCTCCCTGGCCACCCAGAGAGCCTCTGGCCCTGACCACACCTACAGTGTATGGCTCTCTCCCACTGTCATGTCCTGTCACAGATGCCGGGCTCAGCGTCCACATTGGCCTGTGAATAAGGCTTGAGTCCAGCCCTCCTCAATTCAGCCCAGCATCCACCTGCCCCAACTGTGTCTATGTGTCCTATGTGTCAATCCATGTAGAGGACAGAAACACCTTGGGGAAAGAAAGAAGGAAAGAGAGAAAGAAAGAAAGAAAGAAAGAAAGAAAAAGAAACAAGGAAAGGGAGGGAGGGAGGAAGGAAAGAAAGAAAGAAAGAAACCCACCCCACATTTGACATCCATTCTGCCCCACCTAACAATGCATCCCCCACCTAACAATGCATCCCCCACCTGACAACCCACCCCCCACCTGGCAACCCATCCCCCACCTGGCAACCCATCCCCCACCTGGCAACCCATCCCCCACCTGGCAACTCTTCCCCCCACCTGGCAATCCATCCCCCACCTGGCAACCCATCCCCCAACTGGCAACCCATCCCCCACCTGGCAACCCATCCTCCACCTGGCAACCCATCCCCCACCTGGCAACCCATCCCCCACCTGGCAACCCATCCCCCACCTGACAACCCATCCCCCACCTGGCAACTCTTCCCCCCACCTGGCAATCCATCCCCCACCTGGCAACCCATCCCCCAACTGGCAACCCATCCCCCACCTGGCAACCCTTCCCCCCACCTGGCAATCCATCCCCCACCTGGCAACCGATCCCCCCACCTGGCAACCCATCCCCCACCTGTCAACCCATCCCCCACCTGGCAAGCCATCCCCCCACCTGGCAATCCATCCCCCCACCTGGCAACCCATCCCCCCACATGGCAACCTATTCCCCACCTGGCAACCCATCCCCCCACCTGGCAACCCATCCCCCACCTGGCAATCCATCCCCCACCTGGCAACCCATCCCCCCACATGGCAACCCATTCCCCATCTGGCAACCCATCCCCCACCTGACAATTCATCTCCCACACCTGGAAACCCATCCGCCCATCCAGAAACCCATCCCCTCCCTGAAAACCCACCCCTTCCTTCACTTGACATCCCATCCCCCCACATGACAACCCATTCCCCCCTCACAACCCATTTCCTCACCTGACATCCCATTCCCCCACCAAGACCTTGTGTCCTAAGGGCATTGGGGCCCAGACTGGCTAAGAAAACCTGCTGGGGGCAGGCTGCTGAAGAGGGCAGAAGAGGCTGGAGGTAGGGGGAGCTGAGAAAGGATCTGAGCAGGTAAGAGCAGGAGTGAAGCACTTGGACCACACGGCAGGAAAGTCTGAGCTGGGCCTGCCCCTGGGGCTCAGACCCCTGCCCCTCTGCTCTTGCCTCCTTAGCACCCCCTCACCTAGACCCTCCAAGAGCAGTTGAAGCCACAGCCATGCCAGTGACCTTGAGGCTGCACATCCGGCTTAATCCACATCAGCGTCAGTGAGGAGGCCTTGCTGTCACTAGAGGATATTTATAACCTGTCTGTCAGGCCCCAGTACCTGGCAGCCGCCTGGAAACTAGGCCACAGGAGCCACAGAGGAGGCGGGCTCTGCCCTCTGCCCCCCTGCCCCCCCTGCCCCCCTGCCTCCGCAGGCTCCCAGGAAGTGGGATTGGAGAGAAAAAGCCTTTTGCACCAGCCAGAAAACTTGCCCCACTCCTGGGGCAAGTTTCTAGAAGGTTTCTAGAAAGGGCTCCATGTGTCCATAAGCTCACCTCTGGGCTGCATCTCCTGCCCATTCATGAGTAGACTTTGGCACATGCTCCAGCTGGACACATCTTGCCGACATCTCTCCTCCCTCTCGGTGATCAAGCCGTACAAAAACTCTCAGTGCCTGCGGGCAAGTCAACACACCCCAGTTCCATGTCCAGAGCCTTCACCCACACATGGAGGTGTGGTGTGGTCACTAAGGACTCTGACTGCCTAGGGGCCAGCACGGACTCCACTGTTCTCTGAGTGACCTCGAGTAATCTTATGTGAAATCTTCTGGGTCTCAGTTTTCTCATCTGTAAAATGGGACCAGCAATGAAGGCTCCATGAAGAAAAGGCTCAGAATGGCGTTTGGCGCATAATAAGCAATCAGTGCGTGCTGGCCCGTACCGAAAGGTTTATTGATTAGGGATAGACGTCCCAGAACCAGGACATCTGGGTTCAAATCCTGGTTTTGCCACTCACTGGTTGAGTGACCCCGTGTGAATTCCTTAACCTCTCTGAGACTCAGTTTCTTCCCCCCTAAAGTGGAGGAAGTACCTATCTCATGGGGTCATTGTGAGGATTGAAGTTCACATGGAAAGTTCTACAAATAGTGCCCAGCACATAGTGGGTGTTCAGTTAGTTGGAATATCATCAGTATCCAATGATCATTATTTGGGGCAGATCTTCTTCCCACCAGGGCTCCCTCCCTGCCTCCAGCCTCCACACTTAGCTGGCACAGTCGCTCTCCCCATGCGCTCTCTCTCTCCTCATCCCTCCCAATTCAAATGGGGCACTTCTGTCAGGCCCCACCTCTTCCAAGCAGGCCCCATGACCATTTTGGTGGACTTTGTACTACTTTCCTTCTCTAGTGCCCTAGGCCTGACCCCTGGCGTGGTTCCCATGAGTAAATCCAGTCTCTGGACCCTGAAGCACATCCTCTGCCTGGCTCGCCTCTCCTGCCCACCTCAGGGACACAGAGCCCAACCTCAAGCTGGGCGAACGGCAGTGGAGCCAAGGCTGTCCTTAGTCAGCCCTGTCCTCGCTGAGTCTTGACCTCTCTGCTTCAAGCAGGTGTCTGTATTCCTGGGATGGGGGACAGTGTGACCTGGCCTCCCAACAGACACACACACACACACACACACACACACATGCTCTGTTTCCTCCCAGAAATAATTTCACATTCCCACTAATGACATTCCATTTTCTGGATTTTTCAGTCCAACAGAGGAACAGGCCAGCCTGCCTCACTGCTCCCCAGGAGGCGGGGCACAGCCAGGAGTTCAGGAGGAAAGGAGTAGGGCAGGGTGTCCTAGAAGTGGAACCCCTCCTCCCCTAGGAAGGGGTAAGCTGGTGACATCCTGAGGGGGCACCAAGGTGTCTCGTGGGCAAAGGGGAGACAACGGTCTTGCTGAAGGCTGAAGGACATCTCCGGAGGTGGAAAGAAACACCAGAGTATCATTTTCTTCTCTCCCTTGAAGGCCTGATGGACAGTGGTCAACCTTTCTGACCTTGGACTATTTAAAAAAAAATTTTTTTTAATGTTTATTTATTTTTGAGACAGAGAGAGACAGAGCATGAACGGGGGAGGGTTAGAGAAAGGGAGACACAGAATCCGAAGCAGGCTCCAGGCTCCGAGCCGTCAGCACAGAGCCAAATGCGGGGCTCAAACTCACAGACTGTGAGATCACGGCCTGAGCTGAAGTCAGATGCTTAAGCGACTGGGCCACCCAGGCGCCCCCTGACCTTGGACTATTAATACTTGCTGCCCTCCAGACCATACTGAGCCCCAGGCTCATCACAGGGCTCTTTTGACACTGCCCCCCCCCCCCCACCTACAAGACTGCCCAGACCCCAGAGTTGCCTGTCTCCCCAGTAGCCTTCACAACAGAAAGCGCCACATTTCCCAATAATCACCTCTCCTGGTTTGTCCCACGGAAGCCACCTTTGGCCAGGCAGCCCTTTTTCTTAGGAGCTAGGGCAAGGCTTAGTGAAGGAGGGGGTTTAGCGGGATGGGGAGGGAGAGCTTCTTTTGCACTCACTGTCTTCCCTGAGGGACAGACAGCAGCTGTCACCAGCCTGAGTGCTCAGCAATTTCTAGCTTACCAGTCAGCCTGCCCTAAATGGATGAGGGTGGGAAGAGGCCCCTCTTGCAGTCCCGTCAGTGGCCATCTGCTTGGCCCCTGTCACTCTCCCTGACTCTAGTCTAGGATGGCCTGGGAAGGATCCTCACACTGGCATTCATGACAGAACCGAAAATTAGCCCCTCTCCCCTTTCTCTGTGAATTATCCCCAAGGATAATGCCTTCCCAAAAGAACGTTTGTCTAATGGAGGGTGCCCAGGCCAGGGCAGAGGGTAAAGAGAGACACCTTATAAATCCAGCCAAGCATTAGTCTGTGCACTCCAGCCACATGCAAAGTTGCATCCAGGCAGTTCCTCATGGAATAGCAGGGGTTTGTGCAGGAGTAGGGGCAGGGTATTTATATAGCACGTGACAGCTAAGAGATGCCCTCCACACCAGCCTTCTGTGCTCTCTTGTAAGAGAGCCCTGGAAGGCTGCGAATCCTCTTGTGGGCAGGAACTGGGCCTCAGAGAGACTAGATGTCCACTGTCTCTCAGCCTGGAAGGTTGTGTCAGAGGCCGCTGGTGCCCCACCACATCTCCTTCACCAAGCTGCTGGAGTGTTGGTTGCCAATAGGTCATAGCTGTGCCTTCTCCAATGGGTTGTCCTTACTTGACAGGACAGAAGCCATTTCCCGGGGAGACACTCAGGAGGTGAAAGCCCTCTGTCACACCCCCCACCCTCTGTAATAACCCTTGGCTAGTGACACTGTTGTCAGAATATGAAGGCTGGCCCCCTGTCTTAAGGTTGGACAGACTCCAAGGGGCCATTCACGTTCCAGAATTCCCTGAGGGATCAGGCTCAGGCAAGACCTTGCCCGAAGTGGCAGCTTGGCCTAGATTCTTCTTCAGTCCTCTGCTGCTCCCTCAACAAATCACACACACACTGGAATCCCCAGCTCAGACTCTCCTCCAGCGAACCGAGGGCTAGAGCACAGGGCTTCTGATCCCCAATCTTCATGCTCTTGAGGCAGCTCCTGGGACATCCTGTGGGTGTCTGTTGTGGTGAGAACCCAGCTTTCTGCCAGGATCTCGTTTGGGCTCCTGCTCCCAGAGGAGAAGCCTGGTTCTTAACACTTTCCCTGTGAACTGTGAGTCCGGCACCTCCCACATCCCAGCGCCGGCTCCCTCTGCACGTCCCCCTCCCATCAAGCTGTGGCAGCCAACACCATGACTCATGTCCCATCCTCGGTGGGCCTCCAGATTACTACCCAGTGCCCTCACTTGTTAAACAGTACAGATGGCAATTAACTGCATGATACGAAAATATCCCAACCCTAATTATTTCAGGGAAGAGGCCAGGGACCATTAATAAATGATGAAGGAGAGTCTTTCCAGAGACTTCTTGGCCTGTCCCCACACCAGCCTGCAGAAGGCCAGGGAGTAAAGGGGACTCTTCCCCCACGCAGAGGTCAGAGGCGCGGGCTGGGGAGACAGGCCGTAAAGCCCAGGGTGGTGCCACAAATTTACAAGGGAAAGTTGAGCCACTCATGGGAGCACGGGAATACAAAACTGTCAGGGCCACCACCCTGGTCCTGCAGACAAGCAGGAAGCAAATAACAGTGGTTCCCTGGATGTTTCCTGATGAATAATTGATTGTAGAATGCAATCTTGTGAATGAATTCTAGCATTCCTGGTTAGCCCCTCTACACTCACCCACCTGCCTCCCTTCCCCACCCTATTCCAGGTAGTAGAAAAATTTTTTGTCTTCCCCAAGTTGTTAAGTGCCTCCGCGCTTCGCGCTGAGGTGGGACCCATGGGGTCTACCCGCTGGGGAGCAGCAGTCAGCTGCTGACTTCCAGCAGCAGTCAGGAAGAATGGGAAGCACACAGAGACCTGAGCTGCTCAGGGTCTGCCCTTTGCTTGAACAGTGTGTCTTTTTTCCAGCAACATATCACAACAAAGCCTAGGAGAGAAAAAACATTTTTATTCATGGATCCTTTTATGTGCCAGAATGAATGCAAATGCACACACACACATGCGTGCACATACACATACACACACACACACACACACACACACATGCACACACACACACCCTTGAACAGACAGGGGCTTCCATACTTTGAAAGCCTAAATATGAACATTGATATTTATGGGAGGAGAGATATTTGCTTCACAAGAGGACTTGCAACAGGGTTTCTTTAAACAGCAAGCAGCCAAAGTGCATTGAACACAAAATTTGATTTACAAAAATCTGATTTACCTGGAAATATTCAGAAACCCATGCATGGTAGGGGCGTGGATGTGTGTTTGTAAATGTGCAGAACTTGTCAGTGCCTCTTTTCATCCAGCTGGGAGAAGGGTGGGCATTTCTGATGGAAGCCCTCCCCAGAGCTGGCCGGCTACACACATAAGAGGTCTGATCACAGAGCAGGACCCTTAGCTAGGACTATAAACACTAGTTCCTTCTCCACCTCCAGCTAGCAGAAAGGAAACCAAACCTTGTATCCCAAGACAACCACAGACCCAGGCAGGATTCTTTATTCTCAAAGAATCCTCTCCTTTTACCCTCCTAGCCCCTCAACGGTGCGGCCTCCCATGGGTATCTTGAGAGGAGTGGCTTAAAAGAGCTTATTAATCAACTCAATCAACTCCTTCATTCGAAAGATGAAAAGCCCAGTGTGCATCTGACCTTGGGGCTTCATCCCAGCCATCCCCATGGTGCATGGTGAGGCCGGGACCAATAAAGATGGCTTCTAGGAGGCTGGCCTTGCTTTCCAATCCCCTCCAGCCCTGTGCCTGCCCCTCTCATTTCTTTGCTTTGCCTCCCTTCCCTGCTTCAGGTGGCAGATGTGTTCTTTGAGCTTTAGGTCACCTCTGATGCTCTCTTGATGAGATTTGAGCTCCTTTTCTGGTGTCATTAAGACCTCACCCCTCAGAGGTTACTGCTATGCCAACTACTTAAGCTGGGGTCCCACAGAACTGCTTTGGAACCCACTTAGAGGATCTGGACACCCAGGGACTTGAAGATGGAGCAAGGACTAAGGCTCAGGTCTCCCCTAATTTCCAGAGCAGAACTTGTCCCAGCAGACAAATGTATATCTCTTAAAACCTTAGTTCCTTTTTTGTAATAACAATAAGGCTTCTCATAATAGCAAACACTTAATAAAAAGAACAGCTATGCACCATGAGGCAGGTGGTGTTCTAAGCCCTTTACTTCTGGTAACTCATTGGTTCACAACTCTCTGAAGGAGGTACTAGCATTACCCCCACCAGCACCATCCAGGGACCCAGAGAGGTTAAATAACTTGTCTCAAGGTCACACAACTAGTAGGTGGCATAGTAGAAAACGGGACCTGGGAAATTTGACTGAAGAGTCCAAGGTCTGACCTCTTGAACCCTTTAGGACCTGGCCCCTGCTAACATCTCCGATCTCAGCTCCCACCATCCACTGCCCTACTTCCCCCATCCCTGCTACTGCTCTCCAGCTACAAACACCACACTGGTTCCTTTCTAGGGCTTCTGCCTCTGCTGTTCCCTCTGCCTGGAATGCTTGGCCTCCACACCTTCATGTCCCCCCATAAGAAGTTAATTTGATGACCTCATCAGAAGCAGCCACCCATAGCTAGCTCACTGCGACTTTCATTCACTAGCATCGATTTGCTTATTTCCTTCAGCATTGCTCGCCACCTGAAATGACCCGACTTCAGAGTTTACTATTGCTGCCACTAAGATGTAAACCATGGGGGCCGCCATCTTTCCCCGCCAGTTCATGACGGTGTGCCCTCGAACCTAGACCACCTTGGCCTGGCACATAGTGGGCACTTGATAATACCTATTGGTCGATGAGCACTCTGGTCATATACCAATACACACACACACACATGGTCCACATGTTAGAATGTGCTCTTGAGCGTATTCACACTGGGCACAGACAGCTGCGTGTCTGTGATATAGTACTCTGCAGTGTAACACTAGATAGAAGTGGTGAGACCAGCCTCATGTACACGGGCTTTCGAGCAGCCAATGCTAAGAAACAGAATGCCTCTGAGGACAGATCCATAATTACCCAGCCTGGAAGAAGGCAGAACAGAAAATAGAACCTCTGTGTAGGAGCCAGAGTATCTCCACCACCTGGCCCAGGCCTTTTGTGTGGGTTGCCTGGAGAAATGGAAGACTTGATTAAAAGAGGTGAGAAACTGGCCCCTGTGAGGGGAAGGGACTGGGGTGGCCCAGTCACTCTAGTTTCAGAGTTGAGCTTCCAAATATAGCTGGGCCGGACATGGGGCACCAATGAGGCAGGTCTGAGATCACCCAGGATGGAGTCGGGGGGGATCCCCTCTCACCCAGGTTCCCTGGCCCCCACCTTATCACTCGCCTGCCAGGACTGTTCTGGGGAGGAGTGGGTGCCATCTGCCCTGAAAAGGAGATGGAGGGAGACAGGCAGCAGGGACCTAAGCTTATGTATGTTCTGACCCAGTGCCTCACCCAAGTTTGGGCATTCCATTCTTTTTTTTTTTTTAAGTTTGTTTTTAATATTTATTTATTTTTGGTAGAGTGTAAACAGGGGAGGCGCAGAGGATCTGATGCCAGCTCTGTGCTGATAGGCTGACAGCAGCGACCTGGATGTGGGGCTTGAACTTACTAACCGCAAGATCATGACTGAGCCAAAGTCAGACACTCAATGGACTGAGCCACCCAGGTGCCCTTAGGCATTCCTTTCTGACAAGAGGTATTTGGGAAATGTGAGATCATGCACCGTTCACCAGGCAGAAATGGATCCTGTCTGCCAGGCTGCCCAGAGGGGGATGGGCACCAGTCCCCAGATGAATTCTACCCATTGTTGCATGCTCGTTGCTACTCAAGATAATATCAGTGCTCCCTGGCATGAACAGTAGCCATGAGAATTCTAATATCAGATATGGGAGACCAAGCTGGATGGCCTCTAAGGTTCTGAATGTGCCAGTCTAGAGGTTCTAGAACCCTACACACTGACTATTATCACGAATATGAAGCAGTTGATGCCGATGTGCTCAGTGACACATACAGTTAACATAAGGGAGGCTGTTAGCACTTCTACTCCCCGGTTCTATGTGTTATGTATTTAATTACTCAGTAATTCGCAGCTTATAAATACACAGCCCCTGAGCTAGATCTTTCTCCATTGCCGTTTACCAATTGGAGTCCTGAGACCACGCCCCTCACCCATGAAGAGCCAAGCAAGCCCCTGGATTTGAGCCTCTGAGAGAAGTTCCTGTGGCCCCCTGCCCATGCCCATAGGGGCGTTCCGCGTGTCCTCCCCTACAGGCCCACAGAACCGCATCCCCCCTCAACCCGAAAGCTAGGGTTTGTTCCTCTGGCTTCCCCTTCCTCAGAAAGAGTGGTCTGTCTTAACCCACACTTAGTTGGGACTCAAAGCAAATCTCTTCCCCTTAGTCACTTTCTCTGCTAAGAGAGGCGTGCAGGTCTGGGAACCACCGAGAGCGCCATGAATTCTCCCAGCTGTGACAGCCACCCTGGCCTGGGCTGAACTGTGGCCAATCCATCCTTGACGGCAGCGCCCTCCTCAGAGACAAGAAGACCAGATGAGAGGTGTGGAAAACCCGCTCCCCATCTTTGTCAGCCAGAGACGAGCTCCTCAGGGAGACCTGTGAAGGTACCAAGGGCCCCAGCCCCTGTTCTTTCATGTCTCATGACATGGGGTGGAGTGTCTTGTGTTCAGCAAACCACTGAACAGTGAAATATTTTGATTTCTACACTTCCCTCACACTGCTGGTGGCTTCTGTCTTCTCAAGTTCATGGCCTGTTTGGGATTCAAAAGTGTAGGAATGAAGGAAATCTGGGGGGTTTCATTCATATCAATTCTGATGGAGGCATATAAGTTTATTGAAGGCTTCCTCAGCCCTGTCACTCACCACGACTGTGGCCTTTGACACAGAGGTTTAACGGCTCTGGGACTCAGCTTGCTCTTCTGGAAAATAGGTGGCCCACCCCACGTCCCAGGCTTAGTGAGGCTTACCTGGCATAGCACATATGAAGCGTTTAGCAGAAGCTGTGTAAAGAAACATGAGCTCCTCCCTGCCCCACTCACCCCTTCTAACTGCTAAGGACCTTCCTCTTCATGCAGCCTCTGAACAGTCGAGTGAGGTTACCTCCTCAGTGCCCATCTTTCATCACAGATGCCATAGCGTGGCCCATTCAGTGCCCTTGAAACATTCTGTAAGGTCAGGTCTCAGCTCCTCCTCTGTCCCATCTTCCTGGGCTCCAGCTTTATCCCTCTCCCTGTATTTAAGCTGTCATGACTAACCAGAGACCATGACAGTTTTTATAAGGCTAGTGGTTCATTAGCTCCCCTCTCTGTCTTCTGGTTCAGGGGGCCGGCCCAGCTCCTCATCTGAGGAGGCCACAGCCTAGGTGGGGTGATGGGCAGGTCCCAGCCACAGGATACTTATTGGGGTGGGGGTGTCTGGGGCCAGGCTTTCTGACTGGTCCCAAATGTGACAGCTGCTGTGTCTTCAAGAGCATGTTGCACTCCCAACCCCTCTGACCTGGGTTAAAAACTGACAGGGAAGAGTGACAGATAGCAAGAGTCCTGAGGTACCGGTGGGATAAGACCCCCAAAGCAGGAAGAAAGAGCGCCCTGAGTCCAGAATATAAGCTTCCCTTCCTCAGAGTCCTAGCCCCTGCCTTTTTATGTTGACAGCCATGTTTGTCACCACTGTCACTCCAGCCATGGACTCCTGATGGCTGGGACACCAGAGTGGAGGAAAAACAAGAGGGAAAAAGCAGGGATCCTCACCCCCACGCATGCTCTGATTTATAGGAGCTCCCTTCGGGGCACCTGGATAGCTCGGTTGCTTAAAGGGCCGACTTCAGCTCAGGTGATGATCTTGTGGTTCACGAGTTTGAGCCCCGCGTCGGGCTCTGTGCTGACAGCTCAGAGCCTGGAGCCTGCTTCAGATTCTCTGTCTCCCTCTCTCTCTGCCCCTCCCCAGCTTGTGCTCTCTCTCTCACTCTCTCTCTCTCTCAAAAATAAATAAACATTAAATAAATAGATAGATAGATAGATAGATAGATAAAGGAGTTCCCTATTTTGCTGCTGTAGCCAGAAGCAGAGGGTTTCTTCTGCAACTCTGCACCAAGCACCTGACTTTAGGTTTCAGGCTACACTAAGTTCTGCTCAGCAGAGACCCAAGTACAAAATATGCCCCATGCACCACCAGTCTGGTGGTGCTTGGACTTCTGGTTTCCCCTACCCCCCTAGTCCACTTGCCGGTACTTACTGTTCAGAGACTTCAGGTAGCTGCACTGTGTACTGTCTAGGTTGTATACTCGGTAAGGGAGAGAGGCAGCCATGTGTTTATTTCCTCTTACCTGGAACTGGAACACAATAAGATTTGAAAGCATTATCAAGTTTTAAAAGCCTTGGTCCTTCTCCTGCCTCCAAGAGGAAGGAGACAAGTCCTGGCTGATTGTCACATTATCCCATCTCCTCATGAAAACACAATCACATCTATTCACTTATTCATTCTCTTAACAAATATTTCTTGAGCACCGGTTCTGTCTGTGCTGGGCCCCTTCTAGACGCTGAGAATTCAGCAGTGAGAAACAGACAAAGCCACTGCCAGACGAGGCAGTCAGAATATAAACAAATAATTAAATATATAATATGTAGGCGATAAATACTATTGTGCAAAATAAAGGAACACCAAAAGATGAAAAGTGCCTTTTTATAAAGTGTGGACAGGCAGAGCCTCTTTGAATAGGTAATGAAATCTAAGGAGAAAGCAGAAAAAAAGTGAGCTCTCTCAGTATCAGAGGCAGAAGTATTCCAGGAAGAAGAAATTGCCAAGGCCCTTTGAGGGCAAAGACAGCATGTCTGGCGTGTCTGAGGAACAGCCAGAGGCCCGTGTAAGTGAGCAGGGAATACAGGGCAAGGAAGAGTGCAGTTGAAGTTGAGATCAGGGTTGGCTGGGGTGGGGGGTAGAGCGTGGAAAGATCACATGTGACCGTGAACGCGATTGTTAGGACTTTGGGCGATGTGGAATTTCACACAGAGGAGTGACATTATCTGACTTACAATTTAACAGGATAGGTCCGACTGCTGTTTTGAGAATAGAGTGGGGGCCAAGAAGGAAGCAGAGAAATCATCTAGAAGGCCGTTGAAATAATTCAGGAGAGAGAAAACCATGTATTGGTCCAGGGGAATCAGATGGAGGAAGTTACAAATGGTTGCATTCTGAATATTTGTTGAAGGTAGATTGGACCAAGAGGGTTTTGATAGAGAGAGACAGTGAATAGTCAAGTTGGAGTTGCTGTGAAGACCATTTGACAATCACCCTGCTGACTAGGAATCTCCAAGCCAACATCCCTGACATCATGATGTTCAGCCACTTAAGGAATACTCCCTGGGAGAGAGGATTCACTGCCTCACACAACAGCCTTACCCAGTCCCTTAAATTTCTTTCTTATACTCACTCAAAGTCAATGTCCCTATGTCTTTCTCTCACTGTTCCAGAAGCAATATGGAGCAGGTCTTCACACCTCCCACAGACAATCCTCCAGATTCCCATCAGAGATGTGCCTGGCCTCTCCCTCCATTCATATTCTCCATCAGTGCCGTTTTCTGTTCCTCTGGACATGAGCAAATCCCAGGAGGAAGAAGCTCTGGGTGTTCTACCAGGTAGAACTCCTTCTGGAACATAGTCCACAAATTTTGGCAAAGGATTCACATTCAGACCACAGATGTAAATTTGGCAAACACACTCATCTCCATTCTTCTTTCCAGGTGGGGAAAATTAGAGAGTTAGCTTCGATCTTGCTTCCTTACCACTGAGAAAAACAAAGCAATTAGAAGTGTGCTTCCTTAGACGCCACCTGTCAGCATCCATGTCCACACCCTCTGCTTTCCTGCCCGTTGGAGTAAATGAATTATCTGCACTCCCGTCTCAAACCAGTCCCTCCGCTTTTCTACTATATCCTACCCCTTCTCACATGTTCAGGAACAGGGATATCCCTAAAAATTGGAGGGAACAATGGAATAGAACTAATATTTTAAAAACAGAATTCAAGAACACTTTATGGAAATAGAAGAAAACTTAAATTTATGTAAAGGTCAACCACGTGCCTGGGCAAGTTGAGAATGATCAACTCAGAAATATAGCCTATACAGTAATTAGACTAGAAAGAAAAAGAAGCAATACTCAAGACCTCCAGACACAATAGTCATAATACCTCTAAAAGTATGAAAATTCTATTGGCAACAGGATATTTGAGAGCAACCTGTAAAGCAAGGCAAGAATGGAGCTTTATATTCAGATAACCAACAGAAAGGAGATGAGTTGTAAGCCAAGGACTTTATATGCAATATAGCTATCATTCAATTATCAAGGCTATTGAAAAATTATATATGCAAAGAGTGAGAGAATCCTGTACACATGAGCCCTTTTAAGATAACCTGCTAGATGAGGAATTCTGTCTGCTCAAGACATGACTGAGGAGTGGGGGGAAAAGAGAATGATGGTGATTGTGTAGTGTATTTAAAGTATATTTAGAGCATGTAGATCTAATAGTTAAACAAGGATTGGGGACAAAGGTGGAAAATAATTTGTAAATATCATAGGTTCTGACCAAGTAGAAAGCATGTAACTTAAAATTAGAGCCAAGAAAGAAGACAGAAAGAGGAACAGGTAGGAATCAAATGACACCATTTAGAATTCACAATCTAGGCAGATAATTCATAGTTGAGATAAAAGTTAAATAAGGGTATGTTAAAAGATATCAATCAAAGGTAACTAGTAGAGCAAAAATGTGTACTTTTGTAAATATCAAAACAATTTTTATTAAAAAAAAGCAAAGGGGACTTATAGAGAAAAAAGCAAAGTAAGCATAACATAAAATTGACACCAATATATTTATTAGTCATGTCAATAAATGTGAAGGAGAGGGGCACCAGGGTGGCTTAGTTGGTTAAGAGTCTGACTCTTGGTTTCGGCTCGGGTCATCATCTCCCAGTTCATGAAATTGATAGCATGGAAAGCTGATAGCATGGAGCCTGCTTGGGAGTCTCTCTCCCTTTCTCTCTCTTCCCCTCCCTCCCTCTTGCTCAAAATAGATAAACATTTAAAAATAAATAAATAAATAAATAAATGCGACGGATATTTAACTTGCCTAGTAAAAGAAATAGATTTTCAAAATATTTTACAAAGCAAAATTCCAGTCTCTTCTATATAGGATAGAGACATTTAAAACAAAGTGATTCAAAGGCTAAAGAATAAAAGAGGATAGGAAAAGTTATGCTATTTAAATAGAACAACTCTAAAGAATAGTAGTAAGCTTACTATTAGACAATGCAGAATTTAGACCAAAAAGCATCAAACAAGACAAATAAAAACATATTATAAGGCAAAAACCCACAGTCTACAATAAAATATATCAGCCATTAATATCTATGTACCAGATTACACAGAAACCACTTATCAATGAAATAGAAATGACAGCAATGCAAGGAGAAATAGATAAAAATAATAACGATAAGACAGTTTTACACACCACTCTCAGGACAAGAAGGGCATGTGAACAAAAAATAAGTCTAAATGGAGAAGACTTAACCAACATTAATGTTAAATTAGATTCCATAAATATGTATTAAATGCTTTACCCTTTAATAAAGAATATACATTCTTCTCAAGCAGACATGAAATATTTATTGAAATTGATCATATGTTATATCACAAAGGAAACATAAGTAGGTTCCACGTTAGAAATATTACAAACAATTCTCTGATTACAATGCAGTAAAAGCAGAAATAAAAAGCAAAAATTTAAAAAGCCCTTCCAGGGGTGCCTGCATGGCTCAGATAGTTAAGCATCCGACTTTTGATTTTGGCTCAGGTCATGATCTCAGAGTTTGTGAGATTGAGCCCCACGTTGGGCTCTGTGCTGACAGCACAGAGCTTGCATGGGATTCTCTCTCTCTCTCTCTCCCCCTCTCTCTGCCCCTCCCCTCTCAAAATTAATAAATAAAAAAATTAAAAAAATTAAAAGCCCTTTCAAAGATGGAGAAAAAGGGACTAACTTCATTCTCCCTCCTAAAACAGTAACATAAAGTCTGAACAAAATATTTGAAACATACAAGACATCAAACCATGAAGGTCAAAGATCCTGAAGACTTGGAAACAAAGGAGATTAATTCTACAATTTTATCAGTTGAGTGCCTGGAGAGAGTTCCAGGCCCAGCTCAGGGAGCCCAGTGGACTGCCTGCCTGACTGAAGAAGCTGAGAGTCTGAGGAGATCAAGGGAGCTGCAGCTCACAGGACAGAGTCCAAGAGAGAGGAGAGCTGTAGAGGGTCCCTCTCACGTATTCAACAGAATGCTCATCAGCACACTTGTGTGAGGAAACTACCCGTCTCAGTCCATTCAGGCTGCTATAACAAAATACCATTACTGGGCAGCTTATAAACAACAGAAATTTATTTCTCACAGTTCTGGGGGCTGGAAGTCTAGGACCCAGATGCTGGCATGGTTGGGTGAGGCCCTTTTCTGGTGGTCCACTTCTCACTGTGTAGTCCTCACATGCTGGAAGGGGCCAGGCAGCTCTCTTCTTTTATAAGGCACCAATCCCATGATGAGAGTTCCATGCTCATGACTTAAGTACTCCCCAAAGTCCCCACCTACTAATCCATCATCTTTGGGGGCTAGGATTTTAACATATGCATTTTGAGAGGAAACAAACATTCAGATCATAGCACTACCCAAACCACAGAAAGAACCTTTTAAAAGGATAAGCAGAAACATCTCCAGGTACTGTCACAGGACCAAGAGTAGTGTCTGCTCCAAGCTGCTGAACTAGAAAGCTTCATAATTCATGTAGAATTGTATAGGGTACTCATAAGGATCTTGCCTCAAAGGTGGGGGATAATTAGCCCTAGACTGAACACTGCATCGGCTTTATCTGACAAATCTTTAATGCAAAACCTGAAAGGACTGAACTCTTTCCACATAACTTAACTCCATCTGAGAACAAAGTTCAGGAATAGTTATAGGAATACAAAAACAAATTAAAATTCATAATGTCCAATAAAAAATTACCTGGCCTGTAGAAAAGCAGGAAAATATAACCTATAATGAGGAGGAAATTCAATTAATTAAAACAAGCCATAACTGGGCGCATTGTTAGAGGTAGCAGACAAAGACATTAAGATAGTTATTATAACTGTAATCCATATGTTGAAAAAGTTAGTAGAGAGACACAAGATGCAAAAAAAAAGACCCAAATTGAACAGCTAGAGAGGAAAACTGCAATGCTTGATGTGAAAGTCACACTCGATAGGATTAACAACAGATCAGACACTAAAGAAGAAAAGATTAGTGAATTTAAGACAGCAATGGAAACAATCTAAAATGAAATACACAGAAAAAATCATAATAAAAAAGAAAATGAAAAGAGTATCAGTGAACAGTAGTACAACTTCACGCTGCCTACTATATCTATAATTGGAATCCCCAAAGGAAAGGATAGAAAAGGGACATACAAAAAAAAATCTGAAGAAATATTAGCTTAAAATACTCAAAACATGATAAAAACTAACTCACATACTCAAGATGGTTAACAAACTCTAAGCACAAGAAACACGAAGAAAACCACTCTAAGCCAAATCATAATAAAATTACTCAAAACCAGTGATAGAGAAACCCTTAAAAGCAACCAGAGAAAAATACACCTTACATGAAGAAGAAAAAAAGACAAGTGTGCTAGAAGATTTCTAGTGAGAAACAATGCAAGTAAGAAGACTGTGAAACATCTTGAAAGTACTAAAAGAAGTAAACTGTCAACCTAGTATTCAATTCCCAGTGAAAGCATCTTTCAAAAACTAATGCAAATAAATATGATTTTTAGGCATGCAGAGGTTGAAAGAATTCATGCCTGTAGAACCACATTACAAGATTTGTTAAAAGAAATCCTTCAGGCAGAGGAAAATTATACCAGATGGAAATATAAAATTTCACAAAGGAATAAACAGCACTGAAAATGGTAGCTTTATGGATAAATATGTAGGATTTTATTCTTATTATTTAAATCCCTTTAAAGTTAGTTACATTTAAGAGAAAACATTGTAGTGTGGAGTTTATAATATATGTAAAAGTGAACTGTATGGCATAGATAGCATAAAGGCTACTAGGAGATAAATGAAAATATACTATGGAGAAGTTGATTCCTATAATATATATGATGTAGTATAGAATCACTTGAAAGTAAATTGTAACAAGTTAATGATGTGTATTATAAATCCTAAAACAACCACTAAAATGGCAAAAACAAAGAATTGTAGATAGTAAGCCAACAAAAGAGAAAATGGAGTAAAATGTTCAAATACTTTAAAATAAAGCAAGATAAAGAGGAAAATAAAAATCACACACATGGAACAGATAGAAATCAAACTGCAAGATGATATACTTACACCTAACCATATCAATAACTCATTACATGTAAATGGTTTAAACACTCCAATAAAAAGGCAGAGATTGCTCAAATGCATAAAAAAGAAATCCCCACTACTGCTGCCTACACAAAACTTGCTTTAAATATAAAGATACAGATAAGTTGAGGCAAAGAAATGGGAAGGGGCATCTGGGTGGCTCAGTCGGTTAAAATGTCTGACTCTTGGTTTCCACTTGGGTCATGGTCTCGTGGCTTGTGGTTTCAAGCCCTGTGTCAGCCTCTGCACTGACAGTGTGGAGCCAGCTTGGGATTCTCTGTCTCTGGATCTCTCTGCCCCTCCCTCACTTGCTCTCTATCTCTCTCTCTGAATAAATAAACATTTAAAAAATTTTAAAAAGGTAAAGAAATGGGGAAAGATAAACAGTGCTAATACTAATCAAAAGGAAGCTGGAGTACCTATACCACTATGAAACTAAGTAGATTTCAGAACAAAGACTATTACCACAGATAAAGAATGTATATTGTAATCAGTCAAATGAGAGGACATAACATAATTTAGATTCAGGATGTAAGTTGTTGATTATATAATACTATTGTATAGATGCTAAGTTTCCTAATTGATAACTACCCTGCGCTTGTATAAGAGAATTTCCTAATTCTTAGGAAATAATTAATTATGAAGGAGTAAACAGGCACAATGTAATACAACTTACTATCAAATGAGAGAGAGATAAAGCAAATGTAGCAAAATGTTAACCATGAATAGATCTGCTTTAGCATATATAGGAATTCAGGTACTACTATTGCAACTTTTCTATAAAATTTGCAACCAAGACAAAATAAATGTTAAAAAATTGTATACACACCACTCCCATAACAGTCCTTATATAAAATAAATATCTCAATTTCTTTATTCCATAGCACTTCTGAAGTTCTAATATCAAATATCTATTAAATGTCTGTCATGACCTTCCCTCCATAAAAGTACAAGTTCTCAGGGACCTGAATAGTTGCTATTTTGTACTATGAGGTAATCTTGAATTTCTAGAACTATACCTAGCACTTAGTAGATGTAGAATTATTAATATTCTTGAATGAGTGGACAAATGCTACAATTGGATATAACAGACTCTAGAGTCAGATGATCTGTGTCCAAATCCTTTTTCTTCATGTTACTGGATACAACATGGGCAAGTTACTAAACTTCTCAGGAACTTAGCTCCTAATGAGTAGTTACCTAAAAGGGGTATAGAGAGTGTGATGTCGGCAAAAATGGTGGAGTATGGAACTCCAGAAGTCTGTTCCTCCACAGAAGCAATGAATAATCTGGCAAAAACTGTGAGAATCAACATTTTGGGGAATCTAATCAATGTCATACAGCAAGCACGGGAATGATTATTCAAGAAAAACACATATGAGCCTCGATAAAATAAGATATTTTAACCTACCTGGTACCATCTCCCACTCCCCAACTTGGTAGTGACCTGAAGGCAACAGTTGGTATTCCCAATATATACCTGGAACCAGAGGGAACAGAAGAGACCTTATTCTCAAACAGTTGTGGTTTTTGTTTTGACCTGTCTGGTGACTCCTGGAAGAGCTGTCTCAAACAGCTGACTTTATTTCATCTACCTCAGAATGATCCCAGGGTTGAAGCAGCTACCCAGGGAGAATTTGTCAAAAATACTTAAAGTCAAATGTGTTAGCTGCTGCTTCCTCAGGCAGGGAATAACAGTTGGGGAAAACAATAGTCTAACTTAAAAGCCTGGAAGAGAAACGCTAGGGAATGAGAATAAGGATTTTGGAATGCTGCCACACATTTCTGGGAATCCAGAAAGCCATGCAAATACCCAGGGCTCAGAAAAGACCTGAGAAGGCCCTAAGCTCTTATCTCTGACTTATCTTCAGGCTCTGCACAAGCAGGAAGCAAAGGCTGAGATACAGTTGTAAATTGTCTAGCTGAGTGTTGAATACATGTCCCAACACACATACACACACACATGCACACACGCACCATCCACTAAGACTGGGAGGTTTTGGGTTTTTTTTGTTTTTTTAGTTCCAAGTATTTAAGGAAATTTCTGTGAAATCACTAGCTGACCATAAATCTAACAGAACAGACTTTAGTGGCCACACATGACAAACTGTCATAGGATACAAACTACAAAACTAGCTCAGAAAAGCCATGCAACAAACAAACAACAACAAAGGAAATGCAAATCAAAACCACCGTGCAATACCACTTCACACCTATTAGGATGGCTATAAACTTTTTTTTTAAATGAAAATAGCCAGTATTGATGAGGAGAAACCTGAACTTTCATGCATCGCTGGTAGGAATGTAAAATGGTGTAGCCACTGTGGAAAGCATTTTGGCAATTCCTCAAAAAAAGTGAAATGCGGAATTGCCATATGACCCAGCAATTCCATTCCCAAGCATATATCCAAAACAAACTGAAAACATACATTCAAACAAAAAAAAAAAACACGTACACAAATGTTTATAGCAGAGTTAGTCATGAAAATCAAAGAGTGGAAACAACCCAAAAGTCCATCGATGGGAATGGATAAACAAAATAAGGTGTAATCATGCAGGGGAGTATTCTTTAGCCTTAAAAGGAATGAAGTACTAGTACATGCTACAACATGGAGAAACCTTGAAAACACTATACTAGGTAAAAGACAGCCAGACACAAAAGATCATATGTTGTGTGATCCTGTTCACACGAAGTGTCCAGAAGAGGTAAATCCGTCAAAACAGAAAACGGCTTACGTGTTGCTCTAGGCTAAAGCAAAGAATACGGAGTGACCGCTTGGCTTGTATGGGGCTTCTTTTGCGGGGAGTGACAAAATGTTCTGGAATTCAATAGTGGTAATGGTTGCACAACAGTGTGAATGTAATAAAAGCCATTGAATTGTACACTTTAAAATGGTGAACCTTATGTGAATTCTGTCAATTTTTTACAAAGGAATCTGGGATGCTCAGGTATGATGATGCATGTTGAACTTTCCAGGAGGGAGTCTTTCAAAATAAGTGCCCAGGAAATATTAACAGACGAGCTCCCCTCCAACCAGTCTCTGCAGGTCTGAGTGAGAACCTGGTTCCCCAGGCCTTGCAGAAGGGGACAGGGGAAGCAGGAGACAATAGCAAAGCTTTCTTCAGGGTTCTGAGGCCCCATGAGCTGGATGAGCCTGGTCAAGCGTTTCTCTCTAGTAGAGGGTCTTTGGTTGGGTGGAAAATGTCAGAAATTGGCGTTAGTAGGGTCTGAATTGCAGTTGTGCCTCTAACTCTTGTGAGACCTCAGGCCAAGTGCCTTCTGGATGGTGCTTTCCTCTGAGGTAAGATAAAAGGGAAGTAAGAACTCAGGAAGCACAGAAATCCTGGGATTCCACGGCCTGGTAAATATAAAGCAGGAGGCCCAGGGGCTCCGTCCCCTTCCACCCTGCCACCACCTGTTCCGAGGGCCAAGGCTCCTAGGCAGCCCCCGCGCTCCGCGGATTCCAGGCCCTCTCCCACCTACACTGGTCCGCAAACTGCCAAACCCAGGACCGTTGGCAGGTTGCGGAGTTTCGGGGGAGCGGGAGCGGGCAGGGGGAGGAGCTTGGCCTCTGATTGGAGGAGGGCTGCGGGGGAGGGGCGGTGGGCGTGGCCAACGGCTGGAGCCCGGCAGTTGGCGGTTAATTTCGGGCCGCCCCTGGTTCAGTTTCTCCGCGACCGCTCTGAGTTGACTTCTTAGCCGACAACCCGGCTTATACGCACCCTCCCTATCCAGGGAAGATCAGAACTGCCTTAAGGATGCAGGAAAAACCCCGAGACCCAGGATGTGGGGAACTGGGCGCCCCCTCCCTTACCTCAGGTTGGTTGCAGAAGTTGCGGCCTTGGCGTCCCCAGGGCCACAGCTCTGTCCTCTCAGGGCGTGGCTCCCGCGCTGCAGGGCTGAGCCCCTCCCCTCGCCTCGGGCTCACCCTGGCAACTCCGCCCCCTTTTCTCCCTCTACCTCTGTGTTTGGTCTCCCGTGGCAGGATTCCATTCTCCCTTCCTGAGGAGTCGCCGCCTGCAGGCCATGAAAGAGCGCAGGACTCCGAGGACCCGGACTAGCCTAGCGGAGCCGCCCTGCCCCGCCCGGCCCCGTGCCCCGTGTTCCCCGGCGCCGGGGTGAGTGTCCCGGCCGCCCCTCTCCTCTCGTAGGCTGGCTCCCCCCGGGTTTTGAGGGATGTTCCGTTTCTCACCTCCCTTCCCAGCGTGAGAGGTGGAAGCTTGGGGTCAGGAGACCTCCTCTGCAAGGGCCAGGGGCTCCCATCTAAGCTCGGGATGCGGGGGCGGGGTGGGGGGACCAGGGAACCCTTTGCGAAATTTGCTCTCACCTGAAACGCGACGGAATAGTAACGCCTAAGTCAGAAGCTCCACGCGAATGGGAGTGTCTTTTGAAAACAGGTGCGGCACACACTGCTGGTGGTTTTAACTTGGCCGCCTCTCTGTGTATCAAGTTTCCTCTCATTTCCTTTTGCTTTCACAGGACTGGTCACTGCCCACGGTCATCAGTCAAGCATAACCAAGAGTGTGGAGGCTATTTGTGCACGCGGTCATCTTCTAGCCACTAGAAAGTCACCTTCCAGGAGTCCGCATCCCAGCAGGACCTTCCCAGGTTCCTGCCTTCCCAGCCTTCACCCCAGTGTTAGCTATCTGGAAAAGGGTCTGCGAGCAGGACCTGGGGCTCTTGTCTTGGTCCGTGCATTGCCCACACCCGTTTCCCCCTCAAGGTACTGAGTACTCTCCCTTCACTGAGGAGATCTGAGCTTGGTCCAGGCAGCGGGAGAAGACACAGCCCTCAGGGGTTAAGGTTCCTTCAAAGTCAAGGCTCACAGGATTCCTCAGGAGAGAATGAGGAACCCGTGAGCAGGAACCCGGCTGTAGGCGTTTGTAGCAGTGAAAAGGATGGGTCCCTTGCCCTCCTCAGAGCTCAGCTCAGACCCAAAGGCTCTTCCACTTACCATCAACATGGAAACTTGGCTCTTCACATGAGTATATTCTCCCTCTTTTGTGCATTATCTTGTTCCTCAAACCGCCCTTCCGTGAAGGCCTGTGGGGTCAAGGGGCCTGGCCAGTCACGCAGAGGTGACTGAGCCCCGCAGACCTCAGGTCAGGTAGACAGATTTAATAAAGGCTTCACGACCTTGACTGTCAGGACTCGTGATTGGTGTGCGGGTTCAGGAGATTTGGATGGTTCTTTTTTTTCTTTCCATCCAAACAGGTGCATGGTACTTGTGCCACAGACACGTGGGCAATGAGGGGAGGCTGGGGGTGGGTGGGATTTTGAGGGATATCCCTGGCTCTTCCCCCTTCCCTCTTTGAAGAATGCTCCTCAGTATGTCAGGGAGGGACCTGACACCAGTCGATTTGCTAGACACCCAGCAGGGTTTTCTTTGAGCTTCTACATGGTAATAGGGCAACAACCAAAGGGACAAATTTATCTGCCAGAATGTCAGGCCATTAGGAAGGATGTGGAAGGGGCTAAATAGTGATTCATATTGAGGTCCTGGGATTTCATTACTGTTTTGAAACTTCATTCTCCTAGTCCTTGATTAAGGATAATGGGAGAATTAATAAGAAATTACTGGTGGGAGGGGGTTGTCTTCAGAGTGGGGACCCAAGAGTACAGGTATCCTGTCAGTGGCCTGGGCTGTGTACCTGGCAGGTGGTGGGCAGCTTTGCTGGATCTCACAGTTGGTAGTGAAAGTCGTTGCAGAAAAAACATTCACTTGCTGGGGCTTTGGATGTCACCCAGTGCCCTGCCCCCTCTTCCTGTCTTGTTTTCCCACATGCCACGGAGACAAGAGCTGATCTGGCAAGGGAACAATCCCTAAGACTCCCCACATTGGGGCCCTTTCTCTGTGCTTTTCTACTCCAGTGATAACCACAGAATATTCTGGGAGTTGTCTTCAGTAAAGACTCGGGGGTCTCCTAAGGAGTGGGAATGGTGTAGTCTGTACAAAGCTAGAGCCATAATTAAGCACTGAGTTCATCGGAGCACAGGGAATGAGTTCATGTGTTCTTGTCCTTGGAGGACTTATAAATTAAAAGTATGGAATCATTAGTAATCAGAATAACCACCTGGCAGGGATATTGATGAACAGAGGAGAGCTTACTTGGAGACCTCTGATCTTTCCAGCCCCAAGACTCTGGGCCTAATACCCACATAATCATTAGTGTTCTGTAATTTATAACAGTGTTATCATTGATCCATGTCGTTAATCATCATGAATTGGTGATTTCTCAAATGCGCTGGGTTATTTGTGTATCAACATAGAGCTCTGTGATTTACAAACACAGAAATCCTTGGAGGTAGAGAGACGCCATGGCCATTTTACAGATGAGAATACTGAAAAAGACTCCACTCCCTTGGAGAGGGTATGCAGTGCACTTGCCGCATTGGGCCTGCTGGCTTACTCCTCTCTCCAGCCCCCACATTTGAGAAAGCAAGAACAAAAAAGCCAATAGGCCTCAGTTTGTCAGGATGTTTAAGGACTTTGAGGACAGCCTTCTACTTTTCATCACACAGGCACTGGGACAGACACAGAGAAGGCATTAAATATCTGTCCAATAGATTTCTCCATGTCTTCCATTTTTTAATGTCACAGGTCCTCTTTTAACCCTTGTGGCTCGCATCATCCCTCCAGATGATTCACTGAGATTCTAATGTCCTTTGCTGTTGTTAGGTAACTTTGGGGCACCTCCAATGATTGGCTGATTACCCAGCTCTTCCCCTAACTAGTTCTATGACCTGCAGCATGTTGTTTACCCTTTCCGAGTCTCAGTTTTCTAGGTGGTAAAATGGGTGATCCAACCTGTGTGTCATGGGTGAGGATTATAAGAAATAGCACATGGATGCTTATTCCTCTGTTTGGCAAGTAGGATGAGTTCCCTTTTCCCTGCTTGCACAGTCCTTTGTGTTCTGTGAAGAGCTTTGCTATCTATGGCGCCTCACAATCAAGAAGGGAGAGTCCTGAGTCTGCCCTTCCCTAGCTACTTCAAGGCCAACTCAGATTCTGTAAAACTTTCTGGAACACTTCTGTTCTTCTGTGCAACAGCTGTCCCCTCAATAAATTTACCCTGGAATAATCTGGAAAGCCAGGGGCTCATCACCCTCAGCCATTCTCCAGTCATTTGGTGTCCATCCCTTCATGAAGACCTGGAAGAGACAAGTGGATTTGATGGTGGGTCTATGCCTTAGAGCCTCTAGTGTTCATGGACAAGCCAGCCCTTTCCTCCTTCACTAAGCTTTGATGTCCCAATGGGCCTCTCTTCCTAAGGCTTCCAAAGACTTCCTGGGGAAGTCTTTGCCTTCCCACAGGGAAGAAAAAGAGCATCAAACACATACAGCACAAACGCTCAAATCCCGAGAAGGACCTCAGATTCAGGGGGCCCCCTGCTTGCCTCCTGGCTTCACTAGGGAGTGGGCCTACAGGGACAATCCAGGTGGAGGCCCATCCCAGGCCTCTGCTCTGTGCCCTCTTCTAGATGTGGATGGAAGATGAGCTGGACCTATACAGCTTTGTCCTCCCAAGTTTTCCTCTGATTCTGCCCCTCACCTCTTCCTTACTCGTGCTTGCCTGATCCCTCTCACCTCCCCCCTTCCTTTGCTTAGCCAATAGCGGACCGTGGTCTCTGACCCCTATCCCACCCAGGGTGGGACTGGAGGGCTGAGAGATCTTCATGCTCATGGAACATTCCTGGCAGAGCCACCCTTCCCAGACTCATACTGCAACTCTCAAGAGCCCTATATCCTTTTGTATCTCTCCCAGACTTGGTTGTTCTCTTGCTGTGTGGATATTTTGTTTCCTTTCTCTGGGTGCCTTCTCGGCCTTCACTTCTATTTTCTGCAGCAGGTGGGCATCACTGTAATGGCCGAGTGAGTGTGTGTGTGTGTGGGGGGGGGGGAGGGTATAGTGTGATGGAAACACCAGTTCTGGGGTCTGAAGGTTTCATTTGAGAACCACTTCTGCTCCATAAGCTCTATAAGAACTTGGAAAAAAAATCCCAAATAAATAACTTACATCTTCAGGTTGGAAAAGCTGTAAACTGGGGAAAGCAGTGATGCGTAAATCTGAGTTTTGGGGTAAGGGATGGAAGGCATGGGGCGCCTGGGTGGCTCAGTTGGGTAAGCATCCAGCTCTTAATTTTGGCTCAGGTCATGATCTCATGGTTCATGAGTTAGAGCCCTGAGTAGGGCTCCACGCTGGTACTTCAGAGTCTGCTTGGGATTCTCTCTCTGCTTCTCTCTCTCTCTCAAAATAAATAAATCAACTTAAAAAAAAAGAAATGGAAGTCATGGTAATCCATCTGAAAGAATTTACTTGAAACAGCGGGATGCTGTACAACCTCTCTAGCCCTGCTGTGGACTGTATATATCTCAAATGTCTCCACTTGGCTTTCTCCCCCACCATTCTGCAGACAAGTCTGGATGTAGGGAAGAAAGCCCAGTTGACCACCCCTGGAATCAGATACTCTTGTCTCAACCCCCTCCATCTTGTTTTCTACCCCAAACCAAAGGTGGAGGGGCTCAGGCAAGAGTATCTTGTTTTCTCATACCTGGCACAGATCCCCATTTTCCATACCTCAGGGGAGATAGAGGGCTCTAGAGCTCAAGAGGAAAAGTCCCAGAAAAGTCCCAAGCTCTGCTTCCCTAATGATACTGGCCAAGGCTGAACTAAACTAACCCTGTTTGCAGAATTCCTCAGAAGGCAGAGTCTCATCAGAACCCTGCAAAAAATGTGAGGATCAAGGAAGAATTAGACTCCTTTACTTGATGGCTGCTGGGGCCCTCCCCACATCCTCCCTCTGCAGTGACCCACAGTCCTCTCCATTTACCTTCATCATGGAAGCCAGGCTCTTTGCGTGGGGGGTCACCCTATCCCCAGCCACGTGTTCTTCTGTACCTCACTTCTCCCTCAAGTAACTGTGAAGTGTCAGCTCTACCCAAGGGGCCTGCCCAGCCATCCACTGCTGGATGAGGTGGAGTATTCCTCTAAAATTCCTTCTTCATTCCAGTGGGGACTAATGTGATGACTGAGAAGTAAAGACCAAACTGGGAGCCACTTTTCACCATGTTTGTGCTGGAGGGGACCTGGATGTTAAGGAGAGGTGGAAAGGGCTGGTCAGTGGGCTGCTTCAGGTCCTCCTACCATCCCATTGGGAAGAACTCACCCCTAACTCAAGTACTGTCCCTAGGTGATTTACCTGGCATCTGGCAGAGCATGAGCATTTACATCCTATAAAGGAAAATGTCTGTTAACCCAGAGAAATGGAGAAAGCGGCTGGGAGGACTTGGTGGTAGCCTTTATGTCATTCCAGAGTCCCATTGTTAGATTTTGGCTTTTATGCCAGACTTGGAACAAGGATAAAGGGTGAGCAGGGATTGGGGAAGTGATAAGTGAGGGAGCCCAGCAGTGAGGTCAGAGATTTTTCAGGTCCTCCTTGCTGCTGTTGGGACTGAGGATCTTGGAACATGAAGGAGCATTAGGGGCTGCAGAGGCTACCATGTGTTTCCTGCCCCTTTCTTGCCTCCTACCTTTTCTCAGTGTCATGGAGACCAGGGCTGATTTGTCAAGGGGACAGCATCTCCCCCTCCGAGATTTTCCCAGCTAAGGTCCCGGCTCTGTACCCAGTTTCCTACCACTATTCTGGCCACAGCTGCTTTCTGTCTGGCCTCTGCATTTCTTATGAAGGCAGGAATGATGGCTCCGCAAGGCTCACCAGGAACACAGAGCCATAACCATCGGGCCTTGATCTGATTGGAGTACAGGGAGCCACTTCCTGCCGGGGTGAATTCTGAAATTCATCATGCACAGTCTTGCTTGTAATAAGATTAATAACAGTTTCCATGGATATCGAACAGAAGATTCTAATACCCATCGAGGGAGGCTCAAGTGGATGGCATCTGATGGCTCTGGCAGCCCTGAGATTCTCTGAGTCTGAGATACCTAATATCATCACTAATTCTCTGTAATTTATACTAATGTTTTCAATGATGCATATCATTAATAATAATGGCTATGATAATAGCCAATCTCAAGTGTGATCTATAGAACTACACAGTACTTCTGAGGCATACTTACCAAAGTCCATACTTACCATTGGTAGTTTACCAGAAAGGAAACTAGAACCAAGAAATGGCTCTGAATCCAGCTACTCCCACAGAATGGCCCCTCACCCACAGGAGCAATTGCACTTGCCTTGGGTTACTCAGGACCCCCACACCCAGTTCTCTGCAACTGCCTCTCTTTGTTCTCTCCATCCTGCCCCCCATCCCTGTTTAAAAGCTCCCGTGAGAGCCACTTGCCTCCTTCCACCCCTGCTTGATAAGACACAGGATTTCAGTCCTGACTGGGCACGTGTTTGGCACAGAGCCAGTAACACCCCCTCACCCCCTCCCCCCCCCCCCCCCCCCCCCCCCCCCCCCCCGCCATGTCAAGTTCCTTTTCCTTTGGAACTTAAAACCTAGCTAATGCTTCCAGCCAGAAGTGCCGCCTTGGGCATGTGGTTCTGGCCAATCCATCCATCCATTCATCCATCCATCACCTCCTGGATAGTGGGTTCCCCGAAGCTATACGTTATCTTAAAATAAATGAAAACAGAGCCATCTTGTAAAATCAGAGATCCAGAAACTAGCTCATGTCCCTGCCCCTCAGGGAAACATAGAAGGCCCTCAAGGGCATGCACAGTGTCCTTTACTTTTATTTTGCTTTCTTTTAAAACCAGGCACAGTGTGGGGCACACAGCAGGTCAGCAAATGCATGTTGAATGCATGCAGCACTGATTTCTCCACCTCTCTCACTTTTTCTGCTGGGTTCAGTCTTCTTGAATTCAAGGTTCACACGCCAGGGTTCAGGCCTTTGACATGAAACCCAGCAAACTGTGTTTCTATTCACCTCTGCAGCTCTGCAGGTACCTTCGGTACAAATCCATTTATTGAATGTTTATCCAGCTCTGCCACTCACTTAACTATGTGATGTTGGGCAAGATATTTAACCCCTCTCTACCTTAGCTTCTCCAACAGAAATGTTAATAATAATACCTACTTCACTGTGTTGTTTTGATGATAAATTGAGATTATATTAAAAACAAAATCTTAGAACAGTGCATGGCACATAGGAAAATCTCAATAATGTCGGCTATTATTAGCAATTTAATTTTGCAGTTCAATATCCACTTGGAAAATGCTAACCTTGTGTCAACTTAATGAAGGGATAAAACTTTCCCTTAATTAGTCTGGGTAGGTAAGGCAACGGGCCCATCCTCGGTAGACGGGCAGAATTGTAATCCTCCAGAGATCCCCAAAAGGAATGGGTGGAAAGTATGTAACAGGGATTACTGGGTGTAACTGAGATCTCAACTCCTTCTTCATAATATTCCTTCTCAGTGAATGAGACACCTGCTTTGTATCAGGACGTACCCAGTCGGTGATGGAGGTGTGAGGCTCTGAGGTTTTTCTTCCCAACGTGGGAACAGCATCAGGAAGTTCAGCTAGCAGAGGTAACAACGGTTCAAGGAACAGGGGCTATCTTGAATACAGCATAGGGGATGTCCAGGGGAAAAATCTCACTCCCGCAACGTGTATAAATGCTAGACTCGCTGCTGGGTGTGCCAGGGAGCACCCATGAACACATGGTACAGAGGAGGTGGTAAAAGAAGAGGGGGTGTGCTCATTGTCACTTAACCAAATGGGCAGCTGGACGGAGCGGCCTGAGGCCGTGGGAGGCTGGTCAGTGGGCTGACTGGCTGTGGACCAGATGGGTTTGGGGATCCCATGGAGATGGGTGAAATTCCAGCTTCACCCCCTCATCACTAAGAAACCAAGCGGGTGCCTGCAGGAGGCACCGGCAGCGCAGAAAGGGATTAGAGAATCAGATCTCTCTTGCCCCAGCCCCACAGAGACTCCAGATGCGGGCCCAGAATCCTGGCTCTCGCTCACATTTGACTGCTGGCTAAAGGAACCAGAGGCTCAATGATCCCAACAAGAACAAGAAAATAGCCAGGCAGGAGCCTGAAATCTGCACCCATTTGCCTAGAGTTGGTGAGCTGAAGAAAGATGCCAAGTGTCCAAAATGAGGCCACGGGGCAAGATGGCTGTGCCCGTCAGAAGATGCTAAATGGCCATGATGGGCATCACAGGGTAGCTTGAGACATAAAGGGCTCCCCTCTACAGTCCGTTGGGAAACATAGCAATTCCCTCTGCCAGAGGCTGCAAGGAAGGGAAACCCTGAGTCTTGTAGTAAAACACTGACCAGCTGTGAGGTGGGAAAACTTAAATAGATCACAGAAGATCAGATCACTAAGATCTTGGGTTTAAGGCAAAAACAGGTATTTTTAAACTGTGAAGGGAGCCGTGTTCCTTTTAGGTGTTGGGAGAGCAACATGGATGGGTTGGATTCTATTACGCAAAGGTAGAAACCTCGGGTATTTACCCATGAGAAGCCTTGTCACAACAAACTTCCTGCTGCCAACCGCATCGCAGGGAGCGGCTGGGTTTGAGGATCGAGGTGTGCTATTTAAAACCATGCGTTGGGTTTTCGCCCGCTGTCTGCCAAGTCTTGTCTTTTGAAGAAGGGTGTCGATTTTACCAGCAGCAATTTGTAGCTATCACAATGGTGGCGAGAACAGAGGAAGCCCCGCCTGGCTCAGACCCTCACTGCAGACAGACAGACAACAGAGAATAGAAGACACAGAAGGACTCAGGCCCTGCTTAGGAAAATTCAGTACCTACAGACTGTGGGAGAGAAGTTATTACTGGTGTTGGAAGGGTAAAATCTGAGACAATGACCTTCCTTTTACCTGGCTGGAAATTATATCCCTTTTAAAAAAGAAAAAGTATGTGTCTTTCTCTTGGAATTTCAAGAGTGTTATGATGGCAAAATGAAAGCATCTCCTTTGAGGGGAAACTGAAGAATGCATCATTATCAAGAATTTGGGGAGGGGTGCCTGGGTGGCTCAGTCAGTTAAGTGTCGGACTCTTGATTTCTGCTCAGGTCATGATCTCCCGGTTGGTGAGATCTAGCTCCGCATCGGGCTCTGTGCTGACATCTCGGAGCCTGCTTGGGATTCTCTCTCTCCCTCTTTCTCTGCCCCTCCCCTACTGGTGCATGGGCACATTCTCTCACTCTCAAAATAAATAAACATTTTATTTTATTATTTTTTAATGTTTTATTTAGTTTTGAGAGAGAGAGAGAGAGAGAGAGCATGAACAAGGGAGGGACAGAAAGAGGGAGACATGGGATTGGAAGTGAGCTCTTTGCTGACAGCAGTGAGACTGATACAGGACTCGAACTCACAAACTGTGGGATCAGGACCTGAGCCGAAGTTGGATACTCAACCAGCTGAGCCACACTGGAGCCCCAATAAACAAACATTAAAAAAAAAAGAATTTGGGGAAAGGGGGGTTGGACTATTGGTCAGAAAGCTTAAGAATTAGGTTGGGCTACCTCTTCTTTGCAAAAGATCAGAGAACTGAAGCTTTTCTCAATCAGGAAGAAGGATCTGGGTGGGTAAGCCATACTCCTGGTAGGGACTAAGAGTTTAGGAAGAAGAAGAGGTGGGAAGATGGGTGTGGTCATTGGAGTGAGCTGTTGTGAGGCTTTCTATCTTATGAGGATGAAGTTAACAGGCTTTCAGGGCAGAGGGGACTAGGTGAGACTGGAGGTAGAAGGTTATTAAGCAAGGGACCTCCTAGACATCACCAGGGCAGGAGAAGGGGTGATCACAAGGATGATTTGAGCAAGACCTTCTGAAGCCTGGGGGGATCTTCCTGGCCAGGGGAGGGAATGCATTACAGGCCAAGAAGGGCCAGAAAGGCCAGTGCGAATTCAGAGGAAACCACTTAACAAAGGGACCTTTGCCTGGAGTCAACATTCTGAGAATTTTACCAGACATGGAGGCCAAACCAATTGCTTCCAGATTAGGCGGTAAATCTGAGTACTTCCATCATTCTAAAATATAATCTATAATGGATTGAAGGGAGGAAGAGAGAACTGGTGAGGCAGTGCGATGATATGGGAAGAGCGAAGGCTTTTCAGCCAGACTTACTGTGTGACCTTGGGCAAGTTATTTAACCCCTCTGGGGCTCAGGCCCTTCATCTGTAAAATCAGCATAATAATATCTACTTTGGGAGGCTTCAGTAAGAAATGCCTGTCAAGTACCAACACAGTACCTGGAAACTGTAGGTGCTTAATAACTGTTAGTTTCCTTCCCCTCCCCAAAGCTGTGCTTGAAAGTCGATCATTATATGTCCAGTTGGACTGTCCAATATGGTGACCAGTACTAGTCACAGGTGGCCCTCAAGCACTTTACACATGGCTAGTCTGAACTGAGATGTGTTCTGAGTGTAAAAAACATACTAGATTTCCAAAACTTTGGTGGTGTGGTGGGGAACTAAACTTAAATGTCATATTTATAATTTTATAGTGATTACACATTGAGATAATAATATTTGGGATATATTGGATTAGCTAAAATATGTTATGACAATTAATTTCACCTGTTTCTTTATACTTGCTTTAATGCAACTACTGGAAAATTTAAAATGACTGTGGATCACACCGTATTCCTATCTGACAGTGCTAATCTAGCCATTAGATGTAGCTAGGGTTGGGAAGCTGTGTTCCAGAAGTTTATTCGTTTTTATACTTTGAGTTTATGCTTTGGTTCCTTGTTCCAGTTTCCCAGGAAAAGACCCTTTTGAAAAAGTGTCATTCAGGGCTCAACCAAATGGGTGGAGGGACCTGTACACCCCTGGTGGCTAAGTGTGGTGGTGGCCACAGTACAGGAAAAAGGAGGCAGGGCTGGTATTTGAGATACAGAGAGGTACCAGGTGGGACAGTCAGAATAGCTGCGGACGGACCATTCCTTCTTCGCCTGGAGCTTCACTCCAGATCCCTCTACCATTCTTTATTTCAGAAGGACGACCCCATTCTCTCTTATTTCAGAAGGCTCCCATCGTATACACGAACTTGGCAGGGAGCAGGCTCCCACCAGGCAGTAATAAACACAGGTGCAAGAGAAAATGTCACTTCAAAGCCACCTTCGGAAAACCGCAGTTTCCAGAGAAATGAACAGCAGACATTCACAGATATGAGAATGTTCTTTTTTTTCTCTCTCCCAAGAAGTGTGGTTGGTTTTGTTTTTTTAGACTGTACATTTTACTGTACATTTTTTTTAAGCAAAGAAAGTTGGCATTTATATTCTGACCACAGGGATGTTGCTTTCCAAAAGCCCCAGTCAGAAACATGACAAACAGAAGTGCAAGTACATATCATGTCACGACAGAGCTTGGGGTCACTGACAGGAGTAGACAGTTGGTTCCTCCTCTTCCGGTGTCCACCATTTTCCCTCTGGGTGTCTGAACCCAAAGGCAAAAAGACAGGTGGTATTTGGGCTCAATTCCTCAATGGCTACATTTAGAAAGACTGAAGGAGAAAGGTTCAGAGAGAAAAAGGAGAGAAGAAAAACTCGGGCAGGGGAAGAGGGAGGGAAGGAGAGATTTCCTTTCTAGTCATCCAATTTTGTGGTTGCCACCATGATGGGGGAAGACATGTGCTCTGGCCCCGGGACTGGCCTGGAAAATTAACTTGTGTCGGGAAGAGACTGGCCTGGTCTGTTAATGACTTTGTCAGGACAAGAAAGGGACTGGGGAAGGCAGAGAGTCACAGGAAGGACAAGTATGAAGACAGGAGAGTAGAAGGGAGGAGAGAGGAGGCAGGAGGGATCTGGGTCAGTGGAGAAGGACAAAGACAAGGGATTTGGA